>NC_134569.1:47485276-48085276 GCF_050947875.1 Dermacentor variabilis | reverse complement strand
ATTCCTGGGGGTTTGGCACTTTGGCTTTTTTGATGCCAGAAAAGAGCTTGTGTCTTTTAATGGCAAATTGTAATCTGTGACAAAGGAAAAAGAGTGCTGCTAGTGTTCAGGAACCATAAAAATAGTTGAGCTTTTCCTGCACCTGGAGCCCATCATGAGCGATGACGCTTAAAGGATGACGACCATTGCGAAGTGGAATCAACTGTCACGCCTCCTGCGCACACAAGGGCATTGGGTACCAGCCATAGGTGATAGATTCTCTTCCTTCCACATGGCCAGTTCAACCTGAGAATGGCTTGCTGTGAGCTTCAATGGCCATTTCACTTTCATTATGGTGCTGTAGTTTCCAAGATTTAAACCTACTGGAATGCAGCATGACAATGCATCTCCCTCAACTGCTGTAGTTTGTTATGCATCAAAAGTGGTAGTGCCATCTATTTACACTTCTTAGTTTCTAAGCTTTAGTGCTGCTTATATATTGGGTTCTGTTGGGATCATTAGTTTCATTCATAGCGCACAGTGGCAGTTCATTTCAGTGATATATTTAACCAACTTGCCTGAAATTACATATATTGACTAGACCATCTTGTTGGAATAGTTTGTGTGTCTTCTGTAATAACTTACTGTGCATAGTGCTCTACTTTCCTCAAAGATGGGGGAAAACGAATAAAGTAGACAAATCAAAATAGAAAGTTGAATTTCTTAAACATGTCATGCAGGTATACTTAAAAGACTCAATGCATCAAAGGTGTCCTTTCTAACATCACTGCTTGCTCCTGTGATTATGGTGCATATATTCTGCAGAATTTAAAATTAAACATTATTTGATAGCCAGGGCTCTTTTGCCTAGATTATAGTTTGTCTCATCCTTGCTCCGAAAGTAGCACTATGTCTGAACAACTCACCCACCAGGTAACTGTTCTCGCTTTGCAAACAGACAAATCGGGCTGACACACATACAGGACTAATGAAAACCCATCCTTGCAGATAGGCACATGGGATAGTGCACTGCTTGTTGTATTCTTTTCCTCTTGTACATCTGTGTGTTGTGTTGTGTTTGCTTAATGAATTTTTGGCATGTTGTGCCTGCTGATCTTGCCAGGTGTTGGGTGGCCAGGGTGGAGGTCCTGGCGGACAAGTTGCGGGCAAGGTGTCTGTGCTGCCGCTGTCAGCAGGTTCAACGCCACCATCACAGGCACCACTGCTGGTCATGCGGTCAACGGTGACAACAAGTACGCCCCAGCAGTCCTGCCCAGACACTGCCCCTCTTGGCATTATGACCAGCACCCCGGAGCTGCTGGCTCCCGAGAGCATCACTAGCCTCTGCCTGGGCAGCAAAAGTAGCAAGCAGATGCAACCACTTTCGGCTGTCAAGGGAGCACGCAGCATTTTCGCGGGAGGACCTGGGGCCCTGAGTCCACTGTCAGCATCGTGAGTGTCTGGGCTTTCATTTTCATTCATTCATTGTGAGAACTGTTGGGCCCTGTGGTGGGTCCTGTGGTGGGTCCTGTGGTGATAACTGGGAGGTGACCAGGGTTCGGTTGATTTGCTAAGAGACAGAGAGAAAACAGGAACAACAACAACAAAAAGTGACCTGACATAACAAATTCTTGTGTTGCTTGGGGTTAGAGCACGAATACAATCATCTTGGTGAGTTCTAAAATCACTTATTTCCATGCAACAAAAAGTTCACAGGAAGAATGAAACTTCAAGTGATATACAGTTAAATAAGGAACGCCTCAGGCTCGAGCCAATGTTTCAAGAACAGGACTTCTTTACATAAGGCCCCGATGAAGACCAGTCCTCTTGTTGAAATGTTTAGTCCAGCGTGAGGCTTGCATTGTTTGCTGGCTCTTGATCACTTATCTTATTTGAGTGTACGAAACCGTGAACATTTTTTGCTAATGCTAACACTAGGAAAACTCACTTCGATGGGCTTTTCTTTTTTCACTATTGCTGAAATATTTGGGTTAGCTGAACTGCTGGTGCTGTCTTTGCTTGTGCAGGTTTGGTGTGCTACCTTTGTCAAACTCCACGCCTGGCACCGTGCCCCCAACAGCCATTAGTGGCATGCTCGCCTATGTCACACCCACTTCACAGGGCATTTTGGACACCATCTCCAAGGAAGCCTGCCCTCCAGTCAAAAAGGTGCGTGCACAGTCAGCACGCCCAGTACTCAATCTTTATGTCTGCTGTGCCTACACGTACCGTCTATCACCCTTCCATCTGTTGTATCTGCGGAATCGTCACTAATTTTAAGGTTCACAGGTTGGCAGGTATGCTTACAGCACATTGTATTTGACATTCACTGAATGTCTTCATTGCATTGTTGCATTAATTGTAGGGGTGTGCGAATACTCAAATATCATTGAATCAAATCGATGGTGAACGTTTGAATAATTCGATTCATGTTTCAAATGTCTACTACAGTGAAACCTCGCTAAACCGTAGTTGGCCAGAGCTCGGAAAAAGTACATACTAAACGGTAGTACTGCTTAACCGAAATCGCATGAGACCGCCCACTTACCTGTCAAAAACGGAAATCGGAGAGAGTGCGATGAAAGGGGAAAAAACATGCAGTATTTATTTACTTCGCACGACAAACATGTTATTTTCGTTTGATGCTGCAGCGGCCTAGCAGCGACGACAGCGGCCTCAAAGTTGCTGAAGCTGGGAGCCAGCTTTTCAGCCAGCCCCCTCTTTTCGGCAAACACTCGCATGGCAGATTCCTCAATGGCGTTGCACATTCTCCGTGCACGGGCGCAGTAGCGTTGCAGAAGTCGCGGGGCACTGTTCTCGTCACGATTGCATTCATGAGGCTGACGTAACGCGCAGCTTCTGCCGCTGTCGGGCCTGAATCGCCCGTGCTGTCGCTTTCCGTGTCGTCCTTATCACTGTTGCTAGGCGACACTTCGGCAACAACAGAGGCAACGATGGCAAAAAGTCGGACCTCGTAGCCGACATCTGTTCGCGGTCGCAGCAGCGCTGCCGAGCAACTTCTTCGCATTTCAAATGCCACATGTCGTAGTCAACAGTAGATCCCTGACATGTGCCAGCACCGACTTTTCGTGTCACGTTCGATAGCACGAATGATGTCTAATTTTTCTTCAATGCAAAGCCCCCGGCGTCTTTTTTATCCGAGTTTCGGCATGACGCAAGTTCTCGCTTGCACGACGTCACAACACCACAGAACACCTACCGTATTTACATGACTGTAAGTCGACCACTTTTCTTTAAGTTGAAAATATGAAGTGGGGGGTCGATTTGCAATCGAAACCAAAACATGGCACCGCCAAAAAAGTGAGACCAACAGGAGCTACAACATAGTTACAATTTTATGTTTGCTCTATGGCCTTACCCATAGCTTTTCGCTATCCCACGTGTTTGTTCGCTTTTCGGCAAGGTTTTTAAACATTTTTGAGAGTTTTACAGTGCACACAACACTCATGAGGGGGTGACGATAGTTGATGGAAGTGCCGCTGTTCCATTCGCGGCGGCACCCTTAGAACAACAGCACTTGCGGGGAGCATCAGTAGTTCATGGAAGAGCAGACACCGCTCGCGGGTTTCTCTTTGCCTGTTGCGCTTTGCTTTCTGTATAGTTTGACGACAGGCATTGGTTTGATGCGTTCCACTTGACTGCCAGCTACGTGTTACTTCTATGCTTCCTCAGTCGTCATGATTGCTCCAGGCCCACTAATCATTCGGCACTCGTGCACAGCAGCGTTCAAGAGGGCTGCCATCGTTTATGTCGAAGAAAGAAATCACTGCACGGCAAGTGAGGAATTTCCCACGTGCCGAAGTCTGGACGCTTTCCGGAGCTGTAGGCTAAGCTTGCGGCATATGTCGCTGAAATGCGCGATTGGTCCCTGCCACTGAAGTGCGACATGGTCATGAAACAAGCCTGGATTTTTGCCTTTTAAGGATCTGCTCCGCCATGAGTACAATGAGCGGCTGGCAGCAGAATACCGCGAAGTTACGCCAACCAGACCTGTCAAAAGAGCCTCCCTGACGACTGCGTGTAGTTGGGTGCATTAGGTGTGGGCTGCTGTTCCACAAGATGTAGTGTGGTCGTTTGCCAGATGTTAAATTTCGCGGCACGATGTGCTGTGGGACCGTAGCAACGATGACGATGGCAGTACTAGTGAAGATGAGTAGTCCAGTGACCATGTCAGCTACTAATAAATTTTCGTTATCGAATGTGCCCTTGGGTATGCTCCCCGCCTTTTTTTTTCTGTCACGCGATATGGGGGGGTCGACTTACATTTGAGTCGACTTACAATCGTGTAAATACGGTGTATGACAAAGCTCTCTGTAACGGCGCCGAAATGATGTTGATGTTGATGTGGCTTCACACGCAAAAGCACGGGGCGCTTGGAGGCTGTTGTTCAAATCTCTGAGGCTTGTTGTTCTGCCGGGCCGCCCGATGGAGGCGACGCACCACCATGTTTGCGCGACGATACGTACGCAGTAAGCTGGTACGGTTTATGCAGATGCAAAACACATTACCGTATTTATTCGCGTATAACCCGCACCAAAATGTGAAAAAACGCGTTTAAAAAGTGGGGGTGCGGGTTATCTGCGAATTTTTTCCGTGGGAGGGGGGGGGGGGGTCGGCTTCACCGCAATGTGCGGCGGCCTCCCCGTGTAGTCCGCCATCCCCATCGTCATCGACGCTTGTCAAGCCGATGAAGGGCCAACGAAAGGCCAGCATTGTTGAGCCTCGCGTTAGGCGCTGTTTAGTGTACTTACCCCAGTTTGCACTGTTTGCCTGCTTTGTTTTGGCATCATGAGTGCGACTCGACGGCAGTGTTTCACAGCGAAAGAGAAGCTAAAGATTATAGCCGCTGCCGAAGAAATCGGCAACAGAGCTGCTGCAAGACAGCATGACGTCGACGAGTCGTGCATTCGCGACTGGAGGAAGAAAAAAGAGAGTCTCGAAGCAACGAACCGGAACAGGCGAGCGTTTCGGGGTCCGAAGACTGGCGCGTACCCCCACCTCGAGACGCAGCTTGCGAAGTAAGTTCATTGAGGAGCAGAGAAGTCGTGGCCACGCTGTTTCGACTGAGATGGCGCAAATGGAAGCCCTGAAGTTGGCCCGGGAATTGAATATTCCACGTGAGTTTCGTGCAAGCCGTGGATGGCTTCAGCGCTTCATGCGAAGACATGGATTTTCTATGCGGCGGCGAACAACCATGTGCCAGCGGCTTCCTGAAGCCTACGAGGAAAAGTTGTTGAACTTTCAACGATATGTGATCGCACTTCGGAAGGAGCACAGCTATTTGCTGTCTCAAGTGGGAAATGCTGATCAAACACCTGTGTACTTTGAGATGCCGATGGACACGACCATGGAAAAAAAGGGCTCCAAATCAGTCAGCGTGCTGACCGGCGGAAATGCCAAGCTGCGCTGCACAGTCATGCTATGCGCTTTGGCTGACGGCACGAAACTGCGCCCGTGTGTCATTTTCAAACGCAAGACGCTACCTGGCATTCCACTGCCCCCAGGAATCGTTGTGCGTGCGGAAGAAAATTCGTGGATGAACAGTGGCCTAGTCGGTGACTGGCTTCGAGTAATCTGGGAGCGAAGACCAGGTGCCTTGCTGGCACGCCGTTCGATGCTCGTACTAGATTCCTTCAGAGGCCACTGCACTGATGCGATGAAGGCTCGCCTTGCCGAGACCAGCACCGACCTCGTCATAATACCTGGCGGCATGACGTCCATGCTACAGCCACTCGACGTGTGCCTGAACAAGCCGTTCAAGGCACGCGTGAAGCGGCTGTATGCCCAGTGGATGGCCGACGGCATTTACGCCCTCACACCGACGGGACGCGTGCGAAGGCCTGATATTCTATTGCTGTGCCAGTGGATCGTGGATGCGTGGAAAGCGATACCGGCCGATTTGGTGCGCAAAAGCTTTAAAAAATGTGCGATCAGTAATAGTCTGGATGGTTCCGAGGACGACTACGTCTTTGAGAGTGGCGATGAAGCCTCGGATGGCAGTAGTGAGAGCGGCGACGATTAAGAATCGGATAACCAGTGACGTGGTGGCGGTCGTTTGAATAAATGTTCTGAAAACGAAATGATCACTGAGTGTGAGTTGCATCTTTCTAGCGCTAATTTTTTTTTTCAGGTAAACGTGCGGGTTATACGCGAGCTTTTTTTTTTTTTTTCCGCCGAGTTCAAAGTTAGGGGTGCGGGTTATACGCAGGGGCGGGTTATACGCGGGTAAATACGGTATGTTCAATGGCTGCTGAGTTGGGGATTTGACTTTACTACTTCTAAAACGAAACTACGGTTTAACGAGGTTTTACTGTAGTATTAGATTTTTTTAATATTCTGTGTACAGTATAACCCTGTTGACACAATCCCATTACATACAATTTCCCAGCACCAACTTTTGTGATTAAGTACACAAACAGTGAGCCAATGCAGTTAAGTGTCTTTTTTACCTGTTTGTACGTTTTGGAAAACATAATCTTTCGGCACCAGCCTTCAGTACATGGTGAAAGGGCTGTCATGATACGTTGTTCAGCTGCTATATCTCGTGTAAACAAGAAAAGGTGCGAGGCGGGCTCGAGCACAGTAGCCGCCTGCCGTGGCAGCTTCCCCATAATAGTTGCTTACTCGTTTCGTGTGAAACTGCCGGTGTGCACTCGGTTTTTTATTCCGGTAACAGCAAACCTCCTCCCGGGTTGTTGCACGTCACATTCACAGCTATTGCTGCCAACGCTATAGTGATAAACATCTTCACTGATGTTTCACAGCACGTGGGGTATAGTGCCGTTGGAAACGTACTGCACGTTTTTTGATAGATAACCCAAACACACCACCATTCCCTGCTGTAGGCGGCACGAAGTGAGCATCATGTCGCACTCTGGCAGCATTGTACACATTGTATTTCGGCATTGCCCACCAGCTTAACTTCGTTACGGCTTCCCCTCGCTGTTTCGTTCTTGATGCACATTGGTGTCCCATGCTGCAATGATTTTCGCCGAGTTGGCGTGTCAAAACTTTCTGCCAAGATGGCCCACTTGAAGAAGCTGCTGATCCAAGCCAAATTTAGGAGTGCGAATGCAAGCTTTCCAAAGCTGCAGAAACGATGCATGTCTCGGGAGCCCTACCACCTTGGTGTGCGCTGACGTCTCATGCTGCAGTGATTTGCACGTTGCTTCGCATTATGTAGATGTCAACTCCAGTTGAGTTTTTAATGACTTTGTGTTGTTCATTTTCCCGGTTAGTACATCTATTCTCATGTTTCTCCCCAAAATGTATGAATGAGGTTTTACTGTATTCAGCGTAGAGACCCACGCAGTGCCGCATGTCGCATGTGCCATGGAGCCCCTCATGCTTAATGCCTTGCTAGTGAGCACCTCACTTCGTTGCTTTTTGCTAAAGGAGTGCTGAGCAGGCCGCGAACAGGCTGCTCTGGCTGATGCAGTCGCGGACTTTGTCGCAGAAGCGAGCCCTTCTGCCCTACTGCATGCACTCCTCAACATAGGCCTGATGCAGGGACCGCACAGACAGTGCCTGAACAGTGCCGCGTCAGCTGGGGCTACCTCAGTCTCTACAAGGTTCATTAAAGTCCACATGACCGACTGAAATGGTAACGCAACATGAGCAGAGGTATTGGTAATAAAAGCAGTGCGTATTTCGGAAAGTACGATAGCATGTGTGAAGATTGGGCTGAGTAGCCGCCTAAGGGCATGGAGATTGTGTTGTGAAGTTAAACCACGATATAACGAACTTCAATATGACTAAATTCTCGATATATTGAAGTATTTAACTTTTCATAACCTGTTCAAAAACATCATATAATAGAACCTCAATAATATTACAAAGTGTGTTTGTATGCAATTTTAATATACAGTGAAACCTCGTTAAACCACAGTTGGCTGGAGCTCGGAAAAAGCATGTACTAAATGGTAGCACTGCTAAGCCAAAACATCATGAGATCGCCCACTTACCTGTAAAGAACAGAACTCGGAGAGAGTGCGATGAAAGGGCAAAAACATGCAGTACAGTTGCCCACCGTTTATTCGGACCTCACGGGGACTGCAGAAATGTCCGAATAAACAGGTGTCCGAAAAAGCAGATTAAGAAGAAAAAAAAAAGAAATCCTTTATTTCCACGCACTTTTTCGGGCTCGGCAGTAGGCTTGAAGAAATCTGAATGCGTTGTTGCATGCTGTTCCGTTTACACGCAATCAGATAAGCCTGAATCTCGGAGAGGGTCGTACGGTCACTATAGGCGGCTGAGAGCATAGTCACTGCTTGTACACGCTCCGCATGCGACGGCAGCGTAGCACATGGTGCGTCATCTTCCGACTCGGAGTCATCGTCCGGCGGTGCAGCAGAAACCTGACGAATGATCTCGCCATTGTCAAGTTCTACGCATGTTAGTACAGCAGTGTCAGCACCTGTGAAACTGTCAAATGAGACGGTGTCCGGAATCGCAATGCAACCACTGCGCAGGTCTCAGCGGAACATTTTCAGCGTCAGTAGGGAGCACATCGGAAGGCGACAAATCCTAGGCCTCCCGGCACCTGCTTGCTGGCATTCACCAGCGCAGTCTGCGCGGGCACTGTCAGCTCCATTAGACACTTGACTCGATGTTTCCGTATGCCACGTTGGATCATCGCAACCTCGACACAGCACACAAACACCACCACGCCGTCACGCCAACACCAGTTGCAAAAACGAAAAACATGGCCTACTCGCAGCTTCGTGCACGAAGAAACAAATGAGCTGCTGGATTGTCTTGACATGGCTTACTAAGCTGAGACCGGAAGTGCTGTAGCCACTCTATAGAAGCAGGCAGAAACGGTGACGATGAGCGGGGATTCGCAGTAGCGCCACTTCATGGGGCGGCAAGGAGGCTCCGTTCAAAACAAAAATGGCATTCAGCAAGTCAAGCCCTGCACCGGTCAGAGTCGGTGCATGGTGCTCTCAATCGATTTGGCTCAAGGAGTGTCCAAAAAATCGGACGAGAGGTTGCAAAGTGCCCGAACTTTCGGTAGTTGTTATAAATTATGGTCTATGGGGAGAATGGCGGTGCCGGGAAGTAGACCGAATAATCGAGCATGTCCAAATTTTTGGAGTCTGAAAAATCAGTTGGCGACTGTATTTATTCACTTCGTGCGACAAAAGTCTCTTTGACGTCATGGCGGCTTGGCAGCGATGACAGTGGCCTCAAACTTGCTGAAGCTGCGAGCCAGCTTTTCAGCCAGCCCCTACTTCTTGGCAAACACTCGCATGGCAGATTCCTCGTTGACATTGCATATTCTCCGTGCACAGGCGTGGTAGCGCTGCAGAAGTCGCGGGGCGCCTTTTTCATCGTGGGGTGCTGTTCTCGTCACGATGATTGCATTCATGAGGCTGATGAAATGCGCAGCTTCTGCCACTGTGGGCCTGTATTGCCCATGCTGTCGCTTTTTGTGTCGTCTTCATCACTGTTGTTAGGTGACACTTTGGCAACGAAGGCAACGATGGCGAAAAGTCAAAACTTCGTAGCTGATACCCTTTCGCGATCGTAGCAGCGCTGCAGAACAACTTCTTTGCATTCCAAATGCCACACACCGTAGTCAACATAGATTGCTGTTGCGTGCCAGCGCCAACTTTTTCCTGCCACATTCGATAGCGCGAACGAAGTCCAATTTTCCTTCTATGCTGAGCACCCAATGTTTTTTATCCGAGCTTCGACACAATGCAAATGCTTGCTTGCATCACGCTGAAATGATGTTTATGTGGCTTCACGTGCAAGCGCACAGGGCGCTTGGAGTCCGTTGCTCAGAAAGTCGAAAAACCGAACCGAAAGTCGGAAGTCGAAAACCGAGAGTCGAAAACCGCTAGTCGAAAGTCGACCTTTAGAAGGTCGAAAAACCATCTTGACAACAAAAGTGAATGTGTGAAATGACCATTGTTCACGGTCACCTTGTTTGCGAAATGCCGTGCAGTGACCCCTCATTCTGAATGCCGTTCACAGGTGCACAACAGCCTCTCTTCATAGCTTTGAGCCAACAGTCCCAAGACTAGCATGGTGGGCTCGAAAATGTAATGTGACCAGTGCTCTGACTCCCGTCTGCAGAAGGATTTAAACGAAAGGTGGACGTGGAGGAAAAACATTAATGAAAAGGGAGGTCCGGGGGGGGGGGGGGGTGAAGGGGGCGGGGCATCACGTGAACTTGCTATAGGCCTCCTAATTTGAGAACTCTTTTCTGTCAGCACCAAATGCGGTCGACCTGTGCAGTGCCAACAACTGCGTGCAGCATTGTTAATCATCATGTTATTCACATTCCCCTCTTTTGTCCATTGCGCAGATTGGCATTAACGAGCTGATAACCTAAAAAAACCACACGCCATAAAGATTGAAAAACCCTCCTGTTTCCTGAAAGAAAACTTGAAAGCAAAACTTTCTAAGCAATAGAGGATTGTCATTGAGCACAGTATGGCCCACTAATAAACTGAAAAACCTCGCTGGTATTTAGGACAACTTCACTATTTCTTCAGCTTCAGAAGGAAAAAAGCACCGGATTCTATTCGACTAACATTCTATCTATAAAAAAAAATCTTTTCCTCCAGACCTCCTTATATGAACTAAGCTGTAATAATTGCTGGCATACTAATTTGGTTTTCCTTTTAGTAATAGTAGAATATGATATACATCTTGATTCCTAGTTGCCTAAGTTACTGATACCTAGCTACATTCTTGTTATACTATAATGTGAGTAGCCTCTTGAGCATGGGCAGCACCGTGTTTTTTGCACAGACTTTGTAAGTACAAAAGCTTGTGTTAAATTTTCCGATATTCAATATTCCATTTATATTTGGCTTTCTTTTCTTTATTTGTTTCAATATTCGATTCAAAATCTACTATTTGGTATTTGCACACCCCTACCATACACGCCTCATACACGATGCGTATTGGCAGTGGCCATCTATTTTGTCACCAGATTGCTTCAGTGCTAATCTCATTAACATCAACAGTCCTTGTGAGATGGGCTCTGCACAAATTCTTCAAATTCGTAACAGATTGGTTGACAATAAGAACTGTCTTTAAGAGGTGTTATGTCTGTAGGGTTTTGTAGGTTGACCGCATTGAACGCTTATTAGTTTGCCATATTCTTTGCAGAACCTTGCAAGGAAGCCTCAGGGACTGAACACGCCAAAGATACAAATATTCAGCCAGTCGAGTAACAACAACTTGCTGCAGACGCCACCTGTTCCAACCAGGTACTGACTTTCCTTTGTGCACATGTTGATGGAATCCTAGCTTCACATTCTCAAGCAAACAGCTATACTTAAGAAACTTCCTGCAGTCTCTTAAAGGCCGACTTCTACCTATAAAAAAAGAAGGAAAAAACAGAGGAAGAGTTAATTTCCAGTTTTGCATGAATGGTATCTAATGTTAAATAATATGCAATGCTAATTTTACTGGGATTTTCTCGTCAGTAGGAATCTCTTGCAAGCAGCCAACATGAGTAGAATGACTGTAGCGCTTGAGTTAAGCTGAATACAATTGAGCCATGTGATGACACTCGCATCTGACATGCAAATACTTTAGTAATGTTCTATACAGCTTCAAGCATATTCGCTAATATTGGTGAAAAATAATTAGTGATCAAGTCTGCTTGAAAGATATGCAAGCACGATGCCTCTGAAAGGCTAGCAAAGAACCTGATGATTTTTAATGGCTCTTCAGCATCTTGCCATGGCATGGAAACGATAAATTACATACTTGCACTTTGCATTGTTGCTAATGTTTTCTTAAGAACTGTTGCACATTATATTGCATATCACCTGAAGTGCTTTTCATATTTAATTGTGAAGAGATTTAGTAACAAATTCATTCCCAATAAGAAGTCAAATGGATGTGGAACTATATGAAAGTGGTTTGTTGAAATTCTCGCCACGAGCTTTCAAGAAAATGGGCATTGAAGGGGTAGAGCATGAGTGTTCCTTTCCATTTGGCATGCAGCAAGGCACTTGATAAATTTGTTACTTCACAGTGGTAGCATCAGGGTGATGGAGGGGCAGGAGGACATTTTGGGAGTTCTGCTGCCCTTCTGTAGAGCTGTCCCTGCTTGCAGGTATATGTTGTAGCAGAAAACAGAGATGTGTCTGCTTGTTCCATCAAAGAGTGGTGAACATGTGCTGATTGGTGGTGCTGTAATTGAAAAAAAAAAAAAAAAAAAAAAAGTGAGAGAAATGGGGTGCATGCCTCAAGTTGTGTGCTGCTCTAGGAGCCCAAAGAAAGCCATCCACAGAACTTCATTTGCGATCCCCTGCTCCGAATGTTCATCAAAGAGGCCCATGACCTGCAGTGTCATTTGTTGGCCCTGCAGCTTTCCACCCAGTGGCCTGAGCAGCGTGCGGCGCAGCTCGCGCCTCTTCAGCAGCTCCAACTCGGTCAAGGAGAACAACAAGGGCAGCTCGTCACCCAAGACCATCCGGGGCCTGGCCGCCCGGCTGCCCTCGTCCAAAAAGAGCAAGCCCTCCCGGGGGGCCCTGCGCACCAACACGGCCACCTCTGGCTCAAACAACACGGGTGGCATCACCGAAGGGGAGCTAAATGAGATGAACAAGCCTGAGCCACTGCCTGTGTCCTTGGCCCAGACTGCACTCTGCATGCAGAGGGCCTCAGCAGGTAGGACACTTTCTTTTTTCGCGCTGTTGCAATTCAGAGGGTTATCCACAGTTAGGTGACGCACTCCCTGTACAGTAAAACCTTGTTATGGCGAAGCTTTAGCTCAAGTGCTCCTACCTAAATACCTGTGAAAACCACTGCACTGAATTTGATGAAGTTTGTAGCATTTAAAACAATAAAATGTAACGGCTGTAGGAAGCGAAATTTTTATTTGGGCCATACATTTTTTTCGGAATTGTTGAAAATTGCAAAATTAAAAAAAAAAGAAGCTCAAATTTGTGTTAGCAACGCTGTAACTAGGCAGTGGAAAAAAATATATGATTTCTGTAAACTGCACGTAATTATTACATCAAAGCGGACAAGTTTATCTATTTTTGTACCTCTCTGAAGTACACTTGAACCTCATTATAATGAAATGGGACATAACTAAATAATGGGATATAACGAAGTAAACGCAGTTCCCCTTGAAATCTCCATAGGGCTCAGTGTATCCTGAACCTCGTTTTAACGAAGTAAAATTGTTCTGTCGATGAATATAAAAAACTAGATTCATCTCCAAAACCAAAAATACTGACCGTTGCTCACCGAGCATAGCGTCTTCCACCGGGTTTCCACACTCATTCAGTGGCGGTTCAAAATTCTTGCGTCAAATATGCCATCGCGCAGCACTGGTCTTTCTCACCACTGCTTGTAGCTGCGTGCACGGTAGCCACATACAAGCAGTTCTTTCTTATTGCACCTCTCTCTCTCACTGCGACACGTAGCCGGTGAAGCTAGGTGCACCCTCCGAAATTGCTATCTCTGAGGCCCTGCCTAGCTGTGCCACATCACATATCGATGTTGGTGTTTGTGTGTAGCGGGTTAAGAACTAGAGCGTCCACTTTTCTCTCCCACTGAACCACATTGCATTGTGCTAACACAACTAGGTGTGACCTCCAAGACTGTGTGTAAATGGCACGAACTGGCCAAGCCAAGCCAGCGTGCTCACATGCCGGAGCTGCGGGGCCATAGATCACATTGCTCCTGGCGCTGTGCTAAGCTCTCTTGACGTATACTTCAACGGGTTTCACAACAGTATGAGTGAGCCAAGCGAAAATTGGAAGCAAAAGACCATCGCAGGAACATATGGACGCTATCGTATGGCTGTCGCAGCAGGTGCTGAAAAATTGCGCTGTAGGCTTTTGCTGTTATTCTTTTTTGGTTTTCATCGCAACATGACTGCGTAGTCGTTCGCCGAGTTGCAGAGGAGTGCGCTATTTTTTGCATTTTTAAAGTTGTGTTTACCATTCGGCATGTACTGCAGTAAATGGCAATAGCCGGTATAATGAAGTGGTAGGTATAACAGAAGTAATTTCGGCTTCTGCTTCAACTTCCTTAAAACGAGGTTTGAATGTATACCACTAATTTGTGAGTAAGACACTTGCAAAACTCTGTTGGTAAGTGTAACAATTCCAGGTAAGCTGTAAAATTGTATACATATAAACCTCGATTAACGAATTTCGAATACGGAAATTCTCTATATAACAAATTATGTAACCCTTTATAACTTGTCCATACAACACCATGTACGGTCGTCGACTGTTTATTCGGACCTCACGGGGACTCCAGAAATATCCGAATAAACAGGTGTCCGAAAAAGCAGATTAAGAAGAAAAAAAAAAGAAATCCTTTATTTCCATGCACTTATTCGGGCTCGGCAGTAGGTGTGAAGAAATCGTGAATGCGCCGTTGCACGCTGTTCCGTTTACGCTCAATCAGATAAGCCTGAACCTCGGAAAGGGTCATACAGTCATTATAGGCGGCTGAAAGCACAGTCACTGCTTGTACAAGCTCCGCATGCGACGCCAGCGTAGCACATGGTGCGTCATCTTCCGACTCTGAGTCATTGTCCGGCGGCGCAGCAGAAACTTGACGAATGATCTCGCCGTCGTTGGGTTCTGCGCATGTCAATACAGCAGTGTCAGCACCTGTGAAACTGTCAAATGAAACGGTGTCCGGAATCGCAATGCAACCACTGCGCAGGTCTCGGCAGAACATTTTCGGCGTCAGTAGGGAGCATATCGGAAGGCGACAAATCCTAGCCCTCCCGGCACCCGCTTGCCGGCATTCCCCAGCGCAGTATGCGAGGGCACTGTCGGCGCCATTAGACACTTGACGTGATGTTTCCATATGCCGCATTGCATCACCGCAACCTCGACAACGCACACAAAGCAAACATCACCACGCCGTCACGCCGACATCAGTCGCACAAATGAAAAACCTGGCCTACTCGCAGCGTCGTGCACGAAGAAACAAACAAATCAGCTGCTGGATTGTCTTGACATGGCATACTAAGCTGAGACCGGAACTGCTTTAGCTACAAACCTGGCAGAAATGATGATGATGAGCAGGGATTTGTAGTAACGCCACTTCATGGGGCAGGAAGGAGGCTCCGTTCAAAACAAAAATGGCGTTCAGCAAGTCGAACCATGCAATGGTCAGAGTAGGTGCATGGTGCTCTCGATTGAGTTGGCTCAAGGAGTGTCCGAAAAATCAGACGAGAGGTTGCAAGGCGTCCGAACTTTCGGAAGTTGTTATACATTATGGTCTATGGGGAGAATGGTGGTGCCGCGAAGCAGACCGAATAATCGAGCATGTCCGAATTTTTGGAGTCCGGAAAATCAGTCTGCGACTGTATATTAAACCTCACTGTAAGGAAGTGTGTTCACGCATGATTTCAAAATAACAAAATTTCACTGCTGCTGCTGTGGAGTGCTACTGCAGTAGCTCAATTGGTAGAGCACTGCACGCGTAATGCGAAGACGTGGAATCGTTCCCCACCTGCGGCAAGTTGTTTTTTCATCCAGCTTCATTTACATTACTTTATCATTCCTTAGATTCAGTTTGTAAGTACAAGTAATTTCCCCTATGTTTTCCTTGTTGTCATTGTTTTTTGGCATCTTATGACTGCTGCTGCGAAGGAATACAGAGACAATAAATGGAAACTTCCACGGACACAGATGGTTAAATAGTTCATTTACATGTGGCTGCTTGCGACTGCGTCTCTCAAATTGCCTACCGTGCATTGTGTTCCATATAAAGTTAAGTGCGATGAGATCCCATTGTGCCCCACGCACTGTATACCTAAGGCGTGAGTGAAAGCAGGCAAGGACAAGCCAAGAAGGATGGCGTCTTGATTAGCGCAGTCTTTCCGCACAAGTAAGGGGAATGTGGGGAGGTGAGCAGGCTCACAGTAACGTGAACAAGCGCATGTGAAGGGAGAAGGGGGGAGGAGGGGGGGGGGCAGGTTAGCTTGCATCACCTTTTTCTACCGCGACCGTGGCTGTGCATGGCTTTCACTGGCTGAGCGCGTATGTAGCCCACGCACCTTGTTTTAGAGTTAATCTGTTGTGAGTGCATAGGTTGAGCAAGCTGAGATGGCATGGCATAGTGAGCTGTCCTCCCGAGCGTTCATTGCTGGGGGTTGCGTAATCTCAAGTTTCGGAGAAGCGTTGAAGCAAGACGCAGACGAAGCCTTCGCTTCCCACTGCTTTTCATGATAGCTTTGTTGCACTGTGGGCGACACTATTAGTCGTAGGGGAGGAGGGGATGCGAAAGCATGGCTGGCTTTGACTCATACCGCCGATAATTATTAAGATATCGTCAACATGGCCAGAAACCATATCTTTCGTTGCTGACTCTCAAATTCAACAAAATGACTTTTTTCTCATTCAGATTTGCTTTTTCTGATTGTCTGATAATTAAAAAAGTTTTGTGGCCCTTTTTGTAAACAGTCGAACTCGGCTATATCGAACTCGCGAAAAAACTCCTATCAATTCGATGTGCAGCATAATTCGATATAAGCCTGCTAAAGATTTGGATGTCATAAAAGCACATACCATATATAAAATCACTTTATTGATGAAACTAGCTTAGTTTCCCATGAACGAGTCCTGTACTTTCTTCTGCTTGAGCAATTTCGCTGCCTGTGACGCACGCACTTGTCCACATTGTCTAAAGAGTCGGAGCACCTGAGGCTGCAACCTTCCACATTCGCGCAGAAGCACCGGACTAGTGCGAGTGCACCAATCACCTCGGAGGATGTGGGCAAAGGACCGTTGTTGCTTTCCTCATTGTGCCCACTTTCACTTCTGCTTGGTACGATGTCGGCAATGTAGTCTTTGTTTTCCGGCTCTCCCATGGTGACAACACCATCATCTGCACTCACAAACTCGTCAATTGTTGATTCATCAAGAGCTTCCAGAAATTATGACAGCTCACTCCAAACTTGGGCAAATCCGGCAATGGCTTTGTCGCATTCATCAGAATTTACAGTCATCACCGAGCACGCAGAGGCCGGCACAGCTGAAGCAATTTTGGATGAACCACTTCGACATGGCCGTGAGTACGCGTTGGGCGCCGCTGGCACCAGGTCGCGAGTTTGGCCGCTTTAGCCCTAATCTCCCTCTTATTCTTCAAGATCGTGCTAAGAGTGCTCCTCGGAATCTTGCACGCTGCAGGGACGTGCGACTTCTCACCGCATTTGGCCTGAATTATGATTTCGAGCATCATGATGAAGGCCAATTTCTGCTGCTTCATCACGGCAACACTGTGGGAGAAGGCCCGCAAGGCGCAAACACAATGAACTAGAAAAGCAGCGAGACAACTCGCACTTGCGCCATCTTGCGCGACGAAGGCACGAGAGCCTCTGATTGGCTGTCTGAGCAAGCTCTGTGGGCGGGCCAGGATCATTTTTTGCAGGGGGGCGTCGATGGCTCGCCCGAGGCAGCGCAGTCACGGTAGGGAGAGTGATTAGATGGAGGTGTGCTGCCGGGCTTCTCCACAACTGTGAGGGAAAGCCAACTTCTGGGGGCACTTTTCCGCTGCTTGGCGTTCGCTATATTGGAAGTTGCTGCTATTTTTGTTTGATCTAAGCGTAACTTTTGCTATATATACTCATTGTAACTATACCGTGTTCAGAAATTGTTCAATATATAGAATAATTCAGTGTAAACGGGTTTGATATAGTCGGGTTCGACTGTAAAAAAAATCAATCGATGACTGTACTTAGTTGCACGAAGCATCAAACTTTAATATAACAACATTTGGATATAACAAATTAAATTGCAGATTTTACTGTCTTCATTAAAACATGGTTTATCTGTGTCAAATTTACCAGCTTCAGATGCTCTAATGGATGCAGTTTACGGAACTGTGGTATTTGTTTTTGGTGGAGAGTTCCAGACTTACCGATTTTCGGCAATTTCTGTGAAAAATTCCAGGCCCTAATTCATAATTCTGCTTCCGGCAGTGACTGGGATGTCTAACATGTCCACCCCTCAAAAATTTCTGCGGGGACCTTTGGCAGAGGCCTCTCTATATCGTAACGCACAGTTGAGTGACTGTGCTTTAATCACTTTACCTTGGGCGAACTTGTGCCCGACAAACAGCTAAACGAGAGCCTCACTAGAACATCCACAGTCTTTTCGCAAGAGACCCGCATCTCTTCTTCTTTCCTCGTGTCCCGCACTGGTGGCAGGTTGCTCCGATTGTGTGTGCCTTGCGAGCCCGTGTTGCCCGCTTCGCTGCCGCTATCTTTCGCAGGTAGCAGTAAACAGCTGGACGGACACAGGAAGCGGCTGGCGCGCGTAATTTGAAATCATCTTGTGTCAACATGATGTGCATAACCTTGACTCAGGGTGTGACCGAAGGTATAATGTGCTGGAAAAGGTCTTCCATTTTTTTTCAGAAACCTCTTAGTGCATATTTTAGTTGACATCTACTATGGCATTACGTTTTGAAAATTTGTTGATAGTGGCACATATAAGAAATTGAAAATTAGTACTTTCCACATAGCACATACTACTGTTCAATGCATAGCCATGGCGCATTCCTGCCAGGTATGTAGTGCATACTACTGTTTAGTGTATAGCCACGGTACATTCCTACCAAGTATGTATTAAAGATGTTCCACTGTGCTTTACGTTGCCAACTGTGTTTCAGTGCAGTAAAGGTTAGTGCATGTATTGGCCAAATCATGAACATGGATTGGCTGCGTGTTCTAGAGAACAGATGAGGACTCGTCCATTGTGTGCTGTTAATCCTTTCATGAAGCTTCCATTCAGTTAGTGGTACAGTGAAAGCAATCAGAGGTGGACAGTGGATGAACCTTTCTCCTAGTTCTTTTTTCTGGTTGGCTGATGAGACCTGTATTTTTTGCTGTGCTACACGGAATCGGTGAGATTGTGCTCAGTACAGATGGAGGCAGTGGTACTGCCTCAATTTTGACTTGAGGGTCTGCAGATTTTCATGAATCCCTTCTAGCCAGTTGTCGCAATTTTTATCACATCTTGATTGTAAACCCTGAAAATGGGATGAGGTGCTCTGGCATATGTTGTTGCAACAAATAGCACATCGCCATCGTTTGTTCTGAAAACAAAGCTGTATGCATGTACATTCATTTGAGAAGTGACCACTCCAAAGAAGCTTAAGTGAGAATACCATGAGGGTTTTTGTGTTCTTGAAGTCTATTGCCAGCTTTTTTGTAACGCTGCAAAATTCACCATTGGGCAATGAATTGAGTGCAATTACTTTTTTTTGCTTCCTACCACACAAACAAGCACATGCAATGCAGTTTAGGCAGTTCTTGTGTGACAGAAAAGTCTGGTCAGGAGAGGTTAATTAACAGATTCTTCATGGGATTTGCTGCAAGGCATATGCAATAAAAAGAAAAAGGGGCTTTGAGCAAATGCATGCAGCCGTTTGTGATGCAGGTACTGTAGCAATGAGTTAGTACATTTGTTGTTATCCAATTTGTGTAGTCCTCTGGAACATTAGACTTGAGTTTGGCCTTTGTGAGCATCTTGTGCCCAATATCCTGAGTACCAGGGCATAGCTGCAGAAGGTGATGACTGTGCACCGTAGACGCATGTTATGCGACTGTAGGATGAGCTGCCATTTTGGCTGTTGCAGAGGGCCTGATGCAGCTGCTGCAAGACCTGGGCAAGGCACGGCTCTACCTGGGCCAGTACAGGTGTCGGCAAGCCATCGAAACGCTGGAGGCCCTGCAGCCCCACCAGTATTCCACGGGTTGGGTGCTTGCTGCCCTGGGCAGGGCACATTTTGAGCTGGGGGAGTATGACAAGGCAAGCATTCATAGTGCCTACTGACTGTGGGAAGACTGCCTTAGTTGCTTAGTGGTGTCTCTTTGCTGCTTTGCTGTATTCGTTGTTAGTCTTCGCGAGAGTCAGTCAGACTTCGCGAGAGTCAGTCTCATCTTCAAGAAGATTCATTGTTGTGTTTTGCTTGAAATAACATTTGGCAGTGACTTGGGCAAGAGCATAGAATTTGGTGCAACGCAAATAGCGTCGAAAAATGTGACCTCTTAATTCCTTAATTCCAGTGTTGCGAACTCGGTACATATCAGACATATGCAGAGTTGACATTAACATGCAGAAATTCCGGGCTAGTTTTGTTCTTTGTGAGTGATCTGTAGGCAGTGCTTTTCATTTCAGGACAATAAACTGAACTAACTAAATATTGGCTGGAGTTGCGTTTAAACTGTGGACTGCACAGTGTATTCATACCTGCCATTGCCATGAGTGTGCTGAATGGTTTCCATGCAGCACAGCTAAAGTTTCTGATTGTTTGACATCACTGCACCATATCATGCAGATGTTAAATGTTGCCCTGCATGCCTAGCTAGTGTGACAAAGTTTTCATGTGAGATCTTGGTGCATTGCAGCGGTATTATTTGAAGAGAGCAAATGTAGATGGATGCCCTGTTCTTCTTGTAGGCTGCCCGTGCCTTTGAGACTCTCAGGTCTATTGAGCCACACCGGCTACAGGGCCTGGAGTATTACAGCACAGCCTTGTGGCACCTGCAGAGGGAAGTGAGCCTTTCTGCTCTTGCTCAAGACATGATGGATCTGGACAAGACAGCGCCAGAGGTGCGTGATTGCCTTGCGAGACTTGAGATTTGGCTGCTGCTTGATATGATTTGAACAAAAGAAACTTGCAGGGGAATAACTTCTTCTGTGGAGCTGCAGTTGAACTTTCTTTGATTGTAGTGTTTTACTGGCCTCTTACACCATTGATTGTAAGCTTGCTTGCTTTGCAACTGATCTGTTAACTATTGGAGCCAGCCTCCTCATGTTTCTGGGAATAAAATTGGACATTCTTTGCATAGGAAAGTACTTTAGCTAAACCCGAAGAACCTGGAGCAGGCTGCATATACAGTCAATGACTGATAATTTGGACTCCATGGGAAACGTAAATAAGTCCGAACTATCGAATGTCCAAAAAAACTAATGTATCCAAAAAAGACTACTTTATTTACTTTGTAAGGCCCCTGTGCAAGGAACAAGTAGTTGATTCGTTGCTGCAAGCGCTTCCCCGTAAGTGCAACCAAGTGGGCCTGTATTTCTGCCAGTTTTGAGTTGCGCTGTACGCCGATAGAAGGATTGCGAAGGCTTGAGTCAGATCCGCACGTGAAGGCTCCAGAGTGCACGGCACATGATCATCCAGGTCAGAGTCGTTGCTGTTTGACGGTGAGGGAACTTGCTTAATTATTTCATCATTGTTCAGTTCGGTACACGACGAAAACATGCTGTCGACATCTGCTAAGTCTTCAAATGTAATGGCCGGAGGAATCGGCAGGCCATCAACGATGTCTGCATTTGAGTTCGTCGTGGTAGGCGGTAGTTCAGCCTTTTCAGTTGCAGAGTCAGTCCCATTTAGACTGCGAGGGCACTGTTGGTGCCATTTGACGCGGCCTGTCCATAACTTCACAAGAAAGACTTCTTGGAGCCAGCAGAACGCTGTCTTGAACGCAAACTCAACAAACAGAATTGCGATAGCGGGCCATGTGCGGGGATGCTGGAATAGGATGTGGTAATCACAATGCTGATACGACGTCACAATTGAGGCAAAGCCTCCAAGATTAGCATTAGCATTTAAATCTCTGAGGCATAGAGCTGCAACCAAGGCTAGACCTCAGAGACTACCATCTAGTGTGTAATCTCTGAGGCCATACTTGATGTCTCGTGGAGGTTGTCAGAGGAGATAATGGCGGCAGAGCCAACGAGTATGCTACAGCCATAGACGGAATCGGGATAATCGAATTTAGGGCTGGAGGCTGTCTGACATATTCGTCGTCTTTACACATTAAGTATAGGGGGCCGTTGGCAGCACTGTGAAGCTGTACGAATTACCGGGCATGTCCGGATTATTGCTGTCCGATTTATTGGTCGGCGACTGTATACAACTTGCCACACATTGAAATATCTGCTACTACAAGCAGAAATAAGGAGAACTGAGTGACTGTTTATTCTTTAGTAATGTTGCAATTATGTCAAACTGGGAGAGTGAAGCCAAGGAAAGCATGAGGAAAAGTGAGCTATTTCTATAATTTAACTGCCGATGGAAGAAAGCACAACCTCGACATAAATTGGGAGCCGAACCCATAGCCTCCACTTGACACAGCTGATGCTTCAGCAAAAGAAGTATGGTGATGCTCCCCCGCCCCCTCTTACCTTCTTATTATTACAGTCGAACCCGACTATATCGAACCCGTTTGCATCGAATTATTCTATATATCGAACAATTTCTGGGCACGGTATAGTTACAATGAGTATATATAGCAAATATGACGTTTACATCGAACAAAAATATAGCAGCGACTCTCGATATATAAAACGTTGAGCGTCGGAAAAGTGCCCCCGGAAGTTGGCTTTCCCTCGCAGTTGCGGGGAAATCCGATGGCGCGGCTCCATGCAACCACTCTCTCTACCGTGACAGCGCTGCGTCGGACGATCCGTCGACACCCCCACTGCAAAAAATGATCCTGGCCCGCCCGCAGCACTTGCTCAGGCAGCCAATCAGAGGCTCTTGTGCCCTCGTTGTGCAAAATGGCGAAAGTGCGAGTTGTCTCGGTGCTTTTCTGGTCCATTGTGTGTGTGTGCCTTGTAGGCCTTCTCCCGCAGTGTTGCCGTGATGAAGCGGCAGAATTTGCCTTTTATCGTGAAGCTCGAAATCATAAATCAGGTCGAATGCGGTGAGAAGTCGGGTGTGTCCCCGCAGCGTGAATGATTCTGAGGAACACTCTCAGGACGGTCTTGAAGAATAAGGGGGAAATTAGGGCTAAAGCGGCAAAACTCCCTCCCCGGTGCCCGTGGCGCCCGACGCATACGCACGGTCGTGTACGAGTGGTTCATCCGAAATTGCTTCAACCGTGCCGGCTTCCGCGTGCTCGGTGATGACTGCAAATTCTGATGAATGCAACGCAGCCGTTGCTGGCGTTGCCGAAACTTGGAGCGAGCTGTCAGAATTTCCGGAAGGTGTTGACAAATCAACAGTGGACAAGTTTGTGAGTGCAAATGATGGTGTCGCAACCACGGGAGAGCCCGAAAACAAAGACTACATTGCCGACATCGTACCAAGCACAAGTGAAAGTGGGCACAATGAGGAAAGCAATGACCGTCCTTGGCCCACATCCTCCGAAGTGATTGGTGCGCCCGCACTAGACCGGTGCTTCTGCACCAATGCGGAAGGTTGTGGCCTCAGCTGCTCCGGACTCCTTATACAATGTGGAGAAGTGCGTGCGTCTCAGGCAGCGAAATTGCCCTAGCAGAAAGAAATGCAGGACTATTTCATGCGAAACTTAGCTAGTTTCATCAATAAAGTGATCTTATAAATGGTGTGTGCTTTTATGACATCCAATCATTCAGCAGGCTTATATCGAATTATGCTCTATATCGAACTGATAGGCGTTTTTTTGCAAGTTCGATATAGCCGGGTTCGACTGTATTATTAAAAGGATACAAGGTCTTTTGCAAAAAATTATCTTACATTTCTAATTTGACAGTGAAATTAAAGCTCTTTTTTGTTTCCATGTATGTACTGAGATTTCGGTGCATGGTAAAGAACCCCAGGTGGTCAGAATTCAGAGACCCCCACTATGGTGCGCCTCATAATCAGATAGTGGTTATGGCATATAAGACCCCTGAATTTCATTTTAATATTTTTTGTATGCTTTCTTTGTCTTCATTGTCTGTCAGTTTGATGTGGTTGTTAACTACTGTCGTGCCTATTCATCTTGAGTGCATTGCTTCTCTCTCTCATTGCGGTGTAGACATGCTGTGCGGCTGGCAACTGCTTCAGTCTGCAGAGAGAGCACGAGACAGCAGTGCGCTTCCTGCAGAGAGCAGTTCAGGCAGACCCGGACTTTGTCTATGCATACACGCTACTCGGGCATGAGTTAACAGCCATGGAAGAAATGGAGCAGGCCCTGTCTGCCTTCCGCAGTGCCATGCTGGTCAACCCTCGCCACTACAATGCCTGGTATGCCTGACAAGTGTAGTTTAGCCCGATGCACTTGCCGACCAATCCTTCCTGAAGGGGATAATTATTCTTGTTTGTTTTTCTTAATACAAAGCATTTTTTGCCTACGTTAGGCACTTTGAGTCTATCAATCTGTCTAGCCTCTTACGCTGTCATGATGACACCATGGCAGTTTAACTGCATATACATGCATGACATAACATAAGTGACATGACATGCATGTCATGATCTAGCCTCTTGTGTCCTGATGCCATCGTGGTCATCGCCTAAGTGAATGTCATCATGACGTGAATGTCACGATGTCATCGTTTTGCTTCTTTGGTCACACGGAGGCTTGCATAATTCAGACAGTTGCTTACTTTGCAGAAGCATGTTTGCCCATCTGCCAACTGAAGAGCACCGAACAACGCTAGATAGCCAGCTGCCTGAAAAATGCTTTGCATAACATTAATTCCCGCAGTACATCGGATCTGCACAATTGTCTTTTCGTCAGTAGCATGAAAAACTCATTTAGACTTTCTTTCACTTTAGTTGATTCAGTGAAACAATATTGATTTAGAAGTTTCGTGGTAGTTGAGGTTATGGGGGTGTTTCACATTTGCCTGTTGCACTGCCCATTGTGGGTCGCACATTGTTGCAATGCCACTTGTTTTAGACAGCCTTGACTGCATGCTGCTCGTAATTATGCTGTGCACAAATTTAGTTTGAAGCTTTCTGTTGGCACGTGAGCTTTTGTAGTCTGTCCAGTAAGCGTACAGAACAACTTGGTAGGCGCTCGTAGCATTTTCAGCCAGTCGGCCATGGACCTTGATGCCTGTTCACACTAGGCCACACACAAAATGTTGAGCCCAATGACCTTGCGTCTGAGCTGCTAGTTTTCTGTGACAGCTTATCACACACCATCACGTTTTGCTGGCAGTGAATTATTGTCATGGCTGTACTTGCAATGTCGCTAGGCCTAATCAAAGCTGCTTCTTCACTGACCTAAAGGTACAGTTTGGTGCAGAGTCAACGAATGTTTTCCCCATTGACCTAACAGCACTTGGAAAGCCAAGAAATGGTGTTGCCAACCAAGGGAAACTGCAGGTGACAAACTGAAGAGCAGAAACATTGTTCATGATCGCAGTGCTTGCAACATTGTGAGCGCAGATCATGTTTCAAAAATTAAGCGAGAAGCCATGTGGTTTCAAATTGTGCTTACTGTTGTAAGTTGGTTTTGTGGAGCAGGTGGAAGTGTCCAAATAATCGAGCAAGTCAGAAAATTTTGTTGATGGCTCTATCTTTTTGGTGTTCCACTTGAACCTTTCTTCATTCTTTTTCATGTCCCACTAACACCTGCAAAGGCAAGCAGAGTCTTAAAGGAGAACTACAGCATGTACCACTATTGCAAGTGGAGTGATGACAGTGTAGGAATGTGTAAACGAAGATAGTTTTATTACATCATTTAGTGTGAAGGAATTTGCCGTGCAAGAAAATTTGAACTTTGTCAGTATACCTGGTAGAATTTGCAGAGATGTGTATTGCCCCTGTGCGTGACTATTGCTTTCTTCCTGCGCCTGTCCAGGTATGGAGCAGGTATGATCTACTACAAGCAGGAACAGTTTCATTTGGCAGAGCTGCACTTCAAGCGAGCACTCCAGATCAACCCGCAGAGCTCCGTGCTCCTTTGCCACGTTGCAGTGGTAAGTTTCATGTATGCTACTGCTTGCATTTGTGTTGGTGCTAAGTGTGCGCACTTGTGCAGATGAGACGAGGGTGATGCTTACTGAAAAATTTAGATTGTTCTTACATGTTCCCAACGCTCACACCTTATTATATACATTTTCAGGGTCAACATATATTCACTACAATGTGACGGTGGTGCTATGCTGGATTAGTGTGGACTCTGTTCATGTAATGCTTAATAGACCCTGATGCAAAATGTTCGTGAGCATACTGTTTCCAGCATTTTCTGGCTAGGAAATGGATTTTAGCACATAAACCTTCACGTAATATTCAACGAATGCAAGCAAAAATGGGTAGTGTTTGCTAAAAAATCATGCCTTGAGGTGTGGCTTCACACATATCCAAAGTGCATTGCTGTAAAGCCTTGCCTGAATGTAAAATGTAAACACCGTGCTTCAACAGAGAGCAGCAGTGGAAGTGGTGATGACTAAACATACAAAGCAGATTGTCTTGAAGCTTTGCTTCATGCTCATAATTGGGCTAGGTTGCTTTAGCAACGATTTCAAAGGTGTTGTGCGTATTTTTGTGTGGGTTATGCGTGGATAGTTTTCCCACTTTTCTGTGAGTTGTAGTTGGGGATACAAATTAAATGCAGGGTATGGGTAACACAGTCGAACTCGTTTATAATGAACTTCATAGTTCCGCGAAAAGTGGCTGTTGTTACCGTAGTTTGTTATATGTGAACGTGCCCAACAAGACACAAGAATTAATGATACTGAAGCTGGCACCGGCAGTTACGATTCAACACCACTCTGGTCCGAAAATCAGGTTTTCGTTATCTTTTTTTTTATTGAGGCTCCTACCTGTATCCAGCTGCAAGTTTCCATTAAAAACATCATATAAAGAACAAAATGCGACATCATAGCTCTTTCAAGACACTGCCCAGCCAGTTTAGATCACTTGCCGTTTTGAATTTACGAGCGCGGCTGCCTCCATTTCTGTTTCAGGAGCTTGTGATATGTTTTGCTATCAGCGGGGCATGAGTGTATCCTGCATACAATAACGAAGCATTTTAGTTGGTTGGAAGTGCAAACTACTGCAGCTTGCTGACATTTTGCAAAGGCCTTGTCACCACGGCTACAGCATCAGCCACGTGTGTGCCAAGAGCTGTTACGTTATGTTTATGTTATGTTAGTTATGTTTTCTATGTCACTTCGGCTGCAGTAATACGAAGCTTGAAAGAGAGAACACCGTCGTGAACCTTCATCTCTCAATAACGGCGCAGTAATCGCTGACTCTTTATGACTTTACAAGGCAGTGCTGCGTCATGCCGCGTTCATGCCAACTTGGACCATGTAAATACAGTTGCCGACCGTTTATTCGGACCTCACGGGGACTGCGGAAATGTCCGAATAAACAGGTGTCCGAAAAAGCAGATGAAGAAATTTTTAAAAAAATCCTTTATTTCCACGCACTCATTCAGGCTCGGCAGTAGGCTTGAATAACTCGTGAATGCGCCATTGCACGCTGTTCCGTTTACGCGCAATCAGATAAGCCTGAATCTCAGAGAGGGTTGTACGGTCACTATAGGCGGCTGAAAGCACAGTCACTGCTTGTACACGCTCCGCATGCGGCGGCAGTGTAGTACATGGTGCGTCATCTTTCGACTCGGAGTCATCGTCCGGCGGTGCAGCAGAAACCTGACGAATGATCTCGCTGTCGTCGAGTTCAGCGCATGTCAGTACAGCAGTGTCAGCACCTGTGAAACTGTCAAATGAGATGGTGTCCGGAATCGCAATGCAACCACTGCGCAGGTCTCAGCGGAACATTTTCAGCGTCAGTAGGGAGCACATCGGAAGGCGACAAATCCTAGGCCTCCCGGCACCCGCTTGGCGGCATTCCCCAGCACAGTCTGCGCGGGCACTGTCAGCTCCGTTAGACACTTGACGCGATGTTTCCATATGCCACGTTATATCACCGCAACCTTGACACAGCACACAAAGCAAACACCACCACGCCATCAAGCAGACACCAGTCGCACAAACGAAAAACGTGGCCTACTCGCAGCTTCATGCACGAAAAAGAAACAAATGAACTGCTGGATTGTCTTGACATGGCTTACTAAGCTGAGACCGGAACTGCTGTAGCCACTCTATAGAATCAGGCAGAAACGATGACGATGAGCGGGGATTTGCAGTAGCGCCACTTCGTGGGGCAGCAAGGAGGCTCCGTTCAAAACAAGAATGGCGTTCAGAAAGTCGAACCATGCATCGGTCATAGTGCTCAAGGAGTGTCCGAAAAATCCGACGAGAGGTTGCAAGGTGTCCGAACTTTCGGCATTTGTTATACATTATGGTCTATGGGGAGAATGGCGGTGCCGCGAAGCAGACCGAATAATCGAGCATGTCCGAATTTTTGGAGTCCGAAAAATCAGTCGGCGACTGTATTGACAGCAACCTTAAGATAGCAACCTGTCTAGGGAAGCTGGTCCAAATTATCCTAATAGGCATAGTGCACATGTTGCTGTTAATAGATAACTTCGCAAAACTGAGAGTGCCATCGTCGTGGCCTTGAAGGTTGCACTGGCATGCCTGCCAGCTAGCTATCTTGGAGCCCACCACAGCCGTATAGCCTTGCCCTGAAGCACATGAAAGACGTGACTTGAAAGCATGATTATCCTAGCATGATGAAAGGAAATGACTTACCATATTTACCCGCTTCTAACGTGCCCTCGATTGTAATGTGCACCTGTTTCCCGTGACCTAAAGAAAGAAATGTGTTTAACAGTACTGTGCACCTCTTTCTTTCATGCAGAAATACAACTTTCTCTCATTTGTAAAAACAACGATTTACTTGCAATGCGCTCAAGTTGCGATAAATAAAGAAAGGCACAGTTTCACTCGAAAGACAAAAGATCGATTGCGATAGCAAATTAGTAGACAGCTACATGAAAAGTCAGGATAGTAGTTTTATCTGCCATATAAACTTCTAAACATTTGCTTACTAAATAAATTAACAAGCATAGTGTCACGCGCACACAAGCAAACATGAACACGTCTCACTCAATGACCACGGAAACTCTTTATCAAAACACTGAAAGGAGGAAATGCGGTACCAGGTGCGAGCGAATTGACCTTTGTGCGGCCTCTCGCTTCAATGCGAACTAAGGGATGAGAACAGAGCACAGTGCACCTAGATGTGTAGACTCTGTCTACATCGCAGATCGCTTTCAAGATAGTGGCCGCATGGTTGCACCGCACTCAGCAACCACTAGAATAGAACGCCTCTCCTGTTTGTGCCAATCTCGCATTCAAGCTTCGGGAACTTCGAATCCCCATGATGCAGCCCGGTTTCCATCCGTCTCCGTAGACGTCATCACTTTCCTTTCAATTGCAGCATCGTGATGAACTCGGCGTGTCTTCGCAGTCTGCATTTCCATGCTAATAGAGCAAACACAGAAAACGCTAGGACGGAGGGTGGACTAACCTAAGCCAGCCTAAGTACACATACTACAGCACATGCAGGTAGCGATAAAAGCTAGGTATGAAGCGTGTACGAGGCGGCCATTTTGATATGCCGATGGCAATATGGTAACACAGATTTAGGGTTGTACTCGATTCCAATGGGTGCGCAATTTTTGGACCCATTCTATTGGAAAAAAAGTGTGTGTTAGATTCGAGTAGATACGGTGTGTCACAGGGCCTGAAATCAGTGTGTGGTGCTCACTCATCTCTCTGAGCATATCTTCGTTGTGGTTGGTCTGGAGCCAGGGGTGGAATGCTGTGTGCCTAGTTGAGTCGCGCGTCTGTGCACTGCAACTTTGCATGCGTCCCCCTTCCACCACCATTGAATTTGAAGTGTTCATTGTAATTATACGGTGCTTTTTAAGATGTTCATTATGCTGTTAAAGGTTGGCACAATAAAGTTGGTAACATTGGCAATTCACTTCACTTTATCGAAATTTTGTTATATTGAAACTTGATCTTTTATGCAAATAGGTACAGTCGCCGAGGGATTTTCTTAAATGCACAGCCACCATTGACTAGAAAAGGAGACGTATGCCAACCTGCCCCCCACTTTCTCCACTTAGGAGTGCTTGTTCGTGTTACGGAGAGCTTGCTCCCTTCCCCACCTCCTTTCCCCTTGCTCGTGCAGGAAGCTGGATCTCGTCGAGCCATCTTGGCTCACCCTCGCAAACAAAGCATGCATCGTGTATGCATGGTGCAGTAGGATCTTAATGCACTTGGGCTTTATATGGTGCATGATGTTTCCATGCTTCAGTGGTCTCTGTTTGTCACGCAGTGCCCGATTTGAGAGGTGCATTTGCAAGCAGCTATACTTGCAATTCAGTTGTTTGACCATCTGCATCTGCGGAAGTTTTCATTTATGTTCTCAGTGTGAAATTTTGACATATTGAAATAGTGTATAAACACACTTAATTATATTGAGGTCCTAAATACGTAGTGTTCAATACACAAGAAGCAATAAAAATTAAATACTTCAATATATTCAGAGTTTCATTATATTGAAGTTCATTATATTGAGATTTAACTGTATTGAGGTTCAAGATACAGTGGGACCTCGTTGATAAGATCCCATTGTGTACAATTTCCCAGTGCTAATGTTCGTGTTCGAGAACACAAAAATTTACCCAGTATAGTTATGCTTCTTCTTTACCATTTCATACTTTACCAGAAAACATGATCTTTCGGCACCAACATTAACTACATTGCCAAATTATAATTGTATGGTACTGTCATGTGGTAGTGACAGTGAAGAAAGCCACAAAAGTGCGGATGCGAAACTAGTGTTTTATTGGGCAAACCTGTGCCCTCAGCAATAGGCTACACTCAAAGCAGAACGATAGCGGCGAATAGCCTGCGATCGGCGGAAATCTGATCCGCGGGTCAAGCGGGTCAGCTTTTATACGTGAGCCATCGAACGTTCCAGTGTAGTCGCTGGTGCCCATGTGTCTTCCAGAAAGTTCTACACCATTCGCATCGCACATACATGTAATCAGATTACAGAAGGTACGGTGACAACAGACAGGGGATAGAACCATCAATAACATTCCAGAAACTTCTAATACATGCAGGTACGTGCTGCGCTGTGCGATAACATTTGTTAGACAAGGAAATGCAGTCATCCAATGAACACGTACACTTGTCAATACGTTTTCCTGCTGCTAGATCCCATGTAAACAAGAAAAGGTGCTAGGTGGATGCAATCGTGAACTGTAGCTGCCTGCCACAGCAGCTTGCCCACAATACTCGACAGAACATCTCATGTGAAAACACCGGTGTGCACTCAGTTCTCTATTCCGGTACCAGCTAATCTCCTTCCCGGTCATTGCATGTCACATTCACAGCCATTGCCACCAACCCTATTGCGTTAAGCATGTTACGAACGACGACAGGCCGACATGTCCGTCTCATTCACTTTATTACCGCACTTCGCGACTCCCACCATGCCCTCCATTCGTACACAGCATACTTCGTGCCACCCTAGTCTTCCTTCTTTCTCACTGCTGCACTCATGCCACCTGGTGCTTTCCCTGGTAACTACAGTCAACCTTAGAGAACGTCAGTCAGCCTTAGAGAATGGCACTTTGCTTTGCCTCACCTGGAGCTCTTGGTCAGCTTACGCTGCCACTCTCCTCAAAACTCTCTCCACCCCCACCCCCCTCAAAATGAGAAGTTGTACGGGAAAAAAAGAACTGGGGTTCATGTTGAAGCACCAACTGGTCTGCATGGGCAATAACAGTTCGACAATGTCCCATAGTAGGGTCACTCAAAACAAAGTCATTGTCGCCTAAATCACTTAACCACGCGATAAGAGCTACACTGCCACGGTGCCAATTTGGCTTAGACACTCTTAGCAGTATCACTCAGGGTGCGTCTATCTAAGAGCAAAAGATTACCGTCTTTAATGGTTATTGGCTGTCAATGACGGTTGTAATTGTGCTTCTGTGCTTGCCAAGCAACTGCTTGATCTTTCTGAGCTTACTTGAGGGCCTCCGTAAAGTACTGCTGGAGTACTGCAGCAAAGGCATGGTGTGGCACTGCCAGATGGTCTGTACCTTCCTTGTCACCTGCAGGTTCTTATGGGGTACGGAGCTCACAGCCATAACGCAGCAAAGCTGGTGTACTATATCCAGTGACTATACTCTCTGCAGTACGCATGGTAAGGGCGATCTCGGGTATGGGCTGCTCCCAGTCCTTGTGGTTGGAGCAGTACACTCGTAGGCACTGCTTATCCCTTTCGCTGTCGGACCTTTCTGGCTGTGACGCACCCCCAGTGTTGGCTTGGTTTCAGGGAACGAGCATAACAGGGAATGAACATAGCAATTTATTTTTGATTATGATTGGTATACAAATAACATAGTCAACGCAATATGCACATTTCAGTGCTCTGCAGATGTTGTTAGTAAACATCATCATCATCAGCAGCCTGACTATAACATCCGTTCAACATCCGAATCTAACGATGCAGAACTCGTCTCTTCCTCGCGTGAGACGCTGTCCAAGTCCAAATCCGAGCTCGGCTCGCATTCTGAATTGGAAGAGCCACCGCTCCAAAGAGCAGACGAAGGTCCCGCGCGCGCAGCCATCCGAAAGTAACCGCGCGCAGGGAGGATGCGCTTTCACTCGCCCGCACAATAGAGAAAAATGGAAGGTTGTGTGATCAAGAAGACAGAGGGGGATGAAAAAAGGCTAAGACAAAGTTCGAAGGGCTTTATGTTTACTGCTGCAAGTCGGAAGCGAGGGTGCGGCGAGAGAGCGAAAGCAGCAATCGAGTCACCCTTTTCGGAGAGGCAATGGCATGTGCGCCTGAACTTGACGCGCTTAGCAGACACACCAACAGAAGAAAAATAAAAACCATCAAACCAGCGGAGATGGCAGAACAACCCTTGAACCCATAACCACACGCGCGCGACGCATGATCCAGTGAACGCGGAGCCACCGCGCCACTCATCAAAGAGAAAGTGGGAAGTAGCAGTCGCACCGCACTCTTCAATACGTGGATTAACACAGGTCGGGGCAAAAATACGAACTTGTAGAAAGAGTCAACAGATGGCGTGGCCAGTTTAGGAGCGCAAGCTTTGTGCTCAGGCGTGAAATTTTGAACGCACGGTGGAGAATGTACCGGTACGTCAGTGACACTGTGGGGGGGAAACGCGATGACGTACCGGTACGTCCGTGACAGCGAAAGGGTTAATGGTGCCATTGCGGTACTCGACCATTTCTCCAGCCGGTTGATAATGGCACAGTGTGACGATGCTTAGTTCCCCGGTTTTGGGAGATTGCACCGTAAAGTGCTTGTCACTTGTGATGGCCACAGATATGCCATGGCAACAGAAAACTGCAACCATGCTAAGATTTTTGTACTTGTTGCCATTCACGGAGGGCAACCGCAGAGGGCAATGCCACTCGCAGAGGGCACTTGCAGACACAACTTAGTGACTTTGTCAATAACTACTGGCAAGTATTTGTGGCGACGAGGTGTAGGTTGCAAGGGGCCTGATAATATTGACCCTAAGCTGTTCCATGGCAGCTTTGTCCCACTGACTGTTCATGAGGCTCTCAGGCTACTGGTGTTGAGCTCTTGTGTGATGACAGACAGCACAGCGCTGCACATACTTTGATACGCCAGCCCTCATGTCCAGCCAGACGAACTGTGCTGAGACACAACTCATGGTTTTGAAATACCTGGCATGGCCTACAGTGGAGTGGTTGTGTGCCGTCCTCAGTGCCAGATTTTGGAGGTGATTAGGTAGCCATAGTACCTTCTTGTTGCCTCTTTGCTGAACCAACAGTCTGCTTTGTTCCAGTTCTGTTGTCTCTGCCAGATCATGAAAGTGGTGATCGCAGTCCAAGCTTGGGAGCCTAGTTCCTTGGACCACATTCTTCAGTTTTTAGAGATGGCCGTCAAGAGCCTGTTCTTGGATTAGCTCTCCTGTGTCACCTAAGAGTTTGGCATCCTCTTCCAATGCTACTGCTACTTGCTCAAATGTAATTTTCGCTTCAGTTTCTGGAGCAGCAATGGGGAACAGTGTCTCATGCAGACTGTCACTTGGGTGGTCTTCACAGTGGAGAGGTGCTTTGCTCAAGGCATCTTTGGGTATGCTTGCTAGTCCTTGTCTGTGCTTGATTCGGCAATTGAAGCCTGGCAGTCGTAGGATCTAATGCTTGACCCAGTGCAAAGCTTGCTTGGTGCTAAACATCCGTGACAAGGACGAGTGGTCACAGTGAATCTCAAATTCGGTAAATTCAAGATATGCCCTAAACTAGTTTACTGCCCACACTACTGCAAGGCACTCCCACTTCTGGACAGTATAATGGCTTTTGGCCTCTTTAAGAGTCCTGCTAGTGAAGGAAACAGGCTGCAGTACATCAGAGCCAGCCTGCAGTAGTACAGCTGCAATGCCGACACCGCTTGCATCAGTTTCAACCATGAAAGGTTGGTTTATATCTGGAAGGCCTACAACTGCATCTTGAGCTAAGGATTGCTCGAGTGCAGTAAAAGCCTGCTGTTGACTCTCTGCCCACTGCCATGGCTCATTCTTCTTTAAAAAGTCCTTGAATGGACGTGCTCTGTGTGAGAAGTGTAGAATAATAGCCAGCAAGCCCCTGGAAGACTTGAAACTGCTTGATTGTGCTGGGTCTTGGTAATCTAGCACTGCATGCACCTTTCCTTCATCTGGTCTGCATTGCTCATGTGAGATGACTTGCCCAAGAACTTAAGGGACTGACGGCACCCGTATTTTGTCCTGGTTAATCATAAGGCCAGCACCTTTAATTCGTTGCAGTACTTCCCTCACCTGCTCTATGCGACTTTCAAGCATTTCTAAATAGACGAGACATATATTGCAGAATGGTTGCTTGCTGGGCTAGTTGGTTCATTGCAACCTATGTAACAGTGCAAAGCATAAGGAAGGGACAATGATAGATACAAAGTGAAAAGAGCGCTTTTCACTCGGTCTCTATTGTCGTCCCTTCTTATGTTTCGTGCTGTTACATAGGTTGTAGACTAGACCGTCATTTAAAAATGCCATGGCGAAGTGGTGATTGATTTCCTGTAGCACATCAAGGTGTGAAAAACTGCTGGGCTACCTGGCACCCTGAAGGGCATCCTGACGCATTCAAATGTACCCTGATGGCATAGGAAGACCATTTTCATAATTTCGGCATCATAAACAGGAATCTGAAAACAATAACCCTTGCGAGAGATCAAACCTTAAGAACTACTGAGCTTGGCCAAGTTGTGGTAGCAGCCAGTTCAAGGCATTGGGTAGGCAGGTACCTTGGTGCATGCATTCAACAGTCGATAGTTTACAGCAAGCCTCCCTCAGCAAGTGCCTCCCGTCTTCTTCGCGACAAGCAATGGGATGATAGTCCAAGGGCTGCTGCTTTGCCTTATAAGACCCTGCTCTAGGAGGTCATGTACGCAGCCCTCAATGATTTTCTGCTTCTAAGCGTTCGCTGGGCGGAGCTTGCATCTCGCAGGCGCACCATCCTCTGCGTCTATGCATTGCTGAGCTGGGTGGTACACCCAGGAATTGTAGTGAACAAAGGGTTGAAGTCATCAAGCACTTCCTTCATGATTGATCAAAAGACTAGCGCATATGACAGGGACACAGACAGAGAAAACGACAGGACGAGCGCTAAGCAACAACTGAGGCTTAATTGCAAGAGAAGGTACATATATACATTTCGGTGGTGCATGCGCACACAGGGTTAAAACAGTACAAGTACGATCTAATCAAAATGTGGCATACAATTCTGTAAGTACATTTTTTCTTTTTTGGACAAGGCAAGTGATGTCGTGCTGACACAGTTATCACCTTCCCTGCCAATGTGATATGCCTCACAAATCTCGCACCCCCCCCCCCTTGTGCCTCCCCTACCAAGCACACACGTGGCATCAAACGCAGGCACGCACCCGCACCGCTTACAATGCTTGGCCAAATGGCCGCCCCCCGCCAATGAATCTACCAGCGTTCGGTGCTCTCGTAGCCGTTCATTTAGGCAGCGGCCAGACTGCCCCACGTAGTACCTACCGCAGGAGAGAGGTATGCGGTATACGACCCCAACAGTGCAGGGTACAAACTTGCATTCGTGTTTTATGGCGCAGACCGGTTTTTCGTCCACATCCACGCCGCACTTTTCTCCAACTTTTCTCAGCCGGTGCGATAGCTGGTGCACGTACGGTATAGCAGTACGTTTCAGCTTCTTGCCGCTTTTTTCGGCTGCCACGCCAGGGCGTCCACCTGCCCTGATTTCTTTCAGGAGGCATTCCACCACAGCCCTCACGATATCTTTCGGAAAACCGGCATTCTGCAACCGGAGCACTTGCATCTGCAAACTAACCTCAATTCTATAGGGGCAAGCTGGCCAACTAGCTCAGCTTTTCTGCCTTGATCGCTTTGACTTCCTTCATGCTTGGTTGTAGTTTTGTTGCTACAGTGCAGTGCCTGCCCTCTTTGGTTGGAGTACTACTCGTTATCTCAGGAGCTTCAAGAACCTCTACGAAGAGGGTGTGCAAGTGGTAAGACTTGCACACATCTATTGCACACCTCTATTATTTTCCTCTATTGCAAGCACTGTGGCTGGACCCTTGTTGTGCTTAATGAACTAATGAACGGCACAATGCATTGTGGGTCGGTGCCAATAGCGCGTCTGCCTGGTGCTACATGTACATTGATGCCTGTAGCACTCAAAAAGTCTGATGAGAACAATGTCGCGACATAGGTCTGGCACACAAAGGAAGGGTTGGTTGCACTTGCAGCCCACTGGATCTTGCACTTTAAGGATCTGGTAAACTGGGACCAATCTGTTGCCAGGCAGAGTGCACACAACTGTGTCCCGAGCTTGGCACCTGTCTCCTCTGCTACCTTTGCTCCCAGCATTCCAAGTAAGCTCACACTTGAGCTTGTATCCAGTAGGGCTTAGAATGTAGTCTTCCCAATCTGCACCTCCAGGAGGGGCTCCTTGCTACCAACTGAAGCCACTACCTGCAATGCCGCGACGTAGGCAATCGTGAGCTAGGTGACCCACACCTCCGTAGCGACAGCAAGTAGATACCTCCCGAGTTGCGCTGTTGGTATACCTGTGACAGCGCTGCGAGAGGTGGCCTTACAGCAAGAGCGGTCAGACCATGCAGCTGGTCTCGATGGTAGGAAGGCTGTATCGCCACGGGATGCAATGGCCAGCAGGATGCTGCTGGTAGAGACTGAAACGGTGCGACAGCCATAACCGTCAACACTCTGGGCTGCGTTCCGGGCAGTGCAGTCACATTCACAGTTAACTGGAAGGCAAGGCCCCTTGCCACTACGTCTGTCGAACATGGCAGTGGCTTATACTGCAAACGCCTCCAAGCATGCACCATGAGGCTGTCAGCTGCCTTAGCCAACTCCGCAAGGTTGACGAACTGTTTGCTTTCTACCAATTCTTCGAGATGTGGGGGCATTTGCTGGAGCACGCTGCATTTGCTGGAGCACGCTTTGCGCAGCCCTCCAGAACAGCGGGCACAATGTGGGTTAGCCTTTGGCGGTGGCAACACCGGTGACCAAACAAAATGTTCCCAGCCGGTCTAAGAAACGTCCTGTGGGACTGAATGTTGTTGAATCCGCTCTATTTAGGGAGCTGACCTCTTGTGAAGTGCAGAGTGGCATAGCCTGACTGTTCAACTGCCACTGCTGCTGTCACAAAGCCTGCTGGCACTGCCTTGGCCGCCATCAACCTTTGTTGAACTGCTGCGGTGATTTGCTCACGTTGTACGGCGGAGCCGCTCGTTGGTCTGTCCCAGCAGAGATGCTGCAACAAATCTTCAGGCATGTTCACCGCTGCCATGTCCGTGTCGATTGTGGACGAGCCCCCACTTGTAACGAACGATGACAGGCTGATACGTCCATCACAAACATTCGCTGTATTTCCCACCACCTGGTCCTTCCGCTGGCAACTACAGTCAACTGCGCGTGACCTCCAAGAACTGCGCCTTGCCTTGCCTCACCTGGAGCTCTTGATCGGCCTACGCTGCCACTCTTGCCTCACAAGCACCCTCACCTATCTGTTTCATAGCTCGTGGGGCATAGTGCTTTTGAACGAGTACTGCACGCATGTAATAGGGCATAATCCAAATGTGCCGATGTTCCCAGCTGCAGGCAGCGTGAAGTGAGCTTCTTGTTTCGCTCTGGTGGCCTCGTTTTCCAGCGTCGCCCACCAGCTCGATTTCGTTTCAGAAGCTTACCGAGGTCAAATTTTTGGAACACAAACGTAAGCTTGCCGAAAAAACAGTGCACGTCTCGGGCCACTCAGGCCCCTCCAGCTGGCCCCTCCAGTTTGGTGTTGGCATCTCAAGCTGTAGCATTTCGCACAACGCTTTGCATTACATAGCTGTCAACTGCTGTTCAGTCTGCCATATTTTTTAGTGACTTCAGATCGTGCATTTTCATGGTTACAGTAAACTCTCAGTTATACGAACATCAGTTTAACAACTATTTTGGTATAACAAACTTTTAGAAAATCCCCAGTGGTTTTCCTATTCATGCAATGTCAGAGGCAGATTCAAATCCTGTAATTCTAGCCGAGCCGGTAGGATGCGTTGGAAAGTTGCGAGACTTCGTGTCTCAGCAACAAGTTGTGCCAGAGAAAATACATAAAAAAACACTCTCTGAGACAGCTTTCTTACTTCTTGTTCTTTAAGAGCACCAATGCAATGATTTTTTTTCTCAAAATGAGAAGGCAGCAACGTAACTGTTACACACTTCGTATATATTGATGTACATAAATTCATAAATTGCATTTCACACTTTTGCCTCTATATCTGCTATGCCCTGTGCGGTTCCATGTTCTAGTGAATACATATTCAGTTTAGTGAACCTTCAGTTAAGTGAACTATTTCCTTGGATCTCTTGAAGTTCACTCAAGTGAGAGTTCACTGTAGTATGTTTCTTGTCTAGTTTCTTTTTATTCACTTCCAAAATGTATGAATGAGGTCCTGCTGTACATAGTGTTTTATGGAGAAGTTATAAACAGTTTAATATTTCATTATATTAAAGTTTGTCAATAAGGTTAATCTGTATCTGGGTACAGTTCCTATAGACAGGGTCAGAAAATGGTAAGTGCAGTGAAATAGAATTGTTATGGCCGCTTATTCTTTATATCCAGGATCATTATTAGTGGGTTTGACTGTACGTGCATTAATAGGCTATCTCTACTTTTGGGCAGGATTTCCACATGATTGTTTTGTTTTCTTCTAATTTTGTGCGCAGGTGCAGCATTCCTTGAAGAGGACAGAAGAGTCCATCCTAACTCTAAACAGGGCCATTTCGATGGAACCCAGGAATCCGCTCTGCAAGTTTCAGCGAGCTACCATTTTTTTCTCAGTGGATCGCTACCAGGAGGCGCTCAAGGAGTTGGATGAGCTGAAGCAGCTTGTTCCCAAGGAGTCGCTGGTTTACTTCCTTAGTGGAAAGGTAACTATTGGCCAACTGGGCTGTCTTGTTATAAAGCTGATCACTGTCTGTTTCAAGCGGCAATTTTTCGTGGCTTTTCTATGGTTTCTCTCCAGTTTTTCTCAGCATTCAGAGTGCACCTGCATCTAGTTCCAATAACAGCTTTGCAGCCAATTGTCATTGCACGTAGGCATGACAAAGCTTGAGTGTCAGGTATAAAAATATAGCTTGTGTGCTGTGATTTTGTATTTATGCTTATGATGTTGTGATTATTTGTGCCTTCTTTCTTTTGCTCAACCCATACCTAGGCCGTATGAGGGAAGGCAGATCAACAACCGACCACCTACTTCTCATTGAGGCAAATATTAGGGACACCTTCACACATAACAGTACTTGTTATCTCTCTTTTTGAACATTTAGAATGCATACAATACAACTTGACACCTCAGAATTTTAGAACATTTCTCTGCCCTGGGTATCCACGGTTACATGTTGAGCATTATTGAAAGCTTCCTCTCTAATTGCACATTCCACTCAAGAGAGGGCAACGTTTTGTCTGGACCATTAACAAGAGGCTGGTGTGCTGCGCAAGGGGGTGTACTCAGCTGCACACTGTTTGTTACAATAATGAATTCACTGCATACATTCATTCCATGCACAATGTTTTATAATGTATATGCCAGTGACGTGCAGGCAGGCTTCAAATGATGCAGTGTTGCTATCTGTGAATGACAGGTGCAGCTTGAATTAAAAAAAAACATTTCTAAATGGGCAAATGAAAATGGGTTTAAGATAAACACCCAGAAAAATACTTGTATACTATATTCTCAAACATGAGAGGCTTAACGCCAGTCCCATGTGTTGCAATCAATGCAGATCAGCTCTTTGAACAGCAAACACAAATTCCTAGGAATAATTTTAGACTCTAAGCTTACATTTACCTCTTATCCTAAATAACTGAGGACAAAATGTCTGAAAAAAACTAATCTTCTAAAGATTCTGTCATGCACAACATGAGGTAGTGATTGGAGGTGCCTCCTGAAGTTTCACAAGAGCCTTGTCCGCACACGCCTTGATTATGGGGCTGCAGTCGACACTGGATATATCAAACTCGGATATATCGAAGTATTGTCTACAGGTTGTCTACCAACTGGGAAAACTGGGAATTCTCTGGGATTTTGAATAGTCTGGAAATAATCGGGGAAAACTCGAGGAATGTGTGCTTCTATCTGGGAAAATGAGCAGTAATTTTGTTGAAAGGGAATGAAAGTCGTGGTAATGCTGGCTCGAGTAATGGAGAGGAATCGTAACGAATCCTCATTCACACCATGTCTGGCGGAGTTGCCAGTGTACAGTCAACGGCTGACTTTCCAGATGCCCGATAATTCGGACGGCTAAGTGGCACCACCACATACCCCATGGGTCAATGATAAGAACGGCTGAAATTTTGGACGCAAGAATCCTTCACCGTCCAATTTTCCAGACATTTGCCGTGACCACAGGTCCAAAACGGCATTATTTAAAGCCACCAACGCTGCCATTTTGATTACCTTGCCGCCTCGAACCAGCGTTCTTGCACGCAAATCCGCTGGCAGCCGTAGCCACCACTGCGGTAACGCTAGGCTTAGCTGCTTCAACATTGGCTGTTAAGCTTCTTGCCGTTCTGTGCCGTGTTTCTCATTGAAAGAATTTGCTGCTGTTAGCAACAGCATCGACTCCACCTGCGTGGTCCTCACGATTGGCTTCGAAGCTCAAAAAGCACGGCACGTTGCACAATGCCAGTTTTTGAAAAGTCAGCGTCGCCTCTATACAGCAATGTTACGTGGTGAAGCATACGCGAAAGCATTGCGGTGAAGCATAACAAGCGTGGGAAGGGGCAGTTGTCACGGGATACAGTATGTATTCCTTAATTATATTTGCGTGCTCCCGCCATCTCCTGTCACAGTGCCAGTACCGATATGCCTAATAAGTGTACTAGCAGGCCTGCAGAGCTTTTTCGGGTGTGCCTGTGGCAATTTGAGCCCTCGCAGTAAAAGAATGCATTCATTTTTATCGAACTGCCTGATTTTTTGGACGTTCTCAGAGCCCCTACGGAGTCCGAAAAATCAGACATTGACTGTACAATTGACTAAGAGGATGCTTCAAATGTTCCATGGGGCGAACGCGTGGTGGCAGGAGGACGAGAACAGAAACAACGTAAGCACTGAGGAATGAACAGGAAAGGAAGCGTGCTGCCGCTTCTTTGAAGGAGCTTGAGCTGAAAACACAAAGTGTTGGCGGACGCTGAGGTGCAGGTATCACTCATCCAAACCGCAATAAACTCTTTAAAGTAGGGAAATACAATACTGAGGTCTTGCGTGTGGGCTGAGAGTATGTCAGGACAGTTGAGGTTGACTTACCAACTGTTGAGAGAGAATCTCACTAGTGACAAAGAAAGTTCAGGCCCCATACCAATGAGCTTGCTACCAGTTGATAGAAATAGCTCATATTTGAAAATATTTGCTTCTTTATGCGTCTTCTTTTTATTCATATTTGAGAATGTCCGACTTGACTTGCAATGGATTTTACCATTTCTTTCAAGGATATCTACTGTGCATTTTACTAACCCCACTCTTTTGTTTTATTTCTGAATAAAATAAACACTACTTTTTACTATTCAATCTGGGTTAACTTGTTTTTTATTTTTTAACATGCTTACTAGAGAGTGACAGCATTGGGCAACATGGTGTCAGCCCATTTTGACATAAAACAAAGTTCTTTGTCCCTCAGGGAATTTTGCAAAGACACCCAGGGAAAACCTGAAAAACTCAGGGAACTTGGAAATGTCAATTTGGATGACACCCTGTGTCTATATCGAACAATTGTAAGATCCTCTTAAAAATCCGATGCTAAAGTATAGCGATGTACTGCTTGTACATCCAACTCTCATACACAGCTATATTTGATATATTGAACGCTGTGCTGAGCTGTGCCCCTGCAAGCGCGCTTCTCCTGATGCAGACGCAGTCGCTTCTTGTGTCATTGGAAATATTTAATGCCAACAAACTTGAAACGGCACTGTTTTGGCAGATGCTGTCAAACAAGAGATGAAATTTGATGGAGAGTACATGCCATGGAGGAAGAATGAGCAGGATGCTCAGTTTTTCTTGCTGTGAATATGGTTGGCTCGTGCAAACAGCGGCTGTTCATTATCGCAAATGGCATTTTAGGATTTTGTGAGCGACAAAAAAGAATCCAACTTCAACCTCCACTTGGACAGATCTTTACATTACAGTTTCATTTTAGCAAGATCACCGCATGCTACATACACCCTTGGCAGGACGACCATCCATTGCGGTAGCAGGGTGCAAGACTCGCTGCTGTGCAATTTGTGGGTCTCAGATTAAAATTGTGTAATTTGACCAGGTAATCAGATTACACGAGGTTCGATGACAACAGACAACAGATAACCTTCGAGAAACTTGATACATGCAGGCGTATCCTGTGTTCAGTGATTACGTTTAACATTTGTTAGCTGGTGAAAAGCAGTCACCGGAGAAAGATGAACAAGTACATGTGTCAATATTAACAATTGAATAAAAAAGTTTTGCTTTATACAGTGCAGTCCACTTATAACGATATCGAGAAAGACGAAAAATGTGATCGTTATAACCGATGATCGCTATATGTGGACTACAGTTATTAGAAAAAAATTTAAAAGAATTAAAAACGTGGAACATAACCTTTGCAGCTTCGAATTTGCGGCTTGCTCTAAAGAATAGATGATGTAGAAAGTAGGCCGTGAAAAACAAACTTTATTTCTAGCGCCAATGATCGTGTCAAGGGTTAGGCGCGCCGAAATAGTCCGAAATCTGCACTTGCTTTTGCGGCAGCTTCAGCTTCACCACCGCGGTGTGCATGGATTCCAGCTGCTGCGCGAACACTGGCGGCAATCCTTTAGCATGCATAAAATCAATTAAGGAGCCGATCAACGACAGTGCACTTTGCGTGGACATCGAGGTCGGGGTCAAGGAGCCACTGTCAATCTCGTCACTGTCGCTGCTGCCGTCGCCACCGTCGCACAACTTTGCCGTCTGTCGAGACAGCACATCTTCGGCGATCGCCTCGTCGGTGACCTCATCGCAGAACGAGGCAGCACTGTCTGCAGTCAAAAATTCCTCCTTTGACACATCACCTGTGTCACCAGTAGGAATGGGCTCCCAGAACTCAGTTATGTCAGCGGCTTCCACCATGTTGGTCTCAGTGGGTTGGGAAAGTTCGTCCTTACGCACAAAGCCCGCCTTTTCGAAGCAATTGGTGATGAACCACTGGTAAAGCGCCTCTTCAACATCGGCATACAAAGGGTCTCTAACCCTTTTCCGCTGATCGGCATGGCCGCTGATAGCTCCGGCCTTCACAATCGCGGTGCTCCCGGTTTTCAAGATGGTTGATATCGTTAACTGGGCGAGCTCATACTTCTTCACAAGGGCGCTCACCTTGAAGCCGTATCGAGCGTCCTGCAAAATATCCATCTTCGTATCAAGCGACACAGCTTTGAGCTTTGTCGGCGCTATCTTCGAACTGGGTTGAACCGTTGGTTGCATGCTGCTTCGGTGGCGTCAGCCTGCTATTGCGAGAGAGAGAGACACGGGACGGGCGCCACCGCGCCGCTTTGCTTGTCGCTTTTTTTTTCTTTCTCTCTCTTTCGGAGCGACTGTGGCCGATGCGCATGAAGCAGCTCCGCAGGTGCGCGGTCGGGGCGGGACGTGCTGCGCGGTAATGGCGGCAGATACGAACTTACGGAGGTAAACATCGACTTGTCTCGACATTGTTCATTTCAGGGAACTAAGCAACGCAAATGTTACGATTATTTGGCACGGAAAACGCCGTTCAGACGGCAAAATTTTTATCATTATATCCAATATGCGGTGAATAACCTATAGTTATAAATGGTTTTTTTCCCCATAGACCTAATGCATAAAATGACACTCTCATGTCGACCCATCGTTATAGCCGATATATTGTTATATGTGGTATCGTTATAAGTGGACTGCACTGTATTAATGTTAAAAAGTAGTTTCAGCACAGTAGCCACGCTGTTCTGTCCCTTACAAGAACGTTGCATAAGCTTTAGCAAAATAGGCGCAATTTGGTGCGTTGGTGTGGCTAATATCTGCAAGGTGCAGTTATAGCTTCATGTGCAGCAAATGGCTTTAAAAGCATCATCCCTACAAATTAAAATACTGGATGTCATTTTTTGTGCGTGACATCAGGTTCTGGCTGTGCCTTTTATGCAGGTTCACAAGAAGTTGGGCAACACCCACCTAGCCCTGATGAACTTCTCGTGGGCAATGGACTTAGACCCCAAGGGTGCCAACAACCAGATAAAGGAGTCCATTGACAAGCGCTTCAGCCATGACGAAGAGGACATTGCTGCTGTCCAGCAACTATGTAAGTGCAGTTTCCTCCTTTATTATTATTTCTTTTTTTGCAAGCCTTTGCATGTGTCGTTTGTATCAAGCTTCACATTCAGCCAAGCTATAGTCGGTGATATCCAAGAGTGCAGGTAAGGGCCCTCACAGAAAGTGTTATATGCATGCAGTTTGTACACACACTGCCTTTATGAAAGGAAATACGTGAGCCCGCGTGTCCTGTGCTTCACATCGGCTGCTTGCGATGTCACAAACAGGTGGCAAGGAAAAGCTTAACAGCTACTACAATCAGCAGTCTGCAGCCAATCTACAAACTGCAAATGCCAATTCACATACGCGATCGAATAAAAAAAGCTCAAAGTGGCACCCATAGTTGCTGCTAGCATCTGTGAAGCTTATCACAGTTGCCTTGTGGTAGCACAACAAGCAGCCGTTACGGATTATGGGTCACACGCACATGTGTTTCAGGAAATAGAGTCACAGTCGGATTTTTCGTACTTTCTAGGGACTGCTAAAGCGTCAGAAAAATCGGGCAGTCCGATAAAATGAATGCCTTTAACTGCCTTTAAGGGCTCATATCGCCACAGCCATGTCTGAAATAGCTTTAAAAGCCTGCCACTATAATTTAAGCATCTCATTGCTTAAAGGGACACTAAAGGTTACCGGAAAGTCAAGTTAAAGTGATAAAGCAATGCTCTAGAACGTCTAAGGCGTCAATATAATAGCGAACAGAGCTTTAGTACCTGAGAAATTGAGGTAAATGCATGACACGATTTGAGACCTCTCCCCCCCACCCCCCCCAGCGACATACCGGTACTAGCCCGATGACGAAAACACTCCTCATTATGATTTGTCACTAGTACTCAACTACACGTATTAAAAAGATAATTTCATTAGATTATAAGACGGAAGAAAATGCTACTTGTCTATTTCTATTCGATTCTAAGAAAAAAATAACATTTTGACGTTACCCTTGAGTAGTATGAGTGATCGAAATGTTTCGTTTTCGCTCAACTCTGCGCGCTCGACTTTGCGCTGCGTGCGCTTCGGAGTTTCAGTTGTTTCTTTATCGTGTCGTGCTGCGGTGGTCATGTAATAGGCAATAACCCAAACAGACTGCCGTTCCCTGCAGCAGGCGCCACAAAGTGGGCATCCTGTCTTGCTCTGGCGGCATCTTATACCGGCGTTGTCCACCAACTCAATCTTGTTTTGGTTCCCTGTTACTATTTAAAAACACTACGCAATACAAAAACGACAAAATGTGACTTGAGATGCTCAAGCCCCACTGGGTTAACGTGCGTTGGCATCTCGTGCGAGCAACAATTCTCGCCAAATGGACTCTCCAAAACTTCTGCCAAAATGTCCCCCTTAAGAAACTGTTGACCCAGGCCGGATTTGAGGAGCACAGACGTAAGCTTGCTGAAGCTATGAAAATGACAAGCAGCTGCAAATGCTGCGTGTCCAATAGCCTTGGTGGCATGGAGGATGACGCCGTTCTTGCCGACATATACAGAGACATCAGCAGTCATGAGTAAATTGTGCATTACTTGTCCTTTCAGTTTATTTTGATATGACAGTTCATAGTACGATGAGTAAAGCCATGTTGGCATCCGCTTTTATGCATTGTTCAATTTCAGTTTATTCTCTGTTCAATAACAATGAGTAAGTAACAAATGGTATGCAGACGAGGGTACCAAAGTCAATGACTGCAATGGGACCCTCAGTTCAAAAAAAAAATATATATATATATATATATATATATATATATATATATATATATATACTTCTTTAATTTTGCTGCTTTAACCCACATTTTGTGTATGTATATATATATATATATATATATATATATATATATATATATATATATATATATATATATATACATACATACATACACAAAATGTGGGTTAAAGCAGCAAAATTAAAGAAGTGCAAAAAAAAACAATTGAACGTGCATTGTACAATACATTGACAAGAGAAAACAAATGAAAAAATACATATATCAAAGAGCATAATTATACATGTTATGGGGCATAAAACTATTTACAAAATATAAAACATTTTAATTCATGTTTGAATACATTCAGGGATGATGTTAGTTTAAGTGAATGTGGTACGTCATTCTATACTTTTAATGCTAAAAATGACGATGTCATTTTTCTGTAGTTGATGTTACATTTAGGTAGTAAAAAGTCGAAATTATGCACAAACCTAGTGTGGCTGGTATTAGTGATTAATGTGTCGTTCGCAAATTTGTAAGCAAGCTGTTAAGTAATTTAAAGAAGAGAATACTTTAATGATACTTAAACAAGCCAGATACAGGTAATATAAAGTTAGCCTGGAGTAGCAGCCATTTTAGTAAAAGGAACTGTTGGGGATTATGCGAATAGCCTGGTTCTGTATGTGTCGAATAGCCGAAAGGTGGCAATTATATGTTTCCCCAGGAAGCAATATCATAGGTGATAGGACTATGAATGAACTCAAATTATAAAGATAATAATGCATGTTCTGAAAAGAGTGCATGTGATTTAATGAGAGCTCTTATGCCGAAAGCTGTTTTTTGTTTAGCATATGCAATATGATTAGTAAACTTTTAAGTTAGGATATAATTTTATGTCAAAGAATGACACACAGTCCGCTGCAGGAATAAGGTGACTGTCGGGGGTTACTAGGGGGATACACGGCACCATCCTCTGCTTTGTTTTAAATATGATGAACCGAGTTTTGAGGGGATTTAAAATTAAATGATTTAACTGACACCATTCTACAACTTTCACTTGTTCAATGTTCAGTTTAAAGGGTAAGGTTGCTAAGGACTTATCTGACATGGAAATAGCGTATAGAATAGCATCAGGAAGATTAAGAACATCAGGTAAGTCGTTAATGTAAATGCAAAACAACAAGAATCCCAGTATTGAGCCCTGTGGTACCCCTTGATTAAAAGCTTTCGGCTCGGAATAAGTGCCCCTTACGCAAACTGTTTGCCCACGGTCATGTATGTAATCTTTTTAGAAAAATTAAACCTGGACCTGTTATACTTAAAGATTCTAGTCTGGTAAATAAAATGATATGATTAACAGTGTCAAAAGCTTTAGTAAAACCTAAAAATACTGAGCCAACAAAATTACTGCTTTCAATAGAACACCTTATGTAATCGGTTAATGCAATAAAAGCTAACCTGGTCAAACTGCCAGGACGGAAACCGAATTGGCAAGGTTTCAACAACATAAACTTTGTTAGGCAGCTGTTTATACATCTCAAAAATGATTTCTTGGTAAGTTTACTAATGGAGGACGAAATAGAGAGTGTACGATAATTAGACACCAGAGATTTATCACCTTTTCTAAAGACGGGAATTAATTTTGCCTTTTAAGCGAACCAGGAAAGGTACTGAGTTTTTAAAAATTAGATGAATTATGCAGTGTTTTCGCAATACAAGGAGCAACAAGTTTTAACCCTTTCAGGGTCAATTTTTTTTCGCCATACGGGACTGCCCGGGGTCGTTTTTTTTTTTTTTTTTAATTGCAGATTCCAATTCTTCTGAGGGGCCTATTTCGAAAAAAATTTTATCATAATTTCTCTAGGGTGACCTTAAAGTCCGAAAAAAATCTTTTGCATTGGTAAATATGTACTGTTTATTCATGAATAACAACAATAAAACAAGGAAATATACTTATAAGAATTAAAAATTTGATGCATTGTTATACACATAGTTCAAGCCTTAAAAAATGCACATACGAGAGTGTTTCACAAGTCTCAAGTGTTCTTGCTCTTATACTAATATTTACGTCCATGGCGTAATCGAACTGTGTAAGTGAGCGCACCCAAGAAAACTGTGTGGCTGTGTGCCCGTCAAAAAAGCAAAATGTGTAACAAACTTCCGCTAATCATCATATTGCCACCCAGAAGTGATTAGCTTTTGCGAGTCTCCAAAAAAAAAAAAAGGAAGGAAAAGGAAAGGAAATGCATGCACGGCGGCGTCCTTCCTATGCACACCCCTGTGAGCACTAAACGAGCAAGAAACAGGTAGTCGGCCTTTGAGCGATTAGTAAAGAGATAGCCATCAGTTTTGCAAGTGCAGGAAGCCGAAATCGCCCGCGGAACAAAACCCAAACCGCTGCCCACCTGCGCGGCATGCCAACGCGACAGCGGTATTATATAGATGCATGGAGCAAACTAGCTCTAAAACAAACCATGCAATGAAAACCGAGAGTGGGAGGTGCGCAAAAAAAAAAAATCCCTGCATTCTCACATAGTGGCAGCACATGCCGGGAAAGAAAAAGTTAGAAAATGGGCACGCTTTTTAAATGTACAGACGGCACTGTAAATATACGGGAGCTACCATTTTGGACTTGTTCGCGGCGCTGTATATTTACGTCATTGACCCTGAAAGGGTTAAGTGATAGGCAGATACATTATCTAGACCAGGGCAAGTGTTTTTTAGATTTAATATAGCAGAACAGACCTCATTGGCTGAGACTGGAAAAAGAAAGAATGTATGATTGCAACTATTACATAGATAGGAAGAGGCTATTGGGCTTTTACTGTACACTTAATAGAAGTAATTACTAAATGAGTGGGCTATACAAGACGATTCAGTGCAAGCTTCATGTTTATAAGTTATTTTATCAATGGTTATAATAGCCTGGGGTGTATTCAAAAAGTCATTGAAAGGTTGCTATTGTTTCTTCTTATTATTTTTAGCCTTGCAGAATTCTTTGTCATAATAAAGTCGTTTTTATTTTTTCAGTAGGTTGTTCAACATGGTATTGTGTCTTTTATAGTGATGTGCTAGACTTACATTGAACGGATGTTTTTAGTCTTCCTGTAAAGATGATCTTTTTTATGCATACTGGTTAACAAACCTTTTGTTATCCAAGGATTACGTGGAAATTTAAACTCTTTGCATTTGACAGTTGTAGTGCTAGCATAAACAGCTTTCAAAAATAATGAGCAGAACTTTTCAGGACCACATACAGTATTAATTGACGACTAGTTGGCGCAACTTATTGTATTAACGAAGTTATCTCAGTCGAAGCTGGAAGCGAAATAACTAGTGTCATAGTGAGGTGTTTCTGTGGCGAAGGTAATAAAAATGGAAAGATGATCTGTGATAGACATGTCAATGACAACTGCACTTGGCGATGTTGCGATATTGCTTGAGGCGTGATCAAGAAGAGTGTTAGTTCTAGAAGCGGTAGATCGAGTAGAAGTAATTAAAGACTGAAGCCCAAATCCAGCAAAACAATTGCTAATGATATTACTGAACTATTATCAGTATCCACTAAATTAATGTTAATATCACTAACTATTATAATCTGTTTCTTGCTTATTTGCGGCATCATTTATTGTTTGAATCATTATATATATATATATATATATATATATATATATATATATATATATATATATATATATATATATATATATATATATATATATATATATATATTTTTTTTTTCTGAGAGGACAAAAGTCCCCTCCTCATCTTGCATTATATTCGTGGTCGCATTATTTGCATGCAAATAGGCTAATAGGCTACCCTTTCCCTGAGATGTTACAGATATTGCAAAACTGTTAAACACCTGCCTATGAATGCTGGTATGCTTTTATCTGAAACAAAGGCATAGTAAAAGACACTGATTTCAGAAATGAAAACTTGGAACGTGGAACTCTAGCAATGAGTCGAGAGGTATGTGATGCTAGGCATTTTAACCACTTGAGGACAAACTGTGTTAAGTAAAAGTTTCCAATAAACTGAACAGTTCTGTATCTTGGTCCAATTTCTTTAAAGGGAGTCTGCTGCATGTTCACAGATGCTGCAAAGGAAATCATTGTAAGACTGTGTAGGGCTCTAGGCACACACAGGACACTCATCTGTGCTTATTCTAACATGCCAGCAGTTAGAGCACAAGTGCATCCTAAATTCAAATAAATGGGCTTCCTCAACATTAACATAAAGAGATAATGAGAAATTGTCTGTGAGAACTTGGCCTAATTATAGAAGTGTACTGGAATATATGAGGAACTACATAAAGGTTTCACAACAGTTTATAGCTTATCAGAGAATTTTTTTCAATAGAGATTGCCTTTAAGAAAGTTTACAGTTGGCATCAAAAGTTTGCGGACCACAGGATCTAAGAGAAAAGCTGAATATTTCCACAGCCCAGGCATGCACCCTGGTATTCGGATTTCCAGCCTGTACTGGTAATATGCAAATAGCATACAGTTTGATATCATACAGTTTTATGTCGTAGAGTTTTACTGGCTGTAGTCAAAAACTGCTTGGAAATTCTATGTTTGCTTGGATCCCACAGTTTGTCAACTTTTGGCTTTGATAGTATGTGATTTGTGCATCTTTAATGAGTGCCAATTTAAGTGGTTATAGCAAGGCAGTGTGTTGCGTCCTCTTTTGACTTGCTGCCTCAGGGTTGTGCGAACCCAAGTAGTTACCTCATTGAATTTTGCTATTTCAGCGGTTGACGACTCTGGGAGCATCGAGTCGAATCCCATAGACCCGGAATCCTCGCATGGGAGCTCCGTAGCAGACTTGAACGACATGCAGCTTCAGTCAATGGAAAGTGATGAAGGATTCTAGTGCCATACATGCCAGCACTGGGCATGAGAAACTGCGTTGTGCGTTGCTTCTTGGTAGTGTCTATGAGAGACTTTTGGGGGTGAACATTTGAAGGAAAGAGATGAGACTAGGCTGTTTTACTGAGAAATTGTACCATTGCGTTGTAATTCACATCATTTGCCAAGGGCCTCATCCTGTGAATTCAGTTGATGCGAGTTCCTTAAAGAGTGTTTTCTCCCATGGGCATGACTTTGTTTTAATTAAGTTGTTTTGGTTGGTTGCATCCTTTTCTGTGTGCGTGTGCGTGTGTGTGTTTGTGTGCAATGTTGCCCCACTCTGCTATGGCATTTTGAAAAAGCCAGGTGTAATATTTGCTCACACCCGCCCATAGTTCAGTGCTCATCTCGCAGACAATGTCATGACGTGGAGTTTTGGCAACACACCATTGTGGGATTCTCCTTATGCATTTGCCTTTTTTTTTTCTCATGAAAAATCAAAACAACAAAATAATGTGTTGAACTAAGAGGGAACAGATCAGTAGTGGGAACATACTTGTAAGCTTTGTAATGAAAGCCATTGTACCTTTAGCTGGACACATTCATATAAGACGCAAAATTTGATATTTGGTACGTAAGCAGAGTTAGACCTTAATTTGTCTTTTGGAAGCTTCAATCTGCAAGATATCCAACGAGATTTTTGGATACAAGGCTTATGGTACATGTAGTTTTCTTTAGACGGGATAGTTGCATTCCTGTGTAAATTGCCTTGTGTTGCAAAACTGAAGCACACACTAAGCCCTGTACACTTTGCATATACAGCGTGAGTGTTTGCATTCTCCTGGAAACATTTTTTTCACAAGCGATTGCAATAGATGAAGGTGGTAACAATTCCCAGCTGTCCAGTGCCCTCTGCTTTTGTGTGGCAGAACCGTCTGTATACATTGGCAACAAAACACTGTTGTGCTATGGGCTGTCTGGTTCGTCGTTTTTCATTCTTCTACTGACTTGCATGGACGGTACCCTAATTTTTTTAGACCTTTGCATTTCAGTTTTATTGGACTATGCCAACAGATTTGGCACCTAGTTAGGTGTAATTCTTGGTACATCTGTTGCAGGAAAGCACAGTGACCTTAGATGTCTTATTAAATTTCTTCATTGGCCTCTCTCAAGGGACAGTGTTTCCAGCATTTCTGGAGCTTCCTTTGCTTTCAATAATTGGTTTGTCTTTGTAATGTTCTATATCTTAAGGAGCACTTGTGTATAGTAAGTGCTTCTTGTTTTCAAGCAGTGCCTTTTAAGCAGAGGCTGGCAGTTTTCAATAAATTCGGAATGGTTATGCACCAGAAAGTTTTTCCTATGCACTTTGTGTGTACAAGCTTGTGGTATAACGCAGACCATCATACACTGCAGCAAGCACCTGTGTTGCCATTGTATGCTTAGCTAAGACCTGACACATTTGGTGCTGCATTTTGTTTTTAGAAAAGTTAGCGGAGCACATAGAAGGTTTGCACCACCAGGTATAAACACTGGATGATGCGACACTCTAGTTTGAGCAAAGCCAGGCTCCAGCCCAGGATTTAGCATTGCACTGGCGATGTGACTTCGGAGCATGCATCTTCACTACACAATTTTTTCTCTCTCGCTTTTTTCAGTTTCAGACTCGCTGCCAACACTGTTTGGGTGGCTGTATAGTTAGAGCTGCAAATAGTCCAAGGTCCTTGATCCCATTCTGGAACCCTCAGGTTGTTATCATATATTAATCCAAATTTAAGTGCACCCTTCCCCCCAAGTCTTGTATCCTAGATAAGGAGGTGTGCTCAGAATCTAAGTGGCAGGTGTTCAGAAAGAGCGAAGTAAATGTTTTTAAATGAAATCCTAAATATATAAGGGGGTGCCTAACTTTGGTTTAATGAAGTACCTATTATGCTTCATTCTTCTACGGACACATTGTAGTTCTTGACTTGAACAAAGAAAGCCCAGTTATATTAGCATATTATGGCAGGCATTTGCAGCCTTTTGAAGGTGTTGATATTGCATCTTGCTTTCTCTCTGATATGGCTAGGATTGCACTTGAAGCATAAATAAGTGTACAAAAAGGCTGGGCACAAGCAACAGTGTAGGAACGAGTTATGCACACGCTCTCAAGTCTGGCTTATATAGTTCATCTTGATGAGTAATGCCCTGCTAGATTTGGGGTATTCACACAACACACCAAGATCTGCAGACGAACACCGTGTGGCTTAGTGCCACCCAAACACGGCACCTACGAGGACAAAGCAGATAAGCTTCTGGCGGTGCAATTTGCTGCAGCTCAGCCACGTCATGCTCAACGGTGGAGTTTGGTCTGTCGTGTGAATACCCCATTAGGGAGTCGAAACAGGGTTAGACAGGGGTGAAAACTAGATGACATGCTTTGTCCAGATCAGATCATTATAGTTAAGCCCATGTATCACATCGCACTTATAAGCAAAAATGCGGTGCATTTGCCACTTGTATGTAATGCGTGCGAGGTTGTTTGCGGCTGAAGACTACTATGCATTTGATGAAGTTAGGCAGAACACCATTTCATAATTGAAATGAAAATGTACTACCGTTATCCATAAGGAAACTAAACATTTCCAGAAGCGCTGGAAACATTGCCTCAACGGAAAAAAAAAGGGCCATGGACATTTCTGTTGCTCTTGTTCTTCGCTGTGCTATCGTGAGAATTTCACTGTAAAAAAGAGTCGGCGAGGATGTAGCTTGTATCCATGTTTGGCTACATGGACTCTGCCTTGCCACAATGTCACCTAGCTCAATTTAGAAGTGAAGGGTCGGTATTAGCCACTTGTAGTTCAACAACGTTCAATATTTGTTGTACTACTCAACCTGCTTATGCTTACGCTGCCTTTCTATGGGATGCCTCCTCAGCACACCATAAAGAATATTGCTGTCTATTTGTAGCTGCTTTTTCTGATGTCAATCTGGCATGCCATGCAGTCTTGCATGGCATGCCCTGTACCCTGTACCCTGTACAAGCACTGCCTGTGTAGATGACTTCAACAGCTATTATCTTAGCATAGATCATTTTGGGGCCTTATTTAAATGGTACCGTACATTCCCTAGGAGGCATATTACTACTATCATTAAGTGTAATAATAAACTAAATCAGGTGTTCAAGCAACCAGCCTAGCTGTTTCTAGTGGGATGACTTACAGTGGGGGGGGGGGGGGGGGGGGGAGCCAACAAAGTATTTTTGGTGCTGGTGGTGTACGTGGAAATGGGTGCCTTTGTCACATAATTAATCATGTGGCTAAGTAGGTTGAATGTGCAAAACAAATGTCCAGTTTGTTTGTTTGTGGTGGACCTAACATGCGGGACACCGCCAACAGCTTGCAACATTTCAGCACCAAATACTTTGATGCATATCTTTTGACTGCTAACAGAATGATAGAATAGCTATTGAAATTATCTGCCTAGCAGTGGTTGTATAAGGTGTGGCTTGTCAATACGCCACTTTGCGTTACTGCAGACATTGTGCACTAGGAGGCATTGGCTTCAGTCTAAGCACCTGCAGGCCATTTCAACACTGCTTCTGCTGCCTGCTATGGCTGGAGCTCTGCCGAAGTTTGGACTAGGCATTTATGGGTGGGTGTTTATCTTAATTGTGAACTGCTTTCTATTTTGTAACGCCTTTTTACTGCTTAACTGCAATTCAAGATAAGCACGGTTGATTTGGCACAAACTTGAAGAATGAAAATTAAAAGAATGTGGCCTAAGGAAAGCCTTTTTTTTTGTGTGCAATTATAGTTGTATTGTGAGGCTGTTGGTCGTTACTGTACTGCCAGTAGAACCTCTGATTGCAGTTAGTGTTGCATTACGAAAGTGGTACACATCAATGTGAAAAGTGAGTTTGCATTTTTCTTCATCTTTTTCTAAATTTTCAAACTGGAAACCGCATCGTGTGAAGCCAGATAAGCTGCCTGCAGTTTTTACGATGTTCTCATAAATGGGCGGGAAGGTGTTTTGGAAGTCAGTTTTTTTGAGGAGATGGAAGTCATTTTAGAGTGGCAGATAGCTAACAGTGACTGTATAGCGCGTGTTCATGTGGTGAAAACAGTGCCCCTTTCTTTGGCCAAGATGCAATGCGCGTGTCGAAATTTACATAGGATATATTGTATAGCTCGTGTACATATATTTTTGCAGGTCATCACTTCTTTGATATTTTTTCTTCTCATTAATTGTTGCTTGGAAAACATCCAGAGTGCACATTTTGTTGGCAACCTAAGTTCTTTTCTCCTTGTGTGTTGCCTGTAGCATAATTGTCACTTGAATTGATGTTTTTACAATGATTCCTTCAGACTTGCCTCCTTTATTTTTTTTCTGCATATTGCTTTACTTTATTTAGGAAATGAAGTCAGTTTTTCTATGTTTGCTAGGATGCATATATTTTTATCTGTATATAAGCTTAATAAAACAATGTAGTAAAACCAAACCTTTTGTCATTTATTGCATGTTTTTGTAGTAGTGGAGTGCGCACGTTTGGGCAAAAATATGGTTTTGGCTGCTTGATTGATCAAAAACAATGAAAACCTACATTTATCGGTGTACACTTTGTGCTTGATTTGTTAAGTTTGGCTGTTGTGCATTTTCATCAGGGGGAAAATTCGGAGCCCCCCACTACGGCGTGCCTCATAATCAGAAAGTGGTTTTGGCACGTAAAACCCCATAATGTCTTTTTTTTAAATTTTATTGGCCGAATTAATTACAGTAAACATACACTTACTAATTAAGTAGCAAGGCGTAACGCTACAACGCTGGCGTGATGAGCGGAGCAAACGCTTCGGCTGCCTCTCGCTTCAGTGCATCTCCGAAATCCTCCAGCACCAGGCATGTGGGCAGACAGCGCATGTGCAACCAGCAACCGTCTCGCATAACCCTTGCACCCGCCGAAGATTCCCTACCAGATTGAGCGCGGGCAGGCAATGCAAAAACACAGCCGGGCTATACGCGTAGTGCGCCGCCTCTAAAGGCTAAAACTAAAGGCGACACTGATGGCCACCTAGCGGGCGGTTTCGAAAACACGCTTGGGTGCAATAGCAGGCTACAACCTTTTGCAGCACCGATGGCTGAAGTTCGCGGCTGTAATTTCTACTTTGTTCGCGTGCCAGACTGCATCTGCGGTGAAGGCTGCAGGAAAGGCGCTGGTCTCCATGAGAGCGGTCATGTACACGAGGTTAGTGGAGTTTGGGACGACCCAGTCTACATACGTAGCAGGTTGCGATCCGCAGGCAAGCGTAACGAGGCCCAGTTACGAAGCGGAGCTTGTGTTAAGTAGCAGCTTCATTTTGTTCGGAGCGATGTAGGACGCACATTGTAGTGATCTTGGTACCGCTGAATACACGCGACATCGCCGAATAACTGCCGCGAAAATAGCCTTATGACGGGCAATTGTGAAATTGTTGAGGAAAATGCTCACCTTCGTCAAAGAGATCGTCAAAGGCACGGGTGAATACAAGCGCGAGTTGGCGCTGCTTCACACCGGTGCAATTCCGCTGTCCATGCCAACGAACTGCCTTACTCGATGGGGCCCTCTCAATTTGAAATTCTCTCAGTGACCTGCTTAGAAAGATACAAAGCTAAAGTATTACCAAATTGTATTTTTTTTTATGTAACTGGAGAGAGAAGCCACACGATATACTTAGCAGAGAAGCGCCGGTCAAGGTATGGGCGGGCGCTGGCGGCAAGAGTAGGTTTGCTCCTTTGCGGCGTAAACATGGCACTCCTACGCAGATATGAACGAAAAATTAAAATGATTACAAAATACACGCAAAAAGGCACTCGGGTGCAAAAAAAAGAAAGCACTCGGCGTGATAAGTTTGCGCAGACAGCAGCAAGCTTTATTGTCTTTACATTTATGAAGCGAATTGTTCAGTGAAAGTCAAACAGCAATACCATATGCTGCATCAAAGAGCAAACCTCGTCCTGAGCTACCTCTTTTCTAAAGATAAAAAAAAGGGGGGTTTTACGGGACAAAACCAAGATCTTATTATGAGGCACGCTGTAGTGGGGGACTCCGGAAATTCGGCTCACCTGAGGTTCTTTAACGTGCGCCTAAATCTAAGTACGCGGGTGCTTTCGCATTTCGCCCCATCAAAATCTTTTCTAAACATTTTCCAACATAATATTGAATGTGGCCTCTGGCGAAAAGAGTCAAGCTGTTAAAAAAGCACTTAGCTGTAATGATTCCGAAAAAAAAAAAAGAACATGATATGCTACAAATCAGGCGAGGCGAGAACCCCCGTGCTTTAGAAACAACGACAGTTCTGCGTTAAGCAACTAGCAACAGTTCAGTATTCGCGAAGCCGCTCTTAAAATAGATAAAAACCTTAAACTGCGTGACAGCTGGTGCGACGATTTAATGGGCAGCATAAAACCAACAAAATCTGTGCTTGAAAGGCGCACACAACGCGATGCACTCGGGCAGTCATGCAACGTGGCTAGAGCAAGACAACAATAATAATAATATTTGGGGTTTTACGTGCCAAAACCACTTTCTGATTATGAGGCACGCCGTAGTGGAGGACTCCGGAAATTTTGACCACCTGGGGTTCTTTAACGTGCACCTAAATCTAAGCACACGGGTGTTTTCGCATTTCGCCCCCATCGAAATGCGGCCGCCGTGGCCGGGATTCGATCCCGCGACCTCGTGCTCAGCAGCCCAAGCAAGACAACAAGGAAGCGGAAAACGGTATGGTTGGCAAGCAGCATTTAGAACTAATGCGAAACGCCTTCGAACCGCATGCTTCACGGCGGCCAAACCGAACCAAAATACGAGTACGTCGTCATAACCTTCTCTGTTTACCCATGTAGGCATCATCGAGGGCAACAAACACCGAGGTGACAGAAAAAAAAAAGCTTGGGAACAAGAAGTTTCCCGCGCCGTACGGCAGCGACCCATAGCTGCCGTCGCTTCCACACATGCGGCCTCGCGTGGAATGATTAGCAGCGTGTCGCCCGCTAATTTTAACGCAATAGGGTTAATGCCCCGTATCGCAGAAAATCCGGCGTCGGCGTCCAGCGTCGGATGCCGTTTCGGTACAAAGATTTTCGAACCACCCATACCCAGGCCCTCCATGTGGCGGAAGGAAGTTACTGAACTAATTAAGTTTCTCAAGCTGAAATATGTAGAAAAATCGTAAAGTACGACTTACACACAACGTACAAACATGATAGCGTCGGACTGTAACTTGAATATAGGAGAAAACGTAATTCTATTACGTGGAAACTCAAAGAAACCCCCTTTTTTCAGCGTTTCTACGATGCGTAGACCGGCCACGGCGTCCTCCATATGCGCGCGAACGCCTTGTAGGCCAAGGAGCGGCGCGCCCGTTTCCTTGCAACACCTCCAGATGGCGCTCGCCTCCACCGCATCGCGGCCCACGCAAGAGACCGCGTTTCTACCAGAAAGCCCGCCTTCGTGCATAGCGTTCGCCGCCAGCATTTCCAGGTAAACGTTACGCTTACATAAACTGCAGTTGCCGGGAAGCTTGAGAAACACTCGGGAATCATTGAATGCTATCGCGTTCCACTCTTATAAGGCGAAGCATAAACGTCCTCCAAATTTTTTGTAGGCATTCGAGCATACCACCACGCTATCGTATTTCGACATGCCTTGAAGATTCGGCAGCCACACACACATGACATGTGTTGCTTATTTCACTCTCGAAACTTGAATCAAACAGAGATGCATGAGCATCGACGCAGAAACCTACGGTGCGTAACTGCCTTCTTCCCGAGTACACTTAGCAAGGCCCTGTGATGTTCCGTACTTTGCAGAAGAATTCCCATTCCTATGCACGAAAATTCTCAATTTGCGACAATTTTCCCTTTTCCCTGCATTGTATAAAAAGAAATCCTCGTAGATTCCTGCTCATACACGCACATAGTTTAAGCACAGCCACGAGTATATATATATATATATATATATATATATATATATATATATATATATATATATATATATATATATATATATATATATTGTTGTGACTTCGGGGTGGATGATGAAAGACGGACTCGTTCCGTAGACTAAAAAGGAACGGAAAACTTTATACAATATTTACAGATAGTCGATGATAGCGTTCATGTAGCAGTAAGAGCGCCATAAGACCGACTGGGCGACTGGAAGCGACTCTCTCTTCTCACAATGGGCCATTTCTCCCTTAAACCCCTTCCGCGACACCTCGTCGGCAGGAACCGGTTTGGGCAAGTACTCGTCGGCAGGAACCAGGCGGGGCAGGGTGATGACCTCACCCGCGTCGAATTCTTGATTCGTCTCGGAGATGCTTTCTACCGCTTCAGAAGCTTCTACTTCCCGGGTGACCGATTACTCGCAGCGCGCTCCTGAGACTGCAGCCACTACAAATGCAGTGGAGCGTGAGGACCTCCCAGCTCGTGAGCCACCTGCGGATGACTTCCAGCTGGTCCTGCCGAAAGGAGACCGGCGCTGTGCAAGGGCTTTGGAGAGTGCAGCACTCCCATTCAATCCTGCGGTCACCGGCACGGTGCTCTTCCGCCCATTTGCACCGAGTGGAGCCTTCCGGAGTGTCCCGCGCCTCGCACTCGCGGCGGCACTTTCTGAGCGACCAGGTAGTTGCTGCAGTTCGTGTCGGCCACAAGCGCAACATCGTGGCCTCTGATACGACCACTCGGGCATGCCTTGAGGAGCTGCTGGCAGTCACCGAGCTCCATGGCATTCCAGTGACGGCCTGCCTGCCGGCTGAGCGTGGAAAGAGCACCGGCCATATACACGGGACGGACGGTATGCCTGCTGACAAGGACCTGCTGGAGGCCATCGCGTCTTCCGTTCCAGTCCTAATAATAACAAAAGACGGCAGCACGGTGTCTATACGGTTTGCGGGGCCGGTCCCCTCTGAACAAGTGAGCATTTTCAAGCTCTGGTCCAGGGTAAGGCCGGCAAGGCCTCGTCCACTACAGTGCCGGCAATGTGGCCGTTTCATGGTCACGTGGTGGAGAGCTGCAAATGGCCGACAGGCTGCATTGCGTGTGGCAGGAGCCACCCTGAAGGCTCCCCTTACCAGACAGTCTGCTGTGTGAACTATAGTGGCGCCCACACCGCGGACACTCCGGCTTGTCCCAAGTGGTAGGAGGAACGACGGGGCCACCATCATGGCGTCCTCCACCACTGCACTGTCCAGGCATGCTGTGCGGGCAGCGGTCCGTGAAGAGAGCCAGCTGGAGCAGGCCACCACACCCTCGCCGCGCTCCTATGCAAACGCAGTCAAGGGCATCGCTGATCCTTCAAGGCGACCGTTACCAGCTCCACGCAGTTCCCAACGTCCGGTGCCGCAGGCCACTGCTGTCCCTTCGACCACACCCCCTACTGCCCCCTTGGTGCAGACAACCGTGGAACAGCTGGTGGCAAACCTGCTGATGACTATGCAGGCAGTCAGCACCATGCTTTCTGCTGGCCACCCTCTCCACGCCATCTGCCTACAGGCAGTGGCATTCCAGAACTAGACAACCCAACATGGCTGATTCCTCTGCTACAAGGAAGGGCCGCCGTCGTCCAAGTGTTCTCCAGTGGAACGTGAACTCACTGAGGTGGCGGCATGCGGACCTCTCGCTAATCTCCTGCAGAGTGAATATGATGTGCTTGCTCTGCAAAAGGTTTACGTTGCTGCAGAGAAGCTGCGACTGCCACGCTACGTGGGCTACAGCGCTCGCACTTCCTGCTCACAGGAGTCATGCTAGGCCGCCTCCTGCCTCGATGACACTGACACCAGCAAGGAGCTCCCCGCTGCGCAGTGTACGTGAGGCGAGAGCTACCCCAGGTGGGGATACAAGTGGCTGACCTGACTGGCGGGCTGTTTGAGGGCTGTGCAGTGCGCGTACGCATCGGGGGCGTGGACACTACTATCGCCTGTGTGCATGTCCAACCCTGAAAGCCCTGGGACCCCTCCTGCCTGCTGCGTTTGGCTAACCACCTGGGCAGAAACTTCGCCCTCTGTGGCGATTTCAATGCCCACCACACTGCTTGGGTTGGCCGGCACTGTTGTCCTCGAGGCAAGGAACTACGGGATGCTGCTGTCCAACTCGGCCTGCAGATTCTTAACATTGGCGTCCCCACTTTAATCCGGCGTGGAGCTCGTCCAGCACAGACGGCAATCGACCTGGGTCTGACCACAGAGGACTGCCGTTACAGCTGGGAGACGCTTCCTGACACCTGAGGTTCAGACCATCTGCCTCTGCTCCTGTCTCCTTTTCGAGGCAAGTCCCCCAGGAGCAGAGAGTGCCTCACACTCAACTGGAAGGCCTTCGGTGAGCTCTGCCGGCAGGCGGACAACGACGGGGATCTGTTGCAGATGATCGTGGAGTGCGCCAATACCGCAACCATCTGCTCTACTGTCCCAGAGGGCAAACCAGTTCCGGATATTTGCCATTTAGAAGTGCGAGCTGCTCGGCGCAGTGTGGAGTGCAAGGCCCGGCGTACCATGTTTCCGTAACTATGGACGGCCTACCGCCGGGTGGATGCTGTCTGCCGCCGCCACGCCCGACGATGCAGACGCCGAAGCTGTGAGAGCTTCTGCTCCACTATCAGTCGCAATCCAGATGGTGCTCGAGCTGAGATCACTGATGGATGCTCCAAGTGCACAACACCAGTCCTTAACCGTTTCTGTCCTCATGGGCATCAGCGAGCGGGCCCTGGTCGAGCGCCTAGCTGACCGGTTTGCTGAGAGGTCCCCAGTCCCGCAGATCCTGCCCTCGACGGTCGCCACAAGACGCTGCCTCCCTCCCTGCCACCATCCAGAGTGGGTGGCAGCACAGATCTCCGCCCTGTGCAGCGAGCCTCTCCGCATGCACGAGCTCGAGTCTGCGCTGGCTCTCACACGACGACGGAGAGCTCCAGGAGCTGACGGCATAACCTGCCAGATGCTGCGTAACCTTGCAGAGCCGCAACGGGTACGACTGCTGGAGCAGTTCAACTCCTCCTGGAGCACTGGGATCCTGCCTGAGAGCTGGCTGATGGCGGTGGTGGCGCCTTTGCTGAAGCGACGGAAGCCTACGACTTCGCTTCCTACAGGCCAGTCTCCCTTACCTCTGCAGCATGCAAGGTGATGTAGAAGAATGGCCCTATCACGGCTCGAATGGATAGCTGCCCAGCTGAAGTACTTTGCAGAACAGCAATCTGGCTTCAGGCACAAGCGCTCAACGGCGGACTCCATCGCAGATGTGGTAGCCACCCTGGAGGATGCCAGGGGCAATGGGCACGTCGCCATGCTGCTGCTCCTGGACGTCCAGAGTGCCTTTGACCGGCTGCCGCACGAGGTGATCGAGGCTGCACTGGACTCCTTAGGCGTCACGGGATGTCTCCGGGGCTTCATCTCTGCCTTCCTGGTGGGCCGGAGCTTTCGTGTGCGGGTAGGCAAGGTGCTCAGCGATCCCAGAAACATCACCTCCGGTGTCCCGCAGAGATCAGTGCTGAGCCCTTTCCTCTTCAACCTGGCTTTGGCAGGACTCGCAGCAGCACTACCGGCTGACAGCCGCTACCCAGTCTGCTGTGCTATCTACGCAGATGACGTGGCACTGTGAATACGAGGACACAGGAGAAGCATTGCTGCCATCCGGGGCTCACTACAGAGGGCATTTGAAGCGGTCATCTCCTTCCTCAGTGGCACTGACCTCTCCGTGTCCCCGGCAAAGGCAGAGGCACTACTTGTACAACCGGTGGCCTCCGCACGCCACTACCTGAAACCGCTGCGCATTGCAAACACCACCGTTCCATGGAAGCGGGAGGTCACCTATGTGGGCCTAACCATTGATCATCGGCTCTCCTGGATGCCTGCTACCAAGGCTGTCACCTCCAAAGTCCGAAGAGTCCAGGGGCCAGTGAGCAAGATGCAGCAGCGTGGCCGGGGCTGCACCGTCAAGTGGGCGCTGCGCGGGTGAACCAAGCTGCGGCCACATCCATCCTGCTACATGCCCTGCCGCTGGTTCTACTATCTCCAGCCAGGAAGCAACAGCTCGAGAGACTGCACAGGAGTGCGTAAGGAGCATCCTCGGTCTTCCCAAGCTCTCCCGAATTGCCGCCACACTGGCTGAGGCTGGCGAATGGCCATTGTCGCTGCACATGCTCCAGCGTGCCCTTGGGCACATTGACTGTCTGCACCATGCTCCAGACGGTGGAGCTCTGCTCTGCCGACTGCGGAGCCAGCCGCAATCTCGCATGGGGGGCCTCTGTCAGCTCTACGAGGAGCTGATTGTGCAGCGACCAGTGCCCATGGTCACATCTCCCCCACGCGAGCAACCTCCAGAAGTACACCTATCCCTGAATGGAGCATCAAAGCGCCGGACGCCAGCAGCAGCACTACAACAGGCTGCTACTGGCAAACTCCTGGAAGAGCTGGACGGCAGACTGCTCGTGTTCACTGATGGCTCCGTGCTCTCCAATGGCTCCGCAGCGGCGGCCTGTGCCATCCCATCTGAGGGCAGGAGCAGGCAGTGCCAACTTCCTTTTCGCGCGAGTTCCACAGCAGCTGAACTGGCGGGACTCCACCTGGCTGTAGACCTCCTGGCTGAGGACCCCCGACAAAACCAGTGGCGGTACTAAGTGACTGGCGACCGGCTCTCCAGGCGCTCTCCAATCACCATCGGCACGGAGTCACTGAGTCCATCATGAGAGCAAAACTCTCGGCCCTCTCTGCAGTAGAGGTAGCCATCTCCTTCCACTGGCTGCCTTCTCACGTAGGGATCGCCGGAAACGAGGAGGCGGATGTCCTTGCTAAGGCCGCCCACCACTCAACCGTTCCACTCACCAGAGCAGTCGCAGCATCGGACTTCTCCAGGCAGCGACTAAAACAGCTGCTCACTTCCAGCCATCCGGATAACAGGGTAGCTACCAACCGAGCCCCTAAACTCCTCCCTGAGAGCGGTCTCTCGCGACGGGACCATTCCACACTCCTTCGTCTGCGCACGGGCTCCGTGTGGACAGCAGCCAGACTTCATGCCAAGGGAGGCATCGCATCGCCGGCCTGCAGAAGGTGCGGTGACGCCGAGAACCTCGAGCACCTACTCGGCACCTGTGCTGCATTAGCCCAGGAGCGCGCTCATGTCTCTGCCACCTACCGACGGTATGGACTCCCGGCTACCTCAGAAACACACATACTCTTCCCGGCCCGCTACCACTATTTAGCACTGGCAAGCTTGCTTGAATATGTGTACACAAACGGGCTCCTAGATCGGCACTAGACTTCGGCCTCCCATGGACCTCTGCCTCGCGCGCCGGCCATCTCCCCTAGATGATGCTGACGTATGCTGCCTGAAACCTACTCCCCTTCACCCTCTATCTCCTCATCTTTCATCCCCCGCCCCCATCCCCAATACGCTGCGCCGTGCTTCCATATGGGCCGCAGAATTAAGCGTACTTTCCCTCTCCCAAATCACGAAGAAGAAGAAGAGATGCCTGGGCGCCGCGGAGATGGCTGGGCGCTTCTTGAAGTCGCCTCCCGTGTCGAATTCTTGATTCGTCGCGGAGAAGTGGGAGCTCTCGTCGCCTCGTGGTAGCCACGTGGTGCATGTAGTATGGCAGCTCCCGTCGCCTCGTGGTCGCCACGTGGTACTCGTAGTATGGCGCAACAGCATATACAGGGCGTTTCAGCGAAAACTTCCAAAAATCTTTAAAAGTGGCGTTTGGCAGATATCACAATTCTAGTTCGTGAGCTGGTCTACGCGAAGCGGCGAACAATACTTACAGAAAAATTGAGATGCAAAATGGACTAATTAATAAAAAAATTATCAATTAAGTTTTTAGCTAATTATGGCTCATATTGCAATTTTCCAATTATAGCTGTGGAGTTCGCAAGGAACGTATTTTCAGGATGACACCAGTTTCGAGATATAAATTCCCGAACTTTGCGGAGAAATGCATCGGCGTTCCAGTTAATTCGTTAACAAAACGTCGTTTCATGCACAGAAGCACACAAATAACTGGAACGCCAATGCACTTCTCCGCAAAGTTCGGGAACTTATATCTCGAAACTGATGTCGTCCTGCGAATTCATTCCAAGTGGATACGCCTTGCGAAATCCACTGCTAAAATTTGTAAATATCAATATGGGTCATAGGATAATTAGCTAAAAAGTGAATGAGTGAATTCTTAAAACTTTTTGTGCAAGTAGTGTACGCCGCTTCGAGTAGACTGGCTCATAAACTAGAATTAAAAAAAATTGAAAGTGTTTGCTGAAACACCATATATATATATATATATATATATATATATATTTTGGCTGCAGCTTAGCTAACTTTGGATATGCAAAGCGAAAGCTTGGTTTAGCCTGGTTAGGTGTTGGTTTCATTTGGTTATCCTTTGATTTAGCTGTAATTATTACAGTAAGGTATACAGTCATCATTTATTTATTTATTTATTTATTTATTTCAAATACTATTTCAAATCTCTTTCTCCAGTTAAATCGGGTCTGCAGCTCTGCCGCAGGGATCTGTACTCCGCCCGTTGCTTTTCCTCATTTACATAAATGACTTGCCTAACTTTTATTAACTCCTTCATTAAACTATTTGTCGATGATTGCGTGATCTACTGGGTAATTTCTAGTAGTTCTAGCACTGCGATGCTTTAATCTTACCTTGGCATTATCTCGGCTTGGTGTGTTTTATGGAACATGCACCTAAATACTTACAAACGCAAGGTAATGAGTATTTCACGTAGCGCTAATTGTAATGTTTGCAACTATAATATCGAAAGTTCAGTGCTAGAAAAAGTGACGTCGTATAAATATCTAGGAGTACACATAACCACTAACCTATCTTGGGAGAAGCACATCGAGTACATATGTAACAACGCTAACCGGATGCTTGGCTATTTACGCAGGAACTTTTACATGGCACCTTCATCGCTAAAGCTTTTGCTATGTAAGACTCTTGCCGCTTAAAACTCGAGTACGCCTCTTCGGTACGGAATCCAGGCCTTGATCATCTTTCAAACGCATTAGAATCTGTTCAGAATCGCAGCGCACGCTTTATACTATCAGACTACCATCGTACTTCCAGAGTATCATCCATGAAACTATCGCTTAATTTGCCTCTTCTTTCTTTTCGCAGGAAATTGCTTCACCTCGGTTTGTTCCACAAAATTTACCATCGCAACACGAATCTTAAACGCGAGCTCTTTTCGGCACCTTCGTACCGATCTTCACGTACTGATCACGCGCACAAAGTAAATGTCCCTTTCGCCCGTACCAATTCATTCTATTATTCGTTTCTTGCGAACACGTCTAAGGAGGGGAATAACCTGTCGTCCTCCATTGCAAATCTTGCCGATTATGCTGCTTTCAAAACCGCTGTCGAGCATTTCTTTGTACCTGATTAACTGTGTTTTTTTTTAATTTGTTACATTTGTACAAATTAATCGATCAATTAAATTAGTTAAGTTTTGTATAATATTGTAACATTTTTGTGTGACGTGTTTTCGTTTCATTAACTGATTTTGTGCTTTTGCTGTCATCGTAATTGTCGATTTACCATGTATTTTACCAGATTTTTTCCCCCTGTATTATGTTGGTAAACAACCACTCCCTTCTGTAACGCCTTACGGGCTTTGCAGGTATTGAAATAAACAAAGAACAATGCTGTCAAGGCCACATGGCGTTACAGAGAGGAGTGGGAGAGAAAAAAATACATATGCAATTGGTTCAAGAAAAACCACTATAAATGGCAGATTTGAATTTGCCAGTCCGAGATAAGAGCGATGGTGGCAGGAAGATGGTTCCAGTCGGAGCTTCTCCTAGGGATGAAAGAATCACTAAACATATTCGTACGGGAGACAGGAACTTCTACTTTATGCTTGTGACCCAACCTGGATGAAGTGTAGGTGGGTGGAGAAAAGATAGTTTCTCTCAAAACAGGGTTATAATGGTAAACTTTATGGAAAAGGCAAAGACGGGAACACTTACGACGTACTGAGAGATCTGGAAGGCTTAAACTGATCTTCATCGACGTGACGCTGGAATGACGGGATTAATTGGAAAGAATGAAACGAGCGGCTCTATTCTGAATACATTCGAGCGTGTTTTAGCGGATCTGTGTATCAAATTGTTCTTCCAGTAACTCCTACGACAAACCATACTGCTTAAGGAAGCCGTTTGTAATATATTCAAAATTTTCTGAACAGCTTCTATTTAAGTTGCAAGGCTGAATGCCTTCCATTGGCTTAAAGTATCATTGGCTTAAATCGCTTAGCAGTGCGCGCTCGAAGCGTCCTGTAGACGACATGGCTCTTTGTCGCATGAGAGCGCCAGTTATCGCAGTACGGCCATATCTGCCGCTGTAAGGATATATTCGAATGTAGTGACACCAAAATTATCTAACTGAGCGGGAATTGATAAGAAGTTCTACTAGTTTTCGGAAAACTAGCACATCCCCTATGTGTACGATATTTCCCCCCTCGTGTAACTGCGTGACATTGCCGATACTTCCGATTAGTGAGTGTGTGATAGCATCTGCAAAAAGTGTGCGAAACGCAAATGCGAGAAAAACGAAGCAGAACGAGTATTTTTGTTGTTTCCACGCTCGGAAGTTATGTGTGGCACCGGAGTGTTTCTTAGCGGGTACGTAGTTTCGAGGTTACAGAAGGTAAGAATGACTTGGTTATTTCTTTCCTGTTCGCATTTCATTCAATCGGGATGGCACGTTTCCTTCTTAAAAAGTATGTCGCGTGGCATCGCAATCGATCCATGTCTTACAATTTGAAGCTGAAGCGCTGGCTGTGCCACACAAAGGATGCGCTAATGGTGAAGCCAGCTTTACAGCAACTAGTATTGGAGTGGGGGTTGAGCTGGTAAATAAATCAACAAAGAAATGGTGAAACAATATGATAAATACTTATATGTATGCAGGAAACGTTGTGTGAAATTTAACGTTCAAGCTTAATTATCAATAAGTTTACATAGGTTTATATAACAAGTTACATAGAAATCAATTTGACGCGTTTTGCTGTTTCCGGCATTTTGCTTGGTGGCGGTAGCAGCCTCCTTCACTCTTTCACTATTTCCACAGACTTAGCTACAGCGAAAATCCACTGAATAATGTAATTTTAGACATTTCATGGTTTGGATCACTTGTCCGTGTCGCCTATTGGCGTCTCTTCGGCGTTGCCGTGAGTATTGTTTCGTTTCAACCGCCTTAACTTGCTTGTTTTTCACAGAACATTCACGTGTTACATCCGATGTGAGCAAAAATATCGAATTAAGGCTCATTGGCACGCGAGTGCCAAAGCACACACACACGTGCACATGAAGCAATTAGCTGTTTAAACAAACTATGATGCAAATAGCTACGGCCTTGGAACAAACGTGTGAAAATGTTATCCTATGTGTTCGCAACGGGCTTTCAAGGACTACACAGATACTTTCAATGTATTTACGGTGTGTTTAGTGGCATGGCTATACATCGGGGATGTATGAGGGCTGTGAACAGTTGGCAGAACTAAATCACATGGCGAGCCGAATCGCCAAACCATGCCGTGCACAAAAGTGCCGTAGTCGAGCTACTCGCAGCGCGATTCGATGCCGATTAACCACACGATTTTCAGTGCGCAGAATGAATCAGTGATTCAGTTAGCCGCACGAATTTACCATAAGCGTTGAAAAGTAAACTGCGCACTTCAAAACGCATCGGTGCCATCCGACTCTACTATTGCCTGCGGAAGCACGTCGAGAAGCGAGTTTCGCGAACACCTTGGGTCTGGCAACCCTGGTCGGCCAGCCACGGCCGAAACCCGGTGGCGCCCCGCGACTCTTGAGCCAATGGCTCCGCGCAGTCATCGTGACGTCACGTCCCCATGACGACGCCTAGCGTTGACGCCGCCGGCCCGCCAACTTATCGATCGGTTCGCCGTCCTTCGGGAGGCGCTCACTCGCAACGGGGCGCTTGTGTGTGTTCCTGACAATCGGCACCGAAAATTTGCGCTGATTTAGTTTTGTTTTTTGCTTCGCCCCGACCCGGCTTGGTGACTTGCTCGTCCGTCGGGAACCCTAAAAATCTGCGCCCCTCCGTACCACAGCGGAACGCCCGTGCGGCCACCATGTAAGCGTTTGTTGGCGTGATATCTCGCACGCGTCTGCGCATCGGTGACACGACGGGACTTTTCTTCGACTCCTGCTCCGCGAGCCTCAGGGGGAGCGCATTGCTTTCGCCGCGTTACAATAGGCCACTCGAACGGTAGCGGCGATGAAGCTCCGCGTCTCGCAGCACAGCTTCCACCATGACGACAGCCCACAGATCAAGGCAGTCGACGAATGTGAGTATTTCCGCGTCTTCCACTGCCTGTCCGAGTATCGTGCGCGTAGGTTTTCCCGTTGCACGCGCGCTTTTCGCGGACGCAAGCTGTGACTCACCCAGCGCCGCATTCAATATGGAGGCTATCGTATGGTATCACCGATAACCGACTCGCCCACGCAATGCTTGGTTCGTTCGCACAGGACATGCGCAACGAAACATCGGTCATGCTGGGTCGCTTTCGTCTTCTCACTTCCCGTTTCACATTGTCTTCGAAGCTGTACGCTTGACGAAGGCGGCGCATTAGAGATGTGCGATACTGAAGTCTCACACTGTCTACAGGAAGCCATGATTCTTGGTGTGGTTTGACAAAAAAAAACTTCGGCTTTACATTACCCTACAGCGACCTGAAGGCGGAGATTTTGCGTTGTCTCTGGCGTGTTATTGGGGGTATTTACTTTGCCTGTTGAAGAGGACTACTGTTTGCCGAAAAGGGCTCTGGGAACTGCAGCGAAGTGCTTGCCGCACCATGTTTTGTAACGATTGTCAGCAGCAGATGCAAACGACGGTCGCAGACCGATGTAACCGGTGTATTTTATACGCTATCCTTTTTAGTGTTTACGATGTTACAGCTGCCATGTGCGGAACGATCGCGCTTTTTTTTTCTTTTCTTAGCCTTGCAGCTTATACGCTTAGCACTTAATACCATGTGGCTATTTTTGCCAGCCTTATACGGTGCTTGAAGCTGAGCGCTAGTCGTGGAGGCTGCGACACTATCACCTGATAGCCGGCTTGTTTAGTTATAAAAAATTGTTGTCTTTAATTCGCCCCCCCCCTTTTTTTTTCCACGTGCAGATAGCACAGTGCCTCACCGTTGAAAGATATATTACCTGTGGAAAACGAAGCACTTAGTTTATACCTGCTCGAAAAACAAGCCAACCTCGTATTTATGCCTCTCTGGCACATAGGTAGGTTGGTTTCGTGACAGAAGTTCAGCTCTCTTCTGCCTTCTCATTCGCGTGTTTAATTCGCATATATCTTTTTATTCTTTTCATGGGCTCTCGCTTACTCCATTTCCAGCGCACCTAAATCTTAAATACTTCTCACTTGGCAATAAAGTATTCCGAAGTGTCTCGACTGCATATATTTACATTTCTTTTGTTTACGCTGGCCTTGAAGCAAACGAGAAGTTAGCGAGTAATAACCAGGTGCTAGTTCAATTCCTCTCACAAAAGGCGTAGACCGCATTTCAAAGCCTATTCAGCGAAGCGATCGGTTCTCGTCTGTCAGGGGTGTTTGCGATTGCCGTTTTTACTGTCTACGTGGACCACTCTTTCTCTTTTAGCAGCGTCTGTCACGGTTACTTTCAGTACTAATCATTTAAGCATTGCATACGAACACGAAGGAAAAGAAGAAAAGGAAAGAAAAGCAATTCGTCGAATTCCTGCGAAAGAAGCTCGACGTATGGTTGCTGTCCGGCGAGCGAGAGGAAAAAAAAAAAAAGAAAGAGCACAGTAACGGTTAAGGGAATGGACGGGGGAATACGGGATTGGCAAGCACTCAGAGTTGGGCAGGCAGAAAAAAAGAAAGAGTCAACAAAAGGACGGCGACAAAATGCAAGAGTGACCGCGACATAATGCGAGGCGAAACACAGTACCGCTGAAGGCATCTAGGTGGAACTGAAAGGGGGCTGGACGGGGGGAGGGAGGGGGGAAGGAGCTGACAAGGTGACCAGGCGTAACCTTGAATCGGAATGAGTCTGCGTGCCAATCGATGGCTCCGCGGTGCAGAGAGACGATCCTTCGTGGCATGCACGTTGGGCTATCTGCGCGCACGCACAGCTATACGCACGCACACTCACTCCGCGTGTCGCGCCAGGCCCGGGCCGACTGTTTTCTGCAATCTCGACTGTGCGCTTCGCCATGCTCGCCTCTATACACGCTCACGTCGCCCCGGGGGGATTCGAGATGGGAGGGTATTATACGGTTTCGCTCGGCGTGACTGCCACCAACAAGAGAGGAGCATAAAATTTCATCCCCTTTCGCGCCGCCACTAGGGAGGCGAGGAAAGAAAACACTAGATGTAGAAGTGTTATACAAGCATCGCTATCTTCTGTATTTCTCTTGTGTCGGGGAGGTGTTATTGTTCGAGCCGGCGACAAAAGGATAGAAGTGGGATCGCGCTTAGAAAGCTATACGAAGAGAGAGAGAAAGAGAGAGAAAGGGTGAAAAGCTACTTGCTTGCTCCGGTGAAGCGACACTTCGCGGGTGTTTGGGAATAACGGGCGCCGCAGAAAACCTTGTTCTCTAATGTGGGCTGTAGTGACGGGAAGAGTGCCATAATACACTGTGGCCACATATTCTTTTCTTTTTAACCCCACAAACTTTCTTTCTTTCTTTCTTTTTTCTTTTTAGTGAACGCAGTTTCTTTAGCGCGAACGTTTAAAATATGACGTGTTCGTCGGCAAGAATGTTCTTATAGCAGTCTCGCTTATCCACAAATATTATTTCTCAACGAGTACTTACAAAAAAAAAAAATGATGTTGACATTTCATAAAATTGCTGCTAATCCTCCGTAGACCTTAACAAACACCTTTGTAGAAATTAGTTGAATTTCTGAAGTCTTGCAAGGTTTGTGTGCGGGAAAAAGAGAAACTGACTTTATTTGCTCAAAACTCCTGGTCTGGCGTCAGTCCCGCTGGTTCGTTTGGAGATTATGTAACGTGTGTAAACGCATGTACCAGTCATGAAGCGCACGCGTGGAGCCTGCGATGTGTTGCCGCAATGAATTTAGTCGTCCTACAGAAAAAAATTGTCATTTGAAGTAGATATGGTACAGGTAGCGACGGAATTGCCCCATATATGCCGCCTTCAAGTGGTAACGTACTTAAGGTACATTTTCTGGGAATATCGGGCGTTGGCACTCCACAGGCCGCAACAGGCGTTTCAGGGACGGTCTTTCTGTTGTTTAGACGACGATGACTATAAATACTGGTGCACGTCGAACAGGAAAACACTTCATATTCGAGTTGCCTGCGTTTCGCGAAGAGGAATTTTCCGCATGAATCCATAAAACGCATAGCACCCGAGGCCCTGCGTAATTTAATTTTTGTCTGCTTGCTTTTTTTTTAATTCTAGTGTTGAGAAAAAAGATACTTAGTCTCTGAAGAAGGTCCCTAAGATCTATGGCCGTGAGTATTGAACTGAAGACGTCTAACCTATGTCACAGCATGACCGCATGTTCAAAATTTTCTCATTGGACATTTCGGTTCATTCGAATTAAAAATGCGTGCCGCAGTTTCTTAATTTGTTGCGCTTATAAGACGGTGAGTTACTTTATACAAACTGTGTGGCAGGGTATGTCTATCTTTACCCGCTGCGGTTGCTTAGCGGTTATGGCGTTGCGCTGCGAAACATGAGGTTGCGCGATCCAATACCGGCCTCGGCGGCCGCATTTCGGTGGGGGCGAAATGCAAGAACTCCCGTTTCCTGTGCATTGGAGGCACGTTAAAGGTTTCCCGTTGGTCAGAATGAATCCGGAGTCCCCCGCTACGGCGTGCCTCATAATCAAATCGTTGTTTTGACACGTAAAACCCTATAATTCACATGTCTGTCTTTGGGTGGCAGTCCTTTTGAAAAGCAGGAATACATCGGAAAAGAAAGGAAAAAAAAAAAAACACCGGTTCTTGATCTGTATGTGCATCCAGAAAAGGGGAACTACTAAATCTTAACGGTTGTCCCTTTATGTGATGCGACTTTACGTTTAGGTGTTTCTAAGTAATGTCTCAGCCTTTACTTTTTTTTTCGGTGACCTTCATTTTTGTTTAATCGCGATGCGTATTCGTATTTTAGTTGCCTGTCAATTTTATCTGGGCGGCGCTGTAGTTCAATTATACTATTCCAACTAGCCGCGGCGCAAGACTTAATCTTTATTTTGGTCTCTGCCGCATTATGCTATCGCCCCTTGAAATTGGTGCGCGCATGTGATAGGTGAACTATAATCAGGCTTATTGTTTTCTTATGTATTCATATAACGTAAAAAGAAGTACATGGCATCGCTTACGGCGCCAGCATCTCCTGACACTGTACACATTTAAAGAGTACAGACCGCGATGGTCTCCCTCCCTTCCTTCCCCACAATCTCCCCTCCCTTTCCACTTCCTGTGATAAACCATTTACTCACTCGAGACCCGCTCCGGTTGTTCTCGCGCACACTTAGTCGCGAGGAACCTTTAATAATGCGCAAACAAATCTTTTGTACACTTAGTCGTAACGAACCTTTAATAATGCGCGAACAAAAAACAAACTGAGAAAAATACTACTTCCCCAAAGGTTCTGTATTCCGTAGACACCACACGAGCTGCGCCGAGAACAGCAAGATGTTAACGTGGTACTACAGGCTTCAGTCATGCATGAGGTGTCCACATAGGGAGGATCTATTATAAGCATTTCACAACCCTAATGATAACGGCCATCAGGCTTTATTATTATTTTTTTCTTAGGCCTTAACGTATAGCTGCACCTCATTTCGTATGCTGCAGACCAGCCTCATCGTCGACACTGTAAGCGTCGCCTCGTTGTTCATAATTCAGCCTTAAGACAAGCAAAGCGATCACTCGAAAACACCATGAGAACACTGTGCGCACGCTAGAGAGAGAGAGAGAGAGAGAGAGAGAGAGAGAGAGAGAGAGAGAGGAACACAGAGCGAATGGAATATTCTGCTGAATTCGGTCGCTCTGCCTATAGTCGCTTAATATTTATCCCCATAATGTGCTTGCAGTCTCAGCCACTATATCCTGTCAGTGTAACGTTCCTCGAATTTGTTGCGTCTACTTTTCTCTCCCGTATTATAGCGTTTATATATATATATATATATATATATATATATATATAACTCGCGTGCGACAGACCCTTGCTATCGCTCTTGAAAGCTTTTTTTTCTATTCAAATCTTTGTTCTCATCATTCTGAGAGACGCACACGCTGTTCAGTGTTACGTAAGAACGGCGCTGCCATATTCCATTAAGTTTACGCCGGAAAGCTGTGCGGGAGCGCGAGGGATTAGATTGTGCCTCGTGTCGTTTCAGCATATATATATATAATGTTTTTTTGTCCAGCTTGGTGGGACGCATCAATGCTTTTTTCTTTTCTTACTCGGAAGAGATCCACAATCGGGAATGTAACACTTTTTTGAAATCCACGGCATCGCTGAATATCCACCGCATTGAGATTACTGGAAGCCCTTTGTAAGGGATATCGCGTTTCTAAGCTAAAAATACGGTGAATGCAGAGTAGCTTTCTTTCTTTCTTTCTTTCTTTCTTTCTTTCTTTCTTTCTTTCTTTCTTTCTTTCTTTCTTTCTTTCTTTCTTTCTTTCTTTCTTTCTTTCTTTCTTTCTTTCTGTTTTCAAGAAATTGGAGTTTCACAGCTCTGTGCAGAGAACTAAAAATTGTCATAGGTCACTATCGTCGACTGATTCGTTGTTAAAAAGACACATTGAAAGCCATCGTATATGAACGGGCAATTGAGTAGAACTTGTTGCTGGGCGAGTTGGTTTGGATCTAAAGGATACATTGTTGTGCCAAAAAAGGAAAATAACTTGGGAAGGAAGAGAACGAAACGACAGATTGAGCGCTGATTGAGTCGTTTCGTACTCTTCCTTCCCAAGTCTTTTTTTGGCGCAACAATGTATCCTTTAGAACGGGCAGTTGTCCCTTCAGCATTAACAGTCTGTGGATGCATTATGTATGCGCATTTAAAGGTCAGCAAAATGTAAAAGGTTCGCAGAGACTTGCAATGTACAGAAAGTTGGAGGCGTATGAAGTCGTTGAGCCTTGACGACGAAAACTTTTTTTCGAAACGTTGGCGCCGGTACTATAGGCACCGTTTTTATTCCCACAAAGCACAAAGCACAATTTCGTGCTGCGGTGAGCTTCGTAATTCTGTATATCGATTTAAGTGCGGGAAGCCTAACGCAAAGCCCATAGTAACGTTGGCAATAGGCTGGAGCGAGTTCCAGCCCCCCCCCTCCCCCCCTTTCTTCCTTTCCTTTGTGGATTGTTCACCAAAACAGTCACACATGCTTAATTAATATGATGTATAATTACTGCACTAGTACTATACTAATGAAATGACAGTCAAGCAACACTTAATTGCTTTTATGCGCAAATGTACTTGCCATGGCCATGCACGTGCTTTTGTTGTTTTCGCCGCCCTGGGTGATCTGGCAGCGGGGTTAGGTGCGGTCCGGGCTCCGAATCTGATAAATAAACGTTTATCAGTTCTTGCATATTTCCTTGGTGTGTAATGGCGTTTCGGCTTCCACACGGCTATCCGTGCCAGCTGTTGTTGCAGCGCGAGGCGTTTGCACACCTTCTTCCCTGTCTACGCTATACAGTCGATAGCGAAATTGGAGGAAACACCGAAGTAGTTTTTAAGCGACAATTCCAATTCTAAATCTCACATCTCAATATGTGGCAAGCAGCTTTTAGTCTTACTGATAACTTTTATGCGGTCCTGTGCGTTTGCTTCTTGGAGGCAAGTTGGATGTTTCCTTTTCATATCCCCTTCAGGCGTGTGCACAAAAGTGCCAGCCAAGATAGTGCATCAAAGGCAAAAGCACTGACGAAAATAATGTCCTAGGTGTGGTGTTCCGTACAGCTTCATCTTGAGTCACTTCAGATTAGACCTTTGCTGCAGATTTGAATAATATATGCAAAGTGTTTTGGTGAAAAGATTTGAAAGAAAGACGGGCTGGGGTGCTCGCTTCCGGCGCCAATATGTTGTTGGGTAGCAGGTTCACGTTCCAAGTCTTTCATTGTTTCTGGCAATGTTTTGCATCAGGCATATTTTTCAAGTGGCTGGATGGATTACATCTAAATTTGCTGGACATGAAATAGTTGATGTTCTCATATCGGACGCTCCTGTTTCACTCATAGAGTCCATATTTTGTAAACTTGGCAAAATCAATGAAAAATTAAAAATTCTTAAACCTGTTCAGCTCCAGTTTTTAATGATTTTGAAGATGACAGTGGAAGGGACTTTTGTGCTTTTGAGAACGCCTGTGATTACGCACCGCAGAGCGCGCACGTGCAAACATTCACCGCCTTCCTCTTCTCTCTCTCTATTTGTATTTACTTGCACCTCCCCTTCGCCATCGTAGGGTAGCCAAACAGACCACTAGAGCACCCAGAATATCTCCTTCTGAAAAAAAAAAAAAGGGTGGGGGTGGGGGAGATGAACTTGTTGGCATGACGTCATGGTGGTTTTTAAAAGGAAGAGAGTATAGCATACCTCAGCATATATGTTAAAAGTTACCACCCCCAGACCCCCACCCCTTCTTTTCCCCGTTGATGCGCCACTGCACCAGACGCGTTTCTAGTTGACGTTACCGCCTTCTCTCTTTCTTATCTCTCCCTCTCCGTCTGAAGTTGCAAGAAGTGTGGTGAAACTACATTTTGTATGGGTAGAATAAATTGTCGCCTGAAGGCGATGTTTCCCGACGGGGCAGTTCTCTTTGACGAGTCAATCTTGCCTTGTCGCAGCGAGCCCCGCCCTGGTGGGCATCGGGGTGGGCAGCCTGGTGCTCGTGGTCGCTCTGGCCGCCGTCTCGTGCGCCTGCTACCGGCGCCGTGGGGTGGCGCAGGCCAAGGGTCCCTCGCAGCGCCGACACCCGGACAAGAACCTGCCCCTGAAGAAGTCGTCGGCCGTGCGGTCGCCCAGCAGTGGGCCGGCCGGCCCCATCCTCAAGAAGTCGCCCAGTCCGACGGGGGGAAGCAAGTCTCCGCTAGGTGGCGGAGGACACAAGTCGCCCTCCAGTCAAGGTGTGTACATGCGCAGTGCCGAGAGATGCGGTGATACAGCCGCGCGTCAGCTACAAGCAGTTTGTGTTCGTAATGTTGCTTGCTTGCGCAGGGCGGTGGAGGGCTACGAAGCTGGTATCTCCAATCGACGTGGTTGTTTCGTATGTGAACACTTAACTGCCTGACGACAGGGGTTCCATGATGTCAGAGAGGCTGGGGCGACCGACCCGTTTAGTCTACAGAATCGATCGCTCGAGTTCGTAGCAGCTCAACTGCTAGCTATGGCAAAGAAGTAACCATGCCTAGATTTACCGCCTCTCCACTCCCCTTTCTTTCTATGTTAGTGCCAGATAGCAAGGCCTTTTTTTTTTTTTTTTGCCTTGAGGAAAACTATTCTTGTCTTCACATGTGTTTTACCGTCAATAATTATTTTCGAAAGCAATGCATTACTCGTCATCTTCAGCCGGCCTGTACTGTTTTGGTTGAAGAGCGCACGGAAAATGTTGTTTCCATGAAAGAGCTATAACGCGAAGCAAACGCCCGTGAGAGAGATGGAATAATACCCGAGAGTCTTTCTTGGCGCTTCCTCCTTCACGTAGTGTAAATGCATCAACTAATTCATCATCGAGTTCTTCCGAGAGATATGGCGCATGCTGAACGAAAAGTAGCGCAACGAAGTCGGGCGCGGAGCATCTTCGCGACTTCGACCCTATAGCGCACAGTCATTCTGGCATGCTGACGGCCAGCTTTACGCCAACGAGCTGTCAATCACTGGCGCTGTATATCGGTGCGTTGCAGGTGGTCTGACGCCCCCGACGGAGACGGCGCGCTCGATATGCGAGTCGGCGACCAAGGAAGTGCGCGCCGTGGTGCCGGCCGCGGCGGCAGCCTCGACTACCGGCGCCTCAGTTGTCGCTTCGACAGCCAGGGCGCATGCAGACGGGGACAAGAAGGACGTCAGCCCGCCGGCAGCGGAAGACGTCGCCGACACCAAGGAGAAAGAGGTATGCTTCGTCCGTTGCTCATTCGTTGCTCACTCATTTGCCCGCCTAACCATTAGCCTAACCTAACTCAACCGCTTGCCATGATTGATGCCTAACCTATGCCTGATTGGTCTAGGCATAGTCATGCGTCGCACCTTGCGTGCCCGCAGCGTTCTCTCTCTTGGGTGCCTTCATTCCCCCCACCTCCCTTACCATTTTCTCTCGCGTAGGATAGCAAACAGGGCGTTCATTTGGTTGATTTTCCTATTCCTTTCCTTTTTTTCGCATTCGCTTTCTCTCTCGCCGATTCACTGTTCCTTCACTTATTCATTCAGTGGTATGCCTGTCCTTTAGACGACTGACTGACTCTCGTCCTTCCACTCACAAACTCACAACAGGATCACTCACTCGCACAATCACACTTTGCCTCATTCACGTGCTCACTCACTCGATCACTCATCCGCTCGCCTTTTCACTCGTGCGAAGAGAAAATGAACGCCTCGTGCATTTTTTCTGCTCTCTCCGACGTCCAGAGCCTCTCTCTCTCCGGGCAGCGTTAAACCATCATAGGACGCCGCCCCGTGGACGCTTCGCGCACTCGGCTCGCCACCGCTATGTTAGGTGGCACTGTTGCTGTTATGTGGCCGGCTGTGCGGCACTCGGGGAATGTAGGTGAAACGTGTTATGCCACTCGTGTGTTGATCTGACGTGCGCCACGCTACATGCTGGATGCAGGAAGCTACGTACGCATATCGAAAACCGGATCAACATAGACACCGTTTTTGGCGCTGAAGGTTCTTGTGCGTCGCTCGCGTAGAAAGCGACGAGAGCGTTGCTTCAGTTCTTTGACTCTACAGGTCTCTACGATCGTTCGTATGGAGGCGATGGGCACTTTCGTGTGTCTGCGCAGGTACTGCTCTCCTCTTCTTCTTTTCATCCCCTGTTTACTTTTTCGCTTATAGTGTAGAATAGCAAACGGGACAAACGCCCGGTTAGCTTCCCTGCCAACCGTTTCTTACCTCTCTCTCCTTTTCTCACACGCGTCGCGACCACTTATTGATGGAATCATTTGTGCACTGACTACCTGTCACTCATCAATTCAGCTACTTACAGGGTCACTGAAGCATTTACTCACTTCGTTACTCAATTATCGACACTTTCACTCGCAGTTTTACAATTGCTAGTAAAAACAGCGGGGCGTGGCACTTTCGGAGGCGACTGACGTTTCTGCGCACGCGCGAGTAAGGGTGGGTGCGAGAGAGAAAATCTGGGGGCTTTTGCTCCAGGAATATCTGACTTTGCCTAGGCACCAACGTTTATAGATACCTAGGCAACACGCAGGAGAAGTTTCTTTGCTCGTGTTGTATGCGTTTGTCCCCTAGGCGTGCCCGCATTGCGGAATGAGGTCGAGTTTGTTTACGCTCCGACGCTGGCTGCCCGCGCGGTAAAGCAGTAGGCACGGACGTCCCATTTGGTGATCGCTGTGTCTGAAGGCAGGTCGGACAGACTTTCTCGCGCCTGCGGGGTTGGTGCTGAGTCATTCATGCCGGATTAAACCTTTCTTGCCCCTTACGGCGCTCATCATCATCATCAGCCTGGTTACGCCCACTGCAGGGCAAAGGCCTCTCCCATACTTCTCCAACTACCCCGGTCATGTACTAATTGTGGCCATGTTGTCCTTGCAAACTTCTTAATCTCATCCGCCCACCTAACTTTATGCCGCCCCCTGCTAAGCTTCCCTTCCCTTGGAATCCAGTCCGTAACCCTTAATGACCATCGGTTGTCTTCCCTCCTCATTACATGTCCTGCCCATGCCCCATTTCTTTTTCTTGATTTCAACTAAGATGTCATTAACTCGCGTTTGTTCCCTCACCCAATCTGCTCTTTTCTTATCGCTTAACGTTACACCCATCATTCTTTACTTAAAAAAAAAACATTAGTGATTTTTTTTGGGGAGGGGGCAGTAGGGGGCCGTAGTATAGGGCCTGCCTGCTCTCCTGGTGCAATACCCTTCGCTCTTGGCAGGTTTTTTATATGCTGCTGTCCGCGACTTTTCAGGAGCATTTCTCAGTGGTTCCCTTTGAGTGAAGTAAACGCAGAGCGGCTTAGCAACCGCGGTTGAACGCCACTGCTTGATTCCACGCTGTGAGGGTTATTGGCTTTGCGTGTCGCCCACGTTAGGTTAGGTTAGCTTAGGTTTAGGCTACTTTAGGTTAGGTTAGGTTAGCGTAAAAGGCGTTAGGGTGGCGCTGCGTAATATTACAGCTGTTACGCCATGCGGATTTTTTTCTTTGCGTCTCGGCCACGTTAGGTTAGGTTAACGTTGGGTTAGGTTAGGTTAGCGTAAGAGGCGTTAGGGTAGCGTGACGTATTCTCATAGCGTTTGCAAGGGCGTCGAGCGTCGCCGGCCGGCGGCCTTTCAGCCACTTGCGTTCAACTGCGGTTGCTAAGGCGTTCTGCCATCTATATTTTCAATATATGCGGCCCGACCTCTACTACGGTCCCAACTGTTACCACGGGAACAGTCTGTCCGACACAGCGGTCACCAAATTGGCCGTCAGTGCCCGCTGCTTCACCTATTTCACCGCACCGGCAGCCAACATCCGAGCGTTAACAAACTCGACCCCACTCCTCAATGCCGGCACGCCTACGGACAAACGCATACTACACGCGCTGGGAAACCTCCTCCGTAGTGCCTAGGCAAAGTCATATATTTAAGGAGCAAAAGCCCCCACATTTTCCCTCTCGCCCCCGCTTTAAATTGCGCATGCGCACAAACGTCCAGCGCCTCCAGAAGTGCCACGCCCCGCTGTACTTAGTAGCAATTGTAACGTCGCCTTTCGCCCTGTCCCTGTCTCCTCATGGTAATCGAATCGCTAAACGGTTTTTTTACTTGCATTTTGCATCACGTCCCTTGATAACGTGTTGAATGTATAGCCTACGACATGTGATTAGACTCTGTTTTTTATTCGAACGTTCATTGCTTGCTTCATTATCCATCTAGCACCTCTTCACGAATCAACAGATATTTGACACTACAAACTAATCCAGTAGACAGCTTCATAAGAACGCACTCATGCTCAGACTCGGTCATGGATCGAGTGCTCTGTACAGGTCTTGAAACAGTTAACATGCTCCAGGTTTTCATTGACAGTTGTGAGCTCAGTACCCTGCTTCAAGAACTCAGCTGCATATGTAAGTGAACACATTTTCTGTAGAATGTAACTCAATGGCCCTAAATAGAAGAAAGCAGTCTACACTCTACAGCTATTTTTATCAACGAGTAGGCATTTCTTATTCAGTTGCCCTGTGTTATCAAATGACTTACTCGCAAAGACACTACTCTCCTATATAGCGCTCGAAACCCGTTTCGAGAGATTGAAGTTTCGAGGCTTGATCATTTAAGAGGGAATGATCTGCTTCCTTGCTTTGCGCTTGATGTGGTGAGATAAGCGGTGTGAAGTACTTCCGTCTGGATGGGCTCGTAGTTCGATGCGGAAAGTATGACTTTGCTTCGCAGACTGCAGAAGAAAGATCTTCCCCGCGTAAGCTTCCAGGCCGTAGTGCTCCTTGAAGAGACCATAGTAGACGCGGTCGTATATAAACATTTTCGAATGCAAATCGTATACGAATAGCAATTATTGAATATCGAATTGTCAAGCACAGACGCATATATTTACAGCAGGAATATTTATTTCGGTAAAATTAGATACCATGCCTGTACTTTGTGGTGCAAAAAAGGCAGCTATCAGGGACAAAGGATCACTTTTAAGCATAAGGCAACTAATTGCCATTAAATGAGCTGCACAAATAGTATCTACACATCTTTCGAGCCTGGTTTCAAACCAACTTTTCGAGAATGCATGCTGCTGTATGACAGGCTTTCCAAAAAAAAAAGATGCGCTGAATAAATGGTTGCTGGAAATAGATCAAAGGTTGCGGCATAAAAAAGAAAAAAATAATTAAGCTGCTGAAGGACTTGTGTGCCGTGGAAACATCTAAAAGGGCCCGTCGCAAGGAAACTATCACTGGTTGTAGCATCGAAAATAAAACTGCTGCCTGACTAGACATCCAGAAACGCTAAATGACAGGATAGAAGCAAAAATCACAGATTAACATGCAGGCAGACAGAGCTTGCATTACTGCATAACCCATTCTCTTTCTATATTGTTTCGATAACTTTTGTCGTTATCTCACTTCTGACAATTTGCGATACTTTGTTTAGGAGACGAAGAACAGTAACAAGGCGGTTGTTGCGAAATATTATTCAGTTTCAAATATTCGAAAATATTGCATAGTTCCTTTTCAAATATGAATACGAATAGTTAGTCTGTAATCTTCTATTCGTATTCGGAACTTGGAATACTCGCCCAGTCCTTGCCCATAGTGATAGAAAAAGAAGTTCCTTTTGATTGCCATCCTCCGAGACACTGATTCGATCGACGTTTGGTGAAACAGCCGCGTAGCAACGCAAGAGAAACTCAGGTAGGACAATTTACCGGCCAAGCACGCAAGGCTGGCCCCGCCTGTTGCAACACCGCAACCATCAGCTACTGTGAGGTCCACACGTAAGATCGCTCACTTATTCAAGGGCCGGTTCGCTTGCTCGTCCACTGACTGATAATGGTGAGTTCATTTTCGTCTTTAAATTTGCAAAGAGTTCGATCATGTTTGCGCAGTGAACGGTCGATGATGTTCGGGTCGATAACACACGGCTATATTGTGCCGACGATTACGCTTAAGTTTCGATGGATTTCATAAACTACTGATCGATGCCATCCTGAAGGGCGACGGGTCGACGACTCAACGATTTATTTGCAATGAAGAGTGGAATGCCGTGGCGTCACCTTGGATGAAAGAGAGAGAGAGAGAGAGAGAGAGAGAGAGAGAGAGAGAGAGAGAGAGAGAGAGAGAGAGAGAGAGAGAGAGAGAGAGAGAGAGAGAGAAACAACTCGATGTTCATCCTCTAAATTCTTGAGCTACGCACCTATGTGTCATGTGGCTGTATGGAGGGCAGCGCGCAAATGAACCGCTTTTTTTACGTCATGTTTCGCGCTTGGTTTTCTGCACTCTTCATCCGACAGCTAAGCGAGCGTGTATTGTGCTCTGAGTATTTATGAGCTGAAGTTTGCCCTCGTACCCTGTCTACCACATTGAAGCGATGCGAAGGGATATGAAAAAAAGTTGTCAAGGTCATCTCTTGCCAGGGGCGGATCCAGGGCAGCCAGTGAAAGGGAAAAGGGGGAGGGGAGAGTAGGGGGCGTCTCAACGCACACTCACTATTATCAGCGCTGAAGTGCTGGCACGTCTTGGGGGCGAGGGGGAGGTGCGGGGGAGGAGCGGGATCCGCCAATGCCTCTTGATAAATGCACACAGCACAAGACTAGCTGTCTGAGGAATTACCGCCCTACGCTTCACCTACCCTGTTCCGCTCCTGAAGCTTTTCGTAGAGAGTGAGAGAGACAATAGAAAGGGTAAAGGCAGGGAGGTTGACCAGATGAGTAGATCCGGTTTGCTACCCTACGCTGGGGAGAGAGGGGAGGGGGAGGTAAAATGATATCAAAGTAGAGATAAAGAAAGAAAGGAGCATAGACATACAATCACAGTCAAATACTGTCACCGTATGCCGTAACCACACGGCACAGTAGCACTTGCAGCACTATAAGCCTCTGTTCAGGCTACAGCCGTTTGTCCAATTCTGTTGCCCTTAAAAAGTGCAACAGTGCCCTCGTCGCCCTCCGCTGCGGTGGTTTGTGATTTCGGCATTCTAAAATAAGTTTCCCTCTTAGACGTCTTTGGTCAAATCACGCTATCGCGATTTCGAGCGATCGCCTCTGTAAATTGTAGCGAGGACAGTCACAGAGAAGGTGTTGAAGAGTCCCCTCGCTACCACAGTCATCACACGAGGCGTCGTCGGCCCATCCGATTCGGAATGCAAAGGACTTGGTGAAGGCCACCCCTAGCCATATTCGACAAAGCAGGGTAGCTTCGCGACGGCAGAGGCCAGCTGGAATGCAAAGGCGTAGAGAGGAGTCTAGGTTGTGCAGCTGGTTGTTTTGGAAACTTCCTGCGTTTCACAAGGAGAACGTGGTATCACAGGTGAGCATTCGAAGTTTTCTAGCGGCACCTGTCCTTGATAACGGTATCGGCTCCTCTTCGTCGCCTTGAAGAGCAAACCGAGCAGCGTTATCGGTTTGTTCGTTCCCTATGACCCCGCAGTGACTTGGAAGCCACTGAAATGTCACGTGGTGTCCTTTCTCAGTCAAGGTATGAATTAATTCTCTAACCTCGAATACTAGTTGTTCGTGTGGTCCACGCTGCAGGGCTGATAGTAAAGACTGCAGCGCTGCCTTCTAGTCACTAAGTATTGACCATCTTCGAGGTTGTTCTTGGCTAACAAGACGAAGTGCAGCGCGAAGAGCTTCAAGTTCCGCATCCGTAGCTGTCGTTGGGTGACACGTCTTGAAACTGATGGTGATGGCTTCTGCTGCGAAAACCACGGCTGCAGTGGAACACTGGGGAGTTGCCGATCCATCAGTATAAATATGTATGTAGTCGGCGTACCTCTCGTGGAAAAAGAGCAGAGTTAGTTGTTTAAGAGCAGGTGATGACAGCTCAGATTTTTTCCTGATTCCTGGCACGGTGAGGTGCACTGCAGGTCGAACCAAACGTCATGGAGGAATCGATGGCTTAATTGCGGCTGTGAAGCCTGATGGAAGGCGGGTGTAATAATCCGAAATCGTAGTACAAAATGAAGCCTGCGGCCTTTCTGACGGTAGTGTTGCCAGATGGTGGGAACGGGCACGGGCAAAATGCCTAATGTGCACTCTCAACACTTTCACTGCAATGTGTGTTTGCATGGGTGGGTCCCGGGCGATTGCAATAGTCGCCACTGTCGATGTGCATTTTGGCAAACCAAGACAAACACTGGGAGCCTGAGCTTGTATAGCCTGTAGAGCATGAGGATTTGTCTGGCAAGTGTTGGTCAGTACGGGCAAACTGTATCTCAGGAAGCCCAGAAAAAGAGACCTGTATAATTCCAACATTGCATGAACTGACATTCCCCAATTCTTTCCGCCCAGAAACTTGAAAAGCTGGGAGATTGCTGTCAGACACTGTTTCAAGTAGGTCACGTGCGGGCTCCATGAGAGATATCTGTCAATGATTATGCCAAGAAATCTGTGAGTCTTCTCATAAGAAATTATCTGGCCATTTATTGAGATGGCGTAGGGTGCCATTGGTTTACGAGTGAATGCCATCAGTGCACATTTGTCTGACGAGATTTCAAGACATTGGTTGCGGATGTATGCACAGCTGTCAGAGCAGCAGCTTTTTGAATTCTTGCACCCATCTGAGGACGTGTCACACCTGAAGTCCATATACATATGTCGTCTGCGTACATTGATATCTTGATCGGTGCTGGCAGATGTTCAACGAGACCAATGAGGGTGAGGTTGAATAGGGTGGGGATTAGTACACCGCCTTGAGGAACACCTCGGTAGGTATAGTGTCGTGCGGTTTGACCGGGGCGGTACAAACAAAGAACGATCTCATAGAAAGGTAATGAGAAATCCATTGAAAAACTCGACCACCTAGCCAACCATCTCAACAGCATCGAGGATAGCCACGTGAGATACGTTATCGTATGCCCCCTTGACATCGAAGAACAAAGCTGCGGATAATCTTTTGCATGACTTTTGATGCTGGACATACGTAGCGAGATAAACAACACTGTCTACTGATGAGCGATCTCGACGAAAACCAACCATGCAATTTGGGAACATGTTGTAGTGCTCCAGGTACCACTCCAAGCGGGCAAGGATAATATTTTCCATTAGCTGTCCTTAGTGTGGCATTGAGACCAGGGGCTGAACTCGCAAGGCGTTTCATTCGTACGTGCACATTGATATTGGCTGGCCGCCTTCGATAACAGTATGTCCAGCATCAGAGATGGCTGAAATTTACTCTTACGAAAAAATTTAGCGCAAGCGCTTTTTGTTCTGTATCCTGAACATATATATATATATATATATATATATATATTCTATATATATATATATATATGGGTTGTTGGAGAAGTATGGGAGAGGCCTTTGCCCTGCAGTGGGCGTAACCAGGCTGATGATGATGATGATATATATATATATATATATATATATATATATATATATATATATATATATATATATATGTGTGTGTGTGTGTGTGTGTGTGTGTGTGTGTGTGTGTGTGTGTGTGTGTGTGTGTGTTAATATGCTTTGGTCTAGCTGTAATAATATACGTGTAGAATGATTCACTAGGTTCGTTCTGAATAAAACAAAGAAAAATAAACGTAGTCCTTGGGCCACGAGGAGAAGCCATCCAAACGAAGGGAAAATTAAAACGGTTGCGACCTTCAAGTTCATGTGCTGAACCAAGGTTTAACATGTTAAGAAATGGGCTGCGGTGGAAAATTAAGAAAGCTAAAGACAACCTTTTCTTTTTTCTTATACTTTAGTCAGTTTCTTTGAGGGAAGCTCCTGGCAAGTTTGTTAGGTTTTCGAGAGCAGGACATTCGCGGTCTATTTCACCAGAGGTTGATTGCACACTCGTCAGTCATCCGAAACCTGTTGAAAATGTATTGAACAAGCACTTTCAGTCAGTGTACGCACCTAAAGACGCACATGACGTCATCCAATCCGTTCGAGTTGGCTTGCCAGTGAGGAATCTTACTATCCCCCAGGAGGGCATTCAGAAATTAGCCTTAAATTTGAAAGAAAAAAAAGGTAATCGGCCTTACGCGGAATGGGTTTCCCAGTATTTGGGTGGTACACTTCATGCATCATTATTCAAGTGTGCCGTTCCATTTGACTGGAGAATTTCTTGAATTGTGCCTATACAAAAGTTTAATCAACGTTTAAACGTTCCAAGCTACCGCCCCATTTCATTGATCTCAAGCTGCTGCAAAATGTGGGAGCACGTGATCTGCAGCATCTAAAGAAATACGTAGAGCACAACTGCTTGCTGTCTGAGGCTCGACATGGTTTTAGGGAAGACATGTCGACCGTCACCCAGCTCATTACCACATATCATGACTTTGCAGTAGCAATCGATAACAGGAAGCAGATAGATGAAATACATTAGACTTCGCCTAGGCCTTTGATAAAGTGCCTCACTATAAGCTTGTTTCAAAGCTTCGCGCAACGGGAATAAATATTAAACTTGTAGATTTATATTGTTGTACTTGTGGTTGTTAGATTTCATTAGAGCCTACCTTGAGGACCGTGGCCAGTACCTCGAAGTTGACAATTGTTTTTCCGGGACGCTTCCTGTCACATAAGGTGTACCCCGGGGCCGATTTTGTTTTTAGTTTATACCAATGACATTGCAAGTGACATTGAGCCTGACGGGAAAATGAAACTTCTCGCGGATGATTGTGTATTGTATACAGTTGTCGAATCAGAAAGGGGTCAAATTAGACTCAGGAATAACCTTAGTTGCGTTCTCAGCTGATGTGAAGAGTGGGGAATGACTCTAAACACTAATAAAAGCTTTGCTGCGTGATGGATATAAGTAACCGTCAGTCAGTCTTACACTTTCCCTATTCTATTGGCTGTACTGTGCTAAATAATGTCTCTGCCTATAATTACCTCGTTGTAACGCTAACAGAACATGTGAGCTGGAAGGATCATATTGAAAGTATTTGTACAAGCACTTTTTGTACATTTTGGGGGCTTCGCCGTAAACGTTCAAGAGCACCCCAAAAAGCGAATCTTGCAGCTTATATCAGATTAGACAGACCTCGAGTCGTATATGCTTCAGCCCTGGGGATCCAGAGACAAAACAAAATATTGCCTAATTAGAAAGAGTGCAACGAATTGCAGCCAGGCTCATATGCAATCGCTACTGGCGAGCTGTTGGCGTGTCGGAGATGCTAAGTTCTCTTAATCTCGGAGACTAAAAAACGGAGACTAAAGTTCCTGTACTTATCATATAATACATAATGTTACAGTACATAATGATAAACTCAAAATCAATAAATCGCGATATCTGTGTCCAGTTTCACCCGCAAACACTCGCCAGAACCAAGGAAAATTGATCGAGGATTTACATGTACCGAACGATACATACAAATATTCCTTTTTTTTCATGGGACGATTAATCAATGGAATGTATTACCGAAAAACATTGTTGACAGTGCAAATGTTGATAGATTTATGTAAATGTTGCGAGCGTGTTAATTGAAATGTTGGCTGTACATTGTGATCTTTTTTGTGCTTGTGTTTTCTCGGGCCTCGCACGTGTATAAACAAACAAACAAACAAACAAACAAACAAACAAACAAACAAACAAACAAACAAACAAACAAACAAACAAACAAACAAACAAACAAACAAACAAACAAACAAACAAATAAATAAATAAATAAATAACCTAAGAATAACGCAGTCTGAACAGCCTGCATTATTGTCGCCATACGGAACCGAACGACTGCTATACGTTCGTGAATTCATGCACATCGCTGACGATAAAGACGTATAGACATACCCACTGGAGGGCGACTACGGTTACCGAAAGTTCGAATGAAAATCTGTCACCATTAGGGACATGCACTAGGCTTACGGGTTATGCCAGTTTTCCCGTGATTTGCAATTTCCGTAGCGATTGAGCGAGATTTCAGCGTGGTTTAACGATGTGACCCGGGAAGTTATGCTCTTGAAAACCAGATGGGTTTGGTATCATTGAATGCACTGTACTGGTCCCATATATGTGGGATTTAAAAGAAGTCGAAATCTACTGAGTGTAGGAAGCAGGGTCCGAATTTACAAAGCTTCTCTTTCCTAAGGGCTCATTATCATTGGCCGGTCGCCTTCGTTTATAATATGCCCAGTGTCGATACTGGTTGGAACGTTCCCTTACGAACAACTTATAGTAAAATCATTTTTGTGAATACAGGCCCAGATGTATTATTAAGGTCGTCGATATGTTAATAAAAGCTTTGAAAATTCCAAATTCCAAATTAAAACTATCAGGCTTACAACTCCGTGATTCAGCAATAAAGACAAGATCACAATTCTGTAAACTGCGTCTAATAATACATTCAAGCGGACGAAATTCAAGTATTATACTACACTACTCTGAAATACACGATTAATTTGTCAGTAGGACTTCTGCAAAACTCTCGTAAATATTGTAGCGATTTCATGTAAGCTCTAAATTCATAAATTAAATTTATCCGCTTTAGACACGCTAACATATACACTCTACAGAACAGTGATACCTGTTGTTGGTGCAGAGTTACGGATTTGTAAGCATCGTGCTTCAATTTCTTCAATTTCTTGCAGACTTTTTGTAAAGCCTTCTATCCACAACTACTATAATTTAACTGTCCCTCTCAAGTGCAACAAATTTCATTTAAATTCTAATTTAAATTAAATATACCTCGCGGACAAAAAAAAAAGAAAAAGCTGCTCCGGTTGACTTGAGCATCGGCTTGATAAAACTATCGCGTGTATACTCTTTGTCCGCGGCTGCAGTGCGTAGGCCAAGTAACCGCAGCGTCGTCGTCCTCCTCATCGCAGGTGACGGAAGAGAAGCCCACGCAGCTTGGCCAGCTGCACTTCCGGCTGCGTTACAACTCGGAGAAGCACGCGCTGCTGGTGACCATCGAGCGCTGCTCGGACCTGCCGGCGCGGGACCCGAACACGGGATCCTCCGACCCCTACGTCAAGCTACAGCTGCTGCCCGAGAAGCAGCACAAGGTAGAGCGTGAAGTCACTCGCTTGCTGTGTGCAGCCCTTTTGTCCGGCTCGACACTCTCCGCGAAAAGGGAGGGTTCAGCAAACATTGGAGCGGCGTGATCTTTATTTTACAGCGATCGCTGAGGCTTTTCACTCGACTGAATATGCCTAAAGTCGTCGCTACATGGCGAAACAATCGTGACAATCGTAATACGTACAGGCTAGTACCAGTATGTAAAGTGCCTAATGTTATTGAGCAACGCATGCTGTCAGCATAAATCGAAATGGTACAGGAAAAAGCTGCTCGAAACACACGCAACGCATAGTTACGTTGGAGTACGACGTGTAATCGCCCAGCAGCCGAATTCTAAGTACGTTGCGGTCGTAAAGGCGAGTTTTGATGCATGAATCAGGCCAGCGTTACAGGAGCGGGTGAACCTGGGGAAGGCAACAGTGCATTCTAGTCGTTTATCACTTCTTAGCGTATATGTTTACGTATATGCCTTACGCGTCGGAAGAGTCAGAAAGCGTCAGACAGACCCCTTGTCTATTAAAACGTACGCTTAGGGGTTGCCTGCTACACGCACTCTTTAGTCAACGCATCCTATTGCGAAGCGTTAAACGCGAGAAATATTGCGCCATATATCGATTAGGCTGCTTCGATTGCCTCGTGTTTTAAGAGGTACTGCGAAAGTTCGCACATGCCGACACGCTAAAGCGCGGTGTCTATGAAGACTTGTCGTCGGTGAAGGAGTTGGAGAGCCCACGACTTAAGACAGTCAGGTGCGGCGTGTCGCAAGCAAACGTTCGTGCCTCGGCGAATGCCTAACTCGCGCACACACCAAGTCGGCGACCGTGAAGCCAATGTTAAACGACAAATAAGCGAAAAAAAATATGTAAAAGTAAAATATGCCCGAAGTGCGTACGTACGTGTTATTCTTGGCGAGCTTTGTGCAGCGGCAAGTGTCAACTTTAATCCTTTCAAAAGAGCTGCCAGCTGGACGAGTCGATTGATATATGAAGGTAGGCGTCAGCTAATGCAACTTAGGCGAACACGAAGTACAGGACGTGGGGGATTACAGAAGCTACGTTAACAGATAATCTTGGGGAAATGAAAATACTCATGCAAAATAGACTTTACTGTACATAGAGATGTAGCTCGAAGGAACTTGTTCTAGGTAAGTTGGTTGATACTTGGGAAAGCATTGGTTAACGAAATTTAGACTAACACAACGGCGCTATAACGTACAACTATTCCAAACTTTTCTATTACAATTCTGCAATCAGCCCTCCGCGATTAATCAAAAACTTCTTTGGACCACCCCCACTTCGCCTGTCTGTCACGCGAGGTCACGAAAACCGCGATAGCTCCCCATCTGATATGACGTGTGCACACTGATTATGCATAATTTGACCGAACGAAAGAAAAATAGTTATTACTCATTGGACACCTTTTAGCCATTAGCCCTCGGCTATTGCTCAAAAGTTTTCGGGCTGCGCCCACTTCACCTGCCTGTCACGCGACGTCAGAAAACCGCAACAACTCACGGCGTCAAAATTACGTGTACGCGTTGAAGATGCATTAATATGCCGAGCAAAACTGAATTTTTTTCTGAATAGCCGCAGGCTGCCCCCGTTCCGAAAAGAATAAAAGATGGCTGCCGCCGATCGCTGAAGCACTGGCTAGCACCTGCCGGAGAGCATGGGTTTATTTGCGTGTAATAAAACTTTTTGCGTGGCCGTGAAACATTTTGGAGAACTTCCGGCACGTTTACGACCTCGTTCTGCCAACTTTTCTTTGCTGAGGATCCGTTTTAGCATCATTCTTAAGAGGAAGCTTTAGCTCGGGCCTAACTCCGACGCGGCCTATTCAAATGCACGTAAAACGCAAAAAACGTTTTTCTGAGATAACCCCTGGTCCGATTTTAATAAGATTTGTTGCATTTGAGAGAGAAAGTTAAATTCTAGTGACTGTTAGAGGCGGAATTTTGATTTAGGGCTTGAATTTTGTGAAAAAGATTTTCAAATATTTAGAAGTTTGAAAAAAATAGAAGCACGAAGATTACAAACTAATAGCTCTGCATCAAGAATAGATATCGCGGTTCTGCAAGCGGTATCTATTAGGTCACTCAAAGCTGACAAAGTTGATATGTCATTTTACATCTTACGTGAATTTGTTACATTGTTTACAAGGGTTCTGCAAAAGTTGTACTTCCCTATTAGTTAAATTTTTTATATTCATTTGTAACATATCAGTTTTGTCCGCTTTAGATGTACTATTATATACAATTCACAGAATTGCGATATCATTTTCTCTTGCTGAGTTACGGAGTTGTAAACTGGATAGTTTCGTTTTCTGAAAATTTGCGATTTTTGCCAATTTCTTATAAAAAAATGGCGATCTAAATCGGATATCCCAAGCCAACAGTCACTAGATTTTAAGTTTTTCTTTTAAATGCAGCAAACCCCGTTTAATTTGGGGCGGTGGTTGCCGAGAAAACCGAATTCTCTTTCTACATGTATTTAGATAGGAGCACACGAGCTAAAGCTTCCTCTTAAGCTTCCGTTGCGTGCCGCCGCGATTGTCGACGAGCCACCGCAAGCTAAGTGGGAGAAAGCGGACCAATCGCAGACGGCGGCACCACCCTCTTGATCCCGTTATCGATATTCAGTGCACTGGCTCGGCCCCATGGAATCCCTCTCCACTTGACCGTGCTCCTCGCCTCTTGTGAGCCAATTAGATAAGACAAACCGCTCAGTGTAGGCAATGCTATTCGCTTTTCAAGCAAACAAAAGTGACCTCCTATGAACGAGGAGAGCGTTTGATTGGTTTGTTCAGACAACCCTGCGAGTGACTGCCCGGTGCTTGAGTCGGCGGTTACGCAAATTTGGCGTCAGGAGATTGGAATAAAAACATGTTGGAATAGGTTTATGTTATACGGCCCCAAGTTACGGAGGATGCAATCGCACGGCTGTACATTGCGCGCGTGCTGTCGGGGTTTGTGTAATTACTGTTCGTCTTATTTGTGCAACGATGCTTTCCCCCAACGCATTCAGTAATTCTGAAGCGCGCGCCTTGTCGCAGCGCAGATGAATGCTTTCGCGTCCGTTGAGATTGATATATGTGTGCGAGCAGTGATAAATACGTCAAACGATATCTCGCTGTACTGCGTAGTAAACGCCTGCTCGACTTCTAGGAAGCGCGCATTATTTGAGTTACCCGTCCTAGAAAGCACCGTGCCGGCGCGCTGGACTTTTGAGTCCACGGATGTACGCGCATTCAAGAGTTGCTCGAACGTAACGCTGCCCTCTCGTAATGTCTCGTTTCATAACGCAAATATTCCAAAGGTTCACTACCGCATTTTAGTTAATGAAAGCTTTAGCCAATGATTGTCACACGACTTCTGCCGTCTGTCAACGCGAATAATGGGCAGCTGAAAAGAAAAGATAGCCGGCTTACCTGAAGTGCACAGCCTTAAGCAATTACCCTAAAATCCAGCTTGTAATGCGGGGTTTTGCTCCGACATTTGCCGCATGAAGTTTCACCTCGTAATTATTTCGGCTTTTAAAGTCTTTAGAAAGTTATATTTTGCTATTGTACGACCAAAGACGAATCGCACTTTTGTAGTATATCCGAATAACTTTCTTCTATATCGCGGCCGCAAAGCTTTCCCTTCTAAATAGGTTAATATTAATTAATTTGGGGATGGGAAAGTAAATTAGGACAAATTTCGTCAATTTCTTCTTTATTTCGACAAAGTGGGCGACCTTTCAGTTGATAGTGAGCTTTCGTGTTGCCATTTTCGATCCTTCCTGCCTGCACGCCTACCTCTCAGTATAAGAAGATTAGGTTAATACTGGGCGCGGGATTTTGCAGTACTTAACGCGTTCGCTCAAACACTTTCGGTTAACGGTTCTCTGCAACAGAAGTTGCGCTTCGTACTAATCCTCGCCTCTCTCTCTCTCTCTCTCTCTCTCTCTCTCTCTCTCTCTCTCTCTCTCTCTCTCTCCGAGCAGGTGAAGACGCGCGTGCTGCGACGCACGCTGAGCCCGGTGTACGACGAGGACTTCACTTTCTACGGCATCAACCCGAACCAGCTGCAGGCCACTACGCTGCACTTCGTCGTGCTCAGCTTCGACCGGTACTCGCGCGATGACGTCATCGGCGAAGTGGTCTGCTCCATGGCGGGTCTGGACACCGACCACCTCGACAAGACGCTCGCCCTGTCGCGAGACATCGCGCCCCGGCACTTCAAGGTGGGCACCTGCGCCTGTCACGTTGGGCAAATACCGAGAAAAGAAAATTCACTCGCGTGCGACTTGGTGTACGGACAGGCAGCAGCAGGTGTATCCGTGCGTCCTGCTCACTCTCGCTTTAATATGCACGCTTTTTTTTTTCGTCGCCTTCATTAAAACCGTTGTTAGTCGGCGATTCGCATATGTGTCGCGTGTCTTAGTTTTTCACGTCCTTGTCCGCATAATTGATTCACAGCGCAGCGTTCCATGTCGCAGGGTAACTGGAAAGCTATCAATTACTGACAATCAACTTCAGTATATGTAGTTTCTACCGGAATTTTCTTTCCCCTTTTTCTTTTCTCCTCCGTTGCTTTCTCTACTCTTAAAGCGGGTGGGCGCGGTGTCCCTTTCGGGAAGCAATTGCTACAGTCCGCTTCTCCTCTTCTCTCTGTGGTGTTTATATAAATCTGCGTGGTTAATCGCAAGAATAATGCCCAATACGCTAACCAGACCGCATTCCCGCAGATTCGTTCCCAGGGCCGCGGCGAGCTGCTCGTCTCTCTGTGTCATCAGCCGGCGGCCAACCGACTCACCGTGGTGGTCCTCAAGGCCCGGAACTTGCCCAAGGTGGACATCACCGGACTCTGCGGTGCGTAAAGTGCCGATTTCCACGTTGCACGTGAATCGTGGAATATTCCAGCGTAGATACCGGTTGCACGGCTTGGTGGTAGCGCAGGAAACATATCTGACCTGACAGTTGGGTCTTCTGAATCTTGTGTCGATGCATGATGCTTTTGCACGGGACCAAAAGTTGACGTGGAGGACATTTTGCCGAGCCGAATTTGTACAAACATCGGTTCTGTGACAATGAAAGAGCGAACTTCTTGGTATGGTGCTTTCGAATAGGTGGGAAAGCTAATATTTTTAAATCTTATGGCTCGACAGGGATACCATAGCGGGATTTGTGAAAATGTTGGAAATTTCGAATGCGATTAAAATTAAATGTTTATATAATGTGATACTCGATATCATTGAATATACTATTTAGCTAACCTAATACATGAAAGTACTACAATAATCGAACTCCCGTCTGCCATAGAATCGGTGTGGTAAGAAGGTAAGGAGAAAGAGAGCAAATCATAAAATGAAAGGCAGGGAGGTTAACCAGGACTGAGTGGTCCATTGTAAAGTCAACCAGAAAATTGAGTATGCTTTCACATTCCTTTGAAAGTAATAGAGTAATGAACAGCAGCATATATGAGGAAGCTTTCGCTCGGGGCCAACTACGATGCCGCCTATTCAAGTACATATAAACGCAGAAATGATTTAATAAAGCAACCGCTGAACCGTTTTGAATGCAACTTATTGTATTTGAGAGATAAGGTTACATGCTAGTGAATGTAAGAACCAGATTTTAGATTTAGGGCCTTGAATGTTTTATGAAAATTCTCAAATTGTGGCACATTAAAAAAAGGAAGAAAAGAAAATAGAAGCCCCGAGTTTAGAAATCCGTACCTCAGCACCAAAATCAGATATCGCTGTTCTGTAAACTGCATCCGTTAGATAATCTAATGGGGACAAATTTGTTATTTGAACTTACAGCTTGCTTTAAACTGTTACAATGTTTACAAAGGTTCTGCAGAAGTCCCACTCGCAAATTAGTGGTATATACTTCAAACAAGGGTCCAATGTACGAATGCTGACTTCTTTAGTTGTCTTAATACTTTCAGATTACATAAATGTGACTTTGATGGGTTACGCACTTATAAACTCGATACTTATGTTTCTTGAACTTCAACAGTCTACAGCAATTTTGATTAAAAACAAATTGACGGCTGCACTAAAGACTCCGTTTACTGCAATCACTAGATATTAACTGATCCTTTAAAATGCGACAAGCCTCATCAAACTTGGCGCGGTGGGTGCAGAGAAAAACTGTCTATCTTTTCCCACGTATTCAGATTGAAAATGCCGAGCTAAAGCTTCCTCATAAGTGGAAAAAAAAATTTTGTCGGCATTCTTTTTGTTCTTTACTTGCATACAAACGCAGAGAACTTGTTCGTCACTCAATTCCACATTCTAATTGCGTATTTTCGAATAGTTGTTTTCGAAGCGAAAGTTTCACCATTCGAACATCTCTTAGGTGTTAGGTGTTGTGTCTTGTAGATCTTTACCATAAAAAAAAAAGAGAGAAAAAGAAACAGCGTGTGATTGTTCCCATCGGCGGTCAGTAGTAGCCTCCTTGGCGCGCATCGACTGTCGGTCACTGTCAGCATTCTTGCAACTGTGTAGAAGCCCACACGCGGCAACCAGACGTTGAAGGCTTACGCGCTTCTTGCACAAATGTTTCCCATAGAGATACGACACATTTGTTTTTCTACTCCACTGCGATAATCTTAATTCGTTCGTCTCTTTCTCACGTGAACAGCTGAAATCGTAGCAACGTTTAATGGCGCAATTTATCCTCACGTTCGTGTTACAGTTGAGTCGCAGTCCCTCGTTTCTTCGATAAGTGCGCGGTTAGAAAAAGAAATCCCACAAAATGTTGCTGATTCTTCCAGCTTAAAAAATTAGCTCCGGCGTTCTTGCGACGCAAATGAGCGACTCGGTGGGAAGGTATCATCGGTCATTATCGTCCGGGAACGTGTGGCACTTCATAGTGCTGACATCGAGCGTAATCGCTCCGAGAAAATAACGTGCGCAACTAAATGGCCGTGTGAGAGGTCGCCGCTACCACGTGGTTGCGAGGGGCCCGCATTGGTTCGGCGTAAAACTTCTTATCCAGGTTTCTTGTTTCCGCGAAGTATATTCAAATTGCGGCAACGCAGTGGAACGCCACATGAGCAGTAAATGCGACGTTTGACACAGGAACGACGGTGTAAAATTGCACTGACCCCGTGGTAGCTACGGTGCAGGTATAGTCTCGGCATTGTCACGCCTCTTTCATCCAAACGAGCAAAATTACGCGAAACGCTTCAATTGGCGACTCGTGCGTGACACGGCCGTGGCCTCCAGGGTTGAAGGGCGACGCTGCTCCCGCCTTGCTTGGCGCAGATCCGTACGTGAAGATCTACCTGCTGTACAACGAGCAGCGGATCGCCAAGAAGAAGACGCACATCAAGAAGCGCACCGTGAACCCGGTGTTCAACGAGTCGTTCGTGTTCGAGGTGCCGTACAACGAGGGACTGGACAACCTGAGCCTCGAGTTCCTCGTGCTCGACTGGGACCGGGTGACCAAGAACGAGGTGGTGGGCCGCCTGCAGCTCGGCCCACGCGGGTCGCCCGCCGCGCAGCAGCACTGGCGCGAGGTGCGCAACTCTCCGAGGCGCCAGATCGCCGAGTGGCACAAGCTCAGGGAGTAGCGGGGGAGGACGGCCGCGGCCTGCGCCTCGGGAAGGTGAGTGTCCGCTGCCAGCGCATGCGCACGCCTCCATCCGTGGGGCGCTTACCCATCCCACGGATGTCTCTTTCCTCCTCTTGTTCAGTCTCTACTCGACTGGCTGATCTTGATCGATTGCCTTCCGACGAAGGAAGCTTCTTAAGGAGGAGTCAATGAGTAAACGAATAAATCAATTGATCGATCAATAAATAAATAATTCATTCATTCATTCATTCATTTGTTCAATCAATCAATCAATGGGTTGACTGATCAATAAGTAAGGCATTAGTGATAAGAATAAGGGGAATCGAGGGACTCTATTCTGCATTAGTTACAACCACACGATTTAACCAATCACGCCGGTTGACTTCGCGATTACAATCAATCAATCAATCAATCAATCAATCAATCAATCAATCAATCAATCAATCAATCAATCAATCAATCAATCAATCAATCAATCGATCGATCGATCGATCAATCGATCGATCGATCGATCAATCGATCAATCAATCAATCAATCGATCGATCGATCAATCGATCGATCAATCAATCAATCAATCAATCAATCAATCAATCAATCAATCAATCAATCAATCAATCAATCAATCAATCAATCAATCAATCAATCAATCAAATTCCTAGCAATAACGTGCTAACTTGGGCTGTTTGGTACGTGTCGGAAGAAAACGAGTAGTAGCGCTTAACAACGGGACGTGACCGAGACAGATGAAGCGCTTCGTCTGTCTCAGTCACGTCCAGTTCAGCACAGTCGCTCGTTTTCTTCAATAATTTTTTTATAGTGTTGCAGAAGCCACGTAAGAAAGCCTTCTTTCCTCTTTTGTTTAGTCCGTTTTCTTCCACCTATGAAAGAAAAAGAATATGTCATTTGTCGCCATCACCCTTGCTATACGAACGACGTTCTCCGCGCCGATGGCTGTTTCGAGATTAGCTAATCACTTCCTAGACGGGTACAGTGTTTCTAGCATGTATCGCATCATTTTGTACTATTCTTGGGCATTTAATTCTGTGACTTTTATTCTCCGCTCACTTCCACAGCCATTTTATTATTTTTTTCTTTGTTCACTCTCACTTCAGCTCATGCGAAGTGGCGCATTCACTTGCTTGCTGCAAATATTTCTCCGAGATTATTTGCACTTGTACGTGAAGTTAAGACGGGTGATTGCTTTTATTTCCAGGTTCAGGAGGAAGCAGCACGGCTCTGTCTGCGGATTCAGGCAGCTAAGAGGCAAAGAGCGACTTGAATCAGACAGAGGAACGGCGAGATACCTTGTCGCTTGCTTCTGATGTTCGTTGGCCTTGCGGCTCTGTATACAATCTTTCATTTCCTGAACGGAATATCATTTTTGACACCTACCGATGCTTACGTGAACTTGAATTTAATGCTTTGTGATGATTCCACGATGCTTTCTCGCCATGTTAGGCTAGATAAACTGACGTCACTTGTGGGTAAACCTTTCTTCGCACACGTTTGTCCTCACGAACACTTTGCGGCAAGTGTTTTCCGAGTCGGGAAGGTAGCTTACAAAATAATTTTTTTCTGCGCTTATTGCGGCTTGCATTCTTACTGATTCAGAAGTTTTTGAATGTTCTGAGACGCATTACGGCTTATTGCGTGGTCATACGCGTTGTATACCCTACAGTGCGGCCTCGGTCAGTATATCGAAAGGCATATGCAAATGATGCTTTGTACATACGCGTCGTTGTGCGTAGCCTAATCTGTTAGAATGATAAGTGTATTTTCTTTTTTCCCTCTCTCAGTTGCTTCCTCATCGGCGACGTGCTATAGCTTAGATGGAGTTAAACTTTTTGTTGCAGTTTCAGCAACGTGATGAAACCTTATCTTTCGTTAATGAGATCACCTACTTTTTCTTTCGCACTGACTGAAAAGTTCCTTTAGCTACTAAAGTAGAGAGTGTCCTCGAATTCGGTGTGCTTCTTGTTCAACGGAAAATGCAGATTGCTTTGCTAGGATCCAATTGCACCTGTTCAATAAGACCTTCGATAATACCTAGCTATACAGTTTTCAGAGTGGCGTGTGAGTGGATACGTACATGTGTGGCAACTCAGTATCATTAACAAAGGAGCTGGTAATTACGCGACCATTCACGCACACCAGACATACGAGTCGCGATAGCCCTCAGTAAAAGCTACAGCTGCATACAAAGTCGCAGTATTTAAATATACATGGGGCATCGACATGAGCTTCTACCACGCGATAGTTTTCTTACATCGTCGCCTTTTTCTTGCAACTTATATTTCAACCGGAGCGAAGCTGTGTGTTATTACAGTGACGGGAGTAAAAGCTTTTTGTGATAAGTGAGACAGACTAGGTGACTTAGGAAAAAAATTAGAAGAATTAAGCGCGAACTTATGTCACACGTGAGGACAGCTTGCAGGTGGGCGTCGTACACTTCAAAGATGCCGAAATATTTGTCACCCCCAATTCAAAGCACCGCACGACACACCAACACAAACGCGCCTGTTGCACTTACATCGCAAACAAACACAAACACGCACGCTACACCAGCAACGGCCGGGCATAGCAAAAAAACGTGTCCCCACTATGACATTCGCGGGCAACCCAGACAGAGCTCGCCTTTTCTTTTGTGAGTGGCCCATAGAGGGCGCTCACACCGAAAGAGTTTCAACGTTAAACGGTTTCGCTTTCCTACATGAACGACATATCGTGTTGGCGTGGAATGTGCACATGCGAGTGCTTGCGCGCACGCACATGTAAATGATGCGCGACGAACCTTTGCAAGAAGCGTTCGGGAAGCCCGTACGAAAGTTGTTTACCCCCTACCCTGTATATACGATGACCCACCATAGACCACGCGGTGCGTGCCGGCAGCGGCAGAGTATTTTATGTACCACGTTGATGATGACAGAGAATGGACGTAGCACTTTTGTTTTCTTCTTCGATGTCTATACTACTACTACACGAATATTGCGAGCGTGCGTATAGTCGTGTTTCTGTCGAGATGCTTGCGTCTACGTAATGATGCAAAGTGCAGCGACGAAACAAAGCCTACTTATCTGTATCCCGCTGTTACGAAAACATGCCTCCGCTCCATTGCCACCTCTGACCGAGTGAAGTCCCCCTTTTCCCGCCAACCTATAGCGTGTTATGGCCTTGTTACCATCTCCGAATGTGACCGCGTCGATGGTTCGCGCGCCGCTATACTGAACATTTTGTGTCGCAGTCATAGGACGATGCAGATTGAACAACGTGCGCGGGTATGTGTGCGACTGTGTTGTTCCCATTGCCCGCCTCCCTATCTCCCTATTCACCCATACAACCTTGCCACACCCCCTCCTCTCAGCATCACCCCCCCCCCCCCATTCCGATCCCTTCCCCATTTTAGTGCCGATCTCGTTGCGTAACCCGTATAATAGACGTGAGGTAACATGTCTTTACTTGACGTATCGTGCTGTAAAGTAAAAAATATTACACCGCTGGTCGGGCGCCAAGCGTCGCGGGCGCATTGTTGCAAATCGAGCCTGTGGCGGAGGAAATGACGTGCTCTCTGTAATCTGCGCAGAATCGCAAACCAGTAGGTTGTTCGTTTCCTTCTTTTTTTGTGACTTTCATTGAAGTGGTTCCGCAATAAACACAACTTTATCGGAAACACATGTCTCGTGTCCCTTTATTTTATTTTCATTTCTGCGTTTCATATAGCAGGCTTTTGTGGCTGCGTGCGAGTGGCCGGGGTGAAATTAAGCTCCCTGAGACGATATAGATTACACCAGCAGTCGTCGCATGACTTCCTGCGGATGTCTAGGTGACTTCCTGTTGCCTGTCAGAAGTCATATTGCGGCGTATCGGCTGCGGAATGCCACAGCAAGCCGAGAACAGCTCGACGCATTGTTCTGTGGCGACTCGGTGTCGATATTACTGCAGTATTTCTCGCCAATTGTAGTGGGGACGGTAAATTCCGTCGAGTATACAAGGACAGCGATGTTTTGATAGATGCCGCTTTCCACGCGAAATTTTTTTTTTTGCAATATATTAGGTACCTCACCACGACGCAATCGCCGTTTCGAAATGTACTATCGCTATGCTGAGTCCCATAACGAAAAAAGTAGGACCGTGGTAGAGTAAAACCATCGGAAATGGCGTTGTCCGAGGCGATATACAAACATTCATGCCTTATCACAGAGCTCTGCAGTATGTTCTCACTGTATTCAAACTGATCGAAGTACCGGGAGAACTGGTTACCGCAATTATGGAACGTAGTAGCCGAATGAACCATTCTTTTTTTTTTTTCAAGACGCCTCATGGTTGTCAGAAATTGTGGGCATACATGTGTCCAGAAAGACTGAAGAAAGCGTATGCATCTTGGAAAAACTTGGTTTTCTGTTAGTTCTTTTCGCCTTACGTTTTCTTTTTCTGCAGGTCTTGTATGCCGATGTGTCTGTGGAATATGTGGGCGACAACAACAGATTTTCTGCCCATTGTCATTCTTTTAGGTAATTCATGGCTAACCATGTTAAGGCATCGATTGACGCTTCTCTCTCTCAGTGTACTTTACTAACTTTGTCTGCCTTGCTGATAACTGCGGTCTATTGCCTTTTCCTTTTTGTTATTAATTTTCCACCAGGAGACGATCCTTAAAAACCGACATACATTTACTCAATTCTGGTCATTGTGTACTAGTATTACGCCTTCGACTCACACCTCAGCGAGCCGTAAACGTAGTTTGTGAGGTGATTATATTGTGGCTTCGCGAGCAGTGACATCAGCAGTGATGCCTCATGGATGACGACTAGTCGTTGAATTTTAACATCGACAAGGCGCAGAAATAAAGTGTGTCGATCCGGCATGGAACATATCGGACGTTTCCTTAAGTAGGTGTGGCCCAAGTGCACTCTATTTATCTTTAGCACAGAAAGCTAGATGCTTTGACAATTTTACGTGGCACATTATAGTCTTATGGGTTGCTATAGTCTTATGGGTTGCTGTGCCCGACAAAACAAAACTTTATTTTCGGAATTTCTTTGATATAGACCAGACCACCATCTGGAACGCAGCTTCAGTCACTCGGCCTCAGAGAAAAAGGAAGGAACGAGGAAAGAAATGATAAATTTTGATTACTTCTGAGGCGGATAACGTTGCTATGTAGAGGAAGTACGTAATAGCCCACGTGGCAGGTAATCATAAGAAATACCGACACCGGTGCCACTATGCTCGACATTTTTGCATGGCCAGTGCAACAAACTTAGTGTCGTGATTTGTGGAAGCATCGCCGGTGGAAAGTGTTCCAGCGGCAGCATCATTCGGCGTGTTAGTTTTCCATCTGCCTGCATGCAGCCTCCGTTGCTTGAGGTCAGGGAACAGCAGTAAGTATGCCATGATGTGTCGTATCATCTTTACAACATGCAGAGCCGCTAGCATGCTACTGCGCACACTTTACGCTGATCTAATTATAGCAGGTTAAATGTTGGATGTTGTTTGCACAGCCTGCTACGTGTAGACTTCTAGGAGGCTACACCTTTACCAGCGCTGGGCTGCTCAAATTCAATGAAGCGCAGAGACGACAAGAGGAACATTGAACGGCGATCTTTATTAGTCACGGTCTAGTGTTTTACTAATGAGGCAAAAAAAGGTGATATGATCATGGGAAGGTAGCGGAGCGTACTAGCCGTGACAGCTAGTGCGCCCGCATGGTGGAGCATACACATGCCGATATACTGACATGTAGTACGAAAAAAGTACTCGTCACAAAGAAGCGATTCAGATCGTGCGCATGCGTTCCACATGCGGCATGTGCTAATCGCCTCGCGTGCAATAAACCCTGTAGCACGCTATATACGCTTCTCGATAGAATTGCCGGCCACGTATGCCAGGCTAGCTCCGCCTACTGCAACACCATCACCACCAACACGCACACGAAGTATAGGAGCGCACTTTACACACAAGAACAAGCGCTCCTGCTCCTATACGTGCGGCCGGTTCGCGAGCGTCACGGTAATTCCCGTGACACTTCTGTATCCGTCCCGACTAGTGCATGTGTGTCTGGGATGAAGCTTGGGAAATTCCGTCAACGGTGTCCGAGACGATTGTCTGGACTGCAGACGACGCATTAGGTGAGTTCATGTCCACGACTTTGACTACGACCGCCCGGCGGTCACGTGTCCGTTTTCATTGAGCTGCCACGCTGACTCACGCCATGTGTGCGTCAGGCCTATGCAGGCAGCATCGAGCCTGCTGGCCACCAAATCTAAATCAATGGACCGTCCGCTTAAAAAAAAAGAAAAGCTTTCCGCACAAGATCAGCATTTGGTCATTTGGTCCCGTCACTATACAAAGCGTGAAATGCTAGCAGATGAGCTACAGTTTTGTTCTTTGTAATGCAGCCATGCTGTTCATTTACCAGACTGTCTCGGAAACTTGTGCTGCCTTTGTATTACGATGAGTAGTTCTATCAGCGAGACGTTATCAGCGGTCTTGGGGAAAACTCCGATTGCGCATATTGCGCGCAATGAAGGTAACTACGCATCAGTCGCATTGGCTCGGCAGCTAAGAGATTTTGATGTAGACCGACAGGCAGCGTTTTTGTTGAAGTAAACACATGTCGATGAATCAAAGAAGTCGCTTCCGGCCGTCCTATCGATGAAACATAATTCGATTAGACTTTGCAAGTGACTTTGGAACTTTGCGTGCTTCTGTTTCTGCGTTGCTCTCAACGCGCGTTTCATCACGTTCTCCCTGCATCTGACAAACACGCCATGCCTGCGGCAAGCATCATCCCTATATGCACTGAGAGGGTGACTAACGCAATCCAGCCGATGCAACAATCTGATCAGCGTTCGAAAACGTCACACCGCCACGCAAGCAGCACTCTTACATGATCCGCAAACGGACTTTCGCTCGTAATTGCAGTAACACGGGGACGTGATCAACGTTTTGCTTGCGAGCTCTGTTGAGAAGACGAAGTGACCCCTTCAGAGCCAGGAACGTCAGCCTCGTACACATCCGATCCAGTGGCGCGCATCTGATTGCTGCCTTTCTGCTTTCACCAACGTGCTCCTCGGGCGGCAGAGAACAAGATGGAACTGCGCCCAGGAGTTTAAAAAAAGTATACGGCCCAGCTTTCTTTGATAGATTGTGTTTTACTTCTTCTATTTATTATTATCCATTCGGATAAGAAAATTTCTGCTGGCCGGTTAGCTTTCTTGACCGTCGATGGCGACATAGCAGCTTGGTTCACTCTTTTAACAATTGCCGTTCTCAGAACTAAGAGACACCACTGATCTACAAACGTTATTATATCCCTATATATACACTCCTTCATGATTTTAACGTTTTCGTATCCGTGTTTTTAATTTCTATGTAGCTATTTTCCCGGCCTTTCTTGCCCCCATTCCGGTTGTCCATTTGTGGCTGAGTGGAAGGTAACTTCTAACCTCGGTCGTATCTCGACATATTTCGTGCCTTCTTGTGCACCCTTCCTTATATTTAAGCAAACAGCTTCGAAAAGCCTCTGGATGATGTTGGAGCTCTGGCGACTGGTACCATGGTTCCTGTATGTTGGGTGCCCCGCGCCAGCGGTTCGACTCAAATTACAAAAAAGCAGTGGATACCCCTTTGCTGTAACTCGGTCCGGTTGCATTCATTTTCTCTCCAGGACACATTCAACGCAACTACGTAAGCGGAAAAAGAAAAAAAAGTTGTCATTCGTTGAGGCTTGCCTCCTTGCCAGGCGAGCGAGGCTGGTAGGCTGTTCAGAGAGCTCAGTCTCGGTGTCAGGCTAACCTCATTTTCATACTACTGCGACAAATGGCACTCTTTCATCCAAGCATTGTATTTGTTCTGCAGCGGTGTCTTTGAAGTATTTACGGGCAGGCTTACTATAAGACGTTAAGACGTGCGTTTTCTTGAAGTACTAATGTAAGCCGTGCTCTATTGTGACGAGTAAACCTCGATTGAAGGTAAGCTATACTTGCATCTACATTGCTGCGTAAGTAAGCCTTCGCTGTGTATTTGTTTCCACAGTGTTAAAGCTGTGACAACGTGAACAGTCCTGCTGAAAGGGGAAAGGGTCGTCATGCGCAGTTTCGTCCTGCAATATTGCATCGTGTGGCAGCAGTGATGGGCGGCCATTTCTTTTCTTCTATACCAATATTTTTCTCGGCCTACGCATGCACTTACGTCGAAACGTTACGCAATACCTTTAATGAGGCGGCAGTACGAATCGCGAGAAAAAAAGAAGACAACTCTGTAATTTGCAGTTCGTGCATGTCATATGCGCATTACGTGGGCTGCAACGGTAAATGCTTATAAGTACTCAGCCATGCAAATTGTGCTGGTGTAATGAAAGCGTTTTTTTTTTCTCTCTCTCTCGCTCTACTCCATTCCTTGCTTACCATCCACCGTTCACGGCTGGACGATCCCGCTGATATATCGTGAGCAGGGCGCCGTGCCGACTACGCACGAAGCGCGAAAAGGAATAGCATTGGCATAGAATCGTGTTCTCCCGGTCTTGCAGTGTGTGTCTCTCTTGCGCTTTCTTTCTTTCTTTTTTTCTTTTCTCGCGTGCGTTGTCGTTTGGTTTTCTTTTGCTCTTGAGTGGAGTAGCACACAACTGTAGGACTTCCAGCCGACACTGCATGATGTCTACCACCCACCCTTATAAAAAAAAAAAAAAGTGTCCAGCTGGATTTTCCGCAATGGGCAACTTCCGAAAAATGTAGCGCCGAGTACGTCGTGTTTGTTTTGTAAGCAGTAAGTTATTCTCGCCCTCGTTGCCATCCGTTGTGACAATGGCAATTTGTCTTTCACGTATTTTCTTTCTTTATTTCTTGTCTTGCGTGTGTTTTCGTTTGGCTTTCTTTTGCTTCCTTGTCTTAAGTTATTCGAGTGACGCCGTTGCATAAGAACGTTCTTCTTTCGCGGGTCGGTGCATTTCTACAACCATCGTGACTTGGGCGATCAACGAGTGTTGCGTGCCAGAGCTGCAACGCTCAGGCATGTCGCGGCGCTGGGCTCCGAAGCAATAAATTACATATCGCGAGGCTCTCTGACGTCAAGCTGCCTTAGCTGAGTGCAGTAGCTGTCGGTCCCGACCCATTCGAAACGCCCCGAAGCTTGACCTCCGGGGCCCAAACCGCCCCCTTGTCACCGCAGTGCTGATCCAAGCACGTGCTTTTTTGACCGGCCGCGACCTAGTTGCTTGACGCTGCCCTATTCGCGAAACTGGATTCTCAGCGGCGCACGAAAACGCCTGAGTCGTAAGTCAGGGATGTTTGCTCCACTGACATCGAGACAGATTTGAGGACGTTCCCACGCCGTTTCCTAGGGGCTGCCACGCGCTCATGCCTAGGGTTTTAAAGATTGTTAAGTTTCCTCTTATCTAGCATAGCACCCGCCGTGGTTGCTCAGTGGCTGTGGTGTTGGGCTGCTGATCACAAGGTCGCGGGATCGAATCCCGGCCACGGCGGCCGCATTTCGATGGGGGCGAAATGCGAAAACACCCGTGTGTTTAGATTTAGGTGCACGTTAAAGAACCCCAGGTGGTCAAAATTTCCGGAGTCCTCCACTACGGCGTGCCTCATAATCAGAAAGTGGTTTTGGCACGTAAAACACCAAATATTATTATTATCTAGCATAGCATTTACGCTAACGAAAAGCACGCCAAGTAAAAGGGTGAGATCTGCAAACGTTGAAGTACGTACTGGCTTCTGTAGGGAAGGCTTGCCGACTAAATAGAGAATTCTTAAAACAGCGAGCTTAAGTTCGGGTTAATAACAATTTCTAGAGTCTTTCGCACATACGCGGAAGATTACTCGAACGCTTTACTTATTGTCTGTGTAGACAGGATCCTAGAAATTTTGCAAGCTTCATTTCGGGAGTATAATGGATGCTTTGTTACATTTGATCTCACTTTCGGTGAAAAAATGACGCGTTCAGCAATTGCATCAGATGCGGAATTTTTTTTTCTCGAATCATTCAGATGTACTTAAGGATTCATTCAACCTTTTAGCAGGTATCCTTTTACCAAGTTTTTTTTTTATCCTGAGCGTAATGAAAACGTGACACCATTGACAGGTCCTCTCTTATTCGTTGGTAGACAGTTTTATTACGTGGGTTTACAAAGAATTGGTTTCAGCAAAAATGGGCGCTACAACCACCACCGGTAACAACACTTTGATAAAATAGCACATGAGCATCACCAGCGACGGCTCATTCATCGCTCTGTCGTCCACAAAAGAGAAGACAAACATACTATAAATTCAAAGTAGCAGGCGCTGCACATAACGATAGGCTTGACAAAATTCGCGACACTTGCGACCAAAACGAGTGAAACGCTTTATGACCAAGCTAAATCGTCACCAACAAAGAGGCGAACGCACGGAAAGTCTGCCGGGTCTCGTCGCCCTGCACCTTGCGCTGTCTCACTGTATAGGCAGACACGAGTGAACCAGCCCGAAGCTCATGTTTAACGACACTGTAAGCCTTCGTCATGACGTCATTAAGACACAAACATCATCGCACGCGCAATACACGGTTGGTAACACTCATACACGCACTTAAGTCAAGGGCCACACGCACAACGATGTTCGTGCGTAGGATCGCCTCACGAGGGCCGCCTCGACAGCCAAGTAAACGGGAGTCAAGGCGTCAGCCGAACGCTGCGTCGATCTTACGTACGAAAAAGCTTTCCTAAAGTGGCTTCGGATGTGTGCATGCTGGTGTTCTTGCGCTGTCCTCATTTACATCCCGCAGTTACAATTCAAGAAACAACGTCAGGTGGAACTCACTTGCAGTCTACACTCTTTCTTCAGCCTTCCAAGTGAACACTGTACGCACATTGCGCAACCGGCGTCGTCCAAATGAAGCACAGGACAGCCGTTCATGTAGGGCATGCTCAAAGTTTGTATTGATACAAATGCAATTGATATGTATAAATGCAGTTGATATTTCTTAAGACACAATTCTGGCGTTTCACGCTTCATTTTGGTGTACTAATTTCGGTCTCATTAAGCAGAATCTGATCTCGCTGTCCAAGTCTGTTTCATTTGGACGACATTCATTATCACCTATTCTGGCGAAATGATTTGGCACTTATTCTCTTAACGGCGAGGCTTATCGTAACCTTGAAAGAGCCAGCGCTCACATAGCATTTTTCTTTCTTTGATAACAAACGTTATTTATGTATACCGGTGACACCTCACTGTTCTGCAGTATAGCTCGGATCGCGCTGCCTATTAACCTCACTGTCGATAGGACTTTTTAAACAGACTGTTGCCTAGGGTTGGCAACTACGACAAAACATGTCTTCTATCACATCAATGATGGAACTATTGCAGATTATTGAGAAACTGTAGTTTACTTGAGCACGAGCCTTCCTCACTTATTTCCATGATAACAAACTTATCTATTTGCGAAACTTTCATTACTCTCGCATAAACGTTAATTTACAAAAATCAGAGATCTTCAAACGATACAAGTCTATGAGCATTATTATTGCGCTTTACGAAGTGACCGCTCCGATTTATTAGCATTCTGAGTAACCATTTCCTCTGCTCACGCGTGGAAACCAACCTGACGCTGTCGATTATATAGGAAGCACAGATCCGAGGTATGACTGTACCTATGACTGTACCTCTTCTGCCATTTGCTTTGGCAAATTTATGTAGAATTTCAGCCAGGTTTACGTTTATGAGTTATTACTGATATTGCAGCGCACATAGGCAAATGGTGCTGTAGATCGGCTTTTCCATCAGAATTGTTGGTCAGAGCGGCACCGGCACAATTTTTCAGACCATTTCACCCCTATACACGGTGTCAAGAAGCAAACTTCAAATTTTAGCAGGACCTCGCTTATCCATAATATTGCTGAATTTTACTTAGTCTCCCGCGGTGTTCTATTTAGTTCGCAAAATGCAGTCGTGGTTGTTCTGTATACGCTTTCTATGTTCACTGGTAGCATTGCTTTGTCCGGAGTTCGAGCTGTGCTTGACTACTGCCAAGTTGGAGTAGTCACAAAGCTCTCAACGTACGCCTGCAGAACCTTAATCTCTCTTCAGTCAAGTTATCCTGTTCAACTCTCCAGGCAGTCCACTCACTCTGCAACAGATTGCATGGAGACTGTGCCTTTCTCGCGTGTCGTAAAGAAACAAACGCAATACTCACCGAGAAGCGAAATAGCCTGAGCTGACTTATTACAAACACAAGTATGCATCGACATTTTGCACCAATAAAGCTCACGCGTGATTTGTCAGGCGCTGTAGTTCATAAACCATGTCCGCAGACATTGCCGGTGTGCTCTAGTCCTCCGGCGGAACTTTATTTTCGCTGTGTTTTTCCCAGTCAGACTGGAAAAACAAACCGTCTTTAAGCAAGTACTTACGCACGCATAGTTTCTATATAAAGAAGGGTGAACCAGAGTGAAGGCGCTACAAACAAGCTCGTCAATATTTCCATAGGCGAACCCCATCTTCGTCGAACGCAGCCTTGTTATCCTTGGCGTGTTATATGTTGCTAGTGGAGTTGGCTCCCGTCGCGTCGCTGGAGCCTGCGCCAATCTGCAAATCAAGATTCTCGAGGGGGGGGGGGGGGGGGGGGGGGGGGTTGGAGTTGCTGGTGTGTTGCGCCACTGACACCAAGTGACCTCACTACGATCATCACGTAAAACTAACTCCAAAGATGACGAGGTCACCTTTGAAAAACACCTGTCGAAACGTCGGACAACCCGCCTGCATCGCTTTACCCGATTTATTCCCTTTTTATTCCTAAAGCGTTTCTACCCCTAGCTCTTTTGTTTAGAAGCGTCCGCGATAGTCTTGTGTCACGTAGGGCTCCCAACACTCAAAATACGCGCTGAAAATGCCGGGTGACGTGTACGGGACCAGCAGTCGCGATGACCCTCCTGGCCTAGCTGCAATGCCTCGCGCGCGCACCTCGCGTGTCTTTTCACTTTCCCGTGCCACCGCCAGTTCAGGGGAGTAGCTCTTCGTGACAGGGCCGCCAGGGGTCGTTCGGAAGGATAGCTCGTATGAGTACAAAAGGGGGGCGAACGGCTTGCGTTGTGTCTAGAAGGGAGGAACACCGCCATCGAAGCGACACCTGTTGGCCCACGTGGACCGACAAAGGCGTAACGCTGGCCGTTCGGCGCCACTCCGGCGGTACTGCAGAGCGGAGGCACGCACGAGGTTTCACAGCTTCTGGTGCTGGGTCGGTTCCAGCTCGAGCACCAGCTTGTCGCCGTCGACCTTGTACAGCGTCTCCACCAGCTCTTCCTTGGCCTCCTTGCCGTCTACTGCAAGGAAATTGAGAGAACCAGGTTCGTTCAAACACGAGTTCTGGTGCACAACCTGGTCTTCGACATCATCTCCTATGCTAATCAGAAGGCCACCACCCAAGTATTAGAATGACGGTAATCGATGATGGTGGTGATAAATAGGTGAAATGCAACAAGAATGGCAGAGCATAAGGAAAAAGAAACCGTTTAACCTCAGCACAGGTCTGCATCACATAACCAGGCCTGCACAGGCCTGGTTAGCCTGCACAGCCTGTACTTCATAAATATATTAGTTTCTATCTGATGAGGCGACGTCTGTCACCATGGCTTGCTCACTATAGCAACGGGAGTTTGTTGACCTCGGATTAATGAACTCGTAGCGGCACAGCCATCGACTTCATAGCGTCTGAAAAGACGACGACGAAAACAGAAAGCTCTGAGCGAGGCTCAAGTACCGGCGTCACTGTTCATTTCGCTGAAATTGATATTCCAAAATTCTTTTTAATGTGGTATTTTACCTCTTCTTCGTTACTACCTTTCTCATAATCTTGTTTAGGGTTAGCCTGACTGCTCAATTTCATTTCTTCCCTTTTCAATGCTCTCTTTTGTTGCATTTTTAAAGTTTTTCTTTCAGAATAAATAATCCTCTTAAGCTATTCTTGGCTTATCCCACTTAGTGGGTACGTGTCTTAAATGAAGATCATCATCATCATCATCATCATCATCATCATCATCATAAGCGTCATTTTCAGTCCGCTCTCTCAAGGCTCACCGCGGCCGATCCTGGCCAGACACTTCCATCATAAACGACGTCTCACCGCTTAGAAATAAACAAAGAGCATTCCTCTCAAATTTAACCGCTACGCGACGTGAAAATAACCGTGACGAGAAGTGTGCCAAGTAGCAAGTTTATTTCGCCGTGTATGCTTCCTCCGGCTTAGCTAATTGAGGCGGGCTTGATCGGCTTGGAAGAAGTTCTTTTTTTGCTCCCTTTCCTCGATGCTTTATTATTCGTACCTGCCTCTGAGCACTCTTTACTCGCAACAAACCTCTCCATTGTCGTTTCACGCTTGAGCTTCAATTTCAGCTGGTGTTTCGACGTTCAGACGATTGCTGCCTTGATAGCACCGTCGTGGCTAACGCTCCTTTCGCAACAACACCATGCCGCCAACAGAGCTACAGCGGGCCTTCGCTGCACATATATACTGCTATACTCCGTTCTATACATAGCAGTCAACGTAGTGAAGGTTAGAGAGGCTCCTTACAGTGGCTTCGTTCGTACTTGGATATAGTTTGATGTGTTTTGACCGCAATTGTGCGCGACTGTTCTTTTACATAGGCTCAGTATTGAATGAAACAACTTTTAATCCTTAAAAGAAAACACACTGTATATACGGCCGCTAATGCGCTGTTTTAAATCATTTTAGAACGATAGCTTTGCTACACCAGGTATAAGCTCAGAAAACACCTGGTTTCGTAAATCTGACCTTCAAGCTCAGCCAAGATCAAACTGGGGCTTAGCCTGCCATTACCGGTGGCTGCAGCGTACGCCGCGTGGGCGCCCGTATAATCTTGCAAGCGACCTGCGATGTCAAGAAAGTGCGCGGTCGCGCGGGCCTCGTCTTCGAAGCTATCTGCGATGTTTACAAAGTGCGCCGAGCGCTATTAGCTTCGTATGCGCTGTACTTTCGGCCCTTAGTTCGCGTTGAAGCGAGACGCAGCATGAAGGTCAGTGCGCTCGCTGCTGCTGCCGCACCGGGCAGCGCGTGTGTTGTCTTAAGATGAGGTGGTTGCTGACGGCGCCGAGTAGCGTCTCTGTCCTCTCCCAAAGCCAGCAAAACCGTGCTATCGCTCGACAAACTTGGCTTAACCGCGTTCAACCACGGTAATTTTTTGTTTTGGATGTTCTTTCCGGGTCTTTTATTTGCAACCCGTTGCGAGGAGCATCACGTGTATGATCGTGCGAGCGAACACTTTTGAAGCGCAGCGAAGCATGGACGGAACGCGCAGAGTGATAACTTTTCTTGACCGAACTTCTTGCGCAGCTTCCATAGCGTTGGGTGCTATGTATGGAACGGAGTATAGACAGATTGATTCAGAAGATTTTATGTTTTAATTCGGCCTACTTTAGTTTGAGTTGAGCAGGTCGCATACGCCACCGTATGCCTCTCGGACCGGTGGGCTTTTATATAGGCTGCCTACAGGAACTCGCAATTTCAAGGGATCGTGCCATTAACTCAGTCAAGTTACGTCATCGCTGAAGGGGCCGCAGTGTCCTTTGTCTCAACTGCTTCGCCCGTTCCGTAGCAAACGCAAATATATAACGATATGTTTGTGTATTTGAAGAATATACAACCATAATATAATCAAATGTAGCCCGTTCACGCCGTCAAGCGTCGCTAAAAAGAAACACTAAGCGAATTTTGATGTCGTATAGCGACCTGACAAATCTCTCGTGGCCTTTATTTGCCAGAAAAAAAGATTGTTTAGCGGAGAAACAGAACTTCAATCACTACACTTCTAAATTTAGCGCGAAACAGTTGCACAAATGACATTAGTGCGAGGTCAATGATTTCGTTGCATTTTCGCTTACTTGGGCCAATTTTATACTTTTAAGTTTCCCGAAAGTTGTCTAATTTAGCCCGACAATGACGAATAGGCCTCACGAACTAGAAAATTTGGGAATCTGGGTCCAAATTACGAAACTTTTCGCTCTTACGGACGGTTAGACATTGGCTGGCCACTTTCGCTAAGAATACGTTCTATTGCCGTTGCCTTTTCTTACGAACAGTTCTATCGTACGAACTTTCGTGCGAATGCGTTATGAAAACCGGCCCCGGCAACATGAGGAATTTTATCGCCCCTAATGCCTGATTCTAAGTTTACTGTGAGACGACAACCTTGTCTAGCAATTTTCTCGAATTACACAGGTTGTGCGTCCGCCAAGTAGATTTTGTACGCATGAAAATTAAATTTCCCAATTTCCCTATACTTTGCACAAACCTCTACAGCCATCGACTGTGTTCTTCTTTTTGTGGTATCCGTTCTGTTCTTCTATTAGACTGCATGTTATTCGTGAATTTTATAACCTGTCCAAGTGCGCTTCATTTCATTTCCATTTCATTTTATTACCTTAAAGACCCCGTTCGGGGTATTACATAAGGGGTGGTTAACATGTGAACATAGGAAAAGGCAGGTGTTACATTGAAATACAAGTTTCAACAGTTTCTAGAAATTGTGAATGACATGTGATGGCAGCGACATTAATGGGTAGGTCGTTCCAGTCCTTGGCAGCTCGAGGAAAAAATGATGATTGAAAAGTGACAGTTCGTGTTCGAGGACGAGAAACTTGGAGTTGATGGCTGGTGCGCTGTGACATGCGTGAAGATGATGGCGTGACGTAAGGCGGGCGGCTTAGTGAGCTGTAAAAAAATTTGTGATAAAGAGAGAGCGTGGCGATGCGACGACGAAAAGCAAGAGATGCCAAGCTAGATTGTGCCTTTAAGTGTCATTTAAGCTTCATCTTAATTTCAAGAAGAATATCTATCCGCGTCTACCGCCCACATACTGCCGTAGTCTTCCTAACTATGAATGTAATGCCCATAATTTTCCGTTATATCCCTCGATGCTTGGTCCTTAGTTTAAGATTGTCATGCTCGAAGTTTCAACCTTACAGCTTAGTACCGCCAGAACGCGGTAGTTATATATCTTTCACGCATATTGGCATATCACTGGCATTGGCATAGTCTATGACCTCTGGGTGTCTGCCAAAGTAGCTCCAACACATTTTTATTCTTCTGCATGCTTCCTTCTCGGATCAGAGTCTTCTGCGACTACCTGGCCTAGATAAATGTGCTCCTCCGCTGCTTCAACACAAATGAAAGGGGACATATCCCATGGCGACTTTTCTACGATAAGAGCGATTTTTTTTTTTTAGTGTCGATTAGGCGCAAGCAAAAAGAAAACACCAGGGGCGTTTCTCTTAGCAGGTCAAATATGCATATGCCAGGAGGCCCCTCGTGAAACAAAACGCCCTCCGATTGTCCCTTGTTATCAACCAAAGCTGGGACACAAACAGAATCGGAGACAATGGGATGCGTGTCGGAGCCGCCTTGCAATGATGCGTGGCAGGTACGGAAGTAGCACGTAGTCGCCGAGCTCTCAACCGCTTCATGCGCAGTTGTGAATAACACCAGAGATGCTCGCGGCCTGACGCCGCTATTGCTTTTTTGTTGTTGTTGTTGTTGTTGTAACAGGCGTACCCGTCGAGGCGTAGTTACCTGCGAAGCTGTAGTATTTTACTCTTTTCTTTTCACGCTTTTCGCGCTTGAGTCACGCACTGCTGTGGCTAAAGATGCCGGTTTCCTTTTTGTCGCCTTCGAATTGAACAGTTTTTCCGTGGCCGACGGTTATGGCAGCCAGCCAAAGTACTTTTAAACCACATTGGTTGCGAGACGACTTCTATATCCGTCCATCTCTTATTACCGGTTTTGGGAAGTAAACAACCACCTCTCTCTCTAACCTCTCCCCCTCATCTACACCCCCCCCCCCCCCCCGCCCACACACACATAGCCATCCTTTATGACCGATAATGAATTTGCATATGTCGCGAACAGGCATCGTTTAATGGCGGCAATTTGTTGGTGCTTCATAAATGTGGCTCTACAGTTCTTTGATATATTGATTAACTTTAACAAATAGAAGGTTGCAGTGGCCTCGGTTGCTGCAGCTCGTATGAGGGCACTTCAACCTTCTGTGGTGCGCAGCAGAGTAGTTTATAATTTTATGTGCGACAGCGATCGCTACTCCCAATCGTGACTTAACTACATTATCTGCAGCGTTGTTTCGAGTATAGAGTCACTTACCTTTTGGAGGCAACAATGCACACTATCGAAAGTTTGACACCATTAAAGAAATATGTGTCGTTCGCAAACGCTGTCTGCAGTACCTCTCACAAGACTCGAAAAGGACACACAAAAGGTGTCGTATGGTGCAAAACAGCAAATAACCGTGCGGGTTAGTTTGGGAAGCCACAGCACGCCAAGTGCACGAGGCAAAAGTAAAGCGCATGCGGTTTAGTGTCGCCCGAAAACGGTCAGCAGGCAAATCGCACTCGTGCGCAGAAAACGCATGCGCGTCAGTATTTCAACACAGATAACTTACAAGACTAACGCGAGCTAAATAATATTCGAGGTCGGGCGGCGCGCTGCGTAGCACGAGCTCTCAGCGGGCTGCTGATAACGTAATACTCGCAAGGTTCGTGCCGATATCGGTAGGTCCTCTGCGGTATAGGTCGCTTTACCTATATGCCGGTAGCTCGTGACGCAAATGTGAGTGCGGAAACAAAGCGACCCGACGGAATTAGAACGGCTCCCTTCACCCGCCCTCTTGTGTCGTTGAACCAGCGGTGTGCACGAGCACATGGTCACAAACAAAGTGCTTCTCCAGCAAACATAGACCAGGAAGTGAGAAAGTAAGCTCGAGCAGCACAACGATGCCATGCTTGAAATCACTGGCGCGAAAGAAAATTGTGCTAGTCGAAACTAAACAAATAAATAAGAAATAATGAATAAATAAATAAATAAAAGCTGGAGTGTAATGGAATAACAAGACGAATGAGAATGAGCGCACTTTTCTTGGTTATGTGCGTTGTGCTTCCATTCAGCAGGGATTGACGTGCGATGGAAACCGGGAGCCGGGCCAGCGCGAAGCTTGCGAAGGCAGGTTAGCAGGCGTGTGGCGCTCACACTGTGCTTGTGTTTCTAATGTATGTCATACTTACGGCTGCCCACCACCCTAGAAGTGGACACCTTGCGCATGGGCCAACAGTCCGCGGGTCTCGATCTCCCGGTCGTCGACTCCCCGTTAGCTACAAAGAGATGTGACATTGTCCAGTTCTACGGTAACCGAGGCAGACCATTGCAGAGGTTCAACTTCTTCCCGGCGCTTCTCGCGCGACAGGACAGAGGACGAGCCCGGTTTTCGAAAGCGCCAGCATCTGTTTCAGTGTGTTCTCTTTCAACGACGCTCGAACATGTTTCTGGTTACAGTAAGACAAATTGAGTCCATGCAAGGCCCTTTGTTGTTTCTCTAGAAGAGTTCCAAGCAGAGCGAACATCTAACCGTTGTGGTCAGTTCGAATCGTTGCAGTACTGCGCATTTGAGCAAATGCACGGAGTTTGGAAAACCGATGCCAAACTTCAGGCTGTTCTTGGACGCTTGCAGAAGCATCGGTGCATGGATATTTATAGTGCATTGCTACAAGTATGCGAACGCGGCGACTCACAGGCGGCCTTTTTCATGTCCAGTTCACTAAACGGTTCATAAAAAACCGCACTAGTGTTGTGGTGGCGTGTGAGTAACATAGCGCCTTTTAGTTTTATCGGCCCCGTAAATGTAGTGCCGCGGTTAGTGTCATGTTTTGATAATGTGCAATTTTCCGGCCTGGGCTCTTGGGAAGGCTGAAATTCACGATCAGGCGTTCCCTGCTGCTTCGACGTTCTGGGTGCAAAATGAATCGATTACGAACGACGTTTGCGTTTGTGTTGAATGGGAGCTATTACGCTGCGATTTCTACATGCAACGATGAAAGCAACGGCGCAACGATGAGCATGCGTTTATTTTTTTTTAATGTTGCGGACGGCTCTCTCCAGAGGTGTGGTCTATCAGTCGGTAAGTCACTGCATTGCGAATGTTTTCTATATATGGCATGTATACGACGTGCATTCGCGAAGCCACTGAGAATCAGTATTCGCAATGGAACAGCACGTTCGGTGCGCCCGCGTTTTCTCGCAGTAAAGGAACGTGCGAACGTAATAAAATGCGACTGCCGTCACAACCCGTCGTAAATAAGAGCCGAAAATAGAGCAAGTTGGTTAACATTCGTGGTTGGGAGTAGCACAAGGGCCGAGGACGAAGGACGCGAGACGACAAACACTGTCCCTTCACAGGGACGTCCAGAAAATGAAGTGCAGCGAAAGGCAAGGGTTGACATTTCTCTCGTCAGTGTGACGTCGTTCACTCGATTCCTTTTTTTTGTCTTGTCCTCGTCGGCGAAAGTGGCCGTTATTAGATTAAGAGCACACAATAGCTCCCTAAAGGGATTTCCATACTCGCATCAGTTCACTGCCACGACTGTAGGTGCAAGCCGCCTTTTGAAGGCACCGAGGTTCATGCATCGGAATAAGATGTCTAGTGAAATTATGGAGACCTTTTAGATAAAGAAAAAGGGCTCCATCTGTTTGAGACAGTTATTACTATCATTGCTTGAGTGGGCGGTATCTGTTAGATTTGGAATTATGCCATCTTAGCTTGTACTAATCATTGCTGTACCTTCATAACCTCTCATCACCATTGCTGCCGGCCTTGCTTTCTTTTTTCCGCTTCCTGCCCCTAGCTTTTTATGTAGTGCATCACGTGATGCACTCAGTGTATGTTTTTTTTTTTCGCAGTAAAACCTTCAGTTGCTAGTTAAGCATTGCGGATGTTCGTCTCGCTACCTTCGTCTTCGTCCCTTGCGTCGCCCCCCAGCCGTGCAAGTCGTACGATCTGCTGATCGAAGAGCTAGTACGCCGTTTTCATTACAACGAAGAACTAAAAAGCAAGACAATTTTCCCACGATATAAAATCAAGGACCGAGTCGGTTTCCCTTTGACGGGGCGCTACAATTCATTGTACTTAGCATTCATGAACGCAACTGATCCAAGGTGCTTAACATCGCAAAGCAACAATCGGAGAGATGCCGAAGCGCACGGCTCGAAATTTTAACCACTTGAGGTATCCATTAGCGTGCACCTAAAGCTTGTTAGTCGAGCTTTGTAGCTGCCCCCATTAGAATGTGGCTGCCGTGGTCGTTTATTGAACCCGCGTCCTCATTCGCAGCAGCAGAACAATAGCAAAAGCCTGCGGAACAACGGTAACAGTGTCACCAGACGCCAATATAGTCGTGCAGTATAGTAGTTGTGGCCGAGACGTTCGTTTGCTTGTTTTTACTTTCTTTCTTTGAGTTAGGTATACCGTGTGCTACGCGGATTCGGCACAGTTTACAGCTGGCAATGTAGGCACGCGTGAATGAAACTATAGCAAACGTTAACCCCACACCACTCCAAATCACATTAAAGCAACTTGTTCATATTTATTTCTCGCAATCAAGAGTACATTAGTACAAAAAAGAAAGAAAATTGAGCAAAAATTAGTGAGGTTATAACTGAATAATTTGTTTGCTATACTATTTACAACTGAAATGTTCTCCAGTGTACCGAAAAACGCTACTATGGACTTTCCTTGTACAGCGCTACGCAGCAAGTAGAATTTTGAGGTATCAAATTTACCGTGTCAGAAATGATGTTACGCATTTTTTGTTACGCATCAGCTGCAGGCACAGTCGTACACCTTTCCGTGGCATGCTGTTGGCGAAATGCCAACGAAACGTTGCTGCCGCCATGGCATGCGCAGTGAGAAGACCTTGCCTTCCGCTGACACTCCTCGCGACTAGACGTAGCTTCCGTATTTTTGTTCCGTGTTACTTCATCGCCGTTCACACGGCGACCGCGCTCATTCACGGGAACGGAGAGACGCGCCACCTGAGCAGCTGTGCTACCACAACTCCTTCTTGTTTCGTCTATACCTCACGGCCTCACAATGACGAGTCTCAAATATAGCCCGTATCACAGCGGTGTGCGTGGACTTCTGTCCGCTGCGCATTGAGCGCAGAGCTATTCTGTGCGGTTGCCTCACCATACATGTACGGCTCTGCCCGCAACTCGGAAGGCGAGCTTCAAACCGGTTCAAACAGCAGGCGGGTGTCTGCACGACGCACTTTGCTCTCAGCTGAACCTACACATGCCTTGACGGCCCAGCAGAGAAACTGGACCAACGCCCCTGCTGCATGTCGGTGTCACGCCATGCGCCGCTTGGCTTGAGAGCTGTTTTCGCATACAGCCCGAGCGCTTCTAGATGCGTACCACAAGTTACGATAAGTGCGCTCTTCTGTGAGCTTGGCAGACGTACGATGCCTTGAAAATTCTGCAAAAGCGTTTTCCCCAGCCACATCACTTTACAGAAAAAGTGGCCTTACGGTAAACCTTTCAGTTTAAGCAAAATGTAGCAGGCTCAAGGCGGTGGATTACCGTATGAAACGCGCGGCTGACGTACGGCAACGCCGAAATGCTAATGACTGTGCCGAGAAACATCACGAGAAGTAAGGTTAGCGTGAACTCACTAGTGCTTCTCATGTATGTGCATTCATTTTTTTTACACCTTTAAAGGTGTTTGTTTGTCCCATGGCTAACACACTTAGCCTTAGTGCTATAAAAATTTTATTGTAAACGACAGTGGGCTAAAACCACACCGGCGATGAAGGAGCCCGCAGTTGAAAAGTAATTATTCTGGCGACCTGGTGTGCAACGAAATATCAGACACGAGAGTTTGATGACGGTAGCTATTTGAAGATTATTTCAAGAAATTTCCGTGTTGTCTGTCGCAACTATCATTATGTTCACTTGTCATAAAGGTCATCCCCACTTATCCCGTGCCCCCTCCCCCCACACACATGCATACAACACAAAAATTATTTCTTCTCATTAACGACTCAATCTTACCCGTAAAGAATGAGGTGCATGCTAGCCATGAGACAGACAAAGTACAACATTTATACACCCATAATGGTGTTAAAATATTTATTGTGTAGAGGACGTCAATAAGCCTGTTTTTAGAAGATGACAAGAGGAATTTCTTAAGCATGTCATGGTTAATTTACTTTTTCTTGCGCTGCCTTCAAGGTAAAAATAGCACGGTTTACCCAGACATGCAACACATTTGCAAAACTCTCTGCTCAGCATCCTTTCACTGAGAAAGTTTGATTCAGCAGCAGTTAGGTCAAAGTGCCAAGGCGCACTCCGTGAGGCTCCTCATTCTTTTTATCCTTTGTTTTTTGCGCTAAAAATGCCCACAGCATTAGGGACGCAGCGTTTAAAAAGCGCAGATCTCGTTCACTCGTCTATGCACGTGGTATGAAGCTCCCTTATCAAAGCAGGCGTCTTCGGTGTAATGACGCAGCGGTCCTCAGAGTGGTGATCCCTCACTGCGATGACGAGACTGTTCCGAGTATGACGCAGCAGTTCTGATACTTACGGTCGGCCACTGGGATGACGAGGTCGTAAGCGCCCTCGCCACCGTTGCGCATGCGCATTCGAAGTGATTAGTGAATGACGCAGGTCGGATGCCGAGAAAGTGTTAATGACGATGCTGGTGATGGCAACTTTTCAGTTCGTGAACACAAATAGGGGCATCTCCAAGACCAACGCGGACAAAAAAAAGAAAAGGACAGAGAAAAAAACATCCTGGCTTCACGTCGACTCGGACTAGGCTTCCTTTGCAAGTTGGCCAGGGCTGGGCGATGCAACCAAGTGTTCGGCTGCGGAAGAAACGCGCAGATGCGAAAATGATGGTCAGATGGGCCACGTTATGAGTACATACGCGCGACTTCTAAGTCCGTTTATAGGTGTAGCTTTTCTACGAAACACACCATTAGAGATATTCGTGCGCAAAATGTCTAGAATCTTTTATTCTCTGTGACTGAAGAACTTTTTTTTTCTTCTTCTTTTCTGTGTGCTGGGAAAGCACCAAATCAACAAGGGTGGAATGACTTAAGCCCGGTAACAACGTTTCGCGCAAAAAGCGACGTCGGCGAGACAATCGGATGTGCGCTGAAGGAAAGTATAAATTGCCGATCAAGTTTTCTTGAGTGATATTTCGGACAAATTATGGGGATATAAACTGTACGTATGTATACATTTCTTTCAATGCGGCTAATTAATGCGCGAAAGTCAAGCGGAATGTAAAAAAAAAATTGAAATTGTAACAAAAGATTGCTCCACTTCCGGCTTTTCCCGTCCCTTCGACGCTCGTCGTGTCGCCAACACGGTCATACATGAGACGTCTCAAGCATAAAACGCTGTGGATTTGTCCGTGTACGAGGAACGTCAGCTTAGGTCCGAACCCGCCGAGGTTGCTTAGCGGCTACGGTGTTTCGCTGCTGCGCACGTGGTCGCGGGATCAAATCGCGGCCGCGGCAGCCTAATCTAGATGGGAACGAAATGCAAAAACGCCCGCGTTCCGTTTTAGGGCACGTTAAAGATCACCAGGTCGTCAAAATTAATCCGGAGTCTCCCACGTGCTACGGCGTGCCTGATAATCAAGTCGTGGTTTCGGCACATAAAACCCGAGAATTCAAGTTTAGGCCTGTCTGCGGGTGCGCCTCTACAATGCACTCACGCTCGCCTGCAGTTCTTCTACGACATCTCGCTTGCCTGTCGTGTGCAATCAACTGAGTTCATTTCGTTCATTGCGTTTTGCACTGCCCGTACAACGGTGACAGCACGTAGCCGAAAAAACTCGGAGTCGTGTGATAAGTGAAAGTTGATGGTGTTTTCAAACAAGGTAGAATCACCGACGTGACCTTCGGCGCCGACGTAATGTCCACGTGTATTCCGAGAACCACGCGGCGAGGGGGAGAGAGGGCACGTGTGGAAGGAAGCGAAAACAGAGAAATCGCTCTCTCGCTTTAGAGATCGGAGTGATTTATGGGATGTTTAACTTGAATTTTAAGATCGCTGACGTTGGCTTCGAAACCACGATCGAAGTCGCTGCAGTACGTATTTGTGTGCGGCATAAACTGCCTAAGGACCTTGCATGGTGGCGGCTTAAATTACCAGCCTTAAAGCAATCGTAGCGACACGAGCGGCAAGAAGACGTGACAATGAGACACCCTGTAACGCACAAAAAGGAAGACAACCTTGGCCGTTCCTAGACATAAGGAGAGGAAGAGAGAACATATGCGCACACACACACGCACATACACACGCGCGCACACACACGTCACACACACACGCACATTTCGCGGTGCTTCACTCTCTCGATAACGATTTTCTGACGCTATGCATCATGGAGGTCACGGATTCATTCCGTACCGGTGACATTCCGTTTGAAACTTTTTTATCCCTAGTCTAATAATAAGTTAAAAGGGACACTAAAAAATTATCTTGAACTCTGTCTGTAATTTTCCTTTCTAGAATACTAACAAAGTCACCCTTACCGTAAGCCAGAAAAGGCACAGAAAAAAAAAAAAACGAGAGGCGGGTCTCGAGGCCGCCTTGAAGTTCCCGCACCAGCTCCCCATGTCTTCATAAATACTGATAACGTTTGCTCTAGCCTATTTAGTCTTTTATCGGCAAAGATGGACTGCACCGTATTCTAAAAAAAAAAAGAAAAGGACACCAAAAAGTGAATTTGGCATATTTTAAGAACTTATACTGCGCCACAATGCCCCAAATACGGAGATGGTGTGCAATCCGTGACGTCACACTGACGTACCGGCAATGAGGTTTCGACACAAAAAGAAGAACTATGGCCTTCATTTTCTCCACTACTAATCAACGCATTGCCACCAAATGAACAAAAATTGTGTTCTGGAGGAAAGCTTTGTCACTCTAAACTGATTCAGTGCTTCTATTTATAGTGTCACTGTAAGATTTCTTTATAAAAACCCCGCAATGTTCTTTTATACGAAGCAAAAACAACACCTTCATTTCCATGTGCAGCAACGACTGCTTTCGTTGTCGACTTTTGCTTCACTTGAAGAGCAGCTTCTCTGCTCGAGGATAATTTGCGTATTTTGTCAGGGAGACGACAAGCCGCTGCGTTTGTTTCGGCTGTCCCACCCCTCGAGTTACGTGCGGTGCGATAAAGTATGGTTAGACACCCGTAGACATTGAAAGTATACAATCCCCTCGGCGTGTGCTATAACTCTCTAAAACGGAGTTAATCGTGAAACAAGCATTCATCCTCTCACAAAGGTGTTGTCAGTGCGCCATATATAGTTCTTGGAGTATGAACTATATTACAGGAGTCCGCTATAAGGTCTTAGAGGCGCGGATGCGTTCTTACGTATGACGTCGGATGCGCACATAGATATGGGTCGCTGTCGCTACTGGGTCTTCCTAGGACTGCCGGCCTCGATATCGGACCTCTGAGGAAAGGCAGCCTGAGGCGAAGCCTGTGCTGCAGCAGCAGGAGACGGTGCGGCGTCGGCGGCTGGTTTCTTTCCGCCCACCACGGCCACGTTAGGGACGGGCGACTCCTCTGCGTGGTGCCCAGAGCGCACGGCTCGCGCATTGGAGCGTACGTACACAGGGTGCCTCGTGGGTCACGTGTCGCCGTTTTTGTTTTGTTCTCTTTCTTTTTTTTTTTTCGAGAGAGAGATGGTGCCAGCTTCTCTGACCAGGGGCATGCGTTCGCCACGCGATCTCTGCGGAAGCTGCAGCTGTTCCCCGGGGAGTGCGCGCTGCGATTGGCTGAAGCAGCGGAAGTGGGTGAGCCGTTTCACTTGCGGCGACGAGGGCATCGATTCACCGTCCGTCTGCAATAGCGACGCGTTTTATGGACTCCGAGATTGGGCAACGCGCTGGGGTCTCGGACGCCGGACTTCTGCAACCTCCCTCCGTGAACTTCTTCGACGAAAACTTGCGGGACCGAAAGCGTTTTGGCCGCAGTTCCCATGTCAAGGCAAAGTGGTAAGCGCTCGCAGATTTCGTTCTGATGAAGCTATTCGTTTATGAAGCGATTCGTGGCACTTCCGCAGGGTAACGACTTACGCAATGGCCAGTAGAAGGAACGTCACACAGCGAAACGGTGGTGGTAGAGCATACCGTAGACGCGCCTGCACTTCGTGCCGTGGCCGCCGTAATTGAAGCCATCTTGCCATTTCATCTGCTTCTTTCAATCACAGCGCACTTTCCGGGGTTACCCTTTTTGGGTATCGAGATCAGAACGCACTCCCCATAGCGCGTATTTTAATTAACACTAAATGGAGGTACTAAGTCAGGCAAAAAAAGGCGGACTACTCTGAAAGCTTCCTGTGGACTTCATTCGCAAAGAAATAAACAAAAAAAAAACGGCTTACTAGATGAAAGTTATCGAAGAAGGATCTCCCTTTTTCAACTTTGTTCCCTAGCCGGGTCGTTTATGATCTCAGTGTGGCGTCAAGAATTTTCCGCTCTAATTTTTTTTTTGAAGAAGAAGAAGAACCCTAATTGGTTGCAAATTTGAGTTCTTTTTTTCATATGTAAGCGAATACAATGTAATTGACTTGTTAATAAACGATCAACTACGCTCGACCTAACGTTGCCACAACCTCATGGGAGCTAATGCGAAAACTTCCAGACGGCGTCGCACCGGTCCTCGGCATTGAAATCGTTTTCTCAAATCTTGACAAAAGTGACAAAGAAGGTACGTTAAAGAAATGTCGTATAGAAACCTAGCTTAACGTTTTTTTTAAATAATCATTTAGGGCAAGGCGGCGCGTATGTCGATTGGCACTGCGGTTTTCAAGAGCGACGACAAAGTCGGCCACATATTGCACCGTTCTGTGGCTTGGCTATAGTACACCGCACACACAGACAAGTGCAAGCCAGGAAGAAGGCGCAGAACCGCTTGCTGAAAACAGAAACTCTGAATAACGTCGCACACTTATGGGCTTCAGTCAAAGCATCTGCAGAAACATAAGCCCGGCGGAAGCACAACAGTTGTGCTTTCTCCGAAGAATGATTATACGCTTCTATAGGATTACATTGAGGGCGCGAATACGGTTTTTCCATAGGGTCCACATCGAAAGCCCTAGCCTTTCTAAAATTTGTGCAATATTTAACTACATGTACGACTTTGGCTGCATCCCCTCTTCTTACACCGAAAAAAAAGAAAGAAAGGGAACAACAGGGGACAGTATGAGTTGTTCGCAAGGGCCATCTTTTCGGTGCGAAATCGTTAGACGGTTCCCGAGCTCAAAGAACAGCTGAAAGAACTGCTCTGGCAAGTCCGCGTACACACTCTCAAAAGGGTAACCGGCGAATTTCCGGCGCCAGTTCGTGAAGGGCCTCTCAAAAGTTGTCCGTCACTGTTTAAGAGACACCCTGTACATACGTTCAGCAAAGTGCGAAGGCAATAGTAAGCGAGGAACGATGCTAAGACATTGAAAACTTTTTCTAGAAAAGTAAGAAACAAATCGCAAGGAGCGATAACGAACTTAGCCTCCATCTGTTATAGTGTTGCCACGTGTTTCAGATATTGGAACCTAGTAGAAACTGAACACAACCTATGCAAGTGGTGCGCAGTGCAATGTATGCACGCTTGGACTATATGCGCCAGTTGTGTACGCGTCAACATTTGTGCGCTAACTGTACACTACGGCGTCGTGAAGCGTGCGCGTTTCAACTTTACTGGACGGCGAAACACGAGAGGTGAACCTACACGCCTGCTGCCACTCTACGGGGCTACTTTATGAATATTTCTATTGAATATTATTTGCGTCCAGTGTGAAGAGAAAAGGAGTATAGCGAGTATCAGACGAAGTTGCAACATCCAACAGAAATACATTTCTTAAAAAAAAGGAGAAAACAGTGCCATACACGAAATGGAATTAATTTTTCGCAGCCAAACGAATCAAGGGGGGCACGTAGGCGACCAAGAAACGAGCAGTTTTTTCCTCTATGTGTAGGCTTTAGTGCAGAGTTGAATATGTTTAGCCAAATATGGGTGATTGACTGCCATTACTCAGGCATCCTGCTACCGTTCTTTTTCTGTTCATTCCACTGCTGGGGGAGCGGCAGCGACTGCAGTTCGAATGCGCTAACTATATATCATGCGAATATGTAAACGCGCTCAGCAAGACTTCTGCGTGCACTGTCACGCGTCTGGCACACGGTGCCTGTCCACTAGGTTTTAGGCGTCACATGATATCGATTTAGAAATGGAATCCGGAAGGAACAAAACAGAAACAAAGGCAATACCACTTTCTCATTATTTGGCGCTTACAATATCCTCAGCGATCCACGCATACCGAAAGTGACCAGCTGACCAACGGATTTCTGTACTGCTAGAAATATATCGCGTTAAAGATTTGCATGAGCGTCGGTGCTACACGCAGGCTCAGTCGTACACGGTAGGTTGGACGGTTTTTATGGCGCTAACATGCTCCTCGCTTTGTGGACGTTCGGTCGAAATTCGCGAATAGCGTACATCGCTGCGCAAGCTGTATACTATATGCGAAAGCTTGCAAGACTGTGTGCCTATAAGAAATGTTACGCTGCAATAAGGCCCAGATAGCTTACGGCAACTGCTATGTTTAGCAAGAATCTGTGTACTTCTGCTGCAGGTTACATTGATGAAAGTTAACGTATAACTCGTAACTTATGGGTGCGCAAAAGTGTGAGAATATGTGCCTTTAGTGAACGTTACCGCGAAAGAGTATAATATAGTACAGTTCGGTGTACAGTGCGGGTCAGTTAGCGGTTTACGCGTGGTCTGGTAAAGGCGTCGACACACGTCGCGTGGTTATCGTCGGGGTGAAGCCTGATGTTTCTCCATGAAACGAGATTTTTTTCCTTCTCCTTTGTCTAATTCTTCTTCTTCGTATAAGTGTTGCGAATGACACGGCACTTGTCAACACCGATAGTCAAGCTGACCCGCCAGCTGACGATCGAAGCTGCTTAGGCGAGCGTTTGAGCTCGAGTGACCTTGAGCCGACAAGGCACATAACGCAAGCAATAGACCCAGGTAACCGGTTACCTTCTCTGCAGTAACATCTTCCTCTGCTACTATACTGTCGCAATGTGTGCATCTTTCAATCCAAATGAATACCGTTCGTGTAGATTTGCTTTCAACTGTTGACGCACCATTTCTTCGACACGAAAAGCACCTAGTGCGCTGCGGGTTTCAAGCGTTACTAAACACGAGCGAAAACAGGTTACAAACGGTGAGCAGGGAATCGCGCTAGCTTAGTGCAAGAGGGTAACATTCAAGTGACAGAGGTAGCTTGCACATCGCATGCGTCGTCGATATGCGCATACAGCACGAGCACATTTGCACTTACTTGAGGTGGTTGGCTTCGGCTTGATATCGGGCCAGTGGTCCGCGATAGCCACCTTATACAGCCACGCACCCAAGATGGCGCCGATGTGAGGGCCAACCACGGGAACCCACACGTAGTTCCAGCCGCGGAGACTGTATGGAGGGACGTTCACGCAACGTTTTGTCCAGAAAGTGGCAATGTTTCAAGACGTCCGACTGTTTACGTGCCAAGAAAATAAATAAATAAATAAATAAATAAATAAATAAATAAATAAATAAATAACTGCACACATTGTGTTGCGCCAACCTCGCCTATAGTAGTATTCTCTATAGGCCAACCACTCTCTACAATATCTTAAACGTCACACCGTACGTTTGAAAACACTGAGAGAAGCTTAGTGCGTAAGATTACTCGTCCAAAAGTTTACGTAAGGTACCGCGGTAAAAAGAAAATGGTGCGCGAAAAATGTCGATTATATATAAGAGAAGGAAATGAAGGGCACACTTCACGTGGTTGTAATTAGCATTCTGGCCAAGACATCAGTTACGTCATTGTTACGTCACAACTTTCACCGCTTCCACTACGGTGGCTTAGCGGCTATGGCATTGCGCTGCTAAGCACGAGGTCCCGGGATCAAATACCAGCCGCGGCGGTCGTATTTAGATGGGAGCGAAATGCAAAAAACGCCCGTTTCCCGTGCATTGGGGGTGCGTTAAAGATTCCCTGGTGGTAAAAAAAGCAGGAGTCCCCCAATACGGCGTGCCTCATAATCAAATCGTGGTTCTGGCACGTAAACCCCCAGAATTCAATTCGATTCAACTTCCACGGAGTTTTCGCGCATCTAGGTCTTCTGTTGTGCAAAGAGAAAAACTTCTAGTTTGAATTTTCGTTTTTATTGTAATACAACCATTTCCTCAAGCAGGCAATGCCAACATTTATGACGTCATAGACAGATGACATCAGATATGTCAAAGTGGCGTCGCTTCCCGCTTTTCGCTTTTTGCCCGTTTACTGCCGAATCAGGAGGTCCCATTGCAATCTTTGACTTCGGGACCTCGTTCTGCATATTACCATCCTGCGATCCTTCTATCACAATAAAACCGATTCTGATTCTGATTCAAACTGCTTGTGTACAGACGTTCCCCGGCCTGGCGCCCGGTTTTCTTTCGAGGTGCGGGTCTGGGAGGGGGAGGTCTCGCAAACGCTGCTTTGGGTCTTGAACCTCAGGTTCCGAAAGCCATTCAGCCTGAAAAGGTGGAACTCGGAAAGTGATATATACCGTGATTACACAAGTTCCTTTTTTGTGTATTTGCGTGGTTTGACTTTTGTGTGATTGTGCCTCGAACGCAATGCGCTACAAAACGGTTTTCCTGTAAGCTATCAACGCTGTCCTGGCTAGCCCTGTCTATTACGGCTGTCGGACATGCACAAGAAAAGGAAGCGTGCAGGTCCTATGCCTGCGATTTCCTAACAGGCCGATGTCCTTCCACAGCATTGAGGACACGTATTGACCGAGCACTGTGTCGCGAGCGCACTTCTATACCTATATTTGACCGGTGTGTAATGTTGCGACTCGGAGTCGAGGACGAGAGACGAAGAGACGAAGAGACAAAAAGCCTTATACAGTATGCACGAATACAGCTGGTAATAACATTAAAGTAGGAGTAAGAGCGCACCAGACCGATGGTGTGGCTGGCGGCGACTCTCTCTTGTAACAATGGACCGGTTCCGTCTTAAATCCCTTTGGCGATCCATCGTCGGCAGGAACGAGGCGGAGCGGGTGCTGACGTCAGCCGCGTCGGTCGCAATCCCCTCTCGTCGCGGCAGCAGTCTTGGTGCGGCGCGCTACCAGATTCCTCAGTTCGACCCACGGGAAGGGGTCGGAAGTTTCGTGAAACTTTGGAGGTTCGTACACGTAGTTGGGCGAGTTACGTTGACACGACGATGTCAAGTTTGCCCGCGGATATTTGAAGCTCATCACAAGGGCAACCCCTTCAGAAGAATGAGGGGGGTGTGCCCGTCGCGTCGACGATGGGCACGCAGTGTGGTACAACAGTACCCAGCAGTATTTCGCGTCTGCCTCCCACAACCGCGGTGGACGCTGTACCAGTAGGTAGGCACCGGGCGCACACATATCTCGAAGACTCTACGGGGCCCTCTTTTGAGATAACAACGCCCACAAGAAGTCGAGCACCAGACCGGGGGAAAAAAAAAAGAAAGGTGTTTGCGGCCACAGTAAGGTTCTAACCCAGCGCCTACCGCATACGAGGTGGATGCTCTACAACTAGGCCACCGCTGCGGTCTGCAAGTCTGCACCCACACGTAACCTATGCACGGTGAGACTGACTTCTTGACGATTACCGAAGTGTCATTCACAAGCCTAGTGCATTACTGCGCTTTCGTGTCCCATAACTTTCTAAAAAAACAATATCTGGGTTAATATGAAATTAGACTCAACGATGCAAGGAAGGAGGCTATACCTGGTCGTGCATCGCCTTGTTAACTTATGTTAGCTTAATGATTTAGCACAACAAAGTAAAAGTCGCGTACGGTCGTCGTACACTGCGTTCCCTTTACATGTTACCAGAATAGTGAGCGAAAACACTACTGATTGGGCTTCGTGAGCGTGAACTGTACACGTTTACGGCACGTGGTACAAGGAATACAAACTTCGACGCTTCTTTAAACTATCGTGTGCGGGCTTGTGTACGCGTGTGGATGTGTTAACATTACCACTACCAAAACGTACCAGTGCCATGTAATACGACATATCTTTGTACATGCCTATCCCCGCAGTTCACAAATTTACTCTGACAATGAAAAATAAACTAAGAAAGGTTAACCCGCTATACTGCATTATTCGAGGCACGAAAGCGTTCGTAAGGAAGAGATCGTACGTGAACGTCTCGGGGCCCCATCCGGCCATGAGCGTGAACAGCCGTGGCGAGATGTCCCTGGCGGGGTTGAGCGGGCACATGCAGTTGTAGGCGAAGCTGAAGATGAGAGCCATGATCATGAGGCCCAGGCAGATTGGATGGATGGAAACGGGAATCCCGCCGAAGTTTCGGGGGTCGGTGATCGCCTCCGCGGTCAGCATGAGTATGCCCGTGGAGATGACCTGCGGATAGGGACGATGTTCGAGCACACGAGTACATTCCTCGACATCACGATAGAGCGCAAACGTTTTTTTTTTTTTTTTTGCTTGTGTGCACTTCTCACTTTTTCATCAGAAATAATAACAAACTTGTTGGATTCGGATTCTGAACGCCAGTGCAACTTCACGGAGGCAGAGAGGCCATGAAGTGGTCTGCGATTAAAAACAGCTGAAGAAAGAGAGATTGGGAAAGAGAGAATCTTTGATCAAAGCTTGATATGTTTTGCCCGGCGGCATGTTCAGCATGCTACTTCAAGTGAGTGTGAGGGATGGCAAATGAAACGATATGAACAGGACATGCGACAGTCGCATAACACACAAAGCAGAGAATTAGGCTATCTCTTCAGACCAGTACGTAGGACGAGTAAGTGCGCGCACAGAGGCGACGCGCATAATTTGTCTGTCCTTCTATGTGTAAAATAAATAATAAATATGTAAGCAAGGAAACAAATAAATAAACTGTAGAAGTTTGGGCAAGTTAGTGTATTATTCTTTTTCAACAATGCAAAGGACAAGGACGAGACGTGTGCACGTACGCAGCGCTGAACTTACAACTGGCTTTACTGAGGCTATTTCCACTGCTTAGATACGGTGGCAACCAATCTCAAACGAAAATACACAAAGACACACAAAATTGGCGGGAATGACACTACCTGGGCGCAGGGCTACAGTGACTCATGGACAACTGTGCACGTGTTTCCTTATTTATGAAATCCACAAATGCAAAGACAAATGCGTAAGCGCCGCCTCACTAGTTCTATCAGAAAAAGAACTGCGTTTTCTTGAAGGCAAATAGGAAACGCGTGCACAGCTGTTCATGAGTCACTGTAGCCGCGCGCTCAGGTACTGTCATTCTCTTTGTGTATTTTCATTTGAGATTGGTTCCCACCGTATTCAAGCACTGGAAATAGCCTCAATAAAGCCATTTGTAAGTTCAGCGCTGTGTATGTGCAGTCGCGGCTCGTCCGTGTCCGTTCGCGCTGTTGAAAAAATAAAAACATAAATAAACAACTCCACATTCATCCTCTAGATTCCAAGAAAGCTATGACGCTAAGCACTAATAAGAAGCAATGCACGCTTAGTGCCCTCTTATTTAAGGGAGACAACTATTGCGTCATTTCCGACGTCACGTTCACTTTACAAGGTGTGTAATTGCCAAACCTGGACGATTGCTAAATCAAATTCGGCGTTCTTACGTGACAGTACGCCGGCCCGCCGCAGTGAGGGATACCACATTAATTTTGACCACCTGGGTTTGTTTAACGTGCACCTAATGCACGGTACATGGGCGTTTTACAGCGAAGCTGTTAGCCTTTAGTGGGTCGGGATTTTTTGTGGGCTCGTGCTTACCCAAAAACAGCACCGCCACCTAGTGGCCCCAGTCACTCGGACAGACCTCAAACGGCAGCTGCGTGAAAAGGGTTTTGTCTTTGCGTTTCCCCGTAATAGAATTACGTTTTCTCGTATCTACGAATTGCCATCCGAAGCTATCATGTCTGCAGCTTGTGTTTAAGTCGTACTTTACTAATTTTCCTGCACAATTTACTTTGAAAAACTCAATTAGTTCAATAAGGCACTTGCGCTTGGCGGTGGGCCTAGAAGAATGAGGATGTATGCTACACGTCCGCACATGTGAGTGCACGCGTGACGTATGTCTCTTGGGGTGGTACTTGTCTAACGTCGGCAACAGCTTCTCTGCACATCCACTTTCACAGCGTGTAATAGAGGCGATATATATATATATATATATATATATATATATATATATATATATATATTTGAATTTAACTTTCATGGAAATGCGGCTGCCGCGGCCGGGATTTCATCCTGCGCGCTCGGACTTGGTAGCGCAACGCCATAACCACTACGCCAACATGGTGGTACGTGCGTTTTAAGGCGACAGCGTTAACGGCCCCGTGTCGTATAAAATCTGATGGCGGCGTCGGACGTCGCTTGCCGAAAAATCATTCCGGACTACAACCACGCAGGCCATCCGAGTGGCGCAGAGGCGCCACTGAACTAATTGAATTTGTCAAAGTAACAGGCGTCAGAAAAGTCGTAAAGCACAATCTAAACACAATCTACAGACAGGAGAGCGTCGGATTGGAATTTGAGTATACGAGAAGACATAATTATGTTACGCAGAGACTCAAACACAAACCCCTTTTCCAGCATTTCTACCATGCAAAGGACGGCCACGGCCTCCAAAATTTGCGCGCGCCCCTATCTCGGAGGCCATGCAGCGGCGCTCGTCTCTTTGCAACGTCTCCAGATCGCGCTCGTCTCCGCCGCATCGCGCGCTGTTTCTAACAGAAAGCTCGCCTTCGTGCATAGCCTTCGGCGCCACCATTTCCCGGTAAACAGTACGGTTACATAAGCTGCAGTTGCCGGGAACCGTGCCAAGCAGCCAGGGATCGTTGAATGCTATCGTGTTCCAGTCTTAAAAGCGAAGCTTAAGCGTCCACCCAATTTATTCTTTGGTGCATCATTGCTTCCCTATGGTGACCTTTCCCTGCTAACATCTAATTCATAAAAAGAAAAAGTTATTGTGGCTTTATATATTCTTCAGTTGATGCCTAAGATATTGAATTCTACCGGAGAAACAACGCGTATTGCACATATTTGCGTAATTCGCATTCACGGAACCTACCTGATCGATGAAGCACGTCAAAGTCGAGACGTGTTCTCTCGGGTAAGTAGCGAATATTGCGGCCGTAGCCTTCTTTCCAACCACTGCGCGGACCCCCTGATCGTAATGCTCGATGCAATCTGCAAAGATCAATGAATTATTTCGTCGATTAGTCGTTACCGACTAACGTGAGAACGTGAAAGATATGGCGTGAGCCTCGTGCACAGAACAAGGAACGCCATTATCTGCCTTCCGAAACAACGCGTGGAAGTTTTCCTTCATTCAGTTTCAGTTTAGTCTTCATTCATACAATTAGTTACAAGGAATGATAGACAAGGGTACCATAGTCAGAGACTGCACCGCGACCCTTAATTGTTATATATATATACATAAAAATAAAGCGGAATACAGAGCAGATAAACAAAAAAATCATAGGTAAAGCAATTAATTGTTACCAGGTGAAACACTGAGATTGAATGCAGCAAACAAGCACAAAAGAAAACGAGAAAAAAAAAACACTTTCATCGGCAAGAAAAAAATTCAACAGGCTGTCACTAAAAGAGAAACTCTAAACCAGCTTAGCCTGGTGAACGTTCTTTCAAAATTTTATTAGCGCTTATTCTTTTTGACATCAAATGCATCAGATGATGACGCAGGATTATCACAGTGAAGGTACATATACAAAGAACGACGAAAGGCCCTTTTCGCGGAGTAGTTTGCTCCAGAAGAACGAGATGGCGCTTTCGGCGGCGCACCGCACGTTGCCTCAATCGAAAGCTTCTATTCTATTCTATTCTATTCTATTCTATTCTATTCTATTCTATTCTGACTAATCGAAAGCTTCTATTCCGCCACTGTGGGATAAGGTGATGGAAATACAAACGAGTGATCGCTAACGCACTGTGCTCCACTCATGCTCCAAAATGTGGAACTATAGATGAAATAGGTGTACAGCAGTTGGCTGCAAAAATAGTGACAGGCATATTAAGGAATGGAACGAACCTGTCCGTCCAAATTCGTGGACTGCTGCCACACAAGGACTGCCTTTGTTGCCTGCCCGTCACAACGCACGGTTTTCTTCGAGGATAAAAAAAAATCATTCATCCGCCAACGTTGTACCGCTAACCTCCACTTTGAAGCATCGGCAAGAGAGTATACCGCTCGTCACAGAGTCACAAAGGGAGCAGAGCCGCTTCCTGGAATACTAATTAAATTTCTCGCACATTATCTACACACATCTGCCTCAACCCACACTCAAATTTACGCCTACGCTATCACCCACGTTTCAAGAATATATGAATGGGCGCACTCTTCAATCAGAGCTCCGAAGTATGGGTATACCAGACTACAGCAACAGCACACTAATGTTCGAAGCTGAACGTTTCGTTACTGTCCATAGTAGTAAGCGAGTGACTAGCGATAATTCCAATTTGCTACAAGCTATTACAAAGTACAGAACATCCACGTTACAAGCATTTTGCACGGCAAGAACAAGCTGACATGGAGCTCAGCACACCAGCAAGCAATTAGGCAGAAAATAAGCAATCAGATAGTGACTACGCTGGGGAACGTTACTGAGTCAGAAACATGACAAGCCACCGCTGCAAAATGATATGGCAAATAAAGAACGGAGGACAAAAGACACTGATTCTGATTTAATTCCGAAGCGGAAAGTTTGGACAACTAGGATTCCATTTCTATTCCGGCATCAAATGCAAGTACTAAAAGCATCGTATACGCTGCTCGCACCATGTGCACAAAATGTAACAAGCTCTGAAAGCGCTTACATGTCCCCTGAAGCTGTGACCAAGGCTTCGCGTCGTCCACCCAGTCACTCCCTACGATATCCACCGAAACAAAGTTTGCTGAAGCGCACCGGGGCGTCATGCACATTCATTGTAAACACGGAGGCAACGGAGGCAGCTGAGGCAAGCAATGGAGGCGTCACCACGCGATCAAACATGGCGGCGCCAACGGAATAGCCGCGAAAAGTGTCTATAGTTACAATGTTGATGCGAAGGTGTTTGCAATCGTTAGATGTATGCCATGTGGAGGAATAAGAAAAGAGCGCGTGTTGCATAAAGTGCGTCTAATATCGTGTCAAGTATGTAAACACTTATGTAGAGCCCCGAGCGGACGCTGTCCGAATGCAATGCTTCATGGGGAGCTGCTATGAGAATGCATTTTTTTTAACCGATTATGTATTGTAGTGGCGCGACTATCGCCTCCTGAGCCGCTGAACAAGACGGCTCACGTGCATGTGGCGCGCGAACAGAACACGCTGGCACGCTCAACCTGCGCGGTCGCGGTATCGCCAGCTCCAGAGATAACGCGGCACCTTGGCTAGCCGGCCTAAATAAACCGTGGCCACGGCGGCTACCTCCTCGCGCCGTCTCCCACATGTGTAGAGTTAGCATATGTAAACAAACTAAAGGTTACTATGAAGTCAAGTTAAAGTGATAAAGCAATGCTCTAGAAAGTCTAAGACGTCAATATAATCGCGAACAGAGCTTTAATAACCGAGAAATTGAGGTAAATGCATGACACGATTTGAGACCCCCCAGCGACATTCCGGTACTAGCCCGATGACGAAAGCACTGCTCATCATAATTTATGTCACTAGTATTCAACTACTCGTATTAAAAAGATCATTTCATTAGATTATAAGACGGAAGAAAATGCTACTTGTCTACTTCTATTCGATTCTAAGAAAAAATAACATTCTGACGTTACCCTTGAGTAGTATCGGTGATCGAAAGGTTTCGTTTTCGCTCGACTCTGCGCGCTCGACTTTGCGCCGCGCGCGCTTGGAGTATCAGTTGTTTCTTTATCGCGTCGTGCTGCGGTTGTCCTGCTGGCTCACGAAACTTGCTTCAGAACGCATTTTCTCTTAAAATAAGTCTCTTCTTCGCACGAAACAAGCGTTTCGAGGTTTCTGGGATGGTATTTCAACAGTCCACGTTGACTTAATATTAACCTTTATTGTCCCGTTAAAGATTTTCGACAAACTTTAGAAGAGTGATTCTTTCTCTCTCTCTTCTTTTTTTTAATATACGTGCTTCGGTTCAAGCTTCTTTTTCCATCCTTCAAGTTTTGTAGCATTGTCCGAATAGCCGAAACTTTCGAATCACGAATATAATATTGTTCAATTTGATTCGATCTTCGAATCGAATAGTCGCTGTTCGCAAGTATATATACGAACATTTCCCAAAAGAGCTTTCGAGTATTTTAAATCGTCAACTGCGCGCAATCAAACATAAGCATTGATGTATGTAAATGCGATGAATTTAGTCCCGGCGGTTATAATAGCGTACGTAAAACACAAGAAGCCGCGTATAGTGCAGCACGCCATACATCGCAGCCAGACCTTTTTCGGCTAAAGCGGTATTCCCACGACGCACCAAACTCCGCGAATAAGCACGACGTGGCGTCGCCGACGGCTTATCTGCTTCGTACTTGCGAGCATTGTGATTGAGTAGCGCTGAGTCACGTATAGTTTTAGTACTCACGTGAATACCACATAAACCGCTGTTATTCATGCTAACCTAAAGGGGCTTAGTATACGCGAACAATCTACGTGTTCCTAGTGCTACATTTGTTCCTTATTAAGCAACGCAATATGGAACGTAATGACAGTTAAATTTGCTAACGTTGTGAATATGATACCACCCAAACAGCGTTTTATGTGAATGGAACGGCTGCAAGCCATTTGGAAACTGTAGGAGAAGCATATGAGAGGGAAAAGTTGCCATCCATTTGAATTGTAGCAAGAAGATTTACACAAAGGAAGCATGTATCAGGGTTTCTCAGAAAAAAAAAAAGAAAAGCCTCGCAGTTGAAGAAAAATCCGTCCTGGTCTGGGATTCTTTTCCCTTTCATGTACTTTCCTCCACTTTGCCGGCTTCCGCAAGGTGAAGGATTTGCCGTATGCGAAAAGTATTCGATATTCGATTCGCTACCGGCGCTATTCGGTTCTGTTTACAAATTTCCTGTTCGTCCACCCCAAGGAATTTTTTCCCGAGAACTATTGATTGAAGAGGCTAACAAGGAAGAGAAAGCGGAGTGCTGGGTTATTTCGAGCGCTCTTCTTGCTGACGCTCTGCGTATGCACGCACCCTTTGTTTACAAACATACAGCGCAGATGCTTGCTCCCTGCATAGAGCTTAAAGCTGCTCCCGAGGCGGTCGGGTAGACAAGCCTCCTTGTGCGCTGCTGAGGAAGCCAAAACAAACGAGCTCGGTGTCGCGAGCGACTAAGCCTGTAATAACACCTGCCGCAAGCGTCGAACGTGGACGTGGCCTCCCGCTGCACCTTTCCAAGATGGACCAATTAGCGCTCAAGAAAGAAAAAAAATGTAATGAAAGAGTTTATGGCAGGTACGAGATGTCTGGATTCGAGAGAGGAGATAATGAGAACATCTTGCACATGCCCTTTTTTTTTTTTTAAATCTTGCGAGCTGTCTTACCAAATGCCTTTTCGTTCTTCGTGTTTTAGTTTTTTCTTTTTCTTTCTCGTTTTTTCCCGCCGCATTCTTCTTGGCAGTGTGTCAAGGATGCGCTCGAAATCATTCCGCCGACCTTGCTTGCTTCTTCCTCGGAACGCGTCAATTTGCGCGCGTAATCCGATAAGCGTGGCCACTTTCCTGTCGCGTCGTGACGAGACGGGGTGCGTGAGTGTTGGCGGATTTGCTTACCTCCGTGCCAGTACACCGGAGGCACAAATAATCGTCCGCGCCACCATAGCACGCGGATCCATTCCGCGAGCTTGCACTCTTTCAACCCGTCATCACGCCAGTCATCACGCCTGATTTGAGATGTCCAGTTAATAAAGGCCAAGCGATTATGTTTTTTCCCGATCCCACATTTCAAACCGAGTGCCTTAGTGCGCTTGGAAGATATCACGCTAATACGAGGAGGCAATTATGCCCCGACAGCATATCTCGACGTCAGCAATGCACGTACGCGAATTGTACGTGATCTTGCTCCGCAGTCGTCGCGGACTCACACTTGCTGTCTCGGAGGCTTCGCCGAGAAGGATAAATCAATGGTGCCATCAATGGCCAGTGATAATGAAAGTCTAAGGGCTGTTTTTCGCATTTCGCAATGAAATTGAGGAGAAAGCAGCTTTCTCCTCATGACATCAAAAGGAAGGAAGGAAAAAAAATATGTTCACCAGGATTTCATGTGGAGATATTGAAACAAAACGTTTCAACATGAACACATCAAGCAATTTGCCCAGACTGTAGCGGGTATCCAAGCGAATCGGCTAAAAGCGCTCGATAATCTTTGCACGGTGTCCCTCTTTGTGTGTGTGTGTGTTTTTCTTAATCGGCATAGTTTAAATGCTCTTATTGAAACAACGCCGTGACAGGTCGGTCATATTACGCAACTGACGCAATATGAACACCGATGAAAAAAAAATCTTATTGGGTCCGGTATCTGGTGACGTAACCCATACGTACATTACGATGGACCGACTGATATTAGCCTATGGCGAGAAAGGCGCCTAACGCGTAGGCGAACAGAGATTTCGACGGGATAGACGTTGAATCCCTATGACTGGCATAGATCCGCGATTGATGCGAGGAGGCATAAGGTTTCACGTCTGCATCATGCACAGTGCACCCACCTTTGTACGTGACGAAGACGAGAGCCGCGCCGACGAAGGCACCCAGGTACTGTGCCGCGAAGTAAAGTGGCACCTTGGCGATCGGGAACTTGCGCACCGACGCCAGGGCCAGCGTTACGGCAGGGTTCAGATGTGCTGCAAAGCAAGGGTGGTGTCGGTATTATTACTTTTTTTCCCCTCCCTTTATTTGCTAAGCAATGCATACGTAGGTATTGCCATTGAGACTCGACAACAGGTGGGGGTTATAGCCTCGAGGCTGAGCCCTGACTCCTTTAGGCGCAGCAGCAGTCGTTTCACACAACATCAGTCCTGGGGAGGGGGTGTGGAGTATTCTGTAAGTCTCGACCCAGTGGGGATGTCCATTTCATCTGCTTCTGAAGGGCTGATTGGCTGAGTGGGTCTGTCTCCTTGATAATCCCAGTTGCAGTCAATCAGAACTTTACCAGCCGACGAAATGGACATGTCCACTTGGTGGACACTTACAGAATAGGACCCCCCCCCCCCAGTTTTTTTTTATTTACAATGAGAGATTATAAATACCAGCGAAGTAGCAAACCCATGAATGTCATACGATCACAAAGCATACAAACGCAAACTGCAGTAACAGCTCAACTCAGGCCACGTAAGGTGCGAAAGAAAGCTATGTAATACGAAAGGTTACTTAGATAAAACATGATTAATTGACTTATTGAAGTTTAATGCGCCGCAGCAACACAGCGGCTGCGAGAAACGATGCAGTCGTGGGCCGAGGTTTAGTTTTGGCCAAACGGGGTCCTTCAACTAGCACCCAACGCTCGCTTACTGCGCGTTAGGTCGCTAATGCGCGTTGGGCGGAATGAAAAATTTAAATAAATAAAATGTGTACCTCCAAGCGACGGCAAACAACATTGCCTTGGTTCTGTCCAGCTACGTGGCATTCGCATATCTTGAAACTCTGGCTAAAGTTAGCCGGGACACCCTGCATTATATAGTTGCGAGGCGTGTTTTTCGCCGGTCGCTATTATCGCTCTTTAGAACGCACGGGCTCTCCCGCGAGAGCTTTCGAGTGCCCCAAAAAGGTTTACAAGCTGTCGTAAAGCATTCGAGAAGGACTGTTTGTCCCGCAGCCACTTCCCATCAGACCACGAGACGCAGGGACTAAAGGGGCAAACTGTAGTAAACCTACCCCTGTCTTTGGCGTCCTTATACTTCTGCCATCACGCACCTCTCATCGCAATCCTGCTCACAATTAGGGCCCAGCGAAAAACATATCAGTCTTGGTACTGGCGCACTTGACGTAGCAAGTCAATGCCCTATACAATATCCGATTATGGGACCATACACAAGTTATAAAGAGATGAAACGAAAACGATTTTGTTTGGACACGAGTTTGGACAGGTATACCGACACGTACAACACAAAACAATACGAAGACTCAAGAACGATAGTGATAATAATAAGCTGCGGCGCTACGCGCGAAAACTCCGTTGTTGAAGATGACGCTGTGCAGACAAGCAAAACGGCAACCGACCTGTGACGCCTCCGGCGATCTGGACGGCCACGTAGATGGCGACGCCCCAGCCCAGCGGCCCCACGACAGCGGCGATTGGCTCGTTCTCACCCGCGATGATGACGGCCAAGACGGAATCGCCGATTAACTGCGCCAACGCCACACACAGTGAGGATTAAGACATTGCAGCAACACGTGCATTGCGTGTTGTTGTTTGAACAATTTTTTATGCTTCACCTGGAGCCCATGGTGCAATTTGGGCCTGATGAGGTGGCTTACCTGAAGAGCCGGGCGCTACTTGCACGATAAACCGCAATGTCCTGGCGGTTAATAAATAGGTTCGCTAATTAAATTCGTAACATTTAACTTTAGGACGCATGTTTTAACTGCATAGTTGAAATCAACTAGTAATGAAGTCTGCCTACGTGAAATCCTAAGACTACATAGCACCATTTTCCAGCTACCCGTCCCCAAATTGTGCTGAAGTAATATTTGGCGTTACAGTTACGATCCCCCTGTACTACTTGATGCCACACGGGAAACTGTTAACCGCAAATACTGTGCATTTCGGAGCAGCACTTTAAGGCAGGATGTCTCGAAAGTGGTGTTATATACTTGTAATTTCTGCTAAGCTTCCGCGGTTTTCTCTGCAGCGCCCATCATTTCCCGTTCCCTCGGTCGTTGCGTGCTCCTTTGCTTCCATTGTTAAAAAAAGAAAGAAAAAAATGGCGCAGTTCTCATGTGTCACAGGCCCATCATCATGAACAGGGCGCAGCTGTGCTGCTCTCACCCGACACGTTGTCCACATGAAAATGCTTCTGACTGTGTTAGTTTAGGGCCAGTACCCTCTCCTTTGTTCAACTAATCGCGGTGCTTCAGTGGCTGTGAGGTTATGCTGCTGAGATCAAGGTTGCGCGTTTGACTCCTGGCCGAGGCGGCCGTATTTCGATGGAGGGATTGTCCAAAAAACGTTCATGTACTTAGGTGCACGAACCCCTGGTGGTCAAAATTATTCCGGTACTTTCCGCAACGGCGTCTCCCTTTACAGTAGCTTTGGGACGAATCCAATGAATGAATGAATGAATGAATGAATGAATGACTTTTGTTCAATCCATTACGCTGAGAGGACGAACTCATAAAACGTTTTTCCTTTTAAGAGCGGTTTGTCGTTGGCCGGTCACTTTCATTAATGACTTATCCAATATGACGATTGGGCATGGCAGCTGTCCGTAAGAATAGTTCTTGCTAAGAACTTCCTTTCAATTGCGGGCTTTGATTCACAAAAGCTCCTGGAAAGCTGGGCAAGTTGCCTTCCTTGCCTCGTAACGTTGGAGTGTTTCAGTGCTTTACTCTTGAATTACTGTTCTGTTTTCTTATACCTTTACTCTTTCCAAGCGGAATGATTGAATGAATGTGATTGACTGATTGATTAAAAACCGTGCGCTTATCATAAAAAAAAAAAACCCTCGCTCGTGCCACAGCAGGGGGCGCTTGAACTCGAATGCGTGCTGCGACTTGCACATGAACAGTGTGTACCCGTACAACCGTGCCAGCGATCATCGTCGTCTGCTGACGTCCGTTTCACGGCGCCGCATAACTGGGAAGTGCTGCTCTCATTTGCCTTCTGCGTACGTGCGGGTCAGCACGTTTCGTCTGCTTTTAATCCGTGACAGCGAACCGTGTTACTGGGGGACGTCCAGTGGCCCGCAACGTTACGTGAGACGCGTGCGAGGTCAGGACGATTGGCTCGCCCCGGCACCAATCGTACGTTAAAGTTAACGGCGCGTCCCGGTCACGTTTCATTTGACAGATGGAGAGAGGAGGAGGAGCCTGGGAGTGCCGGAAGTCTCGTAACTGCGGGTCGCGCAGATGCGCCCCGTCTTCGCGAGCATTCGGGTCAGCTCGGCCATTATCGCCACTTAGCGGCCGTTAAGAGGCAGGCGGCCCCCAAATAACTTGACGTCGCGCAGCAGTGGTTAACTGCATAATAGGTCTCTTGCGTGCGAATGTGAGGCCAGAAAAGGACGCGTCCTCCGTTAACGTAAAAGAAGAATTTTTTTTCAATTGTTACTTTTTTTTAAGCGAGTCGGTGAGGTAAATGTCACCCATCAATTGACTATGGAGAAACACAAGAGTTGCGGCCTCTACGAGGGCAAGTCGAAGTGAGTCCAGATCAACGATATTTAAATTACGGCGCCTCCAACCGGCGCCTTCCAGATTTAGCAGAAGCACTGCATGGCTGTGACTTTGATGTTATCTATATTGAAAAGCCAACACATTCCCGTTGAAGCTATCCTATGGCTGTCGCCTTCTTCAATTTGTCTTCGTTCTTTTATTCTGAAAGAAAGGGATGAGCGAGATCATGGCCTTGACTGATGCTTGCATTCATATCGCATTTATTGCCTCCAGTTCAGCGGGACCATTTCTAAGCGTGGTAGCACCTCCTGATGAAACGCGCCCATGGGTCCCGGCCTATACGTTGACGTCATGCTTAATGCGCGCAAGTTTTGTTCTTTTCTTTCTTTTTTTTAATCAGGAGGTGTTGATTCAATGGCTATTGCATGTCCTCGGTTATCTCGGCCATTTCCGACGACAACGTCGTGTGCAGTATAGTACCGGTTGCACTCGCACATGTGTTGCAGACAGTAACCACAGCTGCGATGAAGTCATCGTTCCTGTGGGCGCCCGGACATTTGACGTCGCTACTACGGCAGTCGCAATAAGTTACATGACTCAGACTCCTGTTTCAACTTTCGGTACAACTTTGCAGAAGCAGGCAAGTTTCACTTTCCTATGAAACGTGTTTGGAAGCGGGCTCTGATAACCGTACGCTGGTGGACATTACGGCACGACAAGGTCCAATATTCAATGGCAGGTGTGACGCGACGTGGGCTTTTCGTATTTCTTTTTTTTTTGTGTGTGTGTGTGTGTTGTAACAGCGCGAACGATGACAGACGGGACAGAGAACACAAATATGCGCCACAGCATATGTGTAGGTTTTTGTTTTGTATCTATTAAATACTCGCACGAACGAGTTCATATTGCTGTCGTGCTGCTTTTTGTGATTTGTAGTTATCGAGATGATGAAGGCATGAGAATGAAACGCGATGTCGTGGGCTGCAACGCTTACTATACGTCGTGTGATCTGTTTTTAATTCTTAGGAATTTTCGGTGGCATACAGCGCAATTCCGTCACATCAGCTAATTGCTTGAACAGGCAGATATATATATATATACTTGCGTAACAAGTCGTGGTTATGACGTAAGCAAATTAACCGAGTTTCAATAATTAACCTTGTAAAGCACGCCAAGAGAAGTAACGACGTCAAATCCACTTATTTGAAATCCAGTGCTTATCACCAGTTTCGAGAAACGCGTCCTCGATTTCTGTGTCGAAATGCACCGATGTACAACTTACATAAGCACACGTTCTTGTTATGCACTTACGTACTTACTTAACATGTTCGTCGTGTTTTACATAACGCACACTCTTTCCTAATTAAATTTTATTTGAAAGTAAAATAAAATCTAGTGTTCATCGTCTCATGAATATCAGCCAACAATCCCAGACATTTTTGAAGGGACTGTCGCCCTCTGTGTTTCGGAAGAACGGTAATTCGCCGGAATCCAATTCCCTAAAGAAATCCGCAAAGCTGGATGTTATGTATACTGGTATCTTACATAAGCTAAAGTACATTTTATCTCTGCTTTCAGAAAGAGTCATGCTAACGAGACACTATTTTTTAGTCTCCCTGTATCCCTCCATTTCAATACCTCGAAAAGAAACAAACTGCTGATATATAACTTTACGCATTTTTCTTTCTTTCCTTAATTATAGATTACGTGCACGGACCTGACTAACGTCAATACCGTCTCGATCACGCGTTTCATAAATTTGGCATTCTTAGGTAATTCAGCAGCTGAGGCCCGAGGTATGCGTCAGCGTGGACGAAACGTGGACGTATCGAATTGTGCACGCACGCACGTGCGATGATCAGCGAATATTTTTCAGTCTTTCTCCGGGCGGTCCGGAGTAAGCGAATTCAAGCAGTGGCGTTGATGAAGCCTAATGAATACGCTGTTGCGATAACCGGAAGAATAAGGACTTGGAAATAAAAAGTAGGAAACGATAGGTAGAGCGCTGGAAGTCGCGGGGCTCCCGGTTAATTAGAGTGGAAATATCCCCAACACAACGCGCAAAAAAAATAAAATAAAATAATAATAATCGTTCGGTAGGTGCACACGCTTCCGTTGTTGAATCGGTTCAGAATTTCACTGTGGAGACACCGCTGCTTTGCTATCGTTTGCCTCGCGACGTCAAAACAACATCGCTCATTTCATTTGCACGTGGAACGGTGCAGCAGCTGCGTATCGCAGCACACTTGGCGTTGCCGCTAGCCAACAGTGCCTGTCCCGCTAACAACTCTCTATGTATTGTATTCAGTCGCCCACATGCATATATATATATATATATATATATACATATATATATATATATATATATGTATGTATGTATGTATGTTGTCCCATTGTTGTCCTTGGTGTCAGTGTTTGTTGGCTTCTTATGATATGACTATATATATATATATATATATATATATATATATATATATATATATATATATATATATATATATATATATATATATATATATATGAGAATCACAAAAACACAAAAGTTAAATCATGAACGCCTGACGAGTCTTCGTAAACGACCGTTTGGGGAATGTTCGAACGCATAACCTGTACGCATAAGAGCGTTCTAGCACACCGTTAGCGATAACCGTTACCATATAACCACCGTCACCATATAGTTGTGCGCCTGTTTACTTGTGCATATAGCCGTGTATACGGAGGTGAATGGAAACAGTCGGTGGTGATAATTCTAGCGGCAGAACAGTGAACTCGAAGGATAAATGTACTGTTTTTTTCTTTAAAAACGGCGCATCGTGGTATAATCGTGAGCTGCCGTCTGCTGCGCCAGTTCAGAAGGCTTCTCGCTTGTACGTATACCGGCTCCCGTCGTCAGGAAGTTTTTTCTTTTTTTTTAATAGCACACGCAGGTTGCATTTGTGGCAGCAGTGATATTTGATTCATGGTATAGTCAAGCACGACTATTACGAAAGGAGATACACATAATTATGCTTTATATCAACAAATCAAAAGTTCATGAACGCTATCAATGTAAAATACATCGAATGAATCAAACCATAAACATTTCATATTGCATTAGCCATTCTCTCATAGTCCGCTTTTCTTGCATGCTGTGCCCAGTGAAAGGAAGCGGTTTTTAAAATTGTGACGATTTTTTTTTTAGGTTTGCAACGAGATCTGACGTTGCCATCTGTCCATAGAATCTAGAACCGCGCAAGCTCTGCGGAAGCCTGCAAGTGTTCTTCATTTGATCATTTCTACAGCCTTTAAGTGCTGTGAAAAGCACATTACCCGTTCTGCTTTTGCTTTAATACACATCCGTTCAAACTAACAAAATTGTGGTTCATAACAACATCAGGCGGCAGCCTGCTCATAAAAAGCTGCTCAATGTTGCGTTTTTTTTTGCCACTGTTCCTACCTCGTAACTAAGCGAAAGAAAGAACAATCTTTTTTTTTAAATTTTGAGTTAGAGTACATCAAATGGATCGTAACGGTATAAGCACGGCTTAGACTTCGCGCATACGGTGCAGATACGTAATATTATCGAGCTCATAATCATAAGAGCGTGGACGAAGCTTCGTGGACTAAACTTGCTGTCCCAGTTGCTCGGCCCCGTTTCGGAATGGAAACATGATAATCTAGGGATGCTAGCAAGGCGAAATTTTCCAACTCATTCAAATACGAATATTCGAGAAAAACGGCCGTCGAATATTGAAGTGAACACGGAATATTCCCGATTTAAAAAATAATTGAGAAGAAAAATTTTGTGGGGTTTGCTTGGCAACAAAAATGTTTACATTATTTGATACATGCAGTGCATTTAATTACCGAATTTCAGGTCAACTGAGAGCCTTGTAATTAAGGAAGAAAGAAAAGTACGATCACCTCCGGTGCCCGGTTACAATGACGGCAATGAAAAGAAAAAAAAAGACAGCAGCACATACCACACGCATGATGCAGCGTCGTGTTCGTTGAATAAGCTAAGCGCGATACTAAAGCATCACGTATTGTTTCGAAGGAATCCAAACATATTGAGATGGGTCAAATAATAAATTGCTTTGCCAAAATAGAGACATCGAAATCGCAGGCTGCCTAAGGCGAGACATGCTCAAGCAACGGCTGGTAATTATACTGTGCATAAGTTATCTCCTCTATGTGTTTGTTCAGAGACTGGATCGCCTTCGCAACAACGAGTTTCGATTCGCGTCGGTCTTTCTTCCTGTAGACTGGGAAAACCGTTGTCGTCTCTTGTGCAGTATACGAATAAAATAAGTATTCGACGTCTTCGAATAGTGAAATCTCGGATCGAACACGAATCGAATAAAACAAAAAATACTATTTGATTCATATTCAAAGTTTTGTATATTCGAACTGTTAAATTGATAACGTTACAGTGAACGCATGTGCCTCTTACGTTCTTCTTTTTTGTTAATAGCAGCTTCATCAATTTGGATCCCACCAGCTCTGACTTGAGTGTGACTGGCCGGGTTTACCCACACAATAATTTATCTAGACAGCCTATAGTTAATATGTCGCTGTGTTCCTCCGAAGAGTTTTGATAGAATGATAGAAATAATATCGAACCAAATTTCAAAATACGCATAGGCAACCACTCCACTACCACCAAAGTTACTCATATCTTGTATTTCACTGTTTACAAAGTTATTCCTCGGAATTTTCAAAACGGAAAACTGCAAAAAAATGAAATTAAAAAGAAAAAACGTCGACAGCGCATATCCTATTGTTAACGCTTCTCAGACTGAAATACTAAAAGGGCGAAACAATAACAGGAGATCGAGCCACGCAAGCTGCCGCGTTTCTATCAGAAAGCTCGCCTTTGTGCATAGCGTTCGCAGCCAGCGTTTTCCGGTAAACGTTACGGTGACGTAAGCAGCAGTTGCCGGGAAGCATGAAAAGCAGCAAGTGGTCTTTGAATTCTATCGCGTTCCACTCTTAAAGGCGAAGCTTAAGCGTGCTCCAAATTTTTATGGAATGTTTAAAGATCGCCTGCGAAAGATAACATCATTCTTGTCCTTGACCTCGATTACTCGAAAAGGCGGACATTACTAACAAGAGAAATCAAAATACATAGTCAAATAATTAACGAATTTCACTAATTAACTGCCAAATAATTAAGTTACGGCACATATTCGAATTTAAGAATTGTAAACGGTGACCTTGCAAGACGTATCCACTTGAAATGAAATTTCCACGATGACACCAGTGTTGAGATATTATTTCCCAAACTGCAGGACCGTATACAACGGCGTTCCAGTTACTTCTGTGCTTCAATACGTAAAAGAGCGGTCTGTTAAAAAAGTTAGTGGAATAAATTGCATTTTACGGTCAATTTGATGGCGCATATCTACAAATTGGCGTCATTCTGGAAACTCCTTCCGAGTGGATAAGCCTTGCAAACTCACCGGGTACGATTCGTAAAGTGCAATATGTTCTGTACTGTAATTAATTCATAAGATACTTAATGCATTTTTTTGTGAATTAGTTGAATATATGTTTCACTTTCTCGTTCAAGTAATGTCCACCTCTCCGAATAATCCAGCTCAAGGACTAGAATTATGCTATCTGCAACATATAATCCTTAAAAATTCCTTAGTGCTTAAAAATGATCACTCCGTATACTACACCTTAGAGTTGTATGAAAGATACAAAGTGAAGTAGCGCGCTAATCGAAGTGTGAATTTGCAAGTAGATGCATGGTGCCTATAGAGTGTGCCAACAGTGGTGTACAGCCTTGTAATGCCCAACTTATCACATGTGCTGCACCGAATTCGATGCTTCGAAATGCTGTTGTAAGTGCGGGAACTGAACTATACAAGCTCATAGTTGCGTTTCTAATATGTTGGAGGGAAGTTTCAGCTGCGGGAGCCGTTCAACACAAAGTTAATTAATTCACTAATTTAGCAGTAAATCAAATAACATTATTATTCTTTTTGTGCAAACGTACTCTTCATGGTCAGAAATAAAAATAAACAATTTGTTCCCATTTTCCTTGATGTAGAACTCTATTTGGACATTACAGGAATATGAGAAGCACACCCTATTCAGAACCATATGCGTGCATTGTTTTTTGCAAGCTTAGTTAAAAAAGTGCAGTGCGGACTTCGTCTGCGAGCTACATATCCTGTTTTGAAGCCGGCAACTGATATTCTCGAATGCAAGCGTTGCAATTCGATGACAATTGGCGTATAGAGCACGTGTTACGAACGACCCGCAGATAAGCGAAGTGAGCCGCGCGCTCTGATTGTGACGTCATCACCGGAGCTACCTCTGAAAACAACTTTTCGATAAGAAAAAAGAAAGAAAGAAAAAGGAAATGTGTCGATCCAGCTAGGCGTCTCCCGCTCTGCACCCACTGGAGAGTACGCGTTGTCGTCCTCATCGCTTGATGTCGTGGTTGAAACCGCAAGGCCTTTCTATTGCATCTTTCAAGCGTGGTGTTGCTCGCGAGCGGTCAACTGATGGTTTTCGGGAGCGCATTTTCAGTAAATATTCCGTGTCACGTCATAATACAGGGTTTCAGCTTAGCGCGATACGTTCCCGCGATTCGGGAGGCCTTCTGCAGCATGCGCGTTGCGTATCGTGGACCACCGTGGCGGTATGAATACATTAAACTCCGGGGTTTCGCATGCCAAAAACCCCGGTCTGATTGTGAGGCACGCCGTATTGGAAGACTTCGGAAATATTTTGACCACCTGGGGTTCTTTGACGTGGACGCAATGCACGGCACAAGGGCATTTTCGCGTTTCGTCCCCTATCGGAATGCGGCCGCCGCGGCCGTAATTTGATGCGGCGACGTCCTGCGAAGCTGGCGGTTACCACCGGTTACCGTGGGTGCGCAACGAGACGGCAGCACCGAGACCGGCAGCTTCGATCCGAATTCGCGTATGCTACTTTCTCTTTCTCCTGACAGCAAGCAGCAAATGGTGAAATTAGCCATCGCTTAGACTCATGTCACGCCTAGGACAAAGTACATTAGCTATGTTTTATCGTTTCATTGAGATTAGCAGTTTGTTTTAATACTGCTGGAACTGAAGGGACCGTACGGAGCCGGGAAAGTTGTTTGATTTCTTACTTGATGCTCTGAAGATGTGGAATGCTCTATATAGTTAATGAATGCATCATCAATTTAACATTTCGCTTTAGCGCAGTACGCAATGACGGTATGCTAAAACATTGATCTCTCAGCATGTTTATACCGTGGCAAGGCGATGAAGATGCACAATTGGCCTAGCCTACGTATACCACGTACCGTGGTAGCGTATCATGTTTCCCGCAAAGCTATAAACCTCTCAACCGTTTGCTCTCCTACTGCTCTGCGGCCGTACTTTGTAACGACGTGTTTCTTTTCTTTTTTAAGCTCCTTACGCCCTTCTTCAGTGATGCAGACTTCGCCGCACCGCCGTTTTCGGCCATTTGGCGCGATGGATGACAATTACGATGGAAAAGGAAGTAGACCGTTAGAAAACACGGTCCCCAAGTTTAGCTTTCATTAAAAACTCAGCTATACCGTATCGCTCAACGATGCGATTCTCGTACTAGCCACCGGAGTCAGCGCCTAGGCGCCATCGACCGAAACCGGAACGATCTATAAAGGGCAAACGGGCGTGTTGCATGTCTGGCTGTCGGCTGCTTCCGATTCCAGCGCCCAGTATCCCGCCGTCGCATTCATCCTCCCTGTTGTTCCCCACGTGCCGACGCGGCCGCTTTTCGCGGACATATCCACCGGCATCTCTCGCCAACAATGCGAGGTCACCTTGGAGAGAATACGCGCCGGAACGGGCTGCTCCGTTCACAGGGACGGCGCAGCTGTGCCGACGGCACAGCAGCTGGGATTACGACAACTGCTGACGCATCGTGTGGCACACACTGCGGGCGCACAGCCTGATCATGTGTCGCCATAGGTACCTCCTAGGTACCACCAAGCATTTCCGACGCCAGGTGGTTGGATTTACCGGAAATATGAGACGACATTCTGAACGACAAGATAACTTGACTCATCGCCCGCCTGTAGGTTCCACAAATGAAGCTTTTGCCGAGCCCTTGGCAACGCTAGAATGTAATGTTCCCGGTTTCCCGTTCGTACACGAGCTACCATGCTCGCTCATGCAAGACAGGTGCAGTTGTGCAGTTGCGGAATACGAACGTCCTCGTTTAGAGATAAGCGCTGCCATATCGCGTTAACATATGTTTAGCGCGACCCTCTAATTTCGCTTCCTCCGTGATATGTTCCGGTGTGTCGTCGCTGTGGATAGCTTTCGCGTCCGATACTCGTAGAAGTAGAGGCCCTAAACATTTCACCGTTACTCAGAAATATGTCGTGCAGTCACAACTTTATTTAGTGAGGAGCTGTCTCTGCTATGCAGACCGTGTCGATGGGTGGGTGCTTTGCGCCAGACCTGAAATCCCTACATTTACAAGGGATCCCTGTATATATACGTTCGTCGTGCGTGCAAGAGTGCCTACGGTACACTCACGAACGCTAAAGTGCAGCCGGATACCGCAGTGTTGCAGAATTCACGTAAGATCAAACGCCGATATTGCCACGCCGATGCGAAGGAAACCACCAGAATGCGATTGTTATATATGGCACTCTTCACTATACAACGAAGGTTGCGATACGTATAGGTCCGCTTCAGATGCAGGGGATTGTCGTCCAGGGGAGGTATTCTGTAAGAGTCCACCTAGTGGACTGTCCATTTCGGGAGTTCCTGATTGGCTAGGGTCACTCGTCTTCTCCTCGCTAGTACTGCTGCATCCAATCAGGAGCAGCCGAAATGGACAGACCACTAGGTGGACTCTTACGGAATACCACCCCAGACCACATTGATGAATAACAAGACGTCTACGAAAGCGTTTTGAACTAACATAACAAATGACCTTCCCGCCTTCCAGTGGCATAAGCACGTTTCCTGGTCAGAGATTTTCATGCGTTTATCTGGATTATAAGACCGCTGCTGAGAAGCAGGTGCACGGAGCCTATATGGGTAAGGTATAATCGAGCGAATCGGCGTTGCTTTGGAGGTTCCAGCGTTCTAACTTTGGCACAAAGTAGACGAAGATGGTAGAATCCCGACAAACTGAGTGTTACACATGGGCAGCGCACGTACACGTAGTCTCGTAAATTTGCTCGCGCCAACTGCAGCTTATAGCACGACGTCATGGGTTCGATTGCCGGTCTCTGCGGCCACATTCCGATAGGGGCGGCATCCAAAACCCTCGTATCCACAGCTTAGATGTACGTTAAACAAACACATAAGTTATACAATACATACTACATATACAATATATACTAATACATATGCAATACATATTTGTATATACAAATATACAAGTCGCATTCGCATTTACGTGACATAAGTTTACGTTATAAACTTGATTTTCCATCTCGTATACTCTTTCTGCCCTCTTTTCGTCATCTTCCGTCTTTCCCTCCAGTAGCCCGGGGAGAGTTGAGATGTCCATCGTAGTAACGCGAGACAAATGCGTATCGCGCGCGGCTACCGCTTTCGTTTTCTCTCAGGCGGCGTGCGCTAATGCGCAGACTGCTTTTGTTGGGCTGGCTTGCGCGGCGTCTTCCGCTGCCTCGACGCTATCTGCTCGCCTGTGGCATCGCAGAGCGCGCGTCGACCTTGACAGTTTGTTCCCCCTTGCCGCGGGTTGGGGTCCGGAGTGCGTGCCATGGCTGCGGACCTGCAGCTGTCTGCTATCAAGAAGTTGTGGCGCGTTGCTTGGCGCGGGGAGCGCGGGTCTATTTCGGGCGGGCCACGCCGCGTTCGTGCGGAGGCTGACGCGACCGCCGGCCGTTTCCGCGGGAGGAAGAGAAAAACGCTCGTCCGCTCAATCGGAGCTCTGGCGCTTAGAGAACGGGGGAAATGCCCGCAAAACACAGAGCCAAGGGCTTAGCGACAACGGTATACGTGACACCGTCGACCCCTGTAGCGTCACGGCACATTACGGCCGGCGCCCGAGACGCCAATCAGTCGAACGCGTCGCACGCGTTCGTATTCGCTGCTCGCGCAGACCGCGCGCGTTTCCGAATTGTTGCATCAACCTTCGGCCACTGGTGCGGAATTGCGTGAAGCTCAATTGAAGACAATGCAAATGGCTTGCGTCGGACACCAGTTACACCAGGACACCAGCTTGGTACAGTTACGCCTTCTGCCGCTACCGTGTGAACAGCCTACGGAGGATTGCGAGCTTAAGCAACGTTTGTTTTGTCTTTCTTTTTCTTTAGCAAAGCTATATGCAGAGAACACGTACAGACCAAAGCTCTGTCTTCAAAGTACACTAGCTTAAAAACAACAAAAACATACGTCGGCTTTTCTATAGTCTCCGCAGAGTGTTTACTTACGGGCATTGTCTAACAAACGCAATGACACAGTTACACCTTTGTGTAACTGCTCAAATGGGCACTTCACATCACGTTCGAAGCGTTCTTACAAACTAGCCTATAGGCTTTGTTTTCTGTTCCGTTGCCACCTATATGCGATTTGCAAGGTCCCTCGTCCCTGCTTCCAAAGCGGCAAGCTTAGTTTCCGTCGTTCACAGTTTAACCTGAAACTAAGGGTGTCAATGCTTTCTTAGAATATGAAAACTTTCATCGCACCAGCGGTGTCACGATGTGTTGGCAATTATTAGGAAAGCTTTTCGCCTTTAGGTGAGCCTATATACTGAGGAGCACGACGCCTGTTTCCGACCAAATTTTACAAGTTGTCGCCACTGACCAATTTAAAGAACAGTTGATTTCGTACAAAGTAGGTATCGTTTTTTAGACTATCCTGTGTTTAGTTGTTTTTATGCTACCCTGTGTACATCCTTCCTTCGTCCTCGGTAGCGCACAGACTCGTGAAAATAGCCATAACTTCCACATGAAAAGGCAGTCAACGTTCACCATATACACCACATGTTTCCATTGCCAAGGCCGAAAAACAGCAACGCACGTTTAATATCATGAAATCGGAACGGAGAGAGACTTCGTGTGCTGAGGTCCCTGCGGAACGAATCGTGTTGCAGCCCCAGGGCTCTACGAATGAATCTGCGCTCTAGCGTCACATAGATTACATTTAAAATGTAGCAGTTGAAGGTCATGCTGATACGTGATAGAAATAGGACGTCCTTGATCGCCGCTGCAGAGCTGCCGCTTATTCCATGCCTTTGTGAACGTTACCTTCCTCGTATACATAGTCTATGGCCTTCGTTGTATCACACTTTCCTGACAACAATGTTATAAACTTACCAGCCAACAGTTGTCTCCTGGAAATGAGTTCCCTGTGAGCTGAAGCAAAATTAATACTTTATATTGTGTTAAGCTATTAAAAGCGTTTCTTCACTAACACTTTCACAGAATCATTTATGTTATTTGTGTAGCACTATTCTTTGTGTACCGTTTCATAAAGTCGTGTAATTTGCCCGATTGTGTCAAAGGCGTTGCGATGGTCAAGGTGCCTTGACGCGGCTTTTACCCCGTCTTACACGGCACATCTTGTGCGTCTGTATAGAACTTGTTGCGGCAAATAAGCTCAAATTCACACAGACGGTTGTTGTCTCTTTCGAACAAAGAGATAATCTCGAGCATGGCGTCATTCCAAGAACGAGACGAGCACGACAAACCTTGACCGAAAACATATACTGGATAACGAAAAAAAAAGAACATAAGAAATAAAGCGAGTGGAGGTAGAGCAGAACGCGGAAGAACCCGATTAGACCCCTAGCTCTTGTTTAAAGAAAGTACGAGATTACGGTTATATTATGGCTGCTTCTCATACAGCGCTAAAGTATTGTTGAAGGTTTATGTTGCCTAATGGGCTTCCCGGCTGATGAGTGGTTGGTAATTTCACAACAAGCGCTCGCACAGAGAAACTTTTCATTTCCGTACATGGTGCAACTAACAACTGCCGCATTTAATGGAAAATGTGTTATAGGTCAACTGTAACGAAATTTGTTAAAAGACGGCTAGTATGTGTCACCAAAGAAACTGTGTTAAAGCCGAGATGTCAGTATCCACACATATTTCTAATTACCCTTGTTCCAGATTGTCCTGCAGCAGACGGCAGACGCCAGTAGCGGTGTGCCGCACAGATACACAGTAAAGCGAATATGACGTGAATTCCAGAATCCCATGAACACGGGGTGTGTGGCGGGAGCTTCCCGTCGGTATCTTTTGGCTTTAAGGTGTGAAAGAACGCCTTGGAAGTGCAGCAGTTCACAGCATATAACATCTATGTGAAAGAGGCAGGAGGAAAATCTCATTCGGGAAAAGCCAAGTCTGGATTTTGCGTCACTTCCAGTGAGCTTTACAGTAATATTATGGCGATAAGTGCGACGGGCTCAGTTTTCCAGTCGTTTTGAAGTCCGCCGGTGTTGGCGGTGACCTTTCGCTGGAATCAGAACGCTTTGCCAAGCTTTTATAAAGAAAAACAGAAAGAAATCGCAGTGCCACGCGACGATTCGAACACCGTACTCACAGGTTGTCACTCGACCACTCCGCCGATGCTAAAACAGAGTACTGCGCTGGCACAGTACTGCGCGTGGCTTCTCGAGCGCTCGGTGAAATGATTGGCTGTCGCCGCGCTCTACAGCTTATCTTTAGACCAGCGCCAATATAAACGAAGCCAGTGGCAAGACGCGAAGGGCAAGATGGTGAAGTGGAGGAAGAGTCATGTCTCTCTACTTTCTTCACTAGGGTTACTGTATATGCTACAAAAGTCGGCATATACAGTAACTCTGTTCTCCGTCACCGGGTAGTGCCAACTACACAAACGAAGTCTACCCGGACGAGAGGCATCACTGACTAAAGTGGTCTTTTTGAAAAGAGATTGCTCGAGCTCATATGTGAATGTTTACTCGAAACGATACCGCGTAAGACAGTGCAAGACTCACTGCGCATAATATTGCGCTATAGCTATCGCGTCACTGCTTCCAACTATGTGTGCAACAGCATCTTTAGTCTTACCACTATGGATACGACAAAAAATAATATTTTACGCGTTTCAGGTAAAAGCGTTCGCATGCACTTCGCACGCAAAATTTTGCGCTGAGCCTTCTCTCGCACTGCCACTACAGACATTCTTCTACGCTAGCGAAGTTTCGCTGAGGTTGACCTTTCAATCCTATCCGTGCATTCCAAAGCGGAATGCGTTATCTCTGCACACGCAGTGCACGTGATTCTCTGTTTACAAACCGCATCAAACCGACCGCAAACGCAACGTCAATCGCCAAACATTTTCCGAAGCGCCAATGAATAATGGGAACGACAGTTGGGAGAACAGTGGTTGGAAAAAGAAAAAGAAAGTTAAACTTTACAGAGTGTACGCTATCCGTTATAATTCTGCAATCCTAGGATCACGAGACACGTTCGAAATTCACAGTACTGTCACCCCATCCATCTTATGGCGGCAACGCTGGTGACGCCGGGGAAATATATTTGTACTGAACTGATCCGAAACTTGGAAGCGAGCACGTGCTTTCGTGGAGGAGAATTTCGGAGCAGGCAGTCGACTGCGCATACTTACAGTTGTCTTTAGCTACTTCTGTTAAGTTATGTGGTTTAACTTCCTGAAGCAGCATACATACTATATATGGGAGGCGCCGTAGTGTGGTGCTGCTGCATAATTTCGAGCCCCTGGTGTTCTTTAACATGCTCCGAAAACACGGTGCACGAGCATGTTATTTTTTTCGCCGCCAAAAGAATTAATGCGGCCGCCACTGCCGGGGATCGAACCGGAGACCTCGTTCTCAGCAGCACGACGCCTTAGCCACATCGGCGGATTTTACCACAACCTGCTTCTGGGGTGATTAAAATGGGTCGTAACCGAGCGACGAGCACTTTTCGCTTTGACTCGGATGTTCGCTTTTGTCTTGGGCATCGTTACGTAAGTCGCGAGGTTCGCTGAACAGCGCCCCCCCCTTTCCCTCCCCCCTCCTTGCCCCCTGCCCTTCGGGCCTCCCACAATTTTGGCAACCAGCTCTAGTCGGCCAGTGAGCGGTGCCAAAAGACAAACCTATCTGCCCTAATCGTATTGCGACTAAAGAAAGAAAGACACCAAGAACAATATAAAGCGCCCACGAAAGAGAACACGAGCGAAAATATTGCTATAAGAACAGGTTCTGAGCTGACAGTGCAGCAGCCAAGACTGGGTCGTCGTGAAAGCAGCTCATGCACGAGTCCTGTGCGAAAGGTAGATTACCTATTGTGGAGAGACTGCGAAGGTTTTTCTTTTTTTAATCTTCTTCTCGCATGGTGCAAAGTCCTAAAAAGTCTCTCCACCAACGATATGCGCATTACTCGAGCGGCGCCTGCCATAATTCAAGTCTTGGTCAACCAGGCGTCGGCTTAACCGTTCGGTCGACACGGACACCGCTATGCGTTACACGATCCCGGCGGTGGAAACGGCAAAAAACATAAGCCTCTGTGGTTCGCTGTTTCCCACTTGGTTAGGCTGACCATTAGGGTCAGTGTGAAGGGATGGTCGCGCATCTTCAGGCGTCATTCGCTTGCGCAGGTCATATGAAAAAAAAAAAAAAGGAAGAAAAAAATCATTTTCACGGAGTCGGTACAAGACAGATGCACAGAGTGTAAGCACGTCATTTGTAGACGTTAAACCTTGAATGATCACCCTTTTCTTTCGCTGCCGAGAGCGAAGATAGCACCGTTTCGGCGCGTGTGCTCTGTGGTCTTCATAAACGCATTGTTAACGACGGCATGCAACGTACCTCTCGCTAAACGGAGTCCCACATTAAACAAAACAAAGAACTTGAACAGCACGCTCGCTTCTCTCCTTTCTCCCATCTGTCAGCCAATGCAGAGCCAGAGCTGAAGGGCGATGGAAGAGAGCGAAGCAGCTTCCATAAACTTCGACCACGAACTCCTTTGCCGCACTCTGAGCCGAAAGATATTGCTGCGTTCAAACTTCCTGTGCAGCTTAAGCCGTCCGTTCACCTCTCCCCAAGTTGCCTTCTGCCGCGCCCACGTGCTGCGCTTACTAACCCGCTGACGCCCTTCTGGCGTCCTCCAACACATATGCCTCCTCGCGAGCAATTTCCTCTCCGAGCGAGTAATATCCCCGGTTCCACTTGGAGCGAAGGGAAATAAGGGAGAGTACCCGGCCTGCGTAAAGCTAGGTGGTGTTGGCTTGCGGTTGTCATGCCAACGAGGACTCGCTTCGCCCTGCCCCTCTGCATACGTCACAGGCGACGTAAAGGGTTCCCAATGTCTGCGGGCGCGCGCAGCCGCCTGGTGACGTAACGCAATTGATCGCCCGCGGCTGACGACACTGACCGTGCGCAGACAGACGCAGAGTGCACGTGCGCGTCTGCTTTTAGCAGACCCACCAACGCAACGTGCCGGGCGGCACGTTGAAAGCGGCGAGCAGACGGCGACGCGAAACGACGCCGGTGACCCACATTTGGCGGCCCCTCGTGGGGCGCAGCTTGGCTCGTGGCGACACGCGCGAAGAAACACTCAGACCACCAGCACGCGTATATATAAACACGGGGCCCGCGCCCTGGGTTAGTGGGACTTGGTTTGATGCGCGCTAGAGGCACGGTGTTCCGAGCTAAGGTTTCCGGGAAAAACAATGAACATCGAATGGCAGAAACCGTGCTCGCGGGCGCATACCTACTGCTTTGCGAGAGAAAATACGTTTGACCTTGCCTGCTCTTTTCCTTTCACAGTCGTTTTCGATATGGATGCCAGAACCGGGAAGACAAACAACTTGAAGGGGTTTTAACCATTGTAACTGCTTCCGTAGGGACCCCCTGCAACTTCATGCGCTGGCGCCTGCAAACGCTATGTTATATAAAACTTGAGAAGAGCTTAAAGAGCTACGAGGTTCAGGATAAATACGTAGAGCTCCAAATAATAGAAGGTTTTCTTTTCGCAGGCTCAGATGGAGATGATAATATATTAATTAACCCTGTCAATCGTCAACCATTTGCGCTATTTACCGTGAGGCAAAGCTCTCTGGCAGAAAGAGAAATTTCAGTGTATCCAGCTCGCTGCATGATTCGTTTGCCAATCGTCACACTGGAAGCCGAGCCACGCCGCAAGTTACTTTCGGTGCCGCTTCGCCTAACAAGTGCCGCTACGTGATGAAAAAAATAAATGCACGTTCTTTTAAATACATACTCACAGCTGTCGGTAAAATTATTTTTGTTTGGAGAAATGCCATCGACCTTCAGTGAAGAGGTGATAGAAGAATATAGAGAAGCTGCGCCTATGTGCGTTTCATCTATTTTCTTTCTTTCTTTTCAAATTTGCATTTTGGATAGCCAACTGTATTATTTCAGCGAGGCTTGAATGCGGGATATATAGTTGCAGCATAGCTTAGCGGAATCTGTGCACTGCAGGTGTATACAAGTAAGGAAGCGAACACGGAGCACAGTGGCCGAGGAAAGCGTTCTGCTTTGTTCTCGTGGTCTGTACGTCTGCTCGTTTAATTTAGTTTCTACTTTTGCAGCAGTACGATTAGGAAAACCACCGCGTGAAAAACGAAGATGGTCATGGAAGATCCAACCAATGCTCGCTGAAATGAGAAAAGAGCTTGCGTGACTCTGCCGTGTGCTTTTGAGGACGCGTACGGGCATTGCGGCTATCGATTTTTCGCGTGTGGTTATGACGAAACCACGTTCATTGTTGCGTCGGGGTCTCGCCCTGCACTCTTGACGAGTCCATCCACCGAGTAAAGCTCAAGGAGTGTGCACGCTAGTAGCAATTATGTCGTAAATGAAGTGTTTTCGAGAGCATTGCCAGAGCGTTTGGGACTCCTGTTTACCACTTGGTTGCATGATCATCGGCTAGCTAGCAAATGTAGTAGCAGAGCGAGACTCACTATCGTTTATTATAAGGAGGATCCTTTCGTTTTGTAAACACAGACTATCATCCGCAGGAATTAGTGGCAGCCAATAAAACGGTTCCCGTGGTCGTACGAGGTGATGAGCTGCCGCAGGACGAGAACCGCACTAGAAAAGCAACGACTTTCATCGCGGCCTTCACGAAGGTCTTCCCTGCAGCACAAGGATATTTACCGCGTTGAAGCAACTTCGCCTCATTGATAATGTCTACACTTCGTCTTCACACGCACGTAATCATATTACAACGTTTTGCGGTAACCTCTCGAACAGTACATTGCCATGACCGAGGTCGAATTCGGTCATAAATGGTCTTGACCATGTCTGGACTATATGTATATGTGTATATATATATATATATATATATATATATATATATATATATATATATATATATATATATATATATATATATATATATATATATATATATATATATATATATATATATATATATAGGCGCGACTTGTACAAGAAATACTAGCAGTGTTATTATGTTTGTAGAGACGAACAATTCGCATAAACCCCATGTCACCTTTATTTATAGTTCTGAAATTATCCTTCGGAATTCATTGACACAGCGTCTATGCTTGACGGCAGTGGCCACGTTTTCAAGATGGAAATATATATATTGGGGGAGAGATAACAGAACAAAGGTCCTCCCGTAATATATTATGCTTTGTTGCTAATTTGCTACTGTTAGAATGCAACTGGATGTTCTGCTTAATTGTCGTCGGCCTGGCAGACCGTCCCCGATACTAGTGGCTGCTCTGGGTAGTATATAATTATGCAGAATAGTGTCATCGTTCTACCGTTACCTCCACAGCTGGATGCCATCTGCGTGGATGACATCCGGTAACGTCAACTGTAGAGCGGCGATGAGCTAAAACGTTCTAATCAAGAAGGACGAAAAGAAACATTTAAAAAATTTTTTAGCGGGTTAAAGGGGAGGCTACACTCAATCTCGGAAATGATGGGCGCTATATCGGGAAGAATGTGATTAATTGTCACTAGCCTGAAATGTTTATCCCAGCACATCTGCGGTTTATTTATTTATTTATTTATTTGTTTATTTATTTACGTTCAGTCACTGTCAGAACGTGCCAGCCACGGCGGTAGTTCAAACCCGTGACCTAACTAGCCAACGCTCAGCAGCAGAGCGCCACAGTGGGTGAGCAACCGCGGTGGGAATTCGTGGAACACAACGTCGGTGTTGATCCTGTGCCAGTACACCACGGTTACGTTTCGTCTCTATCTGGAACTGACTCGTTCACACCGTTTGCCACCGTCCTTGGTCTTGGCGGCGACCTCGGTCCTCGTTTTATATCGCCAGTATCGGCCGATCCGCACGGGCGTATCAAGTTCTAATCCTCAGTACGAAATCCCCCTCCGCGACAGTCTCCTTAAAGGGCACATGGTCTTGCGTGAGAGCCGCGCTAATCCAATCGAGCGCGGTTCGTTCACTGAGTAGACTTAAGCTGGCAGTCGCGCTGTTCTCCAGAAAGCGGGAATGGAAAAAGAAGACAGTGCGTAGAAAGGGAGGGGAGGGGGGGGGGGGTGCAAGGATGAGTATTGCGTTGGCGTCACAGTATAGAAAAACTTGGCGCACTCGTCGACGCCGGCAGTGGCGGCTTAGCTGTCATTTATAAACGCGGTGCCGCCCTTCAATTGACCTTGAGGGGGCCCAGCTGGAGTCGATTCGAAGATTCTGCCAAGACGCCCCTTGAGCTCGCATGAGTCGCACAATGAGCGTCAATGCGACCTAATTGCTGTATATATGGCCTAAAGACGCGAGCTCAAGCTTATTTAGACGAACCCTGGCACGGGCGCACGTTCTTGAGGCGGCGGGCTCGTTAAACGCAAAACAAAAGCCAAGCTCCACGCATATATCGTTCACTTGCTGAACCGAGCGCCTCAGAGGTTGCGAGGAACAATTATGTGGCGATGTGCGATTAATCGCCGCACACAATAGGGGGCTGAGCTCCGGTTAGCGAACGATGACAGTATGCGATACGGCCTCTGCGCTATCATCATCAGCCTTTTTTTTTTCTTTATGTTCACTGCAGGGTGAAAGTCTCTCCCTGCAATCTCCGATTACCCCTGTCTTGGGCTTGCTGATTCCAACTTGCGCCTGCAAATTTCCTAATTTCATCACCCCACCTTATTTTCGGCCGTCCTCGACTGCGCTTCCCTTCTCTTGGCACCCATTCTGCAATTCTAATGGTTCACCGATTACCTAGACTACGCATTACATGGCCTGCCTAGTTCATTTCTTTTTCTCTTTATGCCAACTGGAATATCGGCAACAACCGTTTGCTCTCTGATCCACACCGCGCTCTTCCTGTCTCCGCTATATACATTAGTATGTATAGGGATGAGCCATCTGGAAATTTTAGTAATAACGTTACCAAAAGTTAGCGTACGATATCCAACCTACTTACGTACGCAAGTGCTCAAGTTGAGCATGGGTTGTGTTGACGGGAATTGCCGCTGGTGCTCTTTCTCGAGTACGCTGATAGCCGCTTGCGTCAGCGTTTCTTTTATTTATCTCACTGAATCTGTACTGACGGCGAGTAGTCATGGCAAATAAGACGTGTTCTCTCACAGCTTTTTAATTATACCATATATATATATATATATATATATATATATATATATATATATATATATATATATATATATATATATATATACTGACTTGATTGAAAGGGAATGTTAACAGCATAAGCAAACATACACCTCCTTGTCAAGCGCAATAATTACTATTACTCTCGACGGTATCTTTCCGGATAGACGCAAGAACAAACAGCGTGGTCGCTGAAGCGGCGTAAAGTGAACGCTTAGTCTTTTTTTTTTTTTCAGAATACTTCGGCGATCGCATTTGGTCGTACTTTACGCCCGGGCATTTCAGTGTGAATATCCTGAAAACCCTCCTGCAGTATAACACCATAGCTTTAACATGTAATTAGTGAGGGTCCTCGTCTCTTGTAACATATAGCCGAAGGTACGCTCCCGAAATGGAAAGCCCTGTTTTCATCACCCGTCCTTTACTCAGGTCAACCAGCGGCGTCATAGTTTAGGAGGGAGTATAAGTTTCTCTTGTGTTGGCCTTGCAACGTAATTATCATTCTGTGAAACCCGTCGGCCCCCTTATCCTGTGGATAACAATTGTGACGACACGAATGTTTCGGCAACGCGGAAAATATTTCATCATCATCATCATCATCATCATCATCATCATCATCATCATCATCATCATCATCATCATCATCATGATCATCATCATCATCATGATCATCATGATCATCATCATCATGATCATCATCATGATCATGATCATCATCAGCCTGGTTACGCCCACTGCAGGGCAAAGGCCTCTCCCATACTTCCCCAACTACCCCGGTCTTTTACTAATAGTGGCCATGTTGTCCCTGCAAACTTCTTAATCTCCTCCGCCCACCTAACTTTCTGCCGCCCTCTGCTATGCTTCCCTTCCCTTGGAATCCATTGCGTAACTCTTAATGACCATCGGTTATCTTCCCTCCTCATTACGTGTCCTGTCCATGCCCCCATTTCTTTTTCTTGATTTCAACTAAGATATCATTGACTCGCGTTTGTTCCCTCACCCAATCTGCTCTTTTCTTATCCCTTAACGTTACACCTATCATTCTTCTTTCCATAGCTCGTTGCGTCGTCCTCAATTTAAGTAGAACCCTTTTCGTAAGCCTCCAGGTTTCTGTCCCGTACGTGAGTACTGGTAAGACACAGCTGGTTATAAACTTTTCTCTTGAGGGATAATGGCAACCTGCTGTTCATGATCTGAGAATGCTTGCCAAACGCACCCCAGCCCATTCTTATTCTTCTGATTATTTCATTCTCATGATCCGGATCCGCAGTCACTACCTGCCCTAAGTATGTGTATTCCCTAAAATATTTACACCTTCCAAAATAAAGTCGCTATCGCTTGAAAGAAACCTAGAAACCAACTCCTGCTGTATTTGAAATGATCAGAGTTTGTCGCATGGATGTATATTGAGGTGATGTTCATTGCAAATATTCTGAAAGTCTGTCCGCGCAGAAAATGAATAGCTGTTGTATGGTCAGTTTTTAGCGACACCGCCGATGCCGTACCTTACAGCTGTCGTCACCAGTCAGTTTGCAGCGGCCTGGCGAGCTGAAGACATACATGGAACGCTGCTCAACGCGCTACCTTGAAGGAGTGTAGAACACTCCCCCTCGCCCCCCCCCTTTTTTTTGTGACACAGTCAAGCACGCTGGTTCGGTCTTGTCTTTAGGGTTCAGAAAATTCTACATCCAAGGCTGTCGACTTCTCAAAAATTTTGTTACCAGTGGTATGCATTGACGTTTACTAGTGAATAGGCTAGCATTATGATAACTCTTGGGAAACGAGCACTTGAGAGAACCCGAGGCGCTTCTGAGAATCTCTCTCTGGTTAATGACTGAAAGAGCATCGTTCCCGGCACCTGAGCCTTTATCGTTGATTTTCTTTTTTTTTTTCAAGATAGTTAGAAGATGCTGCAGAAACCTTACGTCTGGCATTCCAAGATGCCTTCTTCTTCCTACGGCCGAGGTCTGAGTAGGAGGCGGGAGTATTTGCATTAACGTGTTCTGACGTTCACTAATGATTTATAATTCTGTCTCCTGGAATACAAGTGCTCTAGAGATTCTCGGATGAGTTCACGAGACCGTGCGGCGTTTTAGTGAACGTTGTTTGACCGTCGGTGCAGTTACAACGCAGGTTGCTTTTACTTTCCTATGATCTTAGTTTTGTTTGTCAGAAATATCACATTGCAACCTTTCTTTTCTTTATTTTACTTTTCTATTTATTTACTTTTGCTGGTTCCAGGCTTGACGTTCGTTAATGATCAGCACATATACTGGAATACAAGCGGGTTTGCGAGAATTTCTGTACATCTGTTGTATGCATATCGTCCATGTCGGAGTATTTCCATCCGAAGGTTCTGTGTTTCTTGTTCTATTTCACGCTTTAACTTCTGAAATTTGAAATCAAATCCTTCGAAAAGCTTTCTTCTTTCTCCTCCAGAGATAAGGAATTTTGAAATTTGAGAGTCACGTAATCATCGCGTATCTCCCGGTAGACAACGGATATCAACAGAGATTTCTTTTTTTCGTCCATACAATACATCATTTTCAGTTTTTATTGTCTTTTTAACTGTCATCGTTTAGGGTAAAGTGTACAGTGCAAGAGCGTTCGTAATAGAAAAAATTACAGGGGAATACCATGCAGTAAAAAAAAAAAGTTTCCTGTCACAACGCGATAAGGCTGCATATCTAAAAGGGGATAAAGAAAATAACGCCATATGGTATATAAATTCAGCTTTAAAAATTTCTTAAGTTTAGGAGGTGGGAGAAGTCCACCTCTGCACATAAATTATGGGGTCAGGGGGACACAAAGTGAGATGATAATTGTCGCCGTCAGCAACCTGATTAACTAAAATCGCTTGATGACCATTTTGGTGACTGCAGTAGGCGGCCATGCTTGTATTGGAATCTTAGAGGCAGTCGTGTCCCTGAACAGTTTCATTTGGTGGAATTCTTCTAGCATGCCCGTGTTCCGAGATATTCTGCCTGCAAATTTTCATCTCAGTTCGCATACCCGTATTACGCTCGCAATACTTTCAGGATCGGCGCAAAGCACATATTCCCGGTGTGACGCAGATATTGCATCACACCCCGGCCCCGTAGCTTATGTTTTAATTTCAATTTCAATTTAATAAACCTGGAAAGCAGAATTTTGATCACTCCGTATATGGCCCACTCCCATTTAAATATGTTCATATTCCTCGGTAATGACGAATCCAAGACGCGGATGTTCCTTTCAGGAGTTCTACAACTCATCGTCAATACAATATGCAAGACGCGCGCAAGTTGTTATTTCAACGCAGCTTACAGTAAAAGTAACACTGGATGCATTAACGCAGGTACCGGTTCCATTACGTAACAATGCCTCAGCTTTGTCCTGATTAGTTTTCACACAGCGCTGTCAAAGCTTTAGAAAGGTATCGTCAAGTTAAAGAAAAGCGACCGGTCACCAGAAACATAAAGGATGCATAAACATAATATCTCCTTCCGTATGTCGACGCAATCTCCGATACAATAAATACAATTAAATTTTAACTCGCAAACGTCGCAATTTCAGCTGCGATAGGCGAAGGCGATTTCGTGAGGGTGCCGAGCACACTACGACTGCGCGTCCCCTTCACTGACCTTGAGCTATCGAGCAGTCCGGTGCATCTTTCTTACAGGTATGCCTGACGTGTATGCCTGACTTGTATGCTTGACGAGTATGGCTCAGGTATTCCTTACAAGTAACGCCAAAGCGCGAGAAAGCACAAAACAGTCCCTGAACACGCTACGCATCCCTAAATTCTCCGAAGCAAGAATCGAAGTTTAGTTTATGAGTCGAGTCGCTAATAATGCGAATAAGAAAAAAAAAAGGGGGGAACGAAATAATAAAGGTGACAGCTCAAGCCTCCTGTTGCATCCTGCGCTCAGGCACGGCGTGACTCTGTCATTCGCTGCAGGTTATGTGCAGACAGCCACGATCGAAGAGAAAGGTGAGTAGCGCAACTTACAACCAGCACCAGCGTTCCGATGAACTCGTTGATGAGTTGCCGCACTAGCAGGTTCTCGATCTTCATCTTGGAGCGTGTCGTCGAGCTCTCACGACCTATCTGTCAAGACGATCCGAACCGCGCGGCCTCCCGAGTGCTTCACCGGTGACGGGCTTCCCTGCAGTGACGACAGCGTCAAGCCGGTCCTCACCGTCGAGCATCAGCACTGACGAGCATCGCTGCTGTGCAGCTGCCGTCCGCCTCCCTCGCCGACACAGCCGACGATATTTTCTTTCTTTTCTTCCTCGCCTTTAGGAACGGTGGCGCCGGCACAGGCTCGGGCTCGAGACCTCACGCGAGACCCTAGCTCGAGGCCAGCTTGATGATGCCAGCAGCTTTTCCCGGCTTCTGCGATGGGGCTGCAGCATTTTTATACGCACCGGCTTGCCGAGCGAAACGATGGGAGGCGCTTTCGGTTTTGTTTTCCTAGACTCCCACTCACTGCAGCAGATGGCGCCACCATCCTACAAAACCAGAATGAAAGGCGAGTGGGTAGCGTTTACCTTTCGATGGCTTCATCTAGAGGGGGTTACCATCAGTAACGGTAAATGAAGGGGTAAAAGCAGGGAGGAAAGAAAGGAGGCCTCACCTCTGTCACGTGCACATGTAGGGCGGGGGCGGGTGTTTTGAAGAGAAAATGTGCATCTGCGCTTGATCCACCGCGTCTGAATGGCACTCAAAGGCGCTCGATAAGGCGCTCAAAGCCACGAATGCAGAAGAGTTGGTCGCCGCGTTCAGTTCCACCAATTGAAATATTGGAGTGGAAATAAAGCGGTGCAAGGCCCATCTGACTACCAATATCTTAAGGCAAGTTATGTAATGTAGGTGGTGGTGGTAACATCTTTATTGAGATTCTGCTCAATTATGATTTGGCAGGCTCGAGTCCTAGGATGGCCCCTCACGAGGAGCGACTCTTTCGGCCCAGGCAACGAGGGCTTTTTGTAGTTTTTGATCCGGCGTTCTGAGCAGCTCCTCCCACGTCTGTTGTGAGGGAGCTGGCAAGAGCGACCTGGGACGGGGTAAGCCCTCGCACACCCAAAGAATGGGATTTTGGGTAGCCAATGTTTGATTTGTGCAGTATTGACATATTGGGTTCCATTGCCCGTTGGTAATTATGGCTAGCTAATATGGGCTGGGGAACGGCTTAGTTTGGATTCGACGCCGGACCGAGGCTTGCGCTCGCGTGATGCTTGCGTTTGGAGGCGGGTAGAGACGTCGCCTTTTTTGCTTGTGGTAGTTTGTTATCTCGTTTAATGTCTTCGGTGCCTCATCCATGGGATCCGAGTCTAAGGGGAACACCTCCCGGTTGATTAGACCTCGGGCTGCCCAGTGCGCCTCCTCATTCCCTTGATTCCCCGAATGGGCAGGGACCCATACGAGTTCAACAGTATTTTCATTTGTAAAGTCCCGTAGGACTCGCACTGCACAGACGCCTATGCTGCCTCTCGAAAAGTTGACGATTGCCCTTTTGGAGTCGCTTACGATAGTTTGCATAGAGGGATTCATGATGGCCAAAGCAATGGCAGTGGCAGTCAATGGCCACGGCGGACGCTGTTTTTGTGGTCGCCGCGTTAAGGATATTTCTCTCTCCGGTCACGACGCTCACTACATAAGTTTGGTGATTTCGCTTTGCTGCATCGACATAAGCGGTGTGCTGGTTGCTTTGGTAACTTTCTTGAAGGGCCTTGGCTCTGGCAGACCGCCTCTTGTCGTGTCTCCCAGGGAGCATGGCCTTGGGTAATGGTTTTATAACCAAACGGCATTTATAACCAAACGGCATGTTGTTCTTCCTGCTGAATTCATAACGGGATTCAGCTTGAGCTTACTTAGAATGACCCTGCCAGTTGCGGTGCTGGAGAGTCGTTCAAGTTGGGCTGTCTTATGGGCCTCCACGAGTTCGTCTAGGGTATTGTATATACCTAGCTCAAGTAGTCGTTCAGTGTTCGCATACCTCAGGGGACAAAGGGCAGCTTTATGAGCTGTGCGAATGACGCTGTTAACCTTTCCCGTGTCAGAAAGGCGTAGGTGGCAGTAAGGGAAGGAATACCCTATGCGACTGATCAGGAAAGCCTGCGTCAGGTGGCAGATGTCAGCCTCCTTCATACTGCGGTGTCGTGTGGCTACTCGTCTGATTAGGCAAGTTTCATATCTGAAATGCATTGCGCATACTTGAAAAGGATGTCCGATGCATTCTATGTAAACAATGTAAAAGTCGGTTTCATGCCGGGAAGTGCTAAAAAAAACAAGAAACAAACAAGACAACCAGTCTTCGGAATCTGAAAGCAGCGATGAAGATGAACATAAGCTTACAGATGAAAAATCTCAGATGGGTCAAAGTTGCTAAGCTAGCAGATTGCCACCATGAACCAAATGCTTGCCAGAGTTTTAGGACGCCTGGAAGGCCCTGAAAGGAAAGTAGATCGCCAATGTGCAACAACAGAGGCAATAGAAAAGTCAATGGAAATGCTGGCTTCAAAATATGATGAACTTGTGGATAAAACATGGAATCAGGGAATGACAATAGAAAAGTTGAACGAAACATCAGAAGAGCTGGCCAAAAAATTGTCTTCTAAGGACGCTGAAATTGCACAGCTAAATGAAAGTCTAGATAGCGTTGAACGGTATTCCAGGCGAAAAAACACTGAAATACATGGAATACCAGAAAGCTCAGAAGAAGATACAGGCACCACCGAAACAATCACTCGAAGCAACCCACAGAAACAAAGCTGGAAAAGATAAAATTCTGCTTATGACAGTCAGGTTCACTGACCATGCCACTCGAGACCTTTGGCTATCCAAGAAAACCGCCCTCCGGGGTGATAAGCTTTTATAAATGAAAACTTGACGCAGAATAAAAAAAAAGTTATTTTGGCAATGTCGAAGCCTTGCAAACCTGAAGAACTACAAGTTTGTCTAGACGCGGAACGGTAAAATCTTTGCTAGGAAGGTGGAAGGTGCTTCAGTGATTATAGTTCATACAGAGAATGATTTGTAAAAGATAGTTAGTTTAATCGCTGCTTTTGAGTCATTCGCTGAATGGGACAAAAACATCCAGAATGCAATCGCTGAAGACGGACTTAGCCAAGAAATTAGCATACTGCACATAAACGTACGAAGCATAAGAAAACACTGGAATCTATTATGTGTTTACTTGTCGCGAAATGTTGTTACTGATGTGATCGTTTTAACAGAAGTAAATCTGGATGCAACCAGACAGACTTGCTATGACTTGGACGGTTATCAAAAATACGTGTTATGTCGAGAGAACAGAAGAGGTGGAGGAGTGCTCATCGTTGTTAAATACGCATGGATATGTTCTAGGATTGATGTTAACTTTCAAAATGCAGAGGTTATAGCGCTATCTATTAACAAAAGAGAAGTTATATGCATATTGTGTGGCATTTACAGGCCACCAAGCAAGGATACTAATATGTTTTTGAATGAATTGAGCCCTTTCCTTCAACAGCGTATACAGTTACAGTTACCGTTGGTTGGGGACCTCAATATTGATATTCTGCAAGAAGCAAGATCAGCAGTTGCTGATTACCTGAATTTATTAGCTGAAGATGGACTCACGAACGTAATAAACGCCTACACCAGAGAAGAGTACTTAGGACGTAGAATCATGGAAACATGCATCGACCACATGGTATTTAGGCTGGCAAAACAATCATATAGCTCAGGCGTGATCAATCTAAAACTAACAGACCATTATGTTATAGTAGGTGTTATCTTCTCAGACAAATATGTCGAAGAGGAGGGGAGATAGCTGTGTAAAACGTGATCTCTTAGACAACAAAAAAGTTGATGAATTGATCAAGAGTACTAACTGGTTGTCTCTATTAGCTCTTGACCATTTAAAGGCATACAAAAACTTGTGCAAATATTTCAAGATATATGTGATCGAGCTGCAAGATGTGTGACATTGAAGCAAAGAAATCCTGATCATAAATTTATGACTCATGAGATAACATACCTCTGCTACATAAAAGAGCAGGCCTGGCAGAGATGCAGAAAAAAGCCGGAAGATGACGAAAAAATAAGAAAGTTTCGTATGCTACGAAATCTTGTACCCGCAAAAATATGACAGGCTAAAAGGCGATACTTCTTGCATCAATTCACAGTGAGCAAATACGACGTGAGGATGGCATGGAAAATAGCAAATGAATTAATGGGCAGATCAAAACACGTCAGCATCGAGGATACGGTCAAAAAAAATTTTCCCAGCCAAAGCGTGCAGACAATATGCGATAAGTTCAACGATACACTCATAACAGCTGGGGAAATACTAAGAGGAAGTAATGACAACAATTCTTACGTGTACAAACCAGTTCGCGTTTGCGCACACACGGCCTTTCTACCACCTACAAGTGAAACGGTTCTTTGGCGCATCATGCGACAGATGAAACTGTTTAAACCACCGGGAATAGATAGAGTACGTTTTAGAGATTTACACATCCATTTCAATGAGCTGAAAGACGTAATGCTAAATATACTAAACGGCATTCTTGAAACTGGCGTTATACCACAAGAGCTAAAAATATCGATCATAAGGCCAGTTTATAAAAAAGGTAAAAAAGACGACTATGCCAACTACAGACCAATCGAAATTTTGTGCGCTATAGCGCAAATAACGGAAAAGCATATTGCGTATGTGATGTAGTTGTATTGTGAGAAATTTTATCTGCATAATCCAGCTCAATTTGGCTTCACAAGAAAAAGAAACACAATCACACTCCTGGAAGAATTTTCTGATTATGTTCTTAATCTTACTGAAAAGAACCGTGTCGCTTTAGCAGTTTTCATGGACCTGACCAAGGCATTCGATACTGTAGACCACGCTCTAATGATCAGCAAGCTTAATAGTTAAGGCTTTAGAGGTCCGTATAACAGGTTCCTTGCTGACTACTTTTCCAATCGATTACTGTGCGTTAGAATTGAGAATGAATACAGCAGCTATAAAGTAATAAAATACGGTGTACCGCAAGGTAGCACTCTGGGACCAATACTTTTTAACATTTATGTCACTGACTTGGGCAATCTACAACTGAACTCCGAAATATTCCAATATGCAGATGACACCACGCTTATTCTAGGTACCGTGGCATATGAGAGAGGATTCACGCGCCTTCAAGAAGATATACATAAAATCATGGAATGGTTTGGGAAAAATTGTATTTTTGTCAATCCTCATAAAACCAAATTTTTACGTTTCAGAAATCCACATAAACATGTAAGCCTCGACCGACCCTTATACTTGCACAAATCTACCTGCGGCACTTGTGAATGTGTGCCCCTGCAGACTGATTCAGCGGTGAAATATTTAACCCTTTTTGTGGACGAACATCTAACTTGGAATAATCATGTGGAACACTTGCGCAAAAGGCTACGAACTATGGCAGCTTTAATTTATAATTTGCGCGGGAAATGTCCTCTCAGTTTAAGAATTACAATATGCATATCATTAGTGGAGTCTGTTTTGCGCTATGGAATAACTTCATATGGCACATGATCAGATTACAAAAGGCAAACGGTTAATAAGCTTATCAGACGAATAGTAAATATAGTATATCTTATGGAACAGCCTTACACACGGCTTTTGCAAAAGAAAAATACTCTAAACTAGGCATACTCAAGGTAAGCGAAATGTTTCGGTTTTCAGTGGTTCTGAGGCACTATTTTGCAAGAGATTTCAGGGTAGCTGTCCACAAAGAAATGACACTAAGGAAAGCAGACAGATACGTTAAGCCAATAGTTTTCAGAAACTATGGTAAAAAGACGAGGAAGTATTATGTTCCAGCGGTATTTAATGATCTCAGTGACGATTTATGCAATATTGTAAAAAGAAGAACACTGGTGAAAAAGATAAAAAGTGGTGCTTTTTTGAAACAATGCAAGAATGACAATTTTGTGTGGCTTTATGGTCATGATCCTTTCCATGTCCTACGTCATGCGTCTAGTCTACTTATCGCAGCTTGTTGAGTTATACTTGCTTTTCTGTTCATCGATTCCTTTCTTTATTTATATTTCTTTTTTATGTCGCGCAGGACGGGATCCTGCTATCTGGACTTTGTGTTGAGCATCATTGAGCCTTTTTTTATTGAAGTAAATATTAGGAGAGGTTGGTGCTTTTATGGCGGCACCGGCTACACCTCGCCACTTTGCAAAGGAAACAAATTTGCGTAAAAAGGGAGAATAGTGACACAAATTATGACACTCAGTAGAACAATGGATGAACAAAAGATATACAGTCCAAAAGTACATGAATCGCAAGGTTTTGTGCATGAGTTCAGTATACGTACGCATATATAAAGTCAGATATTTTGAACAGCCAAAACACACGTAATACACATGTAAATAACACATGTAATACACTGTAAGTAGAGAACAGAATTATAGATATTGCGTAAAAGTTGCGATCACCACATAAATCAATTGTGAACCCAGAACAACATCTATGTTGCTCATTTATCGTATTAGGATAACCTGAAACTTAATATTTTCCCAAAATGTTGGTGTCCTCTAAAAACTTTTTCAGAACAATAAGTGCTCTTTTCTCAAGGCCCGCAGTTGGCCATGGGCCAAGTACCTTATTTAGGGTGAATGGTCTTCTGTCTAATATCAACAAATTTGCTTGCAGTACCCTTCCTTCTGGATCGTATTTCGTGCACTCGAGGAGGAGATGATGCACATCTTCGTCTGTATGGCCACAAGAACACTGCGGACTAGAGACACGTTTTATCCTGTACAAGAATTATCTCGTAAATGCAGTACCAAGACGCAGGCTGTGTACCAATGTTTAAAATTTTCTGTTGTCTCTTAGATTTTCCGGCACTGATAAGTTTATACATGGGTCTAAAAAGTATAACTCCCAGTTCTTAGCTTGCTGATCAAACCAGGTAGTTTTGCTGAGGCGACAGGAAATCTTTCTCAGGATCAGACGGACTTCACTACACAATAGGGGAAGATTGCTTGTCTGCGTTACTGTGGGCCCTATTCGCAGCTGCGTCCGCTGCAGTATTATCAGAAATATTGGAGTGCCCAGTTATCCACTGAAATGCAAATACGTGGTTCATCGCGCTTGCTTTTCTAAGTTTTTTTGAGCGTCTCATACAATAGCAAAGTGTTCAAAGAATTTTTCTTATTGCTCTGTAGTAATGTGAGAGCGGCTTGCGAATCGCTAAAGATAACCCATTTTTGCGAATACTTTTCTGATGTTATGAAACGCAAAGCAGGCAGGATTGCAAACAGTTCTGCCACGGTGGAAGATGTCTCTCGGGATAATTTAAATGTTTGCCCTAGCGCTAAATGTGAAATGACGAATGCTGAAGTCGAGGAATTGTTATGACACGAACCATGTCTATACATGTGGATGTACTGGGGATATAATGACTAAATATGGAAGAGTGCCAGTTGTTGTGCGGCTGCTATGAACATGTCTCTCTTAGATATAATCCCGTCAACCGAGCATTCTATTTTAGGACATGTTAACATCCAGGGAGGGTAACTAACTTCCACTTTGCATAATTCAAATCTTGGTAATAATGCTTTATGTTCTCGAACAACATCGTGAATTTTGCTTTTGTTTCTTTCGGTAAGCGCGAGGTTGGATGGATGCTTCTCGTGTTGGGTTAAGATGCGATAAATATGTCGGCATGTTTCAACCATTCGTATGACTGGAAATGGTGGGTGACGAGCTTCAGCAATTACTAAAGAACTCGAGGTAGCATGCGGAACCCTAAGACACACTCGCAGCCCGCTTGCCAGTAAACGTTGAAGACGTTCCTCAGAAGTTTGCGATAAACCATGGAGAATAGGTGCCGAGTAAGCAATTTTTTGTTTTATGAGTACGTTATGAATTGTAGTAGTGAGGAGACTGATCCCTCCACGTTGTGCCAGTGAGTCGCCGAAGTACATTTATTACAGCATTGGTCTGCTTTTCAATTGCGCGGATGTGTGATGCCCATGTCAGCTGGCGGTCAAGAATAACTCCAAGAAACTTACGCTCTTTCATAAACATCAAAGTCTGCCTATTAAGCGTAAGTTGGAAATTATTCAGCTGTCATCAAGTGAAAGGAAGTACGGCTGTCTTTGCGCATGAAAGACTCATGCCTCCTTCTTTTAAAAAGGTGTCGATACTATCAAGACCCTCTTGCAGCGTTGTTTGAATGTCTTGTATATGAGATCCAGAGGCCCATATGCAGATGTCATCTGCGTACAGAGAATACTGTAGACAAGACGGGAGCTTTTGTGGTAAGGCTGCCATGACACATTTGAATAAAAACGGACTGAGAACACTGCCCTGCGGAATGCCCTGCGTGGTGCTGTGATAATTACTCTCTCCTTCGATTGTTTCCATAAATATTGTTCTATCTTTCAAGAAATTTGATGCCCATCGCAGTGTTCGACCGTGTAGGCCAAGCTCTAACATACCAGGAAGGGCGTGTATGTGACTTACATTGTCGAATGCTCTTTGAATGTCTAAGAATACTGCTACTGTCACATTTCCACAAATTCGTTCATGTTCGACGCATGTGGCAATGTCTAATACAGCATCCATTGTTCACCGATTTTGTCGAAAACCGGTCATGCAGTTGGAAAACACATTTGTGTGTTCACACCCCCATTGCAGTCGACTGTCTAGCATCTTCTCGATTAGTTTGGGAAAAGAGCTTGTGAGACTGACAGGTCGATATAGGAGTCAAGACAAAGGGGAGTCTTTCCTGGTTTCAGTACTGTGAATACCTAATTTCCATGAATCTGGAAGAGTCTCTCTTATCCAGATATCATTAAATATCTGCAAAAGAGCCATTCTTCCTGCTGGACCTAGGCTCTTTAACATCACATACGTAACACCATCCGGGCCTGCGGTTGTATTTGTACGGCATGACGAAAGAGCACATTTCAATTCATTTAAACTAAACTCACAGTCAAGTTAAAGGTGTTGTGACATAAATCACGCACGAACCTTCTGTTCTGCTAGTGTTGCCGAACTTGTAAACTGTAGGCAAGTAAACGGAATTCCTGGTCTGGATATAAGTTGACAGAATTCGTCAGCAACAGATGTTTCCGGAGTGCTTCGAGCTACGACAAGGGCTCGGAAGGGATGGCTCTGGGTAACTGGACCACTAAAAGATCGGACAACTGACCATATTCTGGGAACCGGAGTAAAAGGAGACAACGACGCGCAGTATTCTCGCCATCTTCTCGTACCTAATTTTTGTAAGCGTCTGCGTGAAGTTGGCTGAACTTTCAGTGCCATCTTGTAGTCATCCAGTTTTCCACTGCGGCTGTAAGCACTTTCTGCGCGTCTTCTAATTGCTCTTAGACATTCATATTCCCCGTCGACTGCAGCGTATTCGTTTGGAACAATGACTAGCTTTGTGCAGATCTTGTAAGACTCACACATATATTTGCAAAACTTTGCAAGTTCGGATTTTCGCCCAATGAGTTACTTAAATGGTGACGATAACTTTGCCAATTAGTATATTTTGAGTAGCACCGGGTCCCCTCACTCCGTATGTGGCGATGTTTTACCAGGATCGGAAAACGATACCTACCGTGCGCTTCTATGTCCGTTGACCATTCAACGCCATCAAGAAGGTTTTGTGAGCAGAGCGTAACATCTATACAGCCTGAGTAACGAAAGCCCCGCAAGAACGTTGGAGAGCTGTCATTTAACACGATCAGATTACTTTTTTCTGCGGCAGACTCTATGATGCTTCCGCGGGAATCGTTATATTCACTGCCCCAGATGACGTTATGTGCGTTGAAGTCCCCACAAACCAGCACACGTGAATTTGCGATACTAAACACGTTCACCAAGCTATCTGCTAATATTTTGCTAGAACATTGTAGAAAAAGACTGATCACTGTGACGCTTGTATCTTTAAAAGATATCTTGCATGCTACGAACTCCGGCATATCTAAATCGCTCGACTGTATTAAATAGGACGGCAGGTCTTTTCTCACGCATAACATCGCTCTGCCACTTCCTGCAATGCACGATGATTTATATATAACATAGTTCGAAGGACGAAAGTCATCTCGTACGCCTGCCTCCTGTATACATAAAACAGGAAAGTTATGTTGAGCTAGTAGTTTGCGAAAATCAGCTGACTTATTTCGAAGGGTATTACTATTCCACTGAAATATAACATTGTTGTAACGATTATTCATTGTAAGCCTGTCGTGGAACTGTTGGTGGTTGCGGAAGCACCTACGATTCCATAGCAAGCAGTGCTTTTACCTCTGGTAGGTTGTTTGCGTGTGGAATGGCACTAAGAATTGCACGCAGAGCTGTGAATAGCATAGGCAGGATCATCTGTGCCACGGGTAAAGACGCGTAGTCACCAAACGACGCTGAAGCTCCATGTGTGCTCGGAGCAGGTCATTGAAGAGCTGACTGAGATGGTCGCTGGGATGACTGGTATGGTTGAGGCGAATGTTGAGGTAGTCGCTCAGATGTTAGATGATGTTGCTGTGTCAGTGGCAGAGGGTGTTACTGAGAAGGTCGGCGAGTTTCACTCGATGCCTGGGTTAGATTAGTAGTATTCTCTGAAGGTGGATCCTGTCGCTAGCTGTCAGAACGTTGTCGACCTGAGTGCTTTAGAGTTGCAGCATAGTTCAAATTGACCCCTTGCTCTTTTTCTTTGTTGGGAGTTGGAGGCGCGCATCTTACAGTATCAACGTTGGGTGGGGGCGCATTACGAGGAGGCAGCCTTCCGTATTTCAGCTCATGTCAGCGTAACCTTGAGGCGGCTCTGCTCTGAGGGCACCCGGAGTAGGAAGCTGTATGGTTTCCATCACAGTTGGCACACTTTGGCTGACGCACAGACTTGCACTCTGTATGGTTGTGGTCTTCTGAGCAGATCTTGCAGCGATGCGGACTGCGACAGTTCTTCGATAAATGTCCAAATCTCTGGCAGTTGTAGCACGTCAGAGCAGGTACATGGTATTCTTCTACGGGATGACTCGTGAAACCTAAACGCACTCGTTGCAGCATTGGTTTGTCTTCTCTGAAATGAAGAATAACGGTTCTCAGAAGGCGTGATTCCACCGCTCCGTCTTCTTGGCGATTGTAGCGCGCCTTACGACGGGCAGATGTCATGCCAAAATCCTTCAGGAAGTCAACCAGTTGTTCTTCCGTATACTCAACTGGCACGTGGTGTATCTTGCCGCGTTCTTGGTATAAGATTCCGGAGTGCATGGCTTGACTCCCAAACCAGCCACTTCACTCATCGACAGTAGATGGCTTGCAGATGAGACTGAAGTAACGTTTACAGAGAAACTTCCATCTCTGTTCACGAGGAATGACTGTACCTTTTCCTTTGCCGCGGAAACAATTTCCGATGCAGCGCGGTTTGGAATCACTTGCCAGAAGTTGCGTCTTTCCTGTGAGGGTCGAAAAACAACTGGAATTCCCTCAGGCCGCTTCTTTTTATACATTACCAAGGAGAACTGCGTTTCATCGCAGTCTATGTCTTCGTCATCACTTAGCTCATTGGTAGATGTCCTGTCGTCGTCAACTCGTGGTTTCTCGGCTTCACTTTCGCTTGCCTCAGCCATATTCACTGAAGGTGCGCTGGAAGGTAGTGCAGCGTTGAAAACTAGCCTCGCCGGCTTGATTACATTAGGCGCGTGTTGTGGCACTTCCGAGTCCGGCGCCGATTCTGCGGCAGTCATGCGCCTAAGAACGCGCTGTCGGACATATGGCTCGTGCCGGTGTTCTTTGCTGCCTACCGCCGTGGTAGGCGTAGATGCGCTGCGGAGCGCAACAAAAGCACGCGATATTGTGCGTGATATTTAGCACACAGGTATCCCAGGGAATGTCTGTTCTCTCTGGGCAACAGCGAAGTCTCAACACCGCACTGATTCTTCGAAGAAAAGCGGAAATATTATCTCACCGAAGAAGCAGCGGCCGCTCGGTGGGACTTCCTTGTAACTGCTGATGTATCCACCAGTTGCCAGGTCAGCCGACAAGCGCTACGTGCTTGGGCTGATGAGCAGACTCATGTGTAGGAAAAAAAAAAACGGGCGAATAAAACTATTGTATTGTATTACACTTCTGACCTAACTACAACGAATTGCATACAGTTCGTAATTTTCCACATAGTAGAGGCTTAGTTTGTCATGTTTATATATTATTATTATTATTATTATTATTATTATTATTATTATTATTATTATTATTATTATTATTATTATTATTATTATTTGTTTTGAACACATATACACAGGTAACAGGAAAGGGAAAGCGAGGAGCAGGCTGGCAACTGCCACCGGAACGCCTGCCTGCCTACTACAACACCTGCCTACTCTTCTGAAGGGAGGTGACAGCAACACAGAAATGGAAGATAGGAAGGTGGGGAGGAAAAAGGAAAGAGGAAAGGAGAGCAACAGGACAAATCTAAAGACCAAAGTAGAACACTGCAACAGGACAAATCTAAAGACTAAAGTTGAACTCTGCAGCCGGAATTAAAGTGACGCCGCGTCGAACAGCCTCCACAATTATCAACCACATCCATGGCTAGTTCGCTATGCGGCTAATTGTATTCTCCACGATGAGACGCCAAGTAAAGCTGCACGTAATCACCGTTTCACGTAATCACCTGCATGTAATCACCAGTTAACAATATACACTACAAGGTGTTTGAACCCGCCACCTCCCATCTTCGAAGGAAGAAGCGTTAGGGTACAGTACTGATCACACACAGTAGGGCCGGTCACTAGAGGTCACGCTACTACAGAATGTTGAATGTTCATGCTACAAACGTGAACCTAAGTTAGTTAATTCCAGAAAGGTTAGTAGGGCGCGATGGGCCTGATCACGTTTAGATGCACAGCCACTGGGGTATAAACATTCCGCGAGTGTCGCACACCGCAGGCCAAGGAGATGATAGTTTCTCACTAGCGACATGCGCTGCGCACTGAAAGCGGGACACTCAAGTATAAGGTGCTGAAGTGTCTCGTAGCAGCCACAAGACGCACAGAATGGACTTTCCGCACGCCCTTGTCTGTATAAACGTTCGTGCACGTTCACGCAACCAACCTTCAGCTTGAGCAGTTGTGCTCTAGCGCGACGAGGCAAGCCTCGACCACGAACACGGGGCGGGAATGTTCCATTTGCGACGCGCTGATCTGGATGCTGCTTGAGTAGGTGGCGACGAATCAGCAGACGAGCTTCATCAAGCTTGCACATAATTTCTGGGCAGTCACAGTTGTTATGAACGCAACTTGAAGCGAGCCGATCAGCCTCTTCATTTCCGGCGATTCCTAAGTGTGAAGGTATCCATTGAGCAACGAGAGATACTTCACGTGATGTAATTTTGCTCGCAGAGTCAGTAATGCTGCGCACAAGTGGACAATCAAGCTCACTGCGTTGTAACCTGCTAAGGGCAGCACGGGAGTCCGTAAAGATGACAACCATCGATGTAATTAACTCCTCTTGCACGTATTTCAGTGCAACATTAATCGCTGCTAGTTCCACAGTTGTTGACGAAGTTGGATGAGGTATTTGAAAGATACGTCGTACTTGAGTTGAAGGGCAGTAAAAAGCTGCAGAGGCGCCTTGACCGTCGTTGTGTACAGATGAATCTGTGAAAACTTCAAGATAATCTGGAAACTTTTCGAACAAGTGAGGCTGAGCCAATTGAAATATTGCCGAAACAGCCATATCAGACTTTTTGTGCATGTCAGGGATTGTGAGGAAAATGGGTATCCCGAAACATGTATTCCCCGTTTATATATAGAGTGTGCCACAGCTATCATGCACTAAGTTAAAGAAGAAAGAGAGAACAGCGAAGTCTTTATGCGGATGAAACGAACTGTATGTTGTTAGAAGCCGCGTGAAGAGGCATCCAGTATTTTTGTATTGCTTCTGATCAATTTGTTTGACTAACCTTTTACAAATAATAAATTAAGATTGGAGACTAACTTATTAATTATTCTATTAATATGTCAGCAATTCGCATAAATAAATTAGAAAACGTCAATTTCAGTTGTCCGCGTGACGCTATGTCTTGCGAGGCTCTTTTTTTCGTGTTCAGAAAGGAAGCGCGTGAAACATTTAAAAAAGCCGACCCAGCATCCCACCTGCTCGCCACAGAAGTACGAAGTACTGCTGTCTATACCAGCTGTGCTAAGATAAAAATTTACTCCCTGCGCAGCCCCCATCTCGACGACCAACTCTGGGCGACCCAGCAGGCCCTACGAAGCGGCGAAGAGGCAAGACCTCGACGTCCCATCGTGGGAGGCCTAGGCCCAGCCGACTGAACCGCTGGTGCTCATTAAAGTTCACTCTCTCTCTCTCAAACGTTCCTTCTCGACATTTCTTGAAGTCGCCTGCAGGCGGTGCATCCAAGTCTGAGAAACGGTGTGATTGAAAACTCAGGAGGCAGTGACAGTTGGGAAATAATGACTTTTGAGCCAGTCGGTTCGACATAGCGCAAACTTTCTAGCGCTAATAAGACGAAGGTGGCAGCAAGACCGACAACCTCAGTGCTTTGTCTGCGCTGTTGTCGTCTGCGTCTTATTAGCGCTAAAAGCTTACACGGATAGGAAAGAGTTGACTTGTAACGCAGTTACACGTAACCCAATGAACAGTTTTAAAATATGTGTGCCGAGTATGAATAGCATGCCGGAATCACCAGGAGTTAGGCGCCTACCAAAAGCTCGCCACATTCAGAGAAACCATATTGAAGCCCGTGTTATTTGGCGCGGCACAAAACGTGGCGTTCATTCACGTCGTGTTGCAATCCATACTTGCATGCAACTTGGGCTGCTTCATTGAGAGCACGGCCGAAGCGATGCGCATGTGCTTCGACTGCCAAAAGCTACGGCGCTACAAGATTATCTCGTGCACAGCCAAGCGTTGGGCTGCAGAGTTGAGTTATACGAAGTGAGCTTTTGCTGTAACCACGGCCTGAGTGCTGGGATGAAAATCGAAATTTTTAATGTGACTAGCATTAGTTAAATACTTCACCCATGCTGAGACCTGTCCTGTCCTGTCCTGTCTGTCTGTCTGTCTGTCTGTCTGTCTGTCTGTCTGTCTGTCTGTCCGTCCGTCCGTCTGTCCGTCCGCCCGGGCCACTGGACATGTGCCTTTTCTTGAAAGACAAAAAAAAAAATCCTTTAAAATTTATCCCGCGATGGGCGGAATGGAGCCCGCATCATACATATTCAGGCAATCTTGCCTGAATATGTAATCACGAAAGCGCCACGCGCGTACTTGGTGGCGGCGCCGCTAGGTGGCGTAACGTGTCCAGAGGGAAGCGGAGAGAGAGATGCGTAGCTGCATACAAGCCTCATGCACGGCGCCTTTCGGCGTTCGCAATCCGATGTGTCGCTAAGTTGCTTCAGTATCGCGTTAACGTCGACATTAATCCTGAAATGGGTCTGCCGGATTTTCTTCCCCCTCTGTGATGAGTCAGAAGTTTTCCTCCCAATTTTACCTTGTTAGCGTGGTGGTTGTGCCGCTAGTAAAAGCTCTGAAATAACGAGTTTGTGCATGCACGTAATATTTTTGATGCACTTTTTTGAGGCACAGACTGCATTTGCTGTCTGTGGCAGCAGCATGGATTCCAAAGCAAGATTACGCGTTTTCGTGCTATGCTCTTCCTATGAGGCACGGAAAGGGCAGGTCACATACTAAAACTTAAGACAGCACTGGTTTCCTCCCTTAGGTTACTGAAAAAGAAAATGTGTGACATTGATTCCTTGATTTTAGTCTCAGGACGAATAATGCATTCACTGCAAGTTAGCGCAATGGGCTAAATTTATTCACGCCCTTGCGCTGCTGTGAATTTCGTCTTCTCTCGCCGCTTGATTTTCGCAGAGCACTTAACATGCGCGGAAAGATGCACTGAAGAGCCAAGTTAGCGCACATGGGTATAGGAATATGTTGAAAACACAACGTCGCAACGAAACCACAAAACTCAGGGTTTTTTTTTTCACTTAAATCGTTTCTTTTCTTTTTTTTTTCCTTTTTTACGTGGTGAATTCGTTGTAACCCGCTGAAAACATACTTACTGTCATGTAACTTTTATTCTTATTCTTCTTTCAGCATGCGATGGCGGGAACTTTATAGTGAACTCCTACATCGCTAAACTAAACTACTCTCTTCATTCCAAGTAAGGTACTTTAATTCCAACCTTTTTTTTATTATTGCTGTACGTTTTCTGTTGTCCGTGACAAGGAAAACACGCAATACGATAGAATAGACATCAAAAGCGTACTAACAGACTACAACGATGTTTATTTCAGGACGCCATGACAACAATGCAATAACAATAGCCACTTGCCGGAATTCACGATGAGAAGTGATTCTTGTAGGAATTCACGTTGAAGCGGCTCAGGTGATGTGAACGAAAGGCACGTAACGAGAAAAGCCACAATAATACAGAGCGCGCGTAGACAGGTAAAAATAGGCGCGCGCGTCGTCGTGTTTCTTTTCTTCTCCTTTTTTTTTTTGTAAACGCAGTATTCGATAAATGTAAGCTGCTGTGCGGATTATATTTTGGCATTTATGCAGATTACAGACGTGCAAATTGGCAACAAAAGCAAAGCAGTGCAAGTCGTGTATGACATGTCTATTCTTAGAACATAGCTATTTCTCTACACTTTCATAACCGCAGCCCTGCGTTTAAATGGATATAACTCTTGCGGATGTGTACACAAAACACGTGAGATACAAATTTGTCCCACGCGAGTAACTTATTAAATAACAAAATATTGCCATAGGAAAGAAACAAAGAACACACACGTGCACGGAGTCGCATCACACATGGGCAGCTGCAGAAAAATAAACAAATAATAGTAAAAAATTAAAAAGATTCCTTTCACATTCCTTCTTTATTTCATTTTTTTCTCTCCCAAGCATTCTGCATATTTATTCCGTAAACTGCAGCAAAGAAGAAAAAAAAAGAGTGTGAGTGCATTCGTTGGGAAGAATGATTTTCTTGAAAGAACAGCAACTCAGTAACTCACTGATAGCACTTGATAAACTTTGCATGTAATATGTAAAAAGAGATGCAGCTGTAGCATTCTCAATTACAGAAAAGAAGAAAAAACAGCCATCTTGAAGCAGGAAAACAATACCTACACAAACAATTCAGTGAACAAGTGGAGGAAAATACTCATTGGTAAAATGAACAACATGAGGGATGATATGTATATGAAAATGCGAGCAACACACACGTTTTATTCTTCCCGATTTTTTTTCGGTCTTCATTATGTAAGATGCAACAAAGCTACCAAAGATCGCAGTAGCGAGACAAACCACAAAGTGAGGATATAAAAAACAAAACAGGAATCTTTGGCAAGCTGAGTGTTGGGAAACGCACATGTACTGCAAAACTTATTATTCGTAGGCAAAATATGCGCTTATGTTACCCTTCGCGTGCTCACACTCAGATATGATCAGATTTTTAAAGCTCTTCCGTCACCTCCAACATTTGGGTGAAACACTTAGCCCCTGGATTATTACATCAAGTTTACTTAATTCGGTGTTAAGAGGCGACTGTGTAAAACTTTATTACAAGCCCTTGTTACGCAACATTTCTGTTTCTTCGCAGAAAAAAAATGAAGCAAAGGTAATGAACGAATACAAAAGCCACTTCACGATCAAATATGAAGGAAAGAGGTCCAGAACGTGGATGTCTGTCACTAGTGACAAAAATCTCCACACAGTCTGGCTCCATCTCAATTGATATGACTTCGGGATTGCGTCGTAACAAAATTGGCGATGAAAGTTGCGTGCAGCACATTTGGGTGCAACAAACCACACATCGATCGGCGTTGGGGTGTCACGAGAGAGGGTGAACTCGCGTTTTCGAAGCACACAAACGACACGCGAACGCCAAAATACAGTGGTCGCAAGATAAGTCCAGATGTCCAGCAGTGATTCCGCGATTCGTTGTTTCGTTGCGGGGCAGCAGCGTTCCAGGCTTGAACCGTACCTTTGCGATGAGATGTACACGGCTTCTTGGGGAGACCGCCTTGCCTTGCAGCATCGAATGCATGGCGGCCAAGATGTGGCACTGTAGTTGTGTGCAAGTATTGTGTGTGTGGCGATGATTGTCCCGGTAACCGTATATGTAATTTTCTTTTTAAAATTTTTCTGTTTCGTCTTTCTTGCTCCGCGTTCAGTTCTTCATTTCGCACTGCTTGATGCCCCTCATTTGGATGACGTTTTCAACTGGGGAGGAGACGGAAAAGATGAACAGAAAAGACGGCAATGAGTTAATGAATGCAGTGATGGATCAACGAGCCGTGCTAGTGAGCCCGATGCATACACTTGAGACCTATATATATCCGAAAACTAGGCACTCGATAAACTCGATAAACTCGTTGTGAGTTGAGTGGCAGTTAAGTGGTTGAGCACCAAGTCTTGATCGGCAGCGGACATTCGCCACCTGTCGAGGCTTTGCCCAAGAGAGAGAACTCAGCCACGAACCATACACATACAAACAGTCACATGCGTTGGCTCATGTAGAATAGATACCATAAGCGACTACTCGAATGAGTGTACGTGAGGAGGGCCTTCACGTTTTCATTTAAGCAAACTACCTCGCGCACGGCAAGACGTTCAAAAAAAAAAAAAAAAGAGAGTTACAGGGGACAGGTGTTTTACGCCTCGGTGGGTACAGCTGTGCTACGCAAGGCTCCGTGCTCCGCGCTTTATTTTTTCTATAGGCTATGTTTTGTTTTGTGCGCGCATAATAGCAAGTTGTCCGTGTAACCAGAAAAGAAAGAAAGAAAGAAAGAAAGAAAGAAAGAAAGAAAGAAAGAAAGAAAGAAAGAAAGGAAGAAAGAAAGAAAGAAAGAAAGAAAGAAAGAAAGAGAAAATGTGTCCACCTGCTTTCAGGGTCGGCTGCGTCTGCATCGTGGGACTGCATTGTTAAGACGCACACACATGGCGAATACCTTTTCGGAGCCTCCCGATCTCGTAAGATCGCTAAATCGTTAGCTCTGCTTTGTTTTTGTTTTCTGAAGAGCTGAATTAGGAATCACATTTCGTAGTGAGATGCTTTGCGGTCAATGTTTGTTGTGTGTCTTGACAAAGAAAAACGACAATACAACAAATAAAAGAAAAATCTTTTTTTTTTCTTATTCAGGCCATTTTGTTTGAAAAGGAAGCAATTAATGTTGCAAGAGGTTGATTTCTTCGCTGCACCCCCGTTCCCCTCCCTCGTCTTAAAAAAATTGCAAATCAGACAAATTGGTAACGATCCATCTTCAACAGCACCATTTAAACAGAGACAAGCAAAAGAACACAAGACACGTGCTGTCATGTATCCTTAAACATCCTAGTAATTTGTGTTCTTGGTTGGCTTCTGCCCTAACAAATAAGGCGCCATCAAGCAGGAAACTGGAAGTTACTCAAAAATGTGGGAATCACTTTCTCTTTATTTGATCGAAGTGAGGTATGAAGTGGCGACGAAAACTGATTTGGAGTGCAGAACGTAGATAATGTTTATTTTTCTTCCGTTATCCTAATCCGAGCTTTTTACATTGTCGAAACAGTTTCTGAAATGCAACGCAAAATGAATTTGAGAATGAAAAAAAAAAAGAATTGGAAACGTCATGTTATCTAATGCAACTGTACTCAAATTGTCTCAAATGAGACAGAACGACAATTTTCGAGGCATTTCACAAAATAAGAAGAACGACAAAAAAGAAAAACAATGCAATATCTTTTCTAAAGAGAACTTGATGAAGGTTTTAGAACCGCTGCAGGATATCAATAGAATATCAACAAGTGTATGCACAAAGGCAAAACGGGTCCATATTTGCAAGCGAGTGAGCCACGTGCAAATAAGGCAGCCTATCGGACTGCCAGTAGTCTCTGTAATAAAGAATCGGTTACTTCGAGCAGTCCAGTCGCTTGAAACTGTGTGCTTTGCCCAGAAATGCGTTTCTTCTTTTCTTTTTTCGCTTTTTCACAGGCTTTTCACATGGCAAGTTCTGTGCACCAATAATACAATCTGAAAATGTTATGCGAAGCAGGCGAACATGCTCGCCAAGTGCGTTGACGTGCTTAGCATGCGTGCGAGGTGGGTCATCGTGCGACAAACGAAACACATGCGAGTTCACATGCAAATGAGTTATTCTCCGCACATGCAAAACATGCTATCGTCCGCAAACGCTTCGGTGTCGTTCCAAGTGCTGAGATAGATATAAATGAACCCTCTTAATTTTTCTGCCTTCTGATATTCTCGTGGAAAACTTTCTTATCCGAATGGAAACTATAAACTTCTTCTACACAGTTCGCATTCTCGGATTACCGAAGTGCCTTACAATTGTGACGTCTGGTTTTTACTGCAGAAATCTCTTCGCTACTGTAAAGTTGTGTAGAAGTGCTAATTCATTTTCCCGTCACTCCGCCTTTTTCAATAGTTCATTGTTCACATTCGTTATACGGTGGAATGGCAACAGATAAATAGTGTCGTTATAGGGATTTGTGCGTTGCCCAGAATACCGTGAAAAATGTGTAACCTTAAAGATACTGCCGACAAGATGATGATGGATCTATCAAGTGTTTCTCTTGGGCGCAATATCCTCGATAAGGCATATCGATGGCTTAAGAGCCGGTACTCACTGTAGGCAGTCGGATCTATGAAGCCATCACCGAAGCTGTGAGGTGAGGTACGCAGCGCTATGTATATATGGTAAGCGATAGCGTGTACTGTGAAGCTGGGGTAAAAGAAAGAAGGGTAATCCGGTGCCACTACGGAGGGGAATGAATGAATGAATGAATGAATGATATTTAAGAAGGGCCTATGCGGGGTTGCGAAAAGATGGTCCGACAGAAGGGAAGCATGCGGACGTGCCTTTGCATTTAGTATCTGTGTTTGGAATTAGTTTTGTGCGTGTGAGTTGTATGTATGTATGTATGTATGTATGTATGTATGTATGTATGTATGTATGTATGTATGTATGTATGTATGTATGTATGTATGTATGTATGTATGTATGTATGTATGTATGTATGTATGTATGTATGTATGCATGCATGCATGCATGCATGCATGCATGCATGCATGCATGTATGTATGTACGTATGTATGTATGTATGTACGTATGTACGTATGTATGTATGTATGTATGTATGTATGTATGTATGTATGTATGTATGTATGTATGTATGTATGTATGTATGTATGTATGTATGTATGTATGTATGTATGTATGTATGTATGTATGTATGCATGCATGCATGCATGCATGCATGCATGTATGTATGCATGCATGTATGTATGTATGCATGCATGTATGCATGCATGTATGTATGTAGTATGTATGTATGCATGTATGTATGTATGTATGTAGACAACGAAATCAGGGCTGGGCTGTGTGCATTATGCCAAAGACCTAAAAGAAACTAGTCTGATAGCGGCCTCTTATCGACGTTTGCAATGGAAGAGACCAGTGTGTGTGTGGGGTGTGTGAACGCTTGCTGGAATATCAACAAAAGCAGAAGCAGCAACGCGGCGAACTGGGCTAGTTGTCACATTGTAAAAACGGATAAAAAACCAGCGGAAACACACGAGAGACCAAATGAAGAAGACGACAGGACTAACTTGTCTCTCGCGTGTTTCTTTTTATTCTTTCTATAAAAGAAAAGCGCGCTGCCGGAAACATACAATAACAGGACGCAAAGGCCTCATGAGATAATATCAAATCATAGATGCCTGGTCCCAGCACTTCCGTAATCAGACTTTCGCACCCAAGTGCTACAGGCACGCAGCAGAGCAGATTTGCCGAGACGCGTGAAGGCGCGTCAACGCACGTTCGTGTGGCTACCGCACGAGGCTTCGAAGGAGATACTAAAGGACAACGTGACCTGAAGCTCAACAGATTGATCACTGTGTAGAGAGAGAGAGAGAGACAGAAGAGGAAAGACAGGGAGGTTAATCAGACGCGCGTCCGCTTTGCTACCCTGGACTGGGGAAGAGATAGATAGATAGATAGATAGATAGATAGATAGATAGATAGATAGATAGATAGATAGATAGATAGATAGATAGATAGATAGATAGATAGATAGATAGATAGATAGATAGATAGATAGATAGATAGATAGATAGATAGATAGATAGATAGAAGAGAGAGAGAAGAGAGAGATACTTTCTCGCACTTTTCAAGGTTCGCACCGAGACTACACACGGTCTCCAAGACCTGTCGACTTGAGGCAGTGCCACAGCACTTTGATGGCTTTCTGTGCCACCGACGCGTACGGCCATGGTCTAAGAATTTCCATTTCCGAAAAAGGTCTCGAGTCCAGCCAGTTAAACGCTGTCCTGAGAGCTTCACGCTCGACGTCGTACTGGGGACACAGACATAGGATGTGTTCAATTGTGTCTATGGTTCCACAAGAGTCGCACGTGGGCGTATCCCCCATTCGAAGGCAGAACAAGTAGGCCTTCGAAAATGCCACCCCGAGCCAGAGGCGGCACAATACTGTCGCCTCAGAACGGGAACCTTTTGATGGCACCTGTGGCATTTGGGATGGATCAAGTCTATGAAGATTACACTTTGGGAGGTTGTGATAATACCAGTATTGGTGTGTCATAGCTTTGGCCACGACATGAAGGTTTCTTGAAGCGCCGGCTATGGATAAGGGAATTGGAACTGGTCGGGCTTTCAGATGGGCAGACCGGGCGGCTTCGTCGGCGAAGTCATTACCAGCAATGCCGGCATGTCCAGGTCGCCACTGGAATATAATTTCATGCCCTTTAGCGATAGCTTGATGGTGGTCTTCTCGTAATTATTTCATATGTCAGCTACTGATGAGTCCTGTGATATAGGGCAAACTGCAAACTCTGAAGTGGTGCCTTAGAGTCGCAAAAGATAAACCGTTTCTGAGGTGTCTCTTGCAAGAGGTATTTGACGGCAGCACGCAAGGCTTCAAGCTCTGCCGCCGTTGACGTTGTCATGTGTGTCAGTTTGAATTTCATTGGATCACTGTGCAAAATGGAAGCATAACGCCCACTTTCGGTCGTTGCACCCAAATCATGGGGTAGACGAATTCACTCGGGGGTGAGAGAATTCACGGCACTTTCGCGATGCCAGTTCTTGTTTTCTTTTCTGCAGAGATATAGTCTAAGTGTATGGAAAAATTAGAGATAGCGATGACAACTGTACTCATAAAGTGGAGATACTGGCCTGGATAAAGCACTGTCTTGCTATACTCCACATATTGGATGGAAGGTATTACGGCTGCCACCAGTTGGTACGGGCACGATGTTTCGGCGGCCTTCAACAATGTCTGCTTGGAGCTCGAACTAGATTGACCATCGGAGAGGGTTCGGAAGGGAAGACGATATGATGTAAAAGCAAATAACAAGAAGTTCAATACATCGTTACGAGTGAGCGGTGCACTCCAAGACAAAAAGTACAGAAGCGTTCGGCATGCGTGCTCCTCCACGCAAGGGCAGAGATCTTTCTTGGCGTCTCGCTAGCCTTCTTATGCTCTACAACATCCGGGCAACCTCATTCTCTCTTGCTCCCTTAGAGGGCCTTGTCACCCTGGTCAACCCACACAGGGGAATACGGAGAAGAAAAGCCACTCCCTGGCGTAGAAGAGTTGAGCGTACTTCCCGTCGTGCCAGCGCACACAAAGGAATTCGGTGAGAAACCACTTATGTCGTAGAGGTGATGGACAAAGGAGAGAGGAGAGTAGGATTTGCACTGATGCATAATCCCATCGCACGTACTCGATGTGAACGAGCGTGATAATTAGGCACGTCGTGTTTCAGGCGCTTGGCATCCGTTCCATTCATCGCCGCACACAGTGAACCATAACAAAGGTCAAATAACACGGCCGCGAAGATGTCACAATGTAATAAACCGTTCCTTACTGATGAAAAATAGTAAATTGGTGCAATCAGATGTTGCAAGAATGAATTTGAAACGTAACGAGGAGGTGGAGCAGCGATTTCGAGATGTGTTGTTTTGTGGCGTACGAAGTTTCCACCCTAGGCAGAAAATAATGGACTTGCCAATGCAGCAGCGCAGCCTGTTGACTTCGTTAAACTTAATATTTACTTGTAGTGTGTGTTTAAGTGCATTGGAGCAGCAATGAATATCTGAGCCGATGAGCTGGCTCTGTTATTAATGAAATGCAGATTCGGGACAGGCAGAATTCAAAGGCAAAAAGCAGTGCAAGGGGGAAAAAATGAAGAAAGAAATAACGGAATCAAAGACAAGAAGGGCTACTCTTACAAACACGTGCTCTCCGGAAAAGCCACCTCCGCATGTTTCCCTTCAGTCCATCAAAACGAGCAGTGTGCAACGTCGTGAGGGGTGCGCCATGCTTGAGCATGCTACGACTTCGCACTTACTTTCACATTCGAACCCCGTCTTGTCCGTAAGCATCTGAAAAGTACAGTAACAATCGCTGTCTTTTCTTGAGCCTGAAAACTTGGTGTGAGTGAAAGGAGAAGGGCGGCCTTTGAAAGTTCTGTGTTTGCCCTAGGAAGACTGACGAACTGACATGCTATAACGACAAGGTGTGCCCCTCGCTTTAACGTAATCTTCGCTTTAACGTATATTCCTGGAATCGAGGAAAACGGATTAAGAAAGGGCGTACTCGCGTTTTTATGGAACGAAAGATGGCCTTGTGAGTGAGCAATAGCAGCCATCGGAAGCAGTCTGCTTTTAATAAATGTACGATGAGTGGACCTCGAGCGCCGTGCTGACTTCGTGATAAACAATGATACCTAGCCTTCTGGGTGCAGTATGGCACTTTGTTATATTTCCATAGTTTTTTGTAGATGAAATGTGATGTGTACATTCTTGAAGCTGAATTGTCAGTCAGTGATGAGCATGATCGAATGATTCTGACTCGATACGCAAGTTGATCTTTCCTATCCCAAGTAGACCCAAGGCTACTCGTGATGACAGTTTGCTGCTAGAATTCATTCGCACCAGCAGGCGCAAAGCCATATTTTGTTGGGTCATTACAAATTGAAAGTGACTTTCTACAGTTCGAGGTGTATTTATTAGCCCCGTACATTTTTAGCGCCATATGTCGTTTGAGTTCAACGTGGTAGCTAGGCGCTAAAACATAAGCTGGATTTAAACAGTAGTCCCTTCCGTAGCAGACACAATGTCTGCTTTTAGAAAATACTGGGACTTTCTTATGCTTGTGTATTACAGTAACCCTCCGAAGATTGCTATTAACAAAAAATAATTCCGTAAGGATTCTACTTTACAGTAATGCTGTATACCGGATGTTTCAATGACGACCGTATTCGATTATGAAACAATCGGGAAATCATAAGTGCGAGTCGGCCTAGTTGGAACAGATTCATCTTAAAACTTTTTGTGCGCAAACAGCGACGAAGAAGAGGAAGAAGCGCGCGTCCTTGTGTTGCTCCTCTTCTTCGTCCCTGTTTTTTTTTTTTGCGCACAAGAAGTTTTAAGATGAATCTGGGAATGATTACAAGATAACTTTTACTGGCTGTCTGTAACGCACATAGCTTTTTATTACCTGTTTTTGATGATTTCACTTATCTGTAACTTTAGCACACATTTTACTGTCATGAAATATAAATGCTCGAAGGACGGCAACCTATAATAGGGGTCCTGGAACTAGCAATAGTTTCCACATGTCCGTTTTCAGCACTCTATAGCGAGGAAACTCTTTGTCCTCAAGTATGTTCCTTTGTCCTGAAGTACGCAAGGCAGGCTTAAACTTGGGGTAGGTCGATACGGGAAATGTCAGCAGCATTTTAGCTGCACGTTTGCGGGACGCATATCTCGAAAACAGTTCCTAGTCTGAGCACTCCTACTTGTTTTACGTGCCTCGACCAGTGACTGCCATACAGCAACACGTACGCTATGGGGGTGCCTCTCTCGTCCGCTGGTGTGCGAATCGCTGCCCGTGACACGGCTACGTCCGAGCTGTGGGGGCGCGCCCTCGGACCGCTCAGCACTCAGAACTGGCGTGGCTTTGGTGGAGAAATGTTAGACCTTGGCTCTTTCTGGTCTCGCCATCTTTCTAGGGGGCCGCGTCCGAGTCCGGTGAATCCACGTCCCAACGTGGATTCCCCGTTGTCCAACGTGGAGCTCGAACCCACGACCCTTATGTTACGAGGCTTATGCTCTACAGACTGAGATAGCGGGGAAAGTACCACGACTAAGCGATTCATTTAAAAAAGTGATTATCAAGATTTAGAAATTAATTTAAAGAGCTTATTAGGGATGATCGCCTTATATGTGATGTCAGTCATTGAAATACATTTTGATCAGCAAGGTTACTGTTTTGTCGGGGCATTTAATTACTTCAGAACCGTCATCGCTGAAACATTCGGTATAGCGAACCAATCCTGGGCGTCCTATCTTGCGTTTCGCGCGAATTTGACAGTGCAGGCAGATGATGAAAGTCGCCCTGACCTTCTTACGTACACCTTGTAGCTAATGAACCCAACGCGGTTTCGCGATCTGTAGTTGCTATGGTTGCTCAGTAAGTGACCATTCTTACCTCTAAAAAATTGCCTCATTCTGATTCGCCAATTGGAATCGAGGTGCTGTAAAGTGTGCAGAAGGTATTTTTATTGGTGCCGTCTACGAAGATGTTGAAGAAAACAACAACAACAAGACACTGTGGAACGAGGAACGCATGTGCGCAATGTTAGTGCTGCAGCTGAGAGAGCATGCGATTATAAGCCTTAGTGCTGAGAACATTCCCCAGGCGAGTTCACGTGTTAGATGTTAGTAAATGTAGCTGCGGTTACTGCGAGCACAGCCTATAAAATTTTCGACGCGTCGAGCTGCTGTCCCAAGCTTTCATGTTGTGTATCAATCTGGAAATCAGTCATGAGCGAAATCCTGCACGTGCAATTGTTTGTAAGAAACACTGCTACGAGGCTTTCGTATAATTCTTTTTAGCGTTTCTGCCTCGGCGAACCCCCATTAGACATGACTATTTCGTGATCACACGGTAATTGGGGTGCTATTGACATACCTCCCTGACGCTACCTTAGCCTCACGTAAAGGCGCAGATAGCAGCAACACGACCTATCTGTGTAACTGCGCGTATTCGTTGGGTGAGCCTTCTCTTTTTCTATCTTATTTTTTTTATTGCCTTTTCTCCCTTTCTCAGCGTAGAGCAGTCATCCTGACGCTTTTCTTGGCTAGCCTCCCTGCCTTCCTAGAATCATATCCTCTCTAAGGCACCGTTTAAGACACTATTTATGCTGTACTTAACGAAAACTGCCGCTTAGAGCTCTTTCATCAGCATGAATAACTGATAAACAATGTGTAGTGCCATAGCCTCGGAGAAAATGTAACCGATCGTTCAGCCTCAGTTCTCATTGTACGCAATGTGTCTCAGTGTGAAACTTCATATTAACTGCTCTTGGCACGGCGTTTCCTCATGATTTCTTCAGGGAAGGAAAATTTTTCTTTTATTTTTATAACAATCTCTCTGTTCATTTTTAACACATTCATTTACGCAAGCATTTTTCAGAAACGGAATGTATTATACTCGATGTTAAATGTTGGACTACATATGTGACGTTTGTTTCGCGAAAGGCTACAGAGGATTAGAATGAGTCAGATGATCAATTGTATAGGAAGGACCAGTGGCATCCCTGTAGGGCGTTGGTTCCTTTTTTTTTATGTCGTTCTGTGCCCTTCAGAATTTCGCCAAGCAAAGGGCGTAGTCCAGTGTTTGTGAAGCTCACTTCTATCCTGTCTTTCACCGTCTTTCAGCATTAGTGCTCTGGAATGGTATGATTTGCTGTTAACACATGAAAAATTCCAGCGCCACAAAGAGTTTGACGACATTTCCATCCTTGATTCTACTCTACAGTTACCATGCCAATCAATCTACATAGCCTACCGGCTTACCAAAGAGCCACTGACGCTAGTAGAGATCAATTCTTCATAACTCTAGAACAGTCAGTCGGACGTGTAGCGCTCCTTCAACCTGTTAATTTTTGCGCGAAGAGTAAGACCTTGGGACATGAATGCGCTAAGCCAAAATGTCCCCGGAACGTTTCGTATTATGGCTAAAGGACATTGGTTACGGAATGCGTAAAGTTGTTTCCATAACTTTGAGATCAAGGCAGCGCTTTAGCATAGTTTATTTCTAGTAGCGTAAACGTATACCAAAAAGCTAAAGAAAGACGCATTCGAGAATAGCGGTGCTGATGGTGACACCTTGTGACGCTCTGACTAGCCGCAATAACTGAACATTTTCTCGTGCTCCACGACTGTTCCTTTCGAAAAACACTGGGCAAAAAGAAGTATCTTATTGATGAGTGGAAATCTTGCTCCAGCAGAGATAATTGCAGCACAGCTCTGGTTGAATGAAACGGTAAAGACTTATTAAATAAGTTGGTAGCACACTGATTTGTTATAGGGGAAGAAATTGCATAGAATAGAAAGGGGAAATTATATCGTGCGGAGGGTGCCTTTTCCGCGGACAAAATCCCAAGCCGACTGCAGGGCTGGAGTGAAATCTGCTTGTGGCGAGCCCCTACTAATCTCTGTCCGCTGCGCTAAAATCTGTCATTTGGGGCGCATGCGCCGTCACAACGAGGGAGCTGGTGCTGCACGGCATAAATATTGTGCGCGCTTTGGTTAAACACAGCGCTGCAGGGTGCCACCATCGGCGCTGCTCCTATAGCGTCTTCGCTCTCCGGTATTTTGGCACACGTCTGTGCTACGCTGAATGTCTATATGGTACGTGAGTTTGGTGGCGTTGATGATTTTACGTGCTGCGGTTCGTACTGCCAGAGAACGGACACAGCGGTGTAGCACGTGCTAAGTCTTGGGACAGAAACTCGACGCGTGGCTTTAAGCGCCTCCCTGTAAACAGCGGATAGGGAAACTGTACGCACCGTCCTTGGCAGATACCGCGTTACCGCTGTCCATGTCGTAGCTCGATCCGGGCCAGTGAAGCTCCACAGTCAGCGTGTACAACCAGGCGCCCACGATGGCGCCGATATGCGGGCCCACGATGGGTACCCAGAACCAGTTGTAATCCCGGTAGCTGCGCACCAAAAGGTAAAATAAAATAGGCTTCATCTCATGTACGATGACCTGCCACAAGTTATGCCTGATATTCGTACTGGCTCTATGCTGTTGAAGTATGTCTCACACGGATCGTCTTTATTCGCAAAAAGTGGGATAAAATAAGAAAAAACTGGAAGGTGAGACTAGTTCAAGAAAAATTGATGGTTTATGTGGTCGTGTACAAAGCTGTGTGATCCGCGAGTGGGCTCAAATTATGTGGCATACGTGTAAAGATGCCCAGTGTGGACCAACGGAGATCAATCACCACAGTGGCAGTGTGCATATACATACCACAAAGTACTACAGCACTTTGTGGTATACTGATGCCGGAGAGCAGATTGAAGAGTTGGACGTAGGTAGCCGTTCTGAGGCCTTCGTGTAGATGGCACTAGCGGCCGCAGTCCAGCTCTGAAGGAGCCGAGCGATCACAAGTGGTGGCTAGCGTCACAGTTTTAGTGGATCCATATCGTCCCCACCAAATGCGCTGGCTGCGCTGGCATTGCGGGCTGAAATAATCGCCTGGGAAAGCACACAAAGGCTCTTCAAACTGTTTAATAAATCTCAGCGCCACCTTCTAATCAGGAGAGGAACATTTTAAACGTAGGTCATATTTCAGAACGACGTTACGCGTCCTTCATTAAAAGAAAAAACACGGTTTCCGTGTGTTTTACCTAACATAAGCGGTATTGCACCCTGAATCATGTTCCTGAGTGGTTAGCGCCAGAACTCAAAAGCCCCGTTGTAATCGACTCGAGGAAAGCCAGTGTGCCGTGTATACGGGGCACGTTAAAGAACCCCTAGTGTTCAAAATTGATCCGGAGCCTCTCACTACGGCGTGTCTTATAAACAAATCGTTGTTTTGGCACGCAAAACCCCAGAATTAAATTCACTCGAGCAAGTCATCGCTGTCCCCCAAGTATAGTAGAATATAGTAGTAGAGGGACCTTGTCCACATCATCATACAAAGCACACATTGAGTACAGACGAGGCGAACATGCGCAATGAATCTGAGGCAGTTACCAAGCGAGTTACACAGGTAAACTTGTGCAGAATCTTCCAGACCACTGTAATTAGACTCCCCCTCCCCTTTATTCTTGTTTTTTTCTTTCCCCTCACCTTCCGACCCTTCTGCAAAGGGGTGAATGGAGGAAGGACGAGGGGTAGAGTGACCAGTTCAACGCGTTCAAGAAGGCGATGAAAGGGCCTAATTAATGGCTGTTGTGTTATGTCCGAAAAGATGGGAGCAGAAGAACACGACAACGAATGGTGCGCCAGCTTTCAGCTCCTTTGTTAGTGTAAGGTCAAGTATATATGTATATATAGATTAAGAATCTGATTGAAATACAAGTGTGCAATCTACAAACAACCAAAAACGACTTTTCTTTTTTTTTAACGCTTTATTTTAATCTGAGTATTACCCGGTATATCTGCATGATATGACAATAATAAACTGTTGTGACATTGCGCACCATTTTTGTGTCCGTGTTTTCTGTCCCCGTCTTTCCGTCTTTTTGATGTTGTACATAGCGCAAGAAGAAGGTATTGACCCAGGAGCTTTGGCCAGCATTATGACCATTACTGCTGGTCTTCATCAAACGCATGAAAGGATCCCGCCAACCTGACCGATCATCATATCTTGATCAAAACGAACACTTCCTTTAATAGGAACCACTCCAACAAACCGTACTTAAAAAACAAACACAAAAAATTGGTGACGACTACCCATGCAAAAGTCCTCATCATCATCATCATCATCATCAGCCTGGTTACGCCCACTGCAGGGCAAAGGCCTCTCCCATATTTCTCCAACAGCCCCGGTCATGTACTAATTGTGGCCATGCCGTCCCTGCAAACTTCTTAATCTCATCCGCCCACCTAACTTTCTGCCGCCCCCTGCTACGCTTCCCTTCCCTTGGAATCCAGTCCGTAACCCTTAATGACCAACGGTTATCTTCCCTCCTCATTACATGTCCTGCCCATGCCCATTTCGTTTTCTTGATTTCAACTAGGATGTCATTAACTCGCGTTTGTTCCCTCACCCAATCTGCTCTTTTCTTATCCCTTAACGTTACACCTATCATTCGTCTTTCCATAGCTCGTTGCGTCGTCCTCAATTTGAGTAGAACCCTTTTCGTAAGCCTCCAGGTTTCTGCCCCGTAGGTGAGTACCGGTAAGACACAGCTGTTATATACTTTTCTCTTGAGGGATAATGGCAACCTGCTGTTCATGATCTGCGAATGCCTGCCAAACGCAGCCCAGCCCATTCTTATTCTTCTGATTATTTCCGTCTCATGATCCGGATCCGCCGTCACTACCTGCCCTAAGTAGATGTATTCCCTTACGACTTCCAGTGCCTCGCTGCCTATTGTAAATTGCTGTTCTCTTCCGAGACTGTTAAACATTACTTTAGTTTTCTGCAGATTAATTTTTAGACCCACCCTTCTGCTTTGCCTCTCCAGGTCAGCGAGCATGCATTGCAGTTGGTCCCCTGAGTTACTAAGCAAGGCAATATCATCAGCGAATCGCAAGTTACTAAGGTATTCTCCATTAACTTTTATCCCCATTTCTTCCCAATCCAGGTCTCCGAATACCTCCTGTAAACACGCTGTGAATAGCATTGGAGAGATCGTATCTCCCTGCCTGACGCCTTTCTTTATTGGGATTTTGTTGCTTTCTTTATGGAGGACTATGGTGGCTGTGGAGCCGCTATATATATCTTTCAGTATTTTTACATAGGGCTCGTCTACACCCTGATTCCGTAATTCCGCAAAAGTCCTCATTGCCGTCCAAAACAGCGGTAATTGACCCAACGATCGACGGCAAAGATAACGACAACGGTGGTCCTGTGTACCGCTTAACCCTCGCAGGCTTCGTTATTTTGTACTGTAATTGACAAACTATGTGTAATGACGTCGACGATAACATGACGATAATGACGGCGTGACGATTATATTACCACGAGTACTTATGTATCTTTTCTAGTGACCGCCTTTCTCCGGCTAACAAATTTTAAAGGTTATCGCTCAGCGCATAACGCGCCTTCCCTGTATCGGAAGTTTCTCGAAGGTCATCGATGATTTTAAGAGTCCTATCTGTTGCCTATGTTGTCGCCGAACCTTGTATAATCCTGCACGAGACTTGTGTACAAACATATTACTGAGCCGCTATAACGCAAAACTATTCCAATCTGGTTTTATTCCAAACCGGCCATTAGCCATCCGTGATAGCTACGTCAAAATGTATCGGGCTTGGCCCATTTGGGAGCGGCGCCCGCCCATATGGGCTGGTCGCTAACCTATCTGACCTATCACTAATTACCGATTGGAGTTGGAATAGTTTTACTTTAATGGAGTATATTCTAGAGCTTGAAGGTTCATATATATATGAACCTTCGAGCTCTATCGTGCATATGGCACGACGATGACACTAAGAAAGCTCCGAAAAAGACACGAAAGTACGTACGTCGCGGTCCCAAGCCCGAGTTGCGGGTGGGGAGAAGTATCAAATCGGCCTACTTATTCTGTCTGGAGAGAGAGAGAGAGAGAGAGAGCAAATGATAAATGAAAGGCAGGGAGGTTAACCGGGACTGAGCCCGGTTGGCTACCCTACACTACATGAAGCAGGTCGCTGCTGACGTGCTCGCTGAAACAGATCGCTGCTGACACGCGGATGTTCCCTCGCGTCGTGTGCACAGGCGCGATTGTCGGCGCTAGTTTCGGCCCACCGGAGAGCCGCCATGAGAGCGGCTGCTGCATACCTGAAGACCTCAACGCCCCATCCGGCCATGGCAGTGAACACCCTGGGTGCCAGGTCTCGCGCCGGGTTCAGGGGCGCTCCACAGTTGTAGCCAAAGCAGAGGATGAGCCCGCCCAGGGCGAGGCCGATGAAGAGAGGCTGCATGCCCTGCGGCACGGACATGTTGCGCGAGTCCGTGATGGCCAGGATGGCGAGTACCAGCAGCGCGGTACCCACGATCTGCGCGGAAGGAGACGAGAATGAAAGAGGAAAATTAAGGAGGAACCAAGTCGACCGAAAGCTATAGATGAAGTCACGTTGTCTTGCTTTGCTCAATCTGTGCGTTCAGAGCATATTCAGATGTTGTCAGTAACGCGGACAGAGCAGATTCGCCCATTGTGATTAATGGGGAAACTGTAATAATTACTATGGTGATACTATGGCAGTAAATTCATGCGACTTGCCTTCTTGTTGCGCATGAGCGGATCGGGAGCGCTTACTAGAGCCTATAACACACAGAAATATATGCCCAAACGTAAATCAGTACGCACATAGAAAGAACTGTCTGCGTTCAGTTTTTACGTTGGGTGTTGAGTTTCTCCTTACGCGCAGTGTTCTTATGTGCCTTTTCTGCATATATCTTCCTGTGCATTAGAAAATGGTTCCAGTTGCTGTCCAACCATGCATCATTTTGCCACTTTACTGTCATGCCCGTTATTGCATGATGTACAGTGCTGTAATCACGCACCAATTAGCTCAGAACAATTCCTATTTGTGGGAATAACAGCATAACGCATAAGAGAATATTTGGGCTTCGTGCACAGTAAAATCAAAGCTTCGACGGCACATCGAAATGGAAGTGCGCTCAATGTGGCTGCTTCCCAATAGTTGTCATCGTGTCATTGTTGTTGTTAATGTTGTCGACTTCGTTGATGTTCAACGCTAGCGTTGTCTAAGCCTTACCTATATAGCACATCCTCTTCGTCATCTCGGTACGTCCTGCTCTGCTGCAATGCGTCGTGTGCTTGACATGCATTAGCTCTTTAGAACCTCATCAGACCCAGTGCCCGGCCCGTGGACAAAGCTTTCTTCCTTTTGAAAACTAAACCAGAAATAATATTTAAAAATTATCGTGTAATATAAAGAGAGATGCAGGCGGCACTATATTTCGAGCGTTAATTCATTTTGTTGCCATCCGTTTTAGAGAAATATGTTACTTTTGAGGACAAGGTCCACTTCGCCGACTTCACATGGGTTTGGCATAAGTGGGCATTTGGCGACCACTTCCAGAAAAAAAACAAAGAACAAAGAAACAGCCTTTTGTGCCTCCAGAGCCTCGCCTGGTATTGAATCGTGAACGGTATCAAAATGTAGGTCTCAACGAGGCAGAAAACGAGGATTAGTCGCGGAATAGGTAACATAAATGCCTATGGACGTAATTATCGCGACAATATTGTCCAACATTGACTAAATTGCACTATGCCCATGTAAAGGATTAGCCACCCTATAGATAGATAGACGTTGAAGCTGCTGCGCGGCACACTTGTGGGAATTGGAGCGAGTTCGTTTGGACTCAAGGGCTTGCAGTAGGCAATGGTATGTGAAAGGCGGCCTCACCGATGGCCCAAAAGAAACGAGAATAGGTCGCAGAGAAAGTAAAATTAACGATCTAGGTGTAAATAGCGCCAATATAGTCGAAAATTAGCCACATTGCACGATAGACTTCTCGGGATCAGCCCAGCTGGCCTCTAGGTAAAAAAAAAAAAGAAGAAGAAAGGATCAACCAAGTTTTGACACTAAAGAAGATAAGGTCGACGTAATTGCGTGTGCAATACGCTATGAATAAGATACAAAATGAGTGAATAATGTAAATGGAAAAGAAACAGACAGAGACAGAATAAAGGTGCAATCAACATTTAATAATGGAAGCATTTTAACCATGGGTGTACGCCGACCTTGTCTTTTTCATCGTCAATACTTGGTTGAATTATTATTATTATTTTTAAACATTCCACTACATCGCCACCGACGACGAAAAATGAATGTGCAGTATATTTCAAATGTCACGAAATCCCGCAGCATTTATGTGAAAAAACTGGACAGACGATCTCCTTGTCCACATACAAGGAGGTGCTGACGTGACCATGTGCCCGTGCCATCGGATCAAACAAGTCATTTTTCAGAATCATAAGAGACCAGTGGACAACAAAAAAAAAAATCAGACTTTCATGTTTTGTCACCAGGATTTTGTTGGGTCTGAGAAGGATATGCTGTAGCCAGTATGTACAAGGTATGGGCGCTATGCTGCCGGCATCCGAATATTCAGGACGAAGCTTCGATTTCCGGCACGATTACTAGGGCAGAATTTTCTCTGCTTCCTGACGGCTGGTAACAGACGTGGTGGAGTGAAGCCATCTAGTTTTGGCTTTGAGGTAGAAGTTCTCTGAAACTTGGTTAGAGCTGCAAAACCCTGTGGCGAACCGATGCTTATCAGAAACCTGTTTCGTGCGACCTATGTGTACTGAAAGCCTTAGCAAAAACATTCAGGCTATCGCCGTTCTTTTTCCTGTTCTTTTTTTTCAATGCGCGTCAATATCGAGCGCACAGTGTCGCAGGGGTCGTTTCTTACCTGGTCGACCAGGCCGTTACCAGTGCTGACGAATTCCTGAGGATAGGAGGCGAAGATTCCCGCCGTAGCGTTTTCACCCGTCACCGCCCGCACTCCACCGTCGTAATGGTCCAGTGCGCCTGCGAAAGGTGCGCGTTGCTTCCGTGAATGAACACCGTACTTCGTTCGCCGTGCACGTCTGGCTCAGTCCACATCGCGTATGCGAGTACGCTGTAATTTATCGAACCCTGCATCCCGTCTTCTCGAAAGACTTACTCCCCAAGACCATGGAACTTTTCGCCTTAATATTTTACTTCGAACCATCAATAATGGGCTGGGCGAAATTTCTGTGGAAAACCACAATCCTGAGCCAAAAGTGTCAGTCTGCGGCCTAGGTTACGATCAAGTGCCTTGTCTTGCTTCCAATGAGTAACATGAACTGTGCCGCCGAGTTAACATAGTATACCAGCCTCATTACAGCAAATCGTTTAGCACGAAAGAGAACACTATTGTGTGCTGACTACAGCGACAGTATCGCTGGCTACTACTGTGGCCCACCAGTTCATGGTCATCCTTACCAATTACGAAAAAAAAAATGTTTTGGGAAGTCATCAGCTTTATAAATTTGGCACCGAGATATGATTAAGAAAAAGAAGAAGGCCCCTTTATGAGTTGCTGTCCGTGGTTCAGTGGGAAAAGACATTCGTTCACCACTGCCTTCAAACGTTCTGAAGACTCGATCACCTGTCAGAACACGAAATATTACAATAGGGGCCTCAGCAATATACAAAGCGATCGCCATATACAGCAATCGCCATATATAAGACACTGCAACGAGTGGCCCTCTTTCTTCAAACGATGGGTCTTGGAAACGTCTGTACTATTTATACGTGTTCCTTTTTTTCTCTATTCTTTTTATAGCTCGTGTGCTTTGTTCCTCGTTCTGCGGTTCCAAGGAGGATAGATATTTGAAATGGTAAACATTATAGGGCTATAAAGGAAGGCCACAGCCTGTAGACAAGGTGTCTAGTCTTCGTCAGGGCATCAACTGAAGACAATTCCCCTTTTGCCGAAGTGTTGGCAACATGCTGAGGCCCTCTTGATAAGTTAGAGCGGAGTTTATACATCATATATTTAAAGGCACATCATATATATTAAAGGGAGTGCTTATGTCAGTCTATTTCTGCCCTACTCGTTGTCATTTTGAATCCATTAGATATAAAGCAGTCAATCAGCTTCATATAGGGCCAGAAAGAGTCCCCAATTAAACAGTAAACATAATGTTGGACAATGGTAGGGCATTTCTTTCATCCTAAGAATCTGTTAAACTGCAACTTAACCAGCGACAAATGAGAAGGGACGGTGACAGTATACTGGTCTTGCTTACATGTTTACGAAGCGTTGTGAAAGTTAGGTACGAAGTCAAAGAACTGGCTTTACTTTACTGTTCTAATATTCGAACATGCTGTCATGCTGTACGTAAGAGTGTCTAAATGAAAGAGTGAAGGCTCTCGTCATCCAATTCGCATCGATTTTATCACCTGTTAGCGCATGAACGTATGCCAATCAGTTGTTCTTGTCACTTTTGTTTACGTGTAGAAGTTGATGTTTCCACAAGGCGTCATCACGACTATGATCAGTCAACACCTACTAAGGAAAAAAAAAAAACTGTTGCTACGGTTGATTCGTGGGAAGGGTAGGCATGTAAACGCTACAAGCCGAATGCGGGCGAAAAACGTTACGCACGAGGGAATACAAATAAGACGACATGTGGTAGCGCTGTCCCCGCGTTCCAATTTTTCTTTCTATGTGATCTCAGCCAGCTGCCTTTAGACGGGTAGCGGTTAGCCAAGAGAGGTGGGACAAGGACTAAAAGTGCACAGTGCTTTGAGGAACCCACATACACCCTCACAGCACGCTCAGCCCGGATGTCGTAGGACCCGAGTCGTTCCAGCCACCGCACCTGCTTGGGTGAGCGATGAGAGGCATTGTTGCGAAGAAGGGAAAAGCTGGAAAGAGCGAGGCGAGACAAATTCTGAATATGTGTCTCACAGCTGTTCGTGTTTTCGTAGGGCGGATGGAGCCTGAGGTGCAGGAAACTCAGTACGCGTTAAAACTACACTTAAGAGGAGGAGGAGGAGGAGGAAAAACTTTATTTGCTCCAATTGGTTAGAAATTAGCGGTGGCAGAGGGGGTCGGCCGTCTTCACGGTCTTCTTCCCCATCCGCGCAGGGTCGATGCCCCTATTCCAGGGCACCACTGAGGGTGGCTACTCGGTGAGCGTGCCTTACTAGTCCATGCTGAACTTATCAGAAGGACAATAACAACAACAATGACACAATGACAACTATTGGGAAGCAGCCACGTTGAGCGCACTTCTATATACACATTTTCGGGTCGCTGCTGGAGGGCACCCTCTCCCACTTCTCCGCACTCGGGTCTTTTATTTGAAGGAATTGTTGATTGTGAACGCATCCCCATGTGATGCGATATAAGGTGGGGTTGGCGCCGCACCAGGGGCAAATGCCTTTATACTGGGTGGGAAACATCTTGCTTAGTGTGTTTAGATTTGGGTATGTTCCTGTTTGCAGCCTCCTCCAAGAGGTTGCTTCATGCTGATTTAGGCTGTTTTGTGGTGGAGGGTATTTGATTCGGACCCCCTTATAGTAATTCAGAATGTCAGAGTAGCTTGGGTCGACTGGTATGGGTTCCTCAGGGTCGGTGCTTGTGGCTGCTCCGTTTGTGTGCTCTCGAGCTGCCTTGTTCGCCCTTAGGTTCCCGTCTATTTCAGCGTGTCCCGGTACCCAGAAAATCGTATGCCTGACTTTGTTGTTAGCCCTGCAGTAGCGGAGGATATAAAGCGCTCTGCGTCCTATTCTGCCATTCATGTAATCCCGACATGTACTACCTTGCGAGTCGGTGAGTACTGTTAAGGACCTTTCGGATCGGTAGCCCTCCACTGCCACTTGAGCTACGGCTATTTCCTCAGCTTCCGTTACCGAGCAGTCCTTCATTGACGCGCTGCTGAAGCTTCAGCTCGGGTGCTCCTATGTAGATACATGTAAAAGGAGAATTCGTTTTTCTCGGCAACCACTGCACCAAATTTGACGAGGTCTGTTGCATATAAAAGAAAAATTTAATTTCTAGTGACTGTTGGTTTCGAATGTCTGATTTATGTCGTAAATTCTTTATTAAAAATTGACAAAAATCAAAAATGTTCAAATAACAAAACTATCAAGTTTACAGCTCTGTAACTCAGCAATGAAAAATGATCATACCATTCTGTGAATTGCATCTAATAGTACATTTAAAGCGGACAAAGTTGATATGTTATACATGAATCTCCAAAAAATTAGTAATATGGAAATACGGCTTTTGCAGAACCTTTGTAAACAACGTAACATGTTCAGGTAAGATAGAAAATGACGTATCGAATTTGTCCGCTTTCAATAATGTGATGGATGCCGTTTATAGAACCACGATATCTGTTTTGTATGCAGAGATATGAATTTGTAAACTTCGTGCTTCTATTTTTTCCAAACTTCGGAATTTTGAAAATATTTTTAACAATATTCATGACCTAAATCGAAATTCCGTTTCCAAGAGTCATTAAAGCGTAACTTTCTCTCTCATATGCAACAAATTTCATTAAAATCGGCCCAGGGGTTATCTCAGAAAAACGTTTTTGCGTTTTAAATGTATTAGAATGGGCCGCGTCAGAGTTGGGCCCGAGCTAAAGCTTCCTCTTAAGTACACTCACACAGATTACGTATTGCTACGGGCACGTGTTTCAGGAATAAATAACTGAATAAAATCTATTTCGTACCGCTCAGGTTAGTGGTTGAAAATTTTGGTGCTGCCCATTGTGCCTTTCATTCCTTGCTCTTCGAAGAGTAGCTTAAGATAAAGTGCTAGGAATTAAGAAATCGCAAAATTTTCTATCTCCAATTTTGGCTTTGCACAAAATGTTGCTAAATGCAGGTAGATGACACTCACTCACTCACTCACTCACTCACTCACTCACTCACTCACTCACTCACTCACTCACTCACTCACTCACTCACTCACTCACTCACTCACTCACTCACTCACTCACTCACTCACTCACTCACTCACTCACTCACTCACTCACTCACTCACTCACTCACTCACTCACTCACTCACTCACTCACTCAAATTGGTGAAGTACTCACCGCGATACGTGAGGAACAGTATAACGGAGGCGAGGAATGCACCCAGGTACTGTGCTACCATGTAAGGAACGATCTTGCGCCACGGGAACTTGCCTACCGTGGTCACGGCGACCGTGATGGCCGGGTTCAGGTGGGCTCCTGCGGGAATGAACGCACACGATTTTTGTCATTTGTGTCGTTGGGCTAGTGGTCGTAACACTTTCTTAGGGCCAAACTTAGCGCCACAGCCTCATGTGAAACACAAGTAAACGCCATCGAAGCGCCTCGAAAAGTGTCCTTCAGAATTTCCCTATAGCCGATACTCGCCAAATACCCTTCACTACATTTTGTCGTTGAGGTGAGTGTTGAAAAGACTGCGTACTATACAAACATTATTTAGACGAGAACAATTCTGAAAGTACTCAAATGCCTTTTTCCCTTTCCCGGTGTAGCTGCATTTGTAACGGTGGTTCAATTCAGACTCCTCAACGCGCACTTAGGACTACTCAGTGCTTAGAAACCGGCCATACGGAGCCATTACACGTCCCACTTCTATGTAATTACGCGTAACAATTACTAACATTCTAATCAGTTACATTTAGTTCGCGCTTCAATTTGCGCCGATATCCCACGTGAAAACTTTTACATCCATTTTACTATCAGAAAGCTGCGCTGTGCCGCGCCGTTCTTAGTCTTCGCTATCCCTTTTTTGTTTTAGCTCGCAATGAGCAACATAATACACGATAATGGAGGCTAGAAGTGATTAGGAGTGGCATGCAAAGACGTACCTGCCAACCTGTGAGCTATAAAATTTGCGAAAATTCTGCACCCATGCCAAGGGGGAGGGAGGGAGGGAGGGAGGAAGGGAGGGAGGGAGGGAGGGAGGGAGGGAGGGAGGGAGGGAGGGAGGGAGAGGTTAAATCGAGCATTGGGCATGTATATTTAACGATTACTTCCTTTCAGACTGACAAACAAGACATCATTTTTTGATCGCAGCGACTTTTCTAGCGTCTTCGTTGTCGCTGGTTTTGTCTAATTTAATAAATCTTCTAAATGAACCTGCTCGAAGAAAGTATCGCTCTGACATATAGCGAATAGTGCTGCCGGCAAAAGGGTGACACAGTTACAAGCAAAATTTCTTTCATCTGTGCATTTTTATTTTGTCACCTTGCGTCGCCCCTTCTCCGGTAAATCTAAAATCTTTTTTCCGAACTGAACCTATTTTTCGTAAATCTTGACGACCCGCCGTGGTTGCTTAGTGGCTATGACATTGGGCTGCTAAGCACCAGGTCGCGGGATCGAATCCCGGCGACGGCGGCCGCATTTCGATGGGTGCGAAATGCGCGAACATCCGTGTACTTAGATTTAGGCGCATGTTAAAGAACGCCAGGTGGTCCCCCACTACGGCGTGCCTCATAATCAAATCGTGGTTTCGGCACGTAAAACCCCATAATTTATGTGTTTTTTTTTTAATCTTGACGCGACATTCGTAAAATCGTAAAATGAGTTTAACTTCGCAAACATCGCGAAAAATTCGGGAGTTGGCAGGTATGGCTAAAGGGGAACATCGTTGGAGCTGTAGCGCCATGTCTTGTTCTACCACTGCTAGTTAGTTACACGAATGAGCTAGAGTGATACAACACAAAATCGGGCCCCTCGGTTAACCCCCTTTCTTCTCGTTTACAACATAACGAGGGTCTCGAATCCGGCAACATTGCTGCATTCAGGTAGCATATGTGGGTTTATTGACCAGTTGCCTTCACCCAAAAAGATCACGTTCTCGTGAGGCCTGCGGCAAAAAGGACGTTCCACGTCCGCCGCCAAGGTCTGTGAGTGGTGGCGCTGGCTAACACTCCCAGGGTTCTACTAGCACACATCAATACCCTAGAAAAGTGGATGGGGAAACGACGCCGCGGTAGCTCAATTGGTAGAGCATGGCACGCGAAATACGAAGGTTGTGGGTTTGGTTACCACCTAAGGCAAGTTGTTTTTTCATCCACTTTAATTTCCAATAATTTATCGTTTCTTTATTTCATTTATTAAGCACAAGTAATTTCCCCTGTGTTGTCCTTGGTGTTTGTTGGCTTCTCATGATAACACACTACAAAGTCACTGCACGCAGACATAGAAGGTGAGACTTCATTGATGTCATTGATTTAAGGGTGCGTGCGACGTATTCTTTTTGTCGCGTGCATGCCGTGATATACGCAGTCATTCGATAGCAAGTCGCCAGTAATTTCGTTGACACATTGATTACATCCTCTTCTATAACTGGGTATTGGATGGACAAGTAAGAAGGCAAGTAAGACGGACAAGAGGTCATCAAACGTGCAATCTAATCGTACAAACGCTGCACCTCATACCACTTGTTACTACTAGGGAAGATCAAGCCAGAAGGCGTTACCAAAGTGGAGAAGAAACGAGGTGTTCTCTTGCAATAAACGCAAAGGCACTTGCTCCTTGACACGTCAACTGAACAGTGCTGTTCTAACTTGTGCAGTGTCTCTCATCATGTGGGGTCGACGACCGGTGCGAACTCGCTTTTCTCAAACAACAATGAGAAGCGGAACAAGTTTTATGGCCACCAAAGCGTTCCTATCGTTATCGGTAACGAAAGCTGATTACGACCAATTACAGTTTGCATCGACGCAACTATAACTTTGTGGGTGGCACTGCTTTGGACGCAAAATCATAAACGCCTGAGGCAAGATGACTTGATTCCCTAATGTACGCCGCATTTAATTAAATATATGCCGATAACCTTGCTTATCATTTTCAATGTAGGCAGTGCGATAGTCATGGCCCGGCTTAAGAGGCATTCGTTAATTGCGGTAAAATGGCGATAGAAAAATAAACTGAAATATTAATAAATGAAGTGAGCTCTTTTCGTACCACTATAGTATATAACGGGAGGGCTTAAGATAACAACGTCAACAGGGAACCACGCTTCACTCACAGCATGGTGCCTGGTGGAACAAGCGATTGCATGCACTGTAACTAAGTCTATCCCCCGCAGCAGCCAGCGGAATTAAGCGCTTCTACTGGATAGGCACTTTATCGCATCATCTGAAGAAGAGGGCCATTTGTGGGGAGAACCGAAGAGCGACAAGCAATTATGCGATGTCGACGAGAGTGGCGCGAGATTACGTAAGGCAAAATGTAGCCCAGGTAGCCGAAGCTTGCATGACCATAGGCACAGGGAGTCCTCGTGTGCCTCCCAGTTCCTAACATTAAGAAACCCATAAAGCGTAATTTTGAACACCCGGTATACAACAGTGCCTGCGGTGAGGTTTCTGGTTGACATGGAAACTATATAGGCGCCGCGCGCACAGCTTTTTGGCGTTTTTGTCTTTGGAGTTGAAAGAAAGAAGAAAAGTGAAAGTTCTTGCGAGCCGTTCTCTTTTCTTCTCTTATTGAAATGAAAATAAAAGAAAGAGACCTAGTCACCTTAGAATGGCGATGGCTACTCCTTTTCGCATAGCAGAAACAACAATATAAAACATATGTAAGAAAATGAAAAAAATAGAACACATGACAGGGTCAGAAATCCACAGCACACAGTCCTACACACCCATGAACATATAAATATAGAAGGCACATGCAAGTTGCATCACAATGAGTTTGTAAACAAGGTCACAAGCACGCACAAGCGACCATATATAAACATCTAATGGCGAACACGTGACAACACGTGCCACAATATCAGGCCTTCATTTCACGACCAAAAAGCTGAGCCCGATTCCCCCATTGTTGCAGGAACCTCAGCCTTGCCGGAATGCGATTTGCATTGTTATGGGGGGAAGCGCGTCAGTATGTGATGTTGATCGAACATTCCTCCGCGACAAGAGGTATAACATACTTGGCGTCAGGCAGTGAGATATGATTTATATTTCACCATTTCTGTGCTTCGATCGTATCCTCGGCGGGATGCATTTATTGTATTTCACTTCTTACATACCGAATTTCTGAAACGTGCACTGCAAAGCATCAAAGAAGAGAAGGCTACCTAGAAGATCTGTTCAATCGAGCGCAGCTGTTTTTGTGCGGCATATGACGTTCTTGAGGTTGAACAGTGAAACAGTAGGAGGGAACGAAACGGCAATCTGAAGGTTTAGTTCGCCAGTATTATTAATATCGTACGCGTCAATGTACGTGCCGAAGTGCGTTTCCATATGCGACTCTAGAACTCCGGGAGCGGTGTATACTCGGCTTCCAAGGAATGTGGCGCCAGCGCCGTCTGCCATTCAAACGCGTAAGAGACGTGCGAATGCGTGTGTCCCATGCGCTGCGTACCTCTCTGCTGCGCCAGAGCGTGTTCTGCTCAACGAAGAACCGAGTACCTGCAGCGCCTTATTAACACGAAAAAAAGGTGCAGTACAACCTGAAAAACGGTGCAGTAGGGAAAAGGCTGATAGCGCTTCGAACATATATACTTAGCACTGCTTAATATGTTCAGCTTTAATGAGAGCGTGAAGCAAGCAAGGACGGTAGGAACAACGCAGTTTTGACAGATGCATACGGCGTATAAGGAACGCCGCCTCAGAAGAAGGGGCTGTACGCAGGCTACGCTTGCGTGTAGAAGATGTAGGTGCTGTCAAAGTGCCTCAGTGACGTAGAGCGAGTGTCACGTACTTAACCTTGGCGAACGCGCTGTCCGCCTTTTGACGCGAGACTTACTGCTCTTTTGTTCGGGGCGATATGGCGCGCTTTCAGGTCGGGTTACTGCGAGGGCGATCGTGTTTCTTGGCACCGGGAGCAAAGAGGCTTTATGCCTTGTTCCGTATAAAGCTTCCTTGTTCTTTAGCGGATCGCGTGACAAATGCCTCCTTAATCCTACGGATGCCGCTTTCAGCGTCCTTTGCGAATACCGTGGAGCCGTCTAGATATGCGGCTGAGCGTGAGTGTCGGGATAGCAAGCAGGAAAAGTGCCCTGACGCTCACCGGAGACACCGCCGGCCACCAGCACGCCCAGCATAAGCGCCAGCGCCCATCCCCAGAAGGCGGCGGCGTAACCCAAGTTTGGCGCCCGGTCGAAGGTCACCACAGCCAGCACCGTGTTGCCGAACAACTGGGAAGGAAAAAGATAAAAAAAATCAACATGAGTCACACAACCAAGTGCTGCATACGATTGAGGTCTCACAGGGTCCCAAGTATGGGCCTCAACGACATAGCAGTGCATTTGTTATATACTCACTTGAAGTCTCACGACAATCTCAATCGGAATATCAAAATTGAGCGACGCAGGATTCCACGACGCTAGCAGTGGGTTGCTTCCTCCACAACAGCTTACAAAGTACTAACAGAACAGAATGGACCTCAAGTAAATCGCACACTTTAAGGTTTTACACTGACGTTTTTACAACGTCCCAAACGAATACTTTCGACTTTCCAACGGCATCTGCATCAACAACCACTAGGTTTCGTATTTGAGGTTTCAGAACACCCCTAAGCAACACTGCAGGCTTCAATTTGGTCACACGTTCGATAGGCACGTTGAAGGCTTCACAACGTCCTCGAAAACAACACGATGGCCTTTAAGTATACATGCGTCATTGACGAAGTTGAAGAAACACACTACAGCGCGTATAGGCGGAATTGAAAGGAGCGGTGAAAGTATTTGTAGACGGTGGTGCTTTTGCAGCTTGACCTTCCACTCAGCAGCAGACTGCCTTCTGTAGTCCGCCGCTGTCTGCAGGCGCAGAAACTAATGGTTTACTGCTTGCTATAGGCGAAAAAATAATGGATGTGCTACTGGAACAATGGGGCTTTTAGTGCCTGGAGCCTTTTTTTTGCCGCTTACGCATATGGATATGCATCGCACGGCGAGACTTATCGCTCAAACTGCCGAGAAATATGGCTGCCAACTGCAAAGTTGGGGCAATGAGTCCGCCGCTCGCATGCGGTGGAGGTCACGGAAACGAAACGACCGTGTCCCCTCCTGCAACACTTCCTAATTTAAAGGCGATCGCACGCGCGGATCACATTCAAAGCACGCGCGCGCGCCGATAAAATCAAATTCGAAGCGCGTGCACGAGTTAATAAAATTACGAAGTGAAAAATTAGCTCCACGTCGGCTTATATATACATACGACTTTCTTCGCGGCGCTCCCGCCGGCGTTTAATATATAAGCAATCTGCAACGTCGCCCACATACACATTGGCAAGCGCGTGAGAACACCGAGCCATATATACCGGTCGCGCTTTCCTGACGTCTCTATACGCTCGTTTCCCGATAAGCAAATTGGCCCCGCTTCGCTACCGTTTGCGTGTACGTGAACGTCGATCACCGGCACGCAGCGGCTAGGGATCGGTGTGTACGCTTGCGGCGCTCAATTACGCGCCCTGCCTTTATTCGCTTTCCCCAATATTTGTGCTGCTCAGCGCAGACCGACGTCGGCGTTTGCGTGTGCCTTCTAGAACAGTGTGCTATAGCTGCCGCTCTCATGAATATGAATTCACGGCGCCTACCTTCCATTAGACAATCGTGCGTCCATAAATTGCGCAGCAATTCATCTTTCACTTTCTCCTCGGTGTACGCACTCTTGTCTTTTCCTTTTCGCCTCCCCCCCCCCACCCTTCGCGCACGCGTTCTGTAAGTTTGCGCAGCGGGCGGACTGCGTGACAGGAACTAAACCACGCAAGTCGCGGGACCACAGGTGTTACTGTGCACATGCACACACTCAAGTGTGTGTGTGTGTGTATATATATATATATATATATATATATATATATATATATATATATATATATATATATATATATATATATATATTTATATATATATATATATATAGGCATGCGTGAATGCACCGATTATACGGACACCGCCGTGCGCGTATACGTCGCGTTCAAGGCTCTGTAATTGAAAAATGAGACCACTATTAAGACCGCCACATACTTGCGGTCATGGCAGTCCGTTCTTCGTCACCCATGTAGAATATACGCGTTCTCGTATACGTACAATACAAGGCAAATAGAAAGATATACATATGCGGCTCGCTTGTGCCGGTGCCATCGAGATGTGTGTTGCCGATTAGGTGGCATAATTAACGCAGCTATGGCAGGGCCACGGCGGCCTCCCCCAAGAAAGGGCGATCCCCACGCTACTGTGGCCGCGCGCTGTTAGGAAGAGCTGTGAGAAACAATACTCACTAAATTCATACGTACACACATATATGCGCACATTTACACGTGAGCACGCTACCTATGCATGGTCTGCGCTCTGCGCCTCACCTAGAATTAGTGCCTCCGAGCCAAGATATGTCAGACGGGCTCCTACAGGGTTCCTCCGTGATGACGAAGGATCCATTGTTCGGGTTCGGTAAGATCGCGCGTTTCACCGCACGGGTGTAATGGTGTTGTTGCTGTTGTTTATCGTTATTTTTCTTAGTATGACGTTGCTTGAGGGAAGGTTTGCGCACTGTCTCTTTCCATCTGTGGACTCGGTCGTCATCGGATGGGCAGCAGGCCAGACAGTAATAATTATGGCTCGTTTGTTAGGGAAAGCATGCGTCTGACAGCCACTTTGGGAAAGGAGAGACATGAAATTCTGCGTGTTTACTAAGATTTCGGTTACTCGGTAAAAAGGAAAGAAAAAGAAAAATAGGCTACGCCTCGGCTTGTCCACATGTTTCAATAAACTTCCCGGGTGTTCTACGTGCATCTCGAACAACATTTGAATTTCAAGTGCAGGATTTGCGTCTGTCGGTCATGCGTGACAGCAAGATCCGAGCGGACGAATACTTTGTGATGTGAAAAACATGTTGAGGGCGCGTGACCGAAATCGAAATGCGTGTTTGACATGTTGACCTCCCCTAAAGCGCCCCAAGTTCTGCCCCATCTTGTACATTGTGTTATAGAAGGTAGCAAAGCGAGCATCGCTCTCAATGAAGCAAAAGCACTGAAAGCGAAACATGTGCCCGTTTCGTCAATGCGTTCATTCTTTTGCACCCCACAGTTCTGAATTGCAGCATAATAGAGTTTGAAAACATAGCTTAGATCCGGATCCAAAGCAACATAGCTTTCTACGTGTTTCTCCTAACGTCAACGCGCTTACAGCGTGCCGATGCTTCCACACACAGAGACTATCCGCTCACCACTTAGCAGTCGTGAATATTTCAATGCGATGCAGGCAAAATGCTCCCTTGAATTAGGAGCTTCGTGCTGCGCAACACGTGAAGCTGGCGCCATTAAAGCTAGATCGCTTGATGGCCGGCATTCATCGCTTTCTTTTCTTTCCCCTTCTACCCCGTCTCCGCGACTGCAAGACATGCGCGCATACGTGCGTGGTAGCGCGCCCAGTTCTCTCGTGGCGGTGAGTGAAAGCCACGCAGCGGCACGATTGAAGTACGAGTTTGGGAAACCGGTCACGTTCCTACCCACGAGAACACACGCGGGACCATTAAGATGTAATCGAAGGGGATGCGAACGCTATGTAGGGCCTCCCCGCGAACCACGTATATATAGACAGCCTTCTGTGTGTACCCCAGCTCTTAACGCGGCAGCTGAAAGACGGCGAAGCCCTCCCCACCGTTGTTTGGAGCGTTTCTTCGCGCGCTGACACGAGCTACCTGCATGGGCGCTAACGCGCGAACAGGTGTGGGCCGCACACATATAGCGCGCAGCGCGCGCGCTCGGATGCGGCCCGGCCCGTACGAAATTGGCGACGCGCGGACGGAGGCGTCGCTCTTCTTAAAACGCGCCCCCATAATGACAGAGTCCGCTCTTTCCGGCGGTGTGCATGTCTCGTAATTGCAACGAAAGCCGTGATAATCGCACGTGATGTACGTCCCCCGAATGCCAGTTATCCGCCAGTGAGGCCCTTTCCTCCTTGCCTGTTCGTATACGCACTGGCAGGCTGTCGCAGGTAACATTAGGGCACCTTTAGAGGTTAGACTTTCGACGCTTTACTGGCTCGTATGCACGCATTGAAAAGTGTCACAACTCCCTGCTTAGCAGAAATTAAAGCGCCTATGCGGCACCCGTAAACTGTGCCTCGATGCCAGCACCGTCGTCAAGGGCCGTGACTGCCTTCGATCGTGTCCACGCACTCCGCCTTGACCCGCCGCCATGGTTTAACGGTTGAGGTGTTCTCCTGCTGAACACAAAGTTGTGGGCCCGAGACGGGAAGCAAGCAGGGTCGTATGTTAACAAGATTTAGGCACATGTAAGAGAAACCCAGATGGCTGAAATCGACCTGGAGCCCCCGCTGCTGCATATGGGCCTTAATATCAATCAATCAATCAATCAATCAATCAATCCACCTTGCCGCAATGTTGGGTCAATGGACTGTAGTTATGTCACGTTATCCCTACTTCAAAGTAAAGGACAACATGCCGGCTCGGATAAAAGCTCTGATACAAGCTCATAAAACATGCAAGCTCTGATAAATAGCAGTGACATTAAAATTAGCGCTATGAAAGCACTTATTTAGAAAATTACGGCCTCCCGCATTCCCGACGCGCAGACTTTCTTTCTTGCAGGGTCAATGAGGCAGTGCATTAGAACGACAGAAAGCTGAGCTAGTTGGTAAGGATTCATTATGCAAAATAGAAGTGAGGCGTGCAGACAGGACACAAGAGCGTTCGTGTTGTCCACTTCTCTACTCTTGTGTCCTGTCTGCACGCCTCACTTCTATTTTGCATAATGAGGCAGTGCATGTCGCCACCTTTCATAACATGTCATCGAGCTAACTTAGCAATTGTCAAAGCGACAACTCGAAGCCACGCAGTTATTCGAAGTGCAGTGTTTAACTTTTTTAACTGCAAACACGCGAGGTGAAGATTATACCTATAAGAGCCGGCTGTCCCGAGCCAGAGTGCGGGCACCAACGCCATCCTCAAAAATGAAGCGAAGATATTCGAAAGTAGAGCCACCAACTCCTTCCTCTTCCTCCCTGCCTTCCCCCCTTACGCACGCACAAAAAGCACGGGAGGGTAGTGAGAATGGGGGGGGGGGCGAATAGATTAGAAAAGGCTAAACAGAGAAGTGTCGCACATGCAAATACGCAATGTACAGTTACTTCACCACACCTTCGCAAGCCTCAAAAGAGATCATTAATAAATAACAGCCTTTGTGACGAGGCCGAAGCCTGCGGCAATTCCACGAGCAGGGAGGCGTCCCTCTTTATTCTCTTGCCCCGAAACGTCACCCCCGCTTCCCTATTCCAGTCGCCAGCGTACATTGCCCACACCTCACCCATCTGATGTCTCATGCGGACGATACGCGTGTAGCGATCTCGTGCATAAGGCGTCGTCAACGGCTGCTAATGTCCTCCAACGCACACTTGTCTGATATCTTTGTCGAGGTACAGGTAATCGCACACCCATCGAATTAAGTGGGCTGATACGGCGCTCTCAACGGTGGGGCCCACTCGCACGGTCGGATACTTCTTACACGTGCACGAACAAGAGCAAAGAAAGTGGGCCAGGATGAACTGCTGACGCCGAGACAGATACGGTGGAGGCTGGTGTGAGGTCTCTCGCCTTTCGTGCGTTGCGCGGTGATAAGTGTCGCGCCTTAAGCACGGTCCGGTTCTGCATTTTAACGCGATAGCGTTGAGGGGTCAGTGTTGCGGAAAATCCGGTGTCGGCATCGGCGGACTTGTTCGTGAGCGAAAATTGCCGTATATATTTAGGTGTATGTATATGCCACGTATATCTATCTATATGACATGCGGTATACGCGGGTTATATTACCACGCCATTCTATCACTAAAGTTGCTCATACCTCGTCTTACATTCTTGACAAAGTTATTCCTCGGAATTTTGAGAATGATAGCCCACAAACAGATGTCATGACACGAAACACCGACAGCGTATCTTTTACGTTAAATCTTCTCAGACTTAAATATTAAAAGTGCGAAACAATAACAAATACCTGAAAACGATTTCTTTTCTTTCTTTCTTTTTTTTTTTTTTGACGCGGCTGTGGAGTATACCTCTGGGATCGGCCCACGCAAGAGGCCGCGTTTCTACCAGAAAGCTCACTTTTGTGCATAGCGTTCGCCGCCAGCGTTTCCTGCTAAAAATTTGTTACATAAGCTGCAGTTGCCAGGAACCGTGAGAAGCAGTCGGGGATCTTTGAATGCTGTCGAGTTCCACTCTTAAAGGTAAAGCTTAAGCGTCGTCCAAGTTTTTTTTTTCTCTTTCTGTATCAAGCGCGCAGCTCCTGGCTTGCCTTTTTATATGGCTCTATAAATGGCCTATACTAATAGCGAGATTCAGCGCAAAGTGCAGAACAGCAAACGCAGTTTCGTGTAAATTCTTCTCTAAACTTGGCCAAGAGGCGATGCGGCAAGCTCTTCAAACAGGCAGTGAGAGGCCCGTAACCAGGATGGAGGAGGGCACCCCCACCTCCGGCTCCCAGCCTCGGCCATGTTCGTTTCCACTGATTACCGAAATGGCCGACTCTGTATCGCACGGTTTCGCATACGCTTGCATTATTACAACTGCTGAAGTGGTGCGTCCGTGCAAGACGACAGACGTTATAAGGACATCGACCCAATCGGCGTCGGCATGTCTAGAAACGAGAACATGCCGCGATTGGAGCTTCCATTGACGTATAACGACGCGGTAGTCACGTTCGCATGTGATGCACATACACCGATTTGCCAGAAATCGCAGTGCTTACTCGTCATTTGCGCGCCTTGGCGATTGTCGCTCTTCGAGAGTGCCTGCCTATCATTCGTATCTCACTTCGTGGATGCCAGCGTTCACTAGGCCATCTCGAGGAGGATGTTCTCACGAGAACAAGCGGTTGTGCCGCGGGACTGGAATGTGTAAACGTACGCACGTGCGACCGTCAAAGCGGTTCGTGGACACGTGATTACGTCTTGCGGCGCGTACCCTCCCCCCTACCCCCTCCCCTCCCCTCTACTCTTCCCACAAACGCGCTCGTTACTTGACCCACTTCTCGCCGTTCAACGAGACCTCAGCGATTCGCTCAGGTCTCGTTGGGGACCACATCCGGCATTCTTCCATTCACACAAAGATGCGGAGACAGAACGGCATATTCTGGCGCCGTTATTACAGGCATGCAGACAGCCGTACTGCATTCTGCCCGGTTTGTGCAGGATGCGTTCGCGACACGCGCCGGTCGTTAAAGAAGGCCACCCCTCGCCTCTTAGATGCGAAGGTGCTTTCAGTTCTGGAGATTTCATTATACCTCAATTTCACATACAGATATAGGTGAAAACATTGCCACATCTGTTATGCTGTAAACGACGCGAAACCTTAAAAATATATTAAAAAATAAACGATCGGAGCCGGAAGAGCATTCTTTCCTTTCCGGTCATTCTTTTTTCGTTTGGTTTTCGCGTCTTGTCGACCTTAAGCAGCACGAACTAACTATAGCTAGTCCAGCAACACGTAGCGATACGTTATATCCCCCTCCCCCGCCACACACGCACACGAACACGCACACACGCACCTGGTCAGCGCACACAGACCAATACGGAGAAAACCCGCTCTCTGGCAATCCACACGGAGGAATTCGGAGAGAAATCGCTCCCTCGCGCAGAGGGGTTGAACGGAGGATAAAGGAGGATTTACACTGGTGCATAATCCCGTCGCACACAACCGACGGGCAAATATTTTCACGTTGACGAGCGTGACGATTAGGCACGTCGTGTTTCAGGCGATTGCGCATCCGTTCCCTTCATCGCCGCACACAGTGCACCGTAACACCGCTTACAATTTACGATTTTTCCAGATTCCCCGCAACCAGTCTTTGTTTTTAGATTTAGTTTATTGACTTACCTAACAGCCATTATTCGTGCTGAAATTACGTTTGGATCACAATTTCGCAGCCACATCTCGCTCGGCATGTACCATACTCCGCGACATCTGCGATATTGAAGTTCTGTTGTACGCGACCATATAAGACATAATTTCGCAGGCACCTACAGGGCTCTTCTACAAACACGAGGAGACCGCAACAGCAACGTTAAAAAAGCAAAAGCAAAAAAGAAAGAAAGAACAGCCAGTATGACTAACTACCGGTGCTGAGCTGAGCTTCACTGTCTTCTGTGATTCCCAACAATCGTCGCAACGAAACCAGCGCGTGAGGTGAGGCTCTCGTGACAGACAATACGCGACATCAGTCACAAGTGCACCGTTGATTCAGATCTTTTTTTATTTTTCTTTAAATGACAGTGCGGGACTTTCCGGCAGCGTCCAAGCCTCTCGTCTACGCTCTCGAGCCGCCATCTCTCTCGAACAGCCGGGAGAAGCCCGACCGCGCCGCGTCAGCGAAAACACCGTGAAGACGACGACGACGACAGGCGATGCGTGCTGCCAGCGCATAACGCCTACCGCCCTACGCATCGCGGCCTCCCTTCACCGCGGGTTTTTCGGCTGGAACAATGGCCATTCTTCGTCGTCCACAGAAATATGACACGCGCACGCGGTCGGACAAGAACGCGGCCGAATGAAGACGCCGATAGCGCGACGAACGTCCGAGCGACGACGCCGCGGCATTTTTGCGGCGACGGGGAGCGCGTGTTGGTGCCGTTCGCCAGCGGCGCGCCACGTAGGCGCCGCGTTGACCCCGTGGTCGTCGCTGTCGCGCGTCAACAGCTATCGCGGCGAAGCCCATTCCGAAAGTTTGACCTTACTGCCCAGACTTGGCGTTAGTAATGTGCCGGGCAGCCGCATAGAAAGCAACGGCCACGTTAGTCGCATAACACGGCATAAAACCACTGCGGCACCCGCCGTGGCAGCACGAGGTCGCGGGATCGAATCCCGGCCTCGGCGACCGCATTTCGACGGGAGCGCAGTACGAAAACACCCGTGTACTTGGATTCAGGTGCTCGTTAAAAAACCCCAGGTGGTCAAAAGTATTCCGGAGTCCGGCCGCTATACGGCATCCTTCGTAACGTGGTTTTGGCACGTTACAACCCCATAATTTAATTTAATTACCACAGCTAATGCTGACACTTCCATGCTTCAAGTCGCACGATGTTTCTGCTTTTTAAAACAGTGACAGTTATTTAAAAGAGCAGCCGCGTATAACGCGAACTATTAATCGCCACGTCCGAATGACGCGTTCCTTGCGGTTGTTTTTAAACAAAAGGAAAAAAAGAAACTCTTTCTTTTGTATTGGACAACGCACGCACACACGCTCGCGAGGCCTTTCATAAATAAAAATAAATTTTATTATGGCTTGATGACGTGAATGCAGTGCGAATCACCGAAGCGACCGTCGACCAAATCGCGCGAATTGATGTCCTAATTCAAGGTGGTGTTTGTCTTTAGGAGGAGGAAAGAGAAAAGTAGAAGGCAGGGAGGTTAACCAGAATAACGTCCGGTTGGCTACCCTTGTTGCGTTTCGCCTGCGACACGTGGTTTTGCCGGCGCGACTGCGGCGGGGCGGCAGACATTTTGGCCCGATCGTCGTCGCCGCAACGCTCATCGCCAGGTGTTTCCAGGCGCGACTGCGGCGATGCGACCGCAAAGGATCACCCTCTCCTTCCAGTCATTGTGCCTGAACCAGGCGATGCGACAGCAGGGGCACCCTCTCCTTCCAGTCATTGTGCCCGAACCAGGCGATGCGAAAGCAGGGATCATCCTCTCATTGCAGTCATTGTGCCCGACCGGCAGCGCTACGACAGGGTGCTACGACATTGTGCTCGACATGGTGCTACGGCAGCGCTACGACAGTGTGCGTCACCATTAGCCCATTGTACATTCACGTGCTCGTCTTTTGAGGGGTTCCTTCTTGCCCTCAACTGCGAGAGTATAAAAACAGCTGCCCCCGGACGCCAAAAGGAGGGCTCCGATTTCTTCTGTTGAGTGAAGTGCTCTCCCGTCTCTCTACTTCGGTCAAACCTGACCGCCAACTCTTTGCGATGTTAAAATAAACAAGTTGTTTCGTTGTTACCAGTCGACTCATGCTTTGCCGGGACCTTCGGATGCTTCCAGTTGTACCCCAGGCCGCCAGGCCAACGCTACCCTTGGGGCTTGCGACCCAGGTACAACCACGGGCGTCAGCGCCGAGTTCCCAACAGATCGTACCAGCGGTGCGATCCAAACATCTGGTTGGCAGCGGTGAGATCGCCTCCGACTCCAAACAACTGTCTGCCAGCGGTGAGATCGCGACAACGGAGGCCAGCAGCGAAGAGATGCAGTTGACTGTATGCTGAGCAGCTCATCGACGATCCGGGAGCAGTGCAACGAGCCCTGTGTGATGACTGGTTGCCTGCAGCGGAACGACTGCGCTGGACTCTTGGCTGCGAGGTTTGGTGAGTGCGGGACTTTCTTCTTCTGAGCTTTGCCAGGCTTTTTGTTAGTGTCAGAAACAGAGCTGGTAATTGTGGTTGTCGTTGCTGCCGGGTTAGTTTGCGGCAAGACAATAGTAAGCAGTAGAGAAAGCAGCATTCAGAGCAGCCATGGATTTGAAGTCGTTGCGCAAACCGAAATTGTTGGAGCTTGCAAGAGAGTTGGGTCTGGATGTCTCAGACAAACTAAGAAAACCTGAACTGCTAAAGGCTATTCTTGAGTTAGAGGCTGAGGATGACGAGCTGTCGGAATGCCTTGAGACTATTGAGGAGAGGTCAAAAAGACAGGAGCGCGAACTTAAAGAGCAAAAAGAGAAACAGGAGCGCGAACTTAAAGAGCAAAAAGAGAGACAGGAGCGCGAACTTAAAGAACAGAAGGAAAAAGAAGAGCGTGAACGTAAAGAACAGAAAGAGCGAGAGCAACAGAGAAAAAAGAAGAGCGCGAACACGCTTTGGAAATGAAGCGTCTCGAGGTAGAGATGGAACGCGCTCGTAATGGAAGTCAGGCACACGGTGCAGGAGAACGAGTATTGTTCAAAATGACTGACCTGATGCGGCCGTTTAAGCTTGGAGAGGACATTGGTTTGTTCCTGGTTAACTTTGAGCGAACGTGCGAGAAGCAGGGGTTCTCTCGGGAAACGTGGCCACAGCGCTTGCTCACTTTGTTACCCGGCGAGGCGGCCGACGTAGTCGCTCGCTTGGATAGAGAGGAAGCAGAGGATTTCGACAAAGTAAAATCGAGTCTGCTAAAAAAGTACCGGCTGTCTGCGGAGGCGTTCCGTCGGAAGTTTCGGGAAAATGAGAAAGGCAGAAGTGAGTCATATACAGAGTTTGCGTATAGGCTTATGTCGAACATGCAGGAGTGGCTCAAAGAAGAGAAAGCGTTTGGTGACCACGATAAAGTTCTGCAGTGTTTCGGGCTAGAACAGTTTTATAGTCGGTTACCGGAGAACGTGCGATACTGGGTCTTGGATAGGCCAGACGTTTGTACGGTGGCTAAAGCCGCTGAGCTAGCCGAGGAGTTTGTGACGCGTCGGGCTCGCGGAGCTAAGGACGGTCAAAAGGGTGAATTTGGCTCGAAGTTTGAGAGGCCGAAGTTCACACCCATGAGAGCAAAGGGGAACACGCGTAGTGCGGATGCGAGTGGAAGCAGTGCGACCGAACCTAAGGAGACGGCAGCAGCCGAAGCCGAACGCAGAAAGCGGTTCGAGATGAGGCAAGCGCGCGTTTGTTATACGTGCCAGAAGCCGGGTCACTTTTCGGCGCAGTGTCCGGAAACAACACCAAAAGTTGTGTTTTTTTCAATAGGCAGCACTGACGAGAACATGAAGCTTCTCGAGCTTTACATGCGAGACCTCCTCGTGAACGGGAAAGAGTGCCGAGTGCTTCGCGATTCCGCAGCTACGATGGATGTAGTTCACCCGTCTTACGTAGAACCCCATATGTTCACGGGCGAGTGCGCATGGATCAAGCAAGCCGTGGAAGCTCATAGCGTGTGTCTGCCGGTAGCAAAAGTGCTTATTGAAGGACCTTTCGGAGCGCTTGAGACGGAGGCGGCAGTGTCATCTATGCTGCCCCCCCAGTACCCGTACCTATTTTCAAACAGGTCCGATCACCTCCTGCGCGAGAAGGGGCTTTTGTTTGGTGAAGCTAGTGTTCAGGCCTTAACCAGATCGAAGGTTCGGGAGCTCGCTGCAAAGGCGGTAGTTGCGGGGCCGACGTTATCAAACAACGAAAAAGGGTCAGAGGCGCAGCAAGCTGATATTCCGAGCACGCCCGAACTGAATAAACTTGAGTCTGTAACGTTAAAGGCGCCAGATAGTGGAGAGGAAACGCCCGACGCGGGAAAGTTAGAAGAGCTATCTACTGATTTGCTCATCGCGCCTACGTCAGACGGACTTGATAGGTTGCTAAAAGTCAGCCGGACGGCTTTGATAGCCGAGCAAAAAAGGGATGGCAGCCTGGAAAACGTGCGCTGCAATGTCAAAGAAGGTATCGCCAGGAAAACTGCGCGTTTTGTGGAAAGAGGAGTGGAGTTCGATCAGCTGATCGTGCCTCAATGCTATCGTCAGGATCTGTTGCGCTTGTCACACGGGGGTTCGTGGTCCGGACACCTAGGAGTTAAGAAAACTAAGGACCGTCTCTTGCAAGAGTACTATTGGCCAGGGTGTTTTCGGGACGCAGACCATTTCGTGAGGACATGTGACACTTGTCAGCGGGTGGGCAAACCAGGGGACAAATCGAGGGCGCCGTTGAAATTGGTACCTATCATTACGGAGCCTTTTAGACGGCTCGTTATTGATACTGTGGGACCTCTGCCGGTAACAGCCACGGGGTACAGACACATTTTGACTGTGATCTGCCCAGCGACAAAGTTCCCTGAAGCAGTGCCGCTTAAAGAACTCAGCTCAGTTGAGATAGTTAATGCACTGCTGTCCATATTTGCGCGAGTTGGTTTCCCTGCGGAAATCCAATCAGATCAGGGCACAGTGTTTACTAGCGCTTTGACGACAACTTTTCTCGAAAGGTGTGGGGTAAAGCTGTTACACAGCTCAGTGTACCACCCACAGTCGAATTCCGTTGAGAAGCTCCACTCCGTCATGAAGCGCGTGTTGAGAGCGTTGTGTTTTGAACATCGAACTGACTGGGAGCTGTGTCTGCCTGGGGTGATGTTTGCTTTAAGGACCGCGCCGCATGCGGCTACGGGGTTTTCGCCAGCTGAACTGGTGTACGGTCGCTCGCTTCGATCTCCGCTTCGCATGCTTCGAGAATCGTGGGAAGGTAGGGGCGACGACCCAGTCGTGGTGGAGTACGTGCTTAAGCTCCTCGAACGCTTAAGAAGGGCACAGGAGTTGTCAGGTGAAGCAATGGCAAAGGCCCAGCAGAGGGCCAAGGTTTATTATGATCGGACAGCCAGGGCCCGTCGTTTTGAGGTTGGCGATGAGGTCATGATATTGCGCACATCGCTAAACAACAAACTAGACGTGCAGTGGGAGGGCCCAGCACGAATTGTTCAGAAACTGTCGGACGTTAACTACGTGGTAAGTCTGCCAGGAAAGCGGAAAGCACAGCAAGTTTACCACTGTAATCTGCTCAAACCTTATAGACAAAGGGAAGCAGTGGTGTGCATGATGGTAAACGTTCCTGAAGAGCTTCCGGTCGAGCTTCCGGGACTAGGCTCAGTGACGAACAGGGAAGACACCGGTCAAGTCATTAGTGACCTTATCAGTAAAGCACCGCTGTCGCCCGAGCAGAAAACCGAACTACACCAGCTATTACAAGAGTTTCAAGGTCTGTTCTCTGAGAGGCCTGGTAGGACTTCTGTACTTACTCATGATATAGAACTTACCTCCACAGAGCCAGTACGATCCAAGGCGTATCGGGTGTCACCCCGCCAGAGCGATATTATGGAGGCTGAGGTAAAGAAAATGCTACAGCTCGGTGTTATTGAGGCAGGTGAGAGTGATTATACCTCCCCTTTGATTTTAGTTGAGGTACCGGGCAAGGAACCTCGTCCTTGCGTCGACTACCGCAGGCTTAATTCCATCACTAAGGATCAAATTTATCCGATCCCTAACATCGAGGAGCGCCTTGAGAAAGTTAGTAGCGCTCAGTTTATTTCCACCCTAGATCTTGTCAGGGGTTATTGGCAGGTTCCACTTACAGAAGAGGCTAGTAGGTATGCGGCGTTCATTTCACCAATGGGAACATTCCGTCCTAAAGTGTTGAGTTTTGGTTTGAAGAACGCGCCATACTGTTTTTCAAGTCTCATGGATAAAGTGTTGCGGGGACAGCAAGAATTCGCTTTACCGTATCTAGACGACGTAGCGATATTCTCCGCATCCTGGTCTGAGCATATGGTACACTTGCGGGCAGTGCTAACCCGCCTGCGCGAAGCGGGCTTGACAGTCAAGGCTCCTAAGTGCCAGTTAGCACAGGCCGAGGTTGTCTACCTCGGTCACGTGATTGGTCAGGGTCGTCGCCGCCCCTCTGAAATAAAAGTGGCCGCTGTGCGAGACTTTCCGCAACCGCGCACCAAGACCGATATTCGGTCGTTCTTGGGTGTCGCCGGCTACTATCAGAGGTACATCCCTAGGTACTCTGATATCGCGGCTCCCCTGACGGATGCTCTAAGAAAAACAGAGCCTCAAACAGTCGTCTGGGACGAGACAAAGGAAAGAGCTTTTAGCGCCCTAAAGAGTGCCCTAACAAACCAGCCTGTGCTACGATCGCCAGACTATACAAAAGGGTTCGTTGTTCAGTGCGATGCTAGTGAGCGAGGCATGGGCGTTGTACTGTGCCAACGGGAAAATGGAGAAGTAGAACACCCCGTCCTGTATGCTAGTCGTAAGCTGTCCAGTCGTGAGCAGGCGTATAGCGCCACCGAGAAAGAGTGTGCGTGTCTCGTGTGGGCCGTTCAGAAATTGTCATGCTATCTAGCCGGCTCGAGGTTTATCATTGAGACGGATCACTGCCCTCTCCAATGGCTGCAGACCATCTCTCCCAAAAATGGCCGCCTCCTGCGCTGGAGCCTCGCTTTACAACAATATTCCTTTGAGGTGCGTTACAAAAAGGGGAGTCTCAACGGTAACGCCGATGGCTTAAGTCGAAGCCCCTAACGTAGGAATCAGCCTCAAAATTGTTTGTTACTGATGTTTTTCTTCCTGAGGCAGGATTTTTTTTAACATATTGCTTTTGTTTAGTGTTTCAAAGTGATGATATGCTTTCTAGTGCAATTTTTCAATTTGTGGACGCGTTCTGAGTGATGCTAGACTACTGTAAGGAACTAGGCAGTGGTATAAAAAGGGGAAAGAGCCTGGCAGGGCTTAGTGAGGGTTGTGCCGTGCTTGCTGACTGAGCGGTTGAGTTTCAGCGTAGTTCTAACGCTTGCCGGGAACGAGAACAAAAATGTGAACTCTCCCGAAGTCACTTTGCAGTGTCCCGTGCGAACCTGAACGAGAGAACGAGGCCTTCTCTGTGCGCTGCGCTCAAGAAACGTCGAGGGACGCCCGACTTCGGTTATGAGCATCATCGAGCGACATCCCTCCGGACAGCGGATGCAGTCCCCTGTCCATCGGGATCTCCTTCCCCCGGCGGGGCGGTCTGTTGCGTTTCGCCTGCGACACGTGGTTTTGCCGGCGCGACTGCGGCGGGGCGGCAGACATTTTGGCCCGATCGTCGTCGCCGCAACGCTCATCGCCAGGTGTTTCCAGGCGCGACTGCGGCGATGCGACCGCAAAGGATCACCCTCTCCTTCCAGTCATTGTGCCTGAACCAGGCGATGCGACAGCAGGGGCACCCTCTCCTTCCAGTCATTGTGCCCGAACCAGGCGATGCGAAAGCAGGGATCATCCTCTCATTGCAGTCATTGTGCCCGACCGGCAGCGCTACGACAGGGTGCTACGACATTGTGCTCGACATGGTGCTACGGCAGCGCTACGACAGTGTGCGTCACCATTAGCCCATTGTACATTCACGTGCTCGTCTTTTGAGGGGTTCCTTCTTGCCCTCAACTGCGAGAGTATAAAAACAGCTGCCCCCGGACGCCAAAAGGAGGGCTCCGATTTCTTCTGTTGAGTGAAGTGCTCTCCCGTCTCTCTACTTCGGTCAAACCTGACCGCCAACTCTTTGCGATGTTAAAATAAACAAGTTGTTTCGTTGTTACCAGTCGACTCATGCTTTGCCGGGACCTTCGGATGCTTCCAGTTGTACCCCAGGCCGCCAGGCCAACGCTACCCTTGGGGCTTGCGACCCAGGTACAACCACGGGCGTCAGCGCCGAGTTCCCAACAGATCGTACCAGCGGTGCGATCCAAACACCCTACACCGGGGGAATGGGAAAGGGGAAAGCAAAGATCTCAGGGAGAGAGAGGAGGGAAGGCTTTAACGCCGCAGAACAGCAGGCGGGCAATGAGAGGCGCACGTACAGGGGTTACTTTCGACCACCAGGGGTACTTTAACGTTCACCTAAATCTATGCACACGGATGTTTTTGCATTCCGTTCTCGCGATCTCGGGAATCGAACCCGGCATCTCGGTCGAGCTCAGCAGCCTAAAGCCGGAACCACTGAGTCAGCACGGTTGTGTTTAAATGGAGAGACACATTGAAATTGGGTTAGTGTGAAAGCTAATCAAATATGACCCTTTCTTACGAAGTCTTAGCTGCAGCAGACGACTGTAACGGCATGACCAGGCTAATCATACCACAGTCGTTCCCCTAAGCTCCTTACGATATGGAATGATCACTATGAGTAAAGGAACACAGCGATTCTGCGGCAATCCTCGCAACGTTGGAATAAGCACTTGTAGGAAAACCGCAAATGGGGCCTGAGTGGCAGTGACGGCTTTGTAGAATAGCCTGTAAAAGAAGCCGTGCCTAGATGCATGTGATCACCCGTTTTTTACGCGTTACTATTACGTCACGCATGTGCACGGGCAGAGCTTACAGCAGCGCAGTCTTGAAGTACATTTTCTTTTAATGTCTCGAATGAGTCTCTGTTTCGAAGAATGCACGTTTCACATTCGTGTTACGGCTTATTTTTTATATTTTTCTATACAATGCATTGGCCGTGAGTCACTAAGCCCTACCTCTCTCTATTTTTCATCTCCTTTCTTACATTCGACAATGTGTTTAATAAATAAATAGACTCAGTGCTCTCTTAACCTCGCTGCTCTTTCTGAGAGTTCGCCTCATCACACACATTCACGTGCAGATGCGTCGTACATAAATTGGCGTCTGCATCCGTGTTATGACCCGCTCTGCGGTTATTCTCTCCATGCTGGCGAAAGTGTTTACACGAGTCACGTACCGCCTAGTGGTTTCTGTTATATTAGTTTTCTTTTTTCTTCGCTGCAACGATCTGCAGATGTTGCCCAACTCAGCGCTGCGCACGTGCGGCTAGCTAACGTAAGTTCAGCTACCTTCTCTCTATCTCTTTCTCTCCGCATTAGTATTGTTTAGCAACTTCTGGTTATTTCAGAGCCAGACATTCACCAACCAAGTTAGCGAATCTGTTTATAACTTCTCTTCGCGGCTAGGTCACATAGAGCATCTCATACGCACATTTGTGAGGGAATACACTACTTACATGACTCGCGTAACATTGATCTAACATAGTACATGCGAAGTGGAACACAAGCGTGGTCAAGTCTCGTGGAAAAAAAAGAACGATGCGACGCAGCAGCGAGCGTTTTCTTCAAAATAAACGTAGAGAGAGAGAAAATAAAGAGGTTGCACAGACGTGTACCTGTGATCGAGAATATTCAATTCTTCAACCAACGCAAATTGTCGATGATGGGAAACCGTCAACAAGCGTGCTCGTGCCTTAAAAGCCACCATGGTACACATTTGCAAGGCAATGGTTAGCAAATTAATTGGAAAGGTTAAGCTATGACACACACACGGAGACATACATAAACATTCACGCACACACTACCCAATTAGCTGGCCACCTAGACAAGGCAGCTTCGAGCTATGACATCACATGGGACAGTCGACGAACCGGAGGCATTTGTTTATACAACTGCTTTTTTTGTCTCTTATCTTTTTTTTTCTTTCGAAAAGTGCTTTTCAAATGAAGCATCTGCTTCTTTACACATCGTCGTAGTTGGAGGGCAAAGTCTTGTCACTTTCTAGGATGTAAGGCTCCCCCAACGAAGACTATTAGGTTCCACCAAGCGCGATTTTACAGCCATTGCTTCAACTTTTTTGTTCTTTACCGTGATGCCGGACTCGTACAAATAACTCGCGGAATTGTTCCTGCTGCGCAATTCACAGCGAGTCACAGACGTCGTCTACGGTAGGGATGTCGGCCGTCACAATGAGCAGTGAAAATGAGGAGAAAATAAAATATACAAACAGAACGGCGTTCCCGGAAGACAGCGATAAATTCTCCTGGCGCGTAGTTAGTTCGTCATGCCGCGACTTGATTCAAGGACTATCTTTTCCAAGCACTAAAATATTTTTCCCGTCACGCCGTTGTTGTTAGTGCGAGCGAGCCTCTGCGCGTTCCATCCGCAACCTCCCGTCACAGATGCAGAACTTCGTGAACAAATGCGTTCGCTGTCAAGCGAGGAACGAACGCGGTGATTGCGTCGAGCAAGCGAACCAGCTTTCAGGGTAAGCGCGATAGTTTTTAGGAGGCGAACTTCGGGCCGCATGTTGTGACGAGGTTGCCGCAGTTGTGTCCCATAGTTATATCGGAGTTTTGCAGAGGGCTAATCTACGGAAGGCGAGACCGCTTCCGAGGAACACAAACGCGCTGCGTGCTCAGCATTCTTCAATTAATGTAGCGGCGTGTTCTCCTGACACGTCTGTCCGATATAGACATTGCGATAACATTCTACAGGAACACTTTATATATATTTGCTTTTCGCCTGGTCTTATAGGTATGCGGCACGTCTGAAATGAGCTGCCCGAGTTGATGGAGAACAGTCTACGTATTGTGGGTCCTAGATTATTGCGTAGCATGAAGTGAAGAACGGCGTAGAAGCTTCTCAACGCATACACAGCTCGAAAAGACGAAGAATTAGATTGTGCTGTTTCAGCTGCATGAATCTGCATAATTGTTTGTGAAGGACGCCGTAGTACACTGTAAAATATTTTACACCCTTAAAAGTGAAAAAGTGTGTAAATGTGTCTATAACTCACACCCTTAGGGTGTTATCTACATAACGGACACCATAAAGATGTGAGTTATAGACAAATTTACACCCTTTTTTACTTTTAAGGGTGTAAAATATTTTACAGTGTAGGGAGCACCGAAATATGATCTTCAAGTGTAGCGCGAAGTGACACAGACAGAGACTAAAAGCAGACAGGACGAGCGCTAACTCTCAACTAAATTTTTATTGAAACTATCAACATATATATAGGTGATGGCAAATACCGCAATAAAAATTTTGTTGAGAGTTAGCACTCGTCCTGTCTGCTTCTATAGTCTCTGTCTGTGTCACTTCGCGCTACAATTGAAGGTCATGTCACCGTACCAACTCGCCCAACTTTCTATCCTTTTTGCAACACCGGAATAGTTATGACCACCTGGAGTTCATGGTGTGCTCAAAGCACGGTATCGGAGCGTTTCTTTTATTATTTTTTTTCATTCCGCCTTTATTGGAGCGCTGCCTTCGCTGTCGAGAACCGAACCCTTGTCTGCGGCTCGGCACTGTATACCCACTGATCCAACGCTGCGGCTGAAAGGACGAACACAGTATACATGGCGCAGATACACGCAGGACCATCGCTGTACCCAACTACAACTACATCTCGGTAGACATTGAGGCTCTTCGATGTAAGTAAGTAAATAAAGATAGTATGAGTGTGCGCGTTTGGTTTGTGATTTCCGTTCTAATTATTATCGAACTGAATAGCACAATCTTCAATCAGTAGCACGCACGGAAGGTAGTTGCTCAGTGTTGTGACGCTCGACGCCTCTACGTAGCGTGTAGTCTTAAATGCACACCCGCAGAATTGACATGTCCGGCCCATGCCTAATGCAAACTTTATTTCTTCTTTTTTTTTTCTTTCTTTCTGTAGCCTTATTCAGCCATCCCCGTAGAATTCCATAACGCTCGACGCTGGGTTTGCGAAGCCACAATTCTTTTCATTTTCTTTTTTTTTTTTGTCGTGTAAGAGTTATTTAAGCACTTCCTGCTGCAGAATTGCCTGCGGACTACACCTGGGCGACTGGCGGAAACTGCCTCACGTACACCGGTCTAACGCCAGACGTGCGCATTGAACGTCTGTACGCTCTCTCTCTCTCTCTCTCTCTCTCTCTCTCTGGCTAAAACGGATCAGCACTGAGGGAAGCTGGCAACACGTGTAAGCCAGTAACGTGCCGAGCGAGCAACGCTGCTGCACGCAAGCGCAACACGCGATTGACCTGCGTCGCTGCGCTAGCCGTTTACGATATAACCATCGGCGTGCGGTGGCCAAGTATCCCGCCAATCGCATGCACGTAAAGAACTAAGACTCTTGTTTCTGAACCTGCGCTGGAGACCTCGCGTAGATGAGTGTATGCGTATTCAAATTGCGGACCTGAAAAGCAATTTTCAGCTACCATCGGACGGAAACAGAAAGACGCTGACTTTGTTGTCCCAGTCTGGCTGGTCTCCACCGGAGGATTAACTTGAAAGTGTCACCCTTCGGAGAAAGGGGAACGGAAGAGGGCGCGTTCTACTTATTAATCTGACTATTCGTGGATGCCATCACTGCGGCCGTATTAAAGATGGCGCCTTGGTTTCAATCTTTCGATCGGCTTAGCCAAGTGAACGGTATCTTATATCTGAAACCATTAAAAAAAATCTATAGTCACTGCATCTTCAAGGACACCCTCTGCGGTTCTTGAGGCATAATATTGTAATCACTTATACCTAGGGCCTCCTGAAAGACGTGGAAGTAGAGGAGCGTATCTCGAGCGACTCCTCAACGCAGAAATTGCGTAGTTTTATTAGCAAGGTGAAAAAAAAAACACAAATCGGTCCAGGGATGACGCTTTGGGGAACAGTTTCGAGTCCAGCCGCTTTCTAAAAGAACGCGCGTAAGCTGGCTTTCACAATGCTGCACGGAACTTATCGAGCATTGGGTTTCGCGAGCAAAGCGCGTCACATGCACAACCTCGACCGTGCTCCTATGCCACGTGGAGGCATAGGAGGCAAGATGCGACGATAATGTGTGCGAACGTTTCACGCCTTGCTCGCGGAACCTCGGTTCTGGTTGCGCAGCGCGGCATGTCACTTGCCAACACGATGCCTGGTGTTTTGTGGCGTTGCGGGTCGAGAGATAAGGGTTGTATCCGGGCGTTCCTGTGGTGGAGAAAGCTTCGGCAGTGTGCATGCTGCAGGCCGCGCAACGTTCGTTCCCGGGAGACCGCGTGCCCGTTACGAAATGCTCGTGTTGTCTTCGGGTCCCTGCTCGGCGTCGCAGCGTATAGACCGATGCGTAGAGCAATCCAGCGACACTCCTGGTAGCACACTGCCCAAGCGCTTTGTCGCGTGACGCCACCGCCCCGACGGCAGAGAGATGGTAGAATTCAAAGGGTGCTGCGGGGAGACCGTGCTCAGCGCGATCTTGTTTACGAGTATCAGCCGCTGTGACTCCGGTGGCCATATGACATTCGGCTGCTCGACACGTGGTGGCAGATTCGATTGCTGGCGGCGGAGACCGCACGCCAGTGTGGGCGGAACGCTAAACATGCTCGTGTTGCAATCTTCGCGTAAAGTTTGTGATTTCAACGTGGTCAAAATTAGTCTGAAGCCTTCTAACACTGCGCATCTCCGGCCACAGCGTTGCTTTTGGACATCGAACTTAACAAATCAATAGTTCAATCAATCGATCGATCGATCAATCAATCAATCAATCAATCAATCAATCAATCAATCAATCAATCAATCAATCAATCAATCAATCAATCAATCAATCAATTAATCAATCAATCAATCAATCAATAAACCAATCAATCAATCACTTTTGTTTCCAAGCACAATTACCAATGTACTCGTCGTCTTTGCGCGTGTAGTCGTGGCTCTAAGCAGCCAGGCCTCCGTTACAGGCGGCGTGCTTACAGGCGCAGAAAGCATGTACAGGCACAATCCCAGACGAACACATCGCACATAGACCGGCCGGTTGAATCAAATGTAATCTTATAGGAGCAATGAGCACAAAAGCTTCTGGAAATCAAGCTGAAGCTGGTCTACTACGTGCCCTCATGTGGGCGCAATTTTGCGCCGTACAGGCTCTGCAGTTGTACCAGTGTCAGTACGCGCGCGTCAGTGTACGCGTGTGCGTGGTGGGACCCGAAGCCACCTGTATTGCGATTGCTGCTGTTACAAAAGGCTGTCACACTCGCACCGATCTTCAATCTTTCTCTTACGTTGCTGCCAATAAACATTGTTTCTGGCACAATCCTGCGTTATTCCCTGCAGTTTGCCGCGGTCACAATAGGCTGAATTAGGCTTGCTCAACAGCCATACAAATGTGATTCGAATGTATTGGTCTTAGTTGAGCGGACGAGTAAAGCATCGAAAGTGTCTGTAACGAATTCGTTCTTCATTATGTATTATGAATGATTCTTAGTGTATTCGTTTTTTGTTCTTGATGTCCCTGATGTGCGGATGCTGTCTGTAGTATTAATTACAGGACAACAGCTTGCAAGAGCCGTTTAAAAAGCGATAATATTCGATGCAGAAGAACTTAAAATGGCATCCGTAGCTCAATACGTGTCAGAAACCACATCGTGCGTAGGGACCCCGTTAAGCGCGCTCTCGCAGCTAATGCCGCTGAGAGTGGGATGATTCAGAGATATCCTGCCGGTAAGGCCGCGCACATGTGCCTGAACAGGGCACCTTGTTGCGTAAGAATGAACCCAGACATACGAAGCGCCACGATATGCTTAGGACGTATGTTCTCCGGGGCTTATGCAACTGCAGATCACCAGGTGCTCGGTTTCCACTTGGTAAACCGGATGCACTGACGCATCGTGGGTAGTTCGTGTCAAGCGAATTGAAGCACAAAAGTTCAATGGTGACTGCGCGGTAAAGGCGATAGAAATGCCTTAACATTACGTCGCACCGCTGTGCAGGACGTCGCACACGTCCTGCCTCTTATATATATATATATATATATATATATATATATATATATATAGTCGGGCGCAAAGCACGCAGAAGCTCACTGAGTGGCGGTATTTGTTCAGATTATTTTTTTTCCTTACACACACCTTTTAAACTCGCAGAGGCAGATTTCTTGCTGTGGCATAAAAAATCAGAACAATTATCCTCTTTTCCTTTCGCTTTGATGATGAAGCGGGCCCTTTAGCATGCCCAAATATGCAGAACTATAAGTCAGCTGTTCGATTCGTAAACGCCGGTAACTTCTGCAAGCGGCTGGACGGGCTCCTGTAATGAGCAACGGGCTCATATGTGTAGGCCCGAGACTGAGTGGCCAACTCCTCAATACGTTGACACAGGAAGGATCGAACGGTGTGACTCTCAATCTGTCAAAGAGCCCTGTGACTGTGAACAGACCTGACCTCACATGTGTTTCGCGGCTTCCAACTCCGAAACATGGCACGTGCTTAGGAGTTACGGCTGGCAGCGTAGTTGTATAGTTGGCCAAGCTCGTTGACACGTTTGGTGCAAAGCTGGCTGTACTACTATCGTACAGGTGGCGCAGAAATTGAAGGGGCGTGTAATGCTGTAGTCTGGCTGTGTTAACGCGCCACCCGTCGCAGCTGCGGTGTCTTCATGTGACGCCATATACGAGCGCTGACGTTGTGCAAGGACCCGCTGAGCCTCGATAGTACGTTGTGCACCAACGCCGTGTTTCACGAACTCTCGATGACGCTGCCACGTGGTACTTCCAGTCAGTGCATGCAGCCCCTTGCCCAAGCATTTGTGTACGTACATGTGTGCGCACTCACTCGCACATGTAGTCGGGCGCATTTTCAAAGCCGCATGCCGAGCCCCATGCCGAAAGAAATGCATTATGTCACGGTCTTGGTGCTGCAGGTTTTAGCAGTCGGCTAATTAAGTCACGTTGTCCCCTTATCCTCTCGAGGGCTTTAGCGAACTCACCGCTAATTTCCTTCTTTCCTTCCCTCCTCTCTCTCCCTGTCATCTTTGTTTTCCCCTTTCCCATTCCCCCGGTGTAGGGTAGCCAACCGGACGTTATTCTGGTTAACCTTCCTGCCTTCTGCTTTTCTCTTCCCTTCATTTTGTAGACAACATACTTGTGAAGCATTTAGCTCTATTTTGCTGCAGTTTCGTTGCCAACGAACATTCATATACAGTCGTAGTAGTAATTAGCGTTGAGTCAATTCAGCTGGTGCTTGTATACATCCTTTCCTTCCTTTGGTGGTTAAACAGTTTGAGAACCGTCTATTAGATGAACAGCGCAGACACCATATCCCACATTTTAATTTTACGATAAGGTCTAAGAACTATTCGATTAGGATATCGTCAACCAACAGATGACTTCGTGGCAAAGTGAACGATTGGCAAGTTTATGTTTCCCACTGCTTATCCATTTTTTTTTTCGCACGGAATATACGGAGGTGACTTTAATCGAGACTGCGCTTGACGCGGTCGTTCTACTGACCGATCAAGCCTACGCGTTGCGCAACGCTGCCGTGACGAGCTTGCCGGAGCGGTGACCGACTCCTGGAGCGACACGCTCGCGACAAAGGCGCGTATAACGAAGCGAGTGACAAGCGGCTATTTCATCACCGCGTCCGATGATGGCCCATGCAACGCGCTTCCTTTGCGGAGTGCGCGGCGTCTCACCGTGTTTCAGTTTGAACTGACTGTTGGAGCTTATCAGCAATTGAAGTTCTCGGGAAACAAATGCAGCAGCAAACGGAGAACGACCGATAAGCGCGCTGTAAAATGTCGCTGGATTTGTTTGCACTAAGTATACAGGCGAATATGATGTCTCGAAGCGAAATATAGGCCTTGATACAAAGTCCACAATGCGGTGAGTAAAAAATGTTTCATTTTAGCGCTGACAGCTCTCTGTCTGCCGACTAAAACGGCAAAAATTGGCATTTGCAAAAGTTGTTTCGCTCTGCCATCGTAGTATTAAGCTTCGGCAAACTATAAATAAAGAAAAATAATATGACAAACGCTAAGTAGCGAATAGGTCAGGCTCACTCCCGACAGTTGCCGGATGTCATTTACGGAGGAGAAAAACAAGAGCCAGATTCTTTGCGACGTTTACAAATGCCCAATAAGTCAAAGGGACAGAGGAAAGGAATACGAGGTTGTCCAACTACGCTCCACCTATTTCTTATTTCTGAGCCAGAAACATTAATAGGCGGGATTGGAGTGGCGGTCATCACGTATAACAAGGAGAATAAAGAGATCTAGAAAATTCCGATCCAGTGGGGTAGTCCCCAATAGGAATCGCTAACTTGTATATTTACACACTCGCCTTCTCTCGACCTTCCCCTTCGACTACTACGCGCACCGCTGTGCGAAGGGTGACAGAGCTTCTCGGCTTGATGCACTACGGATAGCTACGATAACGAGTTGCTTGAGAAGCACTCTTCGCAGCTCCAGTGCTTTAGCTAATACGCCAAAAACTGTCGATTTCAAAGGTTTATCAATGAAAAATCGCCGAACAGTGTTATTAAATACGAGGTGTTATATTAAACTCGAGGTGCCTATGTTTATGAAAGCCGTTATCAATTTTTGGGTTGTTGTTTTATAGTTGCTTTCGGTAGAATTGCCGCAGAAATGCAGTCGAAATCATGCACCACTTTTTGCAAGGGTATAGCAACCTCAACGCTAAGCAGCTTTAGTCCAGTGTGCGCAGTGAGCCTGGCCATTATTAGTCTAGATACTGAGACTGAAAACGAAGAGTAACTCTGGGGTAACGCAGATTAATTGTGAGGCGACAATCAGCTGGGATAATATTCGGAATACGAAAGGCCTAGAGCTGGCAAGCATGTCTGACACTTTCAGATCTCACTATCCCCCGACTCCTTCACCGTATTTCTTCTGTAGCTGCGGTAGCGTTATATATATATATATATATATATATATATATATATATATATATATATATAGGCAGACAAAGCAAATGCCAGAAAGAGAACAGCTCGAGGAGGAGTTATTGCACACGTTACCACTGTGCTCGAGATACTGCGAGAACACCCGCAGCTATGCGCTGCGTCCCAATTGAAGCTTCCTGTTTCACACTTGGCGAGAGCCGGCAACGCGCGCTAACACGATTCCCTCAGGCGAATCTTGTTACACAATGAAGACAGACGACGGTCACTCGCGCCTCGATTCGCTTTCTCTCTGTCTGTTTCATTTTTCTTGCGGTGATCGTTTATTTTCACTCCATGGAGCGTGCAGCGAAGACAGACGACGAAACGAGGCCGGAGGAAAACAACAATGGCGGCAGCGTGACGCCGCCGTGAAAATGTACGCGAGCGATGTTGACAAATGCCGTTTTTTGGCAATATGCGTGTGTGACACATGCGTAGCGTGTTCGACATGCGCGACACTTCACCTACCGGAGCTCCTGCTCTTCTTCTTTTTTTTTTTTTTAAGTGGGATATTTTTCGCAGAGCGTGTATGTTGTGACAAACATTTTTATATCATATAAACGCTGTGTGATGCAGGTAGCGTAACAATTAGTTCTCGAATTTCTTAACTGTTATCAAACGTCACTAAGCTTCAGTCTAGCTTTACTGAGCGTTTCGTGTTTGGTATCTCGAGTCCCATATTCACAAATTTTCTCTTGCGCAAGAACATTTTCTTATCAGCTGGCGTTCGGCCGTCCGTCACTCATGATTGCGATCATCGGGACAACGAGTCCATTTGCCGTGGTCAACTCGCGCCGATAGCTTTCACGCGATACGTTGAACAAGGACCATGGTTTTAACGGTCTCACGTAAAGGAGAAGGTGTGGTTACGCAGTCAGCTACAAGTGCGCGAGGCGTTTGTGACGCGTGAAGCAAGCATCGGGTTCTACTAGCGGTCGTCGTAGTATATCGTTGATTACGAGGCTGAAGATACGAATCAATGAACCGGTTAGACTAAGTGAGCTTCTTTCGTCGTGGGAGAAGTGTAGTACCATTCACGCCGGGACAAAAGTGCCATTCGTGTAACAAGGAGTGATGCTGATAATTATGCATTATATACCAGAAAACAATTTCCATATTGTTATATTTCCAATAGGACGAAAGAACCACAACCTCTATTGATCAATACGTATTTCCCTTTTAATTCCTGTTGATATCTCCCGTTCGTCGGTCTTGCTGACGGAAACAACACTCCCCTATCCTAATACCGGCCATGAAACCGTCCGACCGGAAGCTTTGCTAATTAAGGCTGTGCCTTGTTTATGTAGTATTTAGAATGAATTAGACGGACCCATGTTTTTGTACTTTCCAAAAAAGGTGTCTGAGTAGCCCGGGAGATATTCTGCCACCAATTAAGCCTATGTATACATTATGTGCTGCGAGAAACTTCTGTTAGATTATAGACATCCCCATGACGTCGTACAGATGTTGTACGAGGACACGCAATTATGGTTAAAATTTATTTATTTATTTGAACCTCAAGGGTCCCTGGCGGGACATTACATGAGGGGTGGGCGCATGAACGGCAGTTAACAATGAATGTTACATGAGAATCATGATGATGACATGGGTTCCTCGATGAAACTTGACCGCCTGTTCAAAAGAGAAAACAAAGCAATACTGAGAATATTCGTGACGGCGTCCCCTGACAACAATGCGTGACCTTCGGAGAGTGCAATCTAAGTGCAATCGGGAGATGAACCGTTTTCTGTGGCTTCTTACACATCGAGCCCCTTTGAAAGTGAGCCAGAAGAGTGCGTATACTCGTGAAATCTTAGGCGATTACTGCTGATCTTCAACGATTCCATCATGATAAGGCTTCAGCCATTACTGCGGCACTAAAGTCATTTACTACCACGGCAGCATGCGCTCACGGCCTTCTCTAAACCAACTTGTTGCCGTTGTCGTTATCGTTTTCGTCGTCGTCGTCGTCATTGTTGTTGCTGTTATGTCGGTCTCGTCAGCTGCAAGTGTTGCCTGTTATGTAACACCGAAATGCAGGCACAGATGTCGCCGCTCTCAGTCTGTGTCACCCGTTAAACACCGCCCTAATCTCCTAGTGCCACACCAATGGTTAGCGCGTCCAGCTCGAAACTGCACATTGTCACGTGGGCATGAGCTCGAATCACATGTATAACGGTGGTGGGCAAATGTTTGCTTTCAACGCCATACGGCATTCGCGTTGGCATGGCGTTGCGTTGCTGAGTTTGTGGTCGCAAGTTCGTCTTCTGTTTTTACCATATATGGTAAGGACGACGACGACGATTCAACGACCACGGTGACGGACTTCGTCCTCGGCGTAGCGGAGAGAATAGATGGGTGCAGATACAGACAAACAAAACGCAGTTCGAAGTTGTCGCAGTAAAAGGAGACATTCACTCATTCGGCGAGGCGCCGGTGATCACATCGTTCATAAACCTTGCTGCCAGAACAGCGTTGTTCATTTTTGCTCAGGGCTGACATCTTTCAACGTCAATTAACCCTCCCCCCGCCCACCCGCCCCTTTACTTTGCTGGACGTCTCTAACAGACCGTCAGTGCAAGGTGCGAACTCAATACGGAACCCATAGTATCAGATAAAACGAGGAAAGCGCTTGCCGAGCTGTAGCTTTCTCACAGCTGTGCGTCGCGGACAGAGACGGTGCGGAGATTGTTTATCTTGACGGCATGCCAGATGCTGTCAACAGCTTTTTCGCGCACGTACGTCACCGACCGCATACTTGCACGTTTACGATATATGTACTCGTGGATGTCTTCGTTCGTATTATGTGTACCCCGCCGTTTCCGGTCGAGATTTGTTTCACGCTGTGCAATCAGACTTTGCTCTGCAGGTATATATCTGCTGTTTCGCAAACGCACGCGAGGTTTTTCGTGAGCAACGAATCATTCTTCCCTGCGCTTCATGCTCCGTAACAGAGGAAAGTGGCGTGGTTGCAAGTCATTTGATGTTTGCATTGCTGAAGGGGCACGAAATGGCAACGCGAATTCCGCGTGTACCGGTGTAGTATTGTGTGAAAACAATATTTTCACCTTGTTGGCCAGAGAAGGTTACAATTATTGCTGGAGAAACAGGAGGCCAAACTTTCCTCTTTCGATATTCACACCTTCATCTCAGCGCCGTGTACGTCTATGTGACCTCACGGATTTCAAGGTATTTTGTTGCATTTGGACAGTCTTTAATTTAGTTCTGGGATTTTACGCGCCAAAACCACGGTCTGATTAAGGACTCTGCCGATCAATTTTGACCACGACCGAATCTCTAACGTGCCCCCAATGCACGAGGCACGGGCGTATTCGCATTTGGCCCCCTTTGAATTCTGGCCCCCGAGGCCAGGATTTGACCCCGCGACCTCGTGCTTAGCAGTGCAACACCATAGCCGCTAAGCCACCGCGGCGGGTCTTCGACGGCTTTGGTGCAAGAAGAAGTATAGAGGCTTGCTATAGGTTAGGTCTTTGATTCCTTTAAAAGGCAAAATATGTATCTGCTTTTTTATGGATAAGCAACTGGTAATATCTAAACCGAGGTAGACGTCATCAACATCTGTGACGTCACGGCGAGCTGGTGCGGGAACCTCTGAGCGGCATCGCAACTCGTCTGTCGCTATGGCGTCTTTTCTGGCTTACCATGCCACATCTCACGGTAAGAGTGATTACCGCTTATTTAAAAGGCCTGGCAAGCATAAATGACAAAAAAAAAGAACCCGAAAAATTGCACTTCATTTGACCGTGCTTTCTTAGCTGCAGAACATAGACGCTTTCTGCATTATGCGTTTATTTGTATTTATTTATTTATTTATTTATTCATTCATTCTTCTTTTGCAGGGGTCAATTGCTTCATGGCATAATATGTGAATTAAATTATACGGCAAGCGTCGAGGCCCAGTTCGTGCAGATAATATAGGAGCGACTCATGAAGTTTATTGTTTAACCCTCGCTTATATATAGTCGTTATAGCTTACCCAGTATGCTACCATGCAGAATCTCTGTGTGCGTATCCATGGACCGCCTTTGCTTAGGCTGTGTCCAGACGCTACGGTAATGACGCGCACCCACTGCATGCGCAAGAACAGAAAACTTCAGACATTAGGCATTGCCTTCGCTTTGAGTAAACGAGACTGAAGACTCCTCACCAGCTCACGTGAACATATATGCACACGTGGCGTGAACACGTTGATCGGTAGTAGAGTGAAATAGACACGGTGGTCACTCGACTGTACATTGCGGCTGCATGTAGTATAGCCGTGGGGACGATTGGTAGTATTTCGGCTTTTCATGTTTTCCCCTGTCTTCCTTCATGACGTTCACTGCTAACTTCTTCATCTTCCCATTCGCTCTTTCTCGATGCGCTGCTGAGAAGAAATTCCCATGCGAAGGCATGCATCCGCGGAGGCCAGTTGCTCTCTCTCAGGTTCACGACGGGATGATTGACAGCGCATAAAGGTCTACAAGGCGTCATAATTATGGCTTGTGGCGCATATATATATATATATATATATATATATATATATATATATATATATATATATATATGGGGGATGAAATGGCGCACCGCCATGGCTGTAGCCCTGGAGTAAAATCCGCCGCCGCCATATATGACCTCCTTCGGGCCTGAAACAGCGGCGACTCGCCGTCTTCCCAAACGACCGGAATGCGCGCAGTCTGTGCGTCCGAAGTGCCGGAGACTAGTGGCATAAACTACCGTTCCCGTCTGTGCGCGATTGATCGCACACCTGACCGCTCTGTTCGCCTTCGACGTGACGCCGTCGACCCTGGTAAGGAGTACTGACGATTTTGGGGCGCGAGTTTCGAGCTTCAAGCTGCGATAAGATTCGCGCCACAAGAAGGCCTGCAACGTTATTTCCCCTTGCCCTTCCCTCAGTGCAGAGTAGCGGACCAGAACCTTATCCGGTTAACCTCCCTGCTTTTCCCATCCCCTTTATCTCGCTCTTATTCTCCCGCAGAATCCTTGTCGACCCTTATCTGGGCCTCAAGTGCGTTCACTTATCTTTCCATGGCGATGTTTGCAGGAGGAAGCACAGAAAGTTGCGACCGCGAAGATGAAGGCCACTGATTGCAGGTTTTCTTAACAGGGCGAGCGAGGCGCTCTTACACGCGCGTCCTACTAAAGAAAGAAAAGAGAGAAAAAGGTTCGCTGGGATTTTGTTTGATCAGTCGATCGCAGTTGTCAGTACATTAGGTCTGATCTTGAAGGCGTTGCTTGACATCGCCGCAAGACAAGCGGTAGCAATTGTCTTTCGCAACTGCATGGTATGTCACGGCATTTTTTATCTTTTCTTCGAGATCTCTTGAGCATATTTCAGTATGTGCGCGTCTTTAAGCCTACTCTGTTTGCATGCTTACGGAGTGTGCGCGGAGACATCTTGCACCCCATTTATCACCACGAAAGCATTGCGTACTACCCGTGGCTGTACTATTCTGTACGATTTGCCGTGGCGGCTGAGTGACTAAGGCGTTGTGGTGCCGAGCACGAGGTGGACCACACGATTTCCAGCAGGATTCCGATGGAGACGGAATGCTCCACTATACGGCGTCCCTCATTACCCACCCTGCAGTTTCAGATTGTTAAAACACACACACACACACACACACACACACATATATATATATATATATATATATATATATATATATATATATATATATATATATATATATATAGGAGAAGAAAGAGGGTTAACCAAGGGGCCCGATATTTTTTTTATTAGTCATATCATAAGAAGCCAACAAACACTGACACCAACGACAACATAGGGAAAATTACTTGTGCTTAATAAATGAAATTAAGAAACGATAAATTAATGGAAATTAAAGTGGATGAAAAAACAACTTGCTGCAGGCGGGAACCGAACCCACAACCTTCGCATTTCGCGTGCGATGCTCTACCAAATTGAGCTACCGCGGCGCTGTTTCCCCATCTACTTTCTTGGGTATTTATGTGTCCTAGTAGAACCCTGGGAGTGTATATATATATGTACTGTTCAGCTTTCGGCTTTTGTTAAAGCCATCACCTATCTTGCGTTGTACACTCTACAAGGTAAGAAATGCTGCGCAGACAGCTGCGGCCGACGTCGAAGCTGAACTAGTTAAACGTTCGCGCTTGTTGAGCCGCAGAATGCGTTCTTCCTTTCTGTGACAGTGGCTAGAGTGACCATCACCCGTGCACGTGACGGCGGCGGAATATGTGCCACGTACGTATGCAGCATTAGATTGAGTTTTCTTTGTGTACGCCCTTTCTTATGCGCGTTGTTGTCAACTCGGGTACCTGTTCCATTCGAGCCTTCTTACGTGAGCGGTGAACGCTCACCGCTGTGTGGCTTTTGCAGCAGTAACGATTCAATATATATTCCTGACATTCTTTACGCACCGTGGAAACTGCTGCGCTGGATGCAAGCTCATAGGAAAGAGGTTGAGACGAGTCCGCGACATTTGCTGTGGTTGCGTTTCTGAGGCTCGAAATCACCTGTAGTGCATTGTATGCTGCGCCCATAGCGAGAAAAAGGGGCAAAGCAGCAGCAGCAGCTTGTCAGTACCACACATTACCGCAATATGCGCTCAAAGGGGTGATTACGTAACTGCTTTATCCATTTTCTGCGAGTGTCACCTCCACTGCATCGCGTAGCGAGAACAAGGTACCTCTCCTGGATGGTGCCAATGTCTGGAATCTCAACTGCGTCCCACTAAAGCGCTTACAGCATTCATTCCTGCTGGATACAGGCCTCTATGATAAGCTGTACATAGCATTTGTGCTCGTGATATTTGTGTTAGTGTATGCATGTGTTAGTGTGTGTGTGTGTGTGTGTGTGTCCGAGGTTTTGTTTTTGTTTCTCTCACCGTTTTCTTTTTTTTTGTTATCCTTGACCATAGCACCACAGTGTCAGGCCTGTCGCTGTAGGCTAACATATCCAGATATCACTGAATCTCTCTCTCTCTCTCCGTTCGGAGTACGCGAACACAAATCTCACCGCTCGTCGGTTCACCAAGCTTTGAAGGCAGTTTGATTTCCTTAGGACGACTGGCTCGCGTCAACGCCTTTGGCTGTGTGACGCTGTTCGCTGCCGCGAAAGCGTTAATCGCGTCTTTCTATTCTTTCCTGCTTTTTCTCATCTCGTCATATCATGTTGCACTCCTGTGATGTTTTCATGTAATAAAACGGTTCACAGACTAGGAGACACCTTGAGATCTGTGACACCACGCGGAAATGTACCAGCCCTGCGGTTTGGGTGCGAAAAAGAAAGAGACGCTCCGTCTTCCCTTTCTCTACTATAGTAACGGATATTTCTCTGCTAGAGGGATGAAAATAAAGCTTCTTTCAATGCCAATCAAAATTGATTCACTCTTGCACGTTAGTGTTCCATCAAAAATATTAACCTTCTCAAGCCGGGGTCCCTTACTCCACATCTTTGCTACCGCTATTGAAGAGGATGATGATGGTGAAGGTGAGGAAGAAGAAGAAGAAGAAGAAGAAGAAGAAGAAGAAGAAGAAGAAGAAGAAGAAGAAGAAGAAGAAGAAGAAGAGGAATAGGAAGAAGAAGAAGAAGAAGAAGAAGAAGAAGAAGAAGAAGAAGAAGAAGAAGAAGAAGAAGAAGGAAAAGAAGAAAGAAGAAAAAGAAGAAGAAAGAGTAAAATAAAGAGAAAAAGAAAAAGAAGAAGGAAGAGAAAAATAAAGAGAAAAAGAAAGAGAAGAAGAAGAAGCTTTATTAAAATATACATTGCATATGCATATATTAAAATATGCATAAGGAATACCATGCCATACCAAAATATACATGCCTCATATATGCATATGCATATATTAAAATATGCATAAGGAATACCATACCATACCAAAATATACATGCCTCATCGGCTTACTGAGTGTGACAAGTTGGGAAACGAGGAGATGTTCACAGGACGATCTACCAAAGAATGCTTCCCTCCCGCCCGATTGCACTACGCTGTGCATGCCCGATTCCGCAGCAGAGGCGTACAGCGCTCGCAGCATACTGCCCTACATCCCTCTTATGGATGTAGGGCATATACGGGGGCAGCATGGTCATCGCCCGTTTACTGCGTGTACAATATTTGTAGAAGTAATGACAGGTTCTGCCCTTAGCGGCACCGGTTCGCTCTCTCAACAAAGCATTATCTGCCTGCGCATAATATTGATACCGGAACTCCGCATGCTATAAACAGGCTACGGAACACCCTTGTTCGTCCATCCTTGATAGCTCACTGCGGAGCTACCAGAGCTGGCCGGAAGCCAATCACTCAGACCGTACCACGCCGGGTCAATTTCGGGCGCTCCGTTTCAATCTCTTGATTTTGAAGCGCCATATCAGACTGTTCCTGCAGTCGGCGGTGCCTATTCGAAGAAAAAGCGCTGTTCGTGCCAGGCTGTATATAGAGCACGTATAGCGCACATGTCGTGACTGCGCAGTTTCTCAGGGCCGCGTGCCTTTATGAATTCGTTATTCGCTTTTCGGAGACCTGGCTTTATGGCTTAAGTGTTTGCATGGCTTGGTTTGGTTTCCCTCTACCGGTGGCCGTATAACCAGCATGGGGGGATTGGTCAAGAGTGGGATGAAATTAAAAAATTACATGTTGTTCCGACTAGAGAGAAACAGAAGCATTTTGAAAAGAATCGAGGAAATGTGACATTCCTTTCTCCTTCTTCTGCTTCTTTATTATTATTATTATTATTATTATTATTATTATTATTATTATTATTATTATTATTATTATTACCGTTGTTGTTGTTGTCGTTTTATTCATTGCGCGTTTTTTTATTATATTCCTGCGGTCTTTATTTTGTTCTGTGCCGCATTGTGCTTGCGCCCCAAGAACTATGGCTACTCAGGAGAGAAAAAGAAAACATAATAATAGTGAAAACTCAGCTACGTATCGATCTCGTGGCTCACGCCTATCTTTATTACATTGTTATTATCGCGCATTCGCTTCATGTAAGAAGGAGTAGCCACCGCGACGCTCGTACGCGACATCTCATGGTGATCACGCTACGTCAGAGACCGACAGGAGAACAACTTTCAGCGCCGCGGGCCCGACTCCGAGGCCTCCTAGCAATTTGGGCCGAGTTTTCCTCCTCCTGTTCTTGCTATGCTGAAGTGCAGACAGCATTTCGCATTGTTCCCCAATAGGGGGTCAGCGGGGCTCCATACCTCGCTCCTACATACAACGGCGGACGCAGAGGCGCCTTCGCGTCGGTGACGCCGGCGCGCTTGGCGGCAGCACGTCGCTGTTTGTGCGTCGGCGCGCCGCGCTGGCGCCAACAGCTGTTCGAGTCGCGCGCCCCGAGCAGGCAAGCTTGCAAGCGAGAGAGCCAGCAGCTGCGGCGCGAAGCAGGGTGCGGGCTCTGCCTTTTCCCTGAACCGCTGATCCATCTTGCACCTCAGAAATAAATAAAGGAAAAGCAAAGAAGAAAGAAAGAAAGAAAGAAAGAAAGAAAGAAAGAAAAGGGAAACCACAGAGAACGCGTTTTATGCGCCGTCGCCCTGGCATTTTTATGTCTGCCTCGAGCGTAGTATTGCGATATGCTGTGGGAGAAGGATCTACGGTGTAGGTCTCCGGCAGAGGCTTCCGCGCGGTTTTCTACCGTTGTGAGAGTCTGTTGTCCCCCACTATACCGGAGTACATCGAGGGGCGCCTGTCAACTTCGTCGCTTGCGTGCCGAATGGCGCTGCGCCTGTTTGCTGCTCGCTAAGACGTCGTCTCCGGATGTCCTTATTAGGCCAACGTCGCTTGAAAACGAATACTCTCCACTTCTCTTTGGAGGCTCTCCATTAAAGAACGTTGGTTGTCTCGACAAAGCGAAAGTGCGCGTCGATTGCTCGCGCCCATTTTTCACGTAATGAGAGTCTTGCGACAATCCCTTTTCTACGTTCCGTTGTCGATGTGTACATCTTGGGAGAAGTTGTTCCGGACTCGTGCATCTGACGAGTCGGAGAACTATACGAATTTCACTATGTCACCGAGAACCCTAACGGTCGCCCGTAGGATAAATTATCCCGGTTGCACGAGAGCAAAGTTTACATAGTTACTGAGCAGCGCACAGATGCGTTCAACTGAAGGCTAATCTTGAGCTTTGCTCATCCAAACATTCGTTAGGTTGTAACTAGGGTTGCTAGGCCACATGGAAAGGTGCGTTGCAGTAACGCTGCTTATAGCGCAGTTGTTGATTTAGGTCTACTGAATCTGTCGCTTTCTTTTTCTTCTTCTTTATTGACACGTGAAAATATTGGATTCACATGCAACAGGTATAACCAAAAAAATGTTCCTCGTATATATGTCCTTGGCACACCCTTGTAATTTCAATATCGTCCTTGTAGAAAAGAGAGAGAAAATAATGCAGAGGAAGGCAGGGAGGTTAACCAGAGGTAGTTCCGGTTGGCTACCCGGCACAGGGGAAAGCTTAAGGGGGATAAAAAGAGAAACAGAGTGGAAGGGGGAGATAGGAAGAAAGGGAGACAACCACGAACAAAACGCGTACACTACAGAGCGGAAGGGGGCGGCATTCTTAGAGTCTGTCGTGAAGCCCCGTAGACCGCAGGAACCTTGATAGCGCGAGTACACCTCACGTGTCCTATGGAGGCAAAATAAGGAGTATTGTTCCTGCAAATTCCGGCGCTTTTTCTTTTCTTCTTTTTTTGTGCCTGCAGGGCCTGCACTGCATGCGGTTGTTTGCATGGTGCTGCTCGGCCGTTATATAAGCTAATTCCGGTGCTTTCATCACAACCGCTTGGTGACAGGGGAGGTGACGCTGTGGTTGATTGCTTCGAGCAGTGGAAGCGTTATAATACGATATTGAAGCACGGCATCACGTTTCTGCTTTGACCACGATGTCGGCAAACCTATGCTTATAGTGACTTATGTACAGATTTGACAATTACGCTTCCCCCGGTTCACTTCACCGTGCACACAACACTGAGTCCACCGAACGCGCGACACTAGGCGACTGGCCATCGTGGGTGTGTGAACCGAGATCAGGGCTTTTGCAACCCCGTGGCCTTACGGCCTATTGGACACCCAGGAAGGGCGTCGCCTCTTCCACGAGGGTCGCCCTTTGTTCGTTCGTTAGCAACGTCGTGACTGTGTGATTGTCGGTCCGCGCCTCAAAGCGCGGTGACCTGTCTGTGTATACGTAACCACGCCTGTCTCGTGCTCGTAGACTAAACCTTTTCAGAGACACGAGGAATCGAGCGGCGGCGCAGTCATCTGAACCTACCGTTTACGAGGCTGCTTTCACTTTCTAGTCAATTTATTTACTTCTATTTAACTTTTGTTTTTGATTCGTTTCTGTCTACCTTCCGTGGAATTCGTCGTCTGCTAACTCGCGGTTTTATTCCACGTCGTCTGCTCCCCCGTGGGGCGGTCGCCATTTGACTTTCTGATTCGCGCCCGCCGCGGTAACCCTAAATCACGCTGCAGGACAAACCTGGGGACACGTCGTTTGACTTCACTTCGCGAAACAACGGCCTTCTCTTCTATTTTGCAATTGCTCGCGACTCGCGTTCCTTTCCGCGAGTGCGTGCTAAATTTTTTATTTTTTTTTTCACCCACAAAGATCTCCTAGCTTCACTGGCGTGGCCTAATGAAGTCGACCGTATAAGTTTGACAACATGAGTGAAAAGCGCTTTTCTTCGTTTGTTCCGTTTTCCCCTTCTGCAATATATATATATATATATATATATATATATATATATATATATATAATCGGGCATGAGAAATCATGATGTCTGCTTTCCCGAAGACTACGTAGCATATGTAGCATATGTATGCTGCTTCTTTGCGCAGACCGGGTACATGCTGTTCTGTGCTGCTTCTTTATTTATGATCGTTCTCTTTTTATGCCGGCACAGACACGTGAGCGAGTGCATTTCGTTTCGATGGCGCACCCAATGCTTTGTTCAGCTTGGTCTTTTGTTCGCATGTTTTCTTCATTTTTTTTTTTTTTTTTTACAGCAAGAACGCTGCTACGGCGCTCGTCGGGCACGGTCCCCGTTAACGAGATGCAAATCGCGATTGTCGTTCGCGGCGCGAACGAGAGAACCATCGCGGCGCGTAGATAAAAGGGCGGAATCGAGCAAGCATTGGGAAAAACAACGAAGAGTGTCAACTGGTAGGAAAGCCGTAAAAAAATAAAATAAATAGCGAGTTTAAAAAAATCTAAAGCGGCGGGGTGAGTTCAAAGGGCTTTCCCTGCGGGCGCGAAGGGGGGAGCTGTAAGACCTTGCCCTAGAAACATCAATCATCTCCGGGGCAGCGCGACTGCCACTCTGCGTTCGATTTCGTTTTTCCGACCGACCGCCTTTGGGTCAGGGCGCGTCGGGAAACCTTTTCAGGGCGTCCTGTAGCGACTAATCGCCTTTTACTCGCGGTCGCTTGCTGCTGCTGCCTGCGGTGTGGCGAGAAAAGAACGGGCGCTGGTCGCCCTTACGTCTTCATGAGGTGCAATCTGATTTTGAAGAACAAAGGAGTGCGAGGGGAATTCCGATGGACGGGGGGACGTGTGCACGGGGGAAGGCGTTGCGCAAGAGACGTGGCGGTGACGACGGCGGCCCGAAAGAGTGTTTCGCGCGATTGAGTGGGCCGACAGTAAAGGCAGCTGGTTCGACCCCCTTTCTGTCGAAAAGCGCGAGATCGAGCCTTGCACGGGCCTGTGTGCTTTCACGCCTTATTAATCTCTCTCGCGCGCGCGCCTGCGTGACGGCGATTCTTTTCACCGCTGACGGCTGAAATTTCGCCGCCCGAGAGGTATCAGCTGACAGCTCAGCTACAGGCTCTGCGCTAATCGAAGTATTTTACACGTGTTCATACGCGACTGCTCCCCCGAGTATATAATGTTTCCCCCTTCCTCTTATGGCTACAAGCTGAGGTGTGGCGAGTTTCTTGACGACTCATTCATTCCCTTATGTCGTAGCCTATTGAGGTGCAGTCCGTATGATGTAAAAAAAAAGAAAGCAAGCGAACAAAGGAAGGAATAAGGCAAAGGAGGCACTGGAACATTCAGAGCGGCCATTGAACCTCGACTTTTTCGATCTTCTGAGGAGAACTCAATCAATTGAACCACAAAGGCGCGAGAGAATGCTTGCACTGGGAGAAGCTTACGTATATCTAACTGATCAGCTGGCATACATGGGTGGTGGTCGGGTTGCCATGACCACCGTAGCTTCGCGTCTCTACATGGGGGATTTAGAACTGGTAGAAACGAGCTACTGCCGTTATTTTTGCCGCGATAATGTATCCAAGGCACAGGTAACTTGGGCAGAGAAACTTGGTTTGTAAGCAGGAAACGTGCTCTAAGAAAATGAAGAAATGATTGATAAAAGAGATGGGGGGACAGGTAAACGAGAAATAGAATAATTGTATTTCAATTATTTAATTAATGTATTATTTAATTGATAATGAGTGATACTTTAGTTTTTGTGACTGTATTGCAGCGCCAGTGTGTGATAGTAGGTTTTGTTATACTTCTAGTGGAAAAGAGGAAGAGAGGAAATTTCAGATATGTGCAACTCTCTAGAACAATGGCAGACAGTAAAGTATACCTAGTGAAAATAAAGCAGAGGATGGATAGTAGATTCTGAACAGAGTATATACACTTAATTGTATACATTTCACAACTAGGTCGGTAGTTGGCGAGCAAACGGAGCATCCGGAAACATGTTGCTCCCAATCTCTTCATTTCACATATACTCGTAGGGAGCCGACTGGGGTAACGGCCCTGCCTCTAATATTAAGAGATCTTTGATAAATAAATGCAGAAACAGAGAGGCAGTGTCGAGCGTCAGCCCGTGAAGGCCATACAGCGACGCCAGAACACCGGATTGCTGACTCTCGCAGTAATCTGGGACACACTGCAAAGCGTGTGTCCCGTAAGGAACGATTTGCTCATGATTGAAGAAGCTTAGGTGTATCCCTTGCGCTTGCGCAGTAGCTCGAAGTCTGTGTCGTAGCCAGCTGACCTGTCTGCTATAATTCCTTACTGCTGTTCTGAGCACGCGCACGCGAGGATAATTTTTGTACAGCAGCTCGTGTAGGAGTACGTAAAATAGGGCGACAATCCTCACAGCGAAGATATCGTTAGCGAAGGCGTCCTATCAAGAATAAATAGTTCTAAATAGTTCATGTAGGATGAATAGTTCATGTATGACGTGATGGTCGAAATAAACTTACTTACTAATTAACCTAAACCTTTGTGAATTTGACCCCAGGGTCGAGACTGCTCTCGCATAACAGCGTTTCACGGTTGGTCGGTTCTACGGCGTCCGGCACTCGCGGTAGATGCCGCCGTGATAAAGAGACAATCGCGGACCGCAGTTCGGTAAGCGGAGTTCCACGAAACACGGGCCCTGCTCTGTTGAAAGGCGCGCCTGTGTGACGCCACTCGTTTCACCGCGTGCTTCGGCCGTGCTCGGTTCTTTATCGCCACCGCTGTGGGCACTAAACATTCACGCACTGCTGGCAGTGCGCTGGCTCACTGCACGGCTTTCCTCACGGTCGTCGCGTGACTCATTCCCACGGAGCCGCGGCTTTTTGTGGCCACGAAGCCGTCCGTCAGCGCCCCGACGAGAGAGAAAGACGCCATTCGCGCGCGCGCATTGAGACCCGCCGCAGCCCACCGCGCAATAATAATCCCGCTCTCACCACGCCGCCGAGCCGGCGCGCCCGGCCTCGCGCGGGTCGTGAAAAAACCGCGCGGAGGCCGCCCGCGCAAATGCGTCGGTAGTTAACGGGTGCGCCACCCGCGGTGACGATACCAGCCGGCCAGTCCCGTATATACACAGATATCCGGGACACGCGTATACAGGCACGCGCACTGGCTCGCGCAGACATTGCATGCAGACAGAAAACGGACGCACACCCACACCGCACGCACGTGAAGCGATCGCCCTCCGAGGGGAATCGCGGATCACGTAACCGGACGACGTCGCGTTAAAGGGAGGCGGAGGGGGGTGACGCGAAAACGAAGAAAGAAACGGAGGGAGGCGTATATACCCCGGTGCGAAGGCCGATCGGCCGGAGCCGTTATAATTGTTACCCTGCCTCCTTGCTTGTTTTGTTCCTTTCTTCGCACCGTAGACATACTATACGAGCAAAGGCCGGCCCGGTGCGGTGGCGTGTTAAGAGGCTGCGGTGCGGCGCTGGCGATTGAGTTCAGGGTCCCGTCTGTCCGATGGCAGGGGCCAAACCGGCGCGCTATCTCGCTCCGAATATTGGCGCCCTACGGCGAGCCATATTGGACATTTCCCGTCGGCGCCCTTTGCTCGGCTCCTCGTGCTCCGCCGTCATAGTTTGATGCGGCGGTGCATAAGGTATGTCTGTAGACGTGAAGCGTTTGTGGAAAACAAGCTGGCGCAGCGAAACCTTAACCGGCCATCAGACTTCGACGCCTCGGATGACATTCTAATTGTGACCGTTACGCTGCGCGCTGCGCGTGTCAGCCGACGACGCTTCTGAATGGCCTTTGCCAAAGGCTCGTTGTGCAGACAGATGGCTCGCTAGGCGTGCTGTATACATGGCGGCGTCACAGTGATACATTTCGACAATGGGTGGGAGCTAAGTTGATGTGTATGACAAAGTGTTAAATGGCCGGTGTGCTTGACAGATGAGTATCTGTATTTTGACGGGACGTACTCCAGGCAGGCAGCTGTTTTTTCGCACAGTTCTACTGCGCTGTCCGCAAGACGGCGAGAGAAAGTACATTATAGGTTGTCGATGAAAGAGTTTGACAGCTTATAGTTCCTGTAGCTATATTTACGGGACCCCCTTTTGGCCCGCAGCGCTGCTACTTCCTTTTCAGGCTGTTTTCGGGGCTGCGGATAAGTCGTGTACATCGACGAAGGATCAAACTCTCCTGTAAGGTGCGAGTCGTCCCAGCGACGGACGGTACGTTTAGTGGGAGGTAACGAGACATAATGTGTACGACCCTCATGGCATGCGTTCTCCGCTGCTTGTCGTGTAACACTCGCGGGTCGAGAGGCGGCGCTAGTTTCAAACAAAGGCATACTATACGCTTAAGCGCCTAAGACTAGCACGCACAGTATACCGTTGAGAGTCGTAGATTGGACAGTGGCACAGAATACGCTCTATAGTTTCATCACACCCGCAAAAGTGGCATGGGGCACACTGTTGGCCATTCCGATCCTGGGACCTTGGCCGCAGCCCTTTATTATACAGAAGACCACCAAAGCATTAATGCGCTTCTTGAAGGCAAGCTGTCTAGACGAGCATGTGGGACTATCATCATCATCATCATCATCATCATCATCATCATCATCTATAATCTGTCCTGAATCAGCCTATCTTTATGTCCACTGCAGGATGAAGGCCCCTCCCAGCTATCTCCAGATGCCTATGCCTTGCGCTAGCTGATTCCGACTTGATCCCACAAGTTTGCTAATTTCATCGCCCATGCGCCTATATAATTTTCTACCGTCCTCGGCTGCGCTTCCCTTCCCTTGGCTTGTGACTATATGCATGAGTAAACATTCATCTGCGGGTGTGCGTAGACTGACCCCTCTTATCTCCTTCTTTTCTTGTTTTCCTCCGTCTTCAGGCGTAGGGCACCCAACCGAGCGAGACCTTAGTTAACCTCCCTGCCTTTCCTTATCTTTCTTTCTCTGTCTTTCTTGGTCGCCTTTAGTGATGCAGCCATAAAAATTTGCATTGCAGTGCAGCATCTGTCATGAAAGCGAACGAAGTTCACGTGGGTCTAATAGCCAAATTTTTAAAATTAAAATTGTTATTCTGCTGTTTCAGCAACGTCAGATGGTATTGGAGATACGGTATCTCTTGAGCTATACAAATCCTGGCAACATAATTCGTCGCACCTCGTCACCGGAACAATCAGCGAACCATCCTGTGACTGCTCATGGAAATATTGCAAAGGAAAAAAAAAACAATAAAGGCTACGTGACTCATCTTGCATTAGAGGCAAGCGAAGCGTACTGACGGGAACCACGAGGGTACGAAATCTACTTGCACAACGCGAACGCAAAATCTAGCTTTACAACGAAATCGCCGAATCCATTTGCGAAACGAGAGAGCGCGAAATGTGGTCGTTTGAGGAAAACGCGAAATCTGACTGTATAACGAAATCGCAAAATCCGGTTGCACAAAGAAAGAGCGAAAAATATGGTCGTACATTAGGAGACCAGGTCACACAATGAGGCATGCTAACTGCACGACAAACGTTAACCTTCAGCGGCATTGTTTAAATCATCCTGCATGACATTGTTCGAGTGTCTCCGACACTCGACGTAAATTTACGCTGTGCTTCCGCATTCAGACGCCATGGTTCAGCAGTGACAGCTTTGAATTCCGCCGGATAAAACGTGTTTTTCCCTCTGCGAGCCATGATAGAACGAGCTGTGTTATCCGTCCCTATGACGCCACTGCTCAGGTGCAATGGCTAGAAGGTCCGGCTCGGAAGCTATATTTTTCATCGCATTTATATTCGGTTGACCACGGAGGTGAATTCGTTTAAAAAAAATGGTGCCTGTGCATGTGAGTCTGTGTAACGAATGGGTGGCAACGTAGGTGATGATCGCAAGCGAATACTGGTCGCACAGCGACTCTCAGCGTTGCCTTAAATGGCCACGGCCATTAAAAGGCGTTCTCACCAAGTTCGCACCCACACTAACCATTCAAGGCAATTACGCTAGACCTGCTCTTGAAAGTTAATTCTATCCAATCCCGACGCTGGGAGAGATTAACTGATCAATATCAAGACCAGCCAGTCAATTACGAAGAACGAAAGCCCATATGTTCACACACACGCACACACGTACGTACACATACACACACACACACACACACACACACACACACACACACACACACACACACACACACACACACACACACACACACACACACACACACACACACACACACACACACACAGAAAATAATCTTACGTTAGAATCGCTCACAAAAGCTAATTGCGGACAATCCTGATGATGGAAATACTATTAGCGAACGCGGCTAGCCAATAGCAAGGAGCAGTTATGAGAGAAAACCTTGGGGATTTCGGCCTGAAAACCTTTTTGAATTAAGCCCTTAAGTCCTTCGCATGTATTCCTTACTTCCTGAAAAGCTGAGATGCTATTCCAAAGGATTTAAATACTACTCTACGACGCTAACAAGATGCATACGTAAAAAAAAAGAAAAGAATCAACCACCACAAGCGCCAGCTATGTAGAACCGGCGCTGGTCAGGAGGGCGCTGTACCAGTGTGAGTACGCTCCTGTCGCACCATCCGACAGGGAGGCGACGAAAACAGCACGACATTTTGGATGTGCTACAAACGTTTGTTTTAGCTCTATGCGTTTAGCCGAGCTCTGTCATGTCCATGCGCAATGGGGAAGCGCAAGCGCTCATACTTTCTCGCACGCCGGTTACCAGTCATGTCAGAATTTGGACACATGTAACTTCAAGATGAGTGGTGAAATCGTTGAGGCGAAATCGCAGAATGTGTTACCGAAAAAAAAGAATATGTTTCCACCACTCACTGCGTGTAGCGGCGCTGCTGTTGGAACGCGAAGTATCTGCGGTACTTGCCCATGGGAGAATCGGACGCCGCGTCCTTCTCTGACAGGTGGTGGCCCAATTCACGAAGTTTTGTTGTTGTTGTTGTTGTTGTTGTTGTTGTTGTTTTTGTTGTTGTTGTTGTTGTTGTTGTTGTTGTTGTTGTTGTTCTTCGTAAAGCTGGATTCACATGACAGACCAAATTTCGTTGACGCGCATGCTGGGTGCAGTGAAATCACGCCGCAGACAAAGACAACGCAGATAAGCTGCCGGCGGCGCAATTCGGTGCAGCTCAGCCATCTTCGTGTTCGTCCGCCGAATGCGGGGGGACGCGCCGTGGTTGCTTAGTGGCTATGGTGCTGGGCTGCCAAGCATGAGGTTGCGGGTTCGAATCCCCGCCACGGCGGCCGCATTTCGAAGGGTGTGAAACGCAAGAACACCCATGTACTTAGATTCAAGTGCACGTTAAAAAAAAGCCATGGTTGTCCAAGCTATCACGGCAGTTCCCCTTCCCTCCTCTCTCACTAGGGCGTGTCTATAATCAAAGAATACTTTTGGCACGCGAAAGCCCAAATTTGTTTGTTTAATTCGGTCCATCGCGGCAATCCGGTCCAAGGGCTGTTGGCCATTAGCCAGGTGCCTTCGTTAATAACATATCCAACACCTCGGTTGGCTCGCATAAGCTCTTACGAAGAGTTATAGCATAAGAAATCTTTTGTAAATACGGGCCCGTAGCGCAGCTTCGACTTAAGTCAGTCATATCAAGCATTCTCCCCCTCTGGGTATGCCTGCTGCAGACACATATCATCTTTGTCAAATTAAATGCTTCGTATTCCTTTTCTTAACGATGTTCGTTATCTTCTTTCTATAGCTTACTGATACTATGCGTACCGAAGGTTAGGAAAGCATCCATTTGTAACAGATAAGACGCGCTTTAAATTTAGATGTTTTCAATGCAATATGTCGTTCATACGAGAGATGTGTGTTCCGCATGGAAATGGAAAAAAAAAAGCTGTCTCTCCGTAATTCTGCCGAACAAAGGAAACGCCGCGTAAACATGCAAGATGAGCGCGACGCGAGTCGAAGTGCGCGAATAATAATAACACGGCCCGCTCACGTACGCCACCGCACGCCTCAGTCGGGCGCGGTTTCTCCTTCGGGAGGAAGCGCGCGAAGCAACGGAGCATGACTGCGCTTGGCCGACGTCACTCGCATCCCGCCGCCTTTTGTGATTTAATGCCCGTCTGTGCGTCACTTCATTTACTCTTCGTTTTCATCCATCGTCTCTCGGCTGTCTCTCCTCTTTGTCTTTCAGGCGCCTCTGCGACGTGGCGTGCCGTTTCATTGTACGAAGGCGGGAAAGGGAGAAACCATCGGCTGTTCATATTTGCGGCGTGATGAGAGGAAGCGGTGAGAGGAGGTAAAGGGGGAGGGGGAACTATATGGCGGTCCCAAAATTTCACGGTCACTTTGAGCCGGGAACCTTGAACAGACCGCGCGCTCGGCGATGGACAAAGCTCCCGTTGCCATATACCGCTGACGAATATTGCATCCACTGTCTCCGCCCAAATGCTGCGATTCATGGTCGTCCTCCTGCATATGTATACTCGTACTACGTGGTCGGAGAGGGTTGCTTTAGTGGTGTGTGCTGCATGCGAAGGCGGTCACGGAGGTTGCTAATGATCCCTTATCATACTAGGCAAACCCGGCTCCCGCGGGATTGACCATTCATGTTTTCTTGGATTCGGTGCGCAAATTGGCGGTCTGTACGCGGTCGCGTGCGTGGCGCGTGTCTGTCTAATAAGGAAGGATTAATTAGGGTGGCTCGCGTACGTGGCGCCTAGAGCTCCAGCTACGTGGAGTACAGAGAGAGAAAGAGTGAGAGAGAAGGATAAATTAAAGGCAGGGAGGTTAACCAGGACTGATCCCGGTTGGCTATCCTTCACATGGCGAAGGGGAAAGTGGAGGAAAGTATTAGGAGGAGTAAAAGTCAAGTGTTGATGTAGCCGACGTAGCGACAATTCTTAACGCTGTATCACACACAGTCGCTTAATACGGTTGCCTTGAGGAGACAGCAAGAGAAAGACGGGCATTTATTATAATAGAAAAGCTGAGAGGTCGGCCTGAATCAATGTTCTGACCTGCGACTCGGCGTTGGGGGAAGGGGATAGGGTGTAGATAGAAAGAATAGAGGAGACGTTGATTATGAGGATGAAGATGGTGGCGAAAATCTTGCACGCTCCAAGACTCTTCAAAGTCTCTTGCCCAGTCCGCTCTGATACAAAAAAAATTGTTGAGAGAGAGTAGTCATAAGGGAAAGGCAGGGAGGTTAACCAAGCTGAGCCCGGTAAGCTACCCTGCACTGGGGAAAGGGGAACGGGGGTTGGAAATCGCCGAAGCGCTTTTGTGACCTGCAGCGTGATATGCGAGGTGATGGTCCAATGATATTGTCCAATTAGCAAGGTCTGCTGTTTAGCTGGTTTAGAACGCTACGGAGGACGCGCCTTTCATTTTCGAAGGACAGGCAGTTGCACAGAATATGTTCTAAAGTTTATTTGCCCCCACAACCATTGTATTCGTCGCTGTCAGTAATTCCAATCGAGAAAGAATTGGTGAATGCAACGGCGAGGGCGTAAGCGACAGAGCACTAATTTTTTTTCCCCTTCGGTGGAGACCAGGTGACAGGCGCGGTTGCATGGGAGCCAGCGCAAGATTTGTCACTACTGAAGTGGCACACACCCGACTTTGCTCACCATCAGTTTTATTCACGGCACGCAGAGTACTCATTTCGAAGATGAGTACTCTGCGCTCATCTTCTTCTCCAACGCTCTATAGTCATGAGTATAGAGCGTTGGATTTATTGGCACATAGCCGCTCTATTGGGTAGGCCAAAAACAGGGTAGTTAAAACTAGAATAAGAAATATGTGAAATAAGAAAACCATATTCTAGAATAGGTATGTGAGGTGCAAAAGAGAGAGAATGGAGAGAATAATTTTATAAAAATTGAGCACTGGATCAAAAATATAAATATAAAACAAATAGAACTTAATTTGGTGGAAAGGAAAGGAAGCTTTAAACTCGAAATTTAGAGTTTAAATTGTGTTGGCTTTACCAAAAAAATAAATAATAATAACTGGTGGCAGCGTAGACCTTCCCATCGCTGTGCCCAAGAGTCGTTCGCACAGAGAGATTCTATAGTGCCCTCGCCTTCCGTTCGGCGGATGCTGGTTCATGTACGCCTCGTATACGCGAGCCTGCGTCGCCTTAGATTTCTGCCTACGTCGGGTTACTTGCATGTGAGCGTTGCCCGTATAGTTTCTAGGTGCGCCGTCCGTCGGTGCCCACGCCGTGCGAAACTTGTTGAGCTGTTCCTAGCCGGATTATCTCAACACGCCTCGAGAAAACGCGCTGGGCCCGGGTTACGAGAGATGAAATGGATTAGAATGCACCGGATTGATGCAGAGCACAGCGGTGAAGTGCGGGAGCATAAACTCGATGCAAGGCTGCATTTCTTGTGGACCCCCGCGGTTGCCGACTTTCTCCACCAGAGTGACTACGGGACCTGTGTGATAGACTTTATAGCATTTATCGCTTTCTGTATGACGCCGTTAAGACGCCGAATACTTTTAGCTGGGAAACATATGTCACATTCCTTTCTCTTGTGTCACCGTGTGCGTTTTTAACTCACATTCGTTAATCAAAGCGCCAAGTACTGCGTAATACGTTTATTGCACTCAATATTATTACGTGCTTGCAGGCTTTCTTGACGACGCAGCGAGAACGCTACCCACGCTGACTCTGGCAGTTGTGTGTGCCACTAAATGTCTATTTTTCGAAAAGAAAAAAACAGGAAAAAGCCTCGATGCTATGCGAAAGCGGAACATTCCTTGTCCAACCGCAGCTGCGCAAACGAGGATGTAAAGGTTTTAACAAGCGCCCGTCATAAGGCACGACGAAATAAGCTTCTTAAAAACATGCAAGTGCGCATGAAGCAACCAGCCCAGAAACATGCTCTTTTGTGCAAACCTAGCCGCATACAACGAATGCGGCCCACGTAGCCCGGAATGCCGATGGCTGACGACAACGTAGCCGAGCACGTTTCCGTGACCGTCTCAATAGGAGACGCTCATGCCCCTGAAGACGTGTACAGAACGAAGGCACTAGCCGAGCACAATGGAATAGCGCTTTGCAGGTATCAGCTGGTGCCTGCTGCACACAAGCTGCGATAGCTTGTTCGGAGGTCTGGAGAGGCGCACACGGTGTATGTGACGGTGACGTGCTTTTGCGATTTCATCTCCTTCCTCCCATATAACCCGATTTGTCTCTTCCGAGGTTGAAAGAGCTCAATTTGTACCAAAAAATAAAAAATAAATAATACAGTCCTTCTGCAATAAACATGTTCCAGTTTGTATCAAAATAACAATGCTACAGTCCTGTCCTCTGTAGAAGTTGTCTGTCAAGCACCGGACGAGCGGGTATCCTGAAGAAAGAGGAGAAAAGACCACCACACGTATCCTATTACCTCCGACGCCTAACTTTCTTTTGACGACTAGTTGCTTTATCCCTAAGGTCGTCAGAAATGCTTGGCTATATATGACAGATGTTTGTGAGATGTATGCTGCAAGGCACGGTTGAGCCGAGTAGTCTTATCGCCATAACGATACCGTGCTGTTCATATATGGCCGCCTTCTCCACTGCGATACAATACTTCGTCATTCATGGCATCTTTTTTGTACGCCTACCGAACGCACTTTCCTCTCCTCCTTTACTACATCAATGCTACCACCATCGCCCCAATCATCATCATCATCGCCGTCATCACCGTCATCATAAGTGGTTCTTGCGTATAAACATATTCCCTGTTCCATGAAACAAATAGAGCTGTCGTTCTCTGAAGCGCCTTCTTGTCATGCACCACAATCAATACTGTCACCAGCGGTCCCGAAAGATTCGACAATCCTGGCACTTTCTACCTTAATCTCGCCACAGCAACGCATCTATAACAGAAGAGGCAACCATTTTTCGTGGTTTAATTTTTTTTTATTTGACCGCCGACGGCAAACGCGGTCTAGGAAGATTCTACGAAACTGATCAAATATTTTGCTAGAACTGAAACGAGGCGTTGAATTCTCTGGTGTGCATCCGGCGATCGAATGGTTCATGTCAATGTCATCATTATTATCATTAAATAGAGCTAATTTAGAAAGTAGGCCGACTGCGCTGTATGGTTTATTGCGCATGCAAGTCTGTGCCGGATGTTCCCTTTCTCTCTCGTGATTGTCTACCCTGTTTTCTCCTCCCTCAATGCAGCGTAGCAAAGGGGAAAATATTCAACCTCCCGTCTATACTGCTGACCCCCCCTTTATCTTGCCTGAGCCAAGTCACCTGTTCTTGTGCTTCCTTTCATTCTCAATAGTAGATACGCTTTCGATCACCACCTCATCGAAAACAAGAAATTAAGATGGGGGTGGGAAATTCAGAAAAATAAAAACAAAGGACCTGCCTAGGTAGATCAGTGGCTATGTCGTTGTGCCGCTAAGCGCAAGGTTGCGATTTCTTATACCATTCTTATGAGAGCGGAATGCAAAAACACTCATGTAATTTCCCGAGCGCACGTTAAAGAACTCTAGCTAGAAATTAATCCTTAGTCACTCATCATACGGTGACCCTCACAGCCCATTTATTGCTTTGAGACTTCACACAGCTTCTACATGACTGCCTATATAACACAAGAACACCTAAGAACAAGGGCTTCCCCTTCAGACAGCTTTAGGGGAATTAGGTGATAGACATTTTGCGGAAGAAGATCGATCCTGTGGCCGTGGCGTCGGTCGTCAGTGATGTGCAAAGCCACAAGAGTGCTGCTGCCTTTCTTGAGGTGCCCCTGCCTGTATGACCGCTTAGTGCCTGTGCGCGCGTGTGTACTGCGAACTTCCCTACTTGTCATTTTTCAGTCCCCTTCCCCAGTGTTGGAGATCCGAATGGGCTCCACCTAGTTAACCTCCCTATCGTCCCCTTATCACTTCTGTCTTTCCCTAGAAAGTCAAAATCAATCAATCGATGAATGAATGAATGAATTAATGAATCGTGGTTACGTCCCACTGTTGGCGACGACGGAGATCACCTGAGCACTAGCAAGTACAATGTTGCGAAGTCCCGCGCCCGAGTAGAATAAAACACAGTCAGTCTCCGTTTTCCCTACGCAATCAATCAAAACTGCGGCGGAGAGAGGTGCTACCGAGTTGCTTTAATGGCGGCGGTGCAATCTGCGTGCGCATAGATTCCTAGCGGATCGAGAGTTGAGCGCAGTCGCGCTTGCCCATTGCTGCGGACTCCGGCATATTTCCGGGTCAGGGTCTGTCCTTCGAGCAGCGCGTGCGACCGAGCGGATGACAGCAGACGGGGTCTGCGGGCAGTCTGCTGCCGGCAGACGACACAGTTCGTTCGCAAACGGCTTTTAGGTCTATCGCCGCATTGTTGCTTACTCATTTCTTGTGTCTTGCTTCTTATTGCTCTCTTTTGTGCTTCCATATCATTCTGAGCACTCGTGGAGTCTCATTATACTTCGGCGTCTCGCTTCTTTTGTCTTTGCCGAGCGGAATGAAGCGCGGTCGACAGGATCCCCCGCGGTTACCAAAGGACGCCCGGGGGCAAACGAAACCGCCTGAACAAAAATAAAAGAGAACCCAGCGGAAAAACACGCGGAAAACTACCCACGAGCAGTACACCTTCCTGTCGGTCAAGTACGAAGCACTACGAGAAGGAGGGGCTATGCTCGCGTCATCGGCCGAGACGTTCTGTACGGCTCGAAGACGTACGCATATTCACAGCGTTTCGGAAAGTGACCACACGGGCTCTAAACTGAAGTTGCTGCACATTTCACCAAACAGGCTGTAAGTTTGAGATCAAAAGGGAAGACACCGGTTCCTAAAGGTGAAGAGTGCCGTAAGAACCAATGACAGCAACACTTCCCTCGTGCGAGTTTCTAGAAACGACAAGAAAGTGCACGCTGGAATGCTAGTTCGCGTAGGAGGTGTTAGCGGGGGATGCTGTCAGTGGTATTACTCTGAAATTCGAAAACCAAAACACAGGAGGCGAACTAGTTCTTTCTCTACTTGAATTGTTTACCGACGTTGTAACGTGGCATTACCCACGTGACACGACAGGGTGTGACTGGACTGTACAAATCCGAACGACCACCACATAAAATAATAATTAAAAAAAAACATCTGCGCGTCAGCAGTCAAGCGCCGGTGAACGCTAAAACCGTGAAGCGGAAGTATTAGAGCAGTGAAAGCAGTGAAACGCGGCAAAACTAACTACACAACGATAGTAACCGATACATCACAGCGACGTCGCGCCAGCTCGCATAATGTAGTATGCGCTTCAATCAGGGTGAACATGTGTAACCATCCAATGCGCCGCAAATACAGAGCAACGCGCCGCGCAATAGCCGTTTAGTCATGGCTCAGTGAGCTCCATAGTACGTTGCTCGTGAGGCGGAAGCACGAAGTTAAGTTCACATGCGTAATGGCACCGTGAGCTTGTCTTTCGCTGCCGTCGGATGAAAATGTTGTCACATTAAATGACAGTGTAGGGTTGGGAGCTTTAACATGCATGGCACCTCGACCAATTATTGACACCCGCACGCAGTCAACCATCCAACAGTCATATGAAGTCATCGCGCCCAGGAACGTTGGCCGTGACGCTCATTCTGTGTGGAAAAGCACTGGGCGCGTTAGGCGTGCTTCCGGTTTCACGCACCGCTAACTCTTCCTGCGGTGTGCGCGCATGGTTCGCAATCTCACGTAGACGCAGAGGGCGCAAGCGGCAACCCCGTCGTGACGTCATCGCATGCGTCCCCTCGCCGTCGCGTAGCCTCGTTTGTGCAATACTTCGACCGGCCCGTTTTTACTTTTCTCTTATAAAAGATGTCCCAGCGAGTGCTTTCTTGCCCGAAAGCACACGTCACAAGACGCGACAAAACCAGCCTCGTTAATTGGTGCGTATGTGCCACCGAGCCTCTACGGCTTAGGCTTGATCGCCGTTCGACGCTCGTGCTTGCCTTGGCGAGCTTCACCGAGGCATTGTGTACAAACATTGGAGCTTCGCGAGTGAAAGGCCGTTCTAGCCGCAGGTGGCATTGCACTCAGGTCTTCAGTCATTTGCCGTCACACGCCTCTGTTTTCCCATTGTCGTCTGTGCCCGTTGAAGTAGTAGGTCGGGGCTTGTTCTTCCGGCTCAGCTCTTGGGCCTCTATTTTGTTAAAAAAGGGAAAGCGAAGAAAAATATTGACCAACGCTATATTAATATAGGTTTACAGTTCTGGAATATCGAGATGATTGTCACTACTGTGAGTGAAGGTTGCGTAAGCAAATAGAAGGGTAAACGGTTAGCGATCGACGCCGCCTTAATAAGCCCGCATCTGTTGACCATGCCTTCATAGATTCTGAGAGCTCCTGCTCGGGACTAGTTATTTCCTTAGTGTTTAAAGAAGGCTATATTGCGTCCGTTTCTGAAGCATTGCTTGGCAAGTAAAAAAAAGGCACAACGAGGCGGAAACAGTGTGAAACCTCTGTCGTCACATTAATGTCCTCAGCGTAGCACTTTGGGAGCGGCTCTTTAAAACCGAAGTTCCGCTTCCATTTGCTCCACTAAGTTCGACCCTTCTTTCATGCTAGGCATAGGCGAACGGAGCCTCGAAAGAATGTTCCACCGGTGTATACAAATTTATGATTTTCACTGCTAGCTTTGCAAAAGATACCTGAATGCTCAGTCCGCACTCGCATAACACTCGGGTTTCGCAAAAATGCGGGCCGGTCTCGAACGTCGCCAGCGCCGTATAAATGGTAGAAGCAAATCAAAGCAAACTCAACTCCAGTTGACATCTACGTAATGCGAAGTATGCTTTGTCTGGTAGAGAATGGTTCTTATGAATCGTATTACTGTTCTGCAAAGAATGGTTAACGCTTTGGCGACATGCTGCTAAATGACGCCGAGTGCAGGGCATGATGTTTCGTCGTTGTTGCGATAGCCAGTGCCCCAAGTTGGCGTTAAAGAAGTTCATTGAAGAGTGCCACATACCTCATGGCACGCAAACAGTGGCACATACCCAAGGGCATGGCTCGCATATCCCAGTGACCCATGATGGCGTCGAAGAGGTTCATTGAAAAGCGGAGCATATCTGGTGGCACATAACCACGGCAGCGGCCCGCATCTTTAGGCTGACATTCGGGATCGACCCACGTTTTTAGAATGCACATGCACGGTGGCACACAGACTGCACTACACTCCGCATCGGCCCGGAGTTTTAGACTACACTATCTGCGGGATCACATACGGCCCACATTTTGGCCGGATCATATTTCGACCCCCGAAAACGACCAGGTAATCGCTCCAGAAAAGTTGGTGTGGCTCCCCAAGAATGATTCGCATCGATAGAGATCTGTCCGAGAAAAACACAGATCTCTGTGCTGGATTTGAGCAGAAATTGCTGCGCGCAGCCGCGAGAAGTAACGACAGCGTGTCTCGACGGGGGAGAGGAGACATGATGGATCGAGTGAATCCCAAACGGTCAATGGAAAACGCAAAGACATTCTGAGCTGACCACAAGAAAACCGTTTTTTCCGCCTTGTTGCGAGAAAACGTGCTCACGATGTGCCAGTGCAATTCATCTTCAGTATATTGCCTGCAACAGACGTCTGCCTGCGTGGTGCACAAACCGTTGCACAGATTGCACTGCCGCAGGGTCATGCGTTCGATCCCCATTGGTCGTGGTGTTTTGCTCACTTTTCTGCACAGTGAGCATGGGAATAACTAAGGGTACCTCGTGGTGGCGTAACGGAAATGATGCAAGGAGGTTAGAAAACCTGGCTTCCCGCTGTACAGTACTACTCAACTGTACATATTGTCGCAGTAAAATAACTGCTGACGCGGCGCAGAATGGGAGCGAGCAAGCACCACTGTGAATCAGCGGTGTGCAAGCAACCTTCGGCGCGGCACGAAGCCACTATTCGGTCAGGCGTCTGGAGTTCGCGCAAAGAAAGAAAGAAAGAAAGATAGAAAGAACGGCTACGAGGCCGTCGCTTGAAGCGGCGCATACTGCACAGTAGCGAGGAGCGGCGCCCGCACGAAATAGACCAGCTCGCACCGGCACCAAACAGAAAAGGGACCATCGCGAGAAAGCTCGTGCAGTCGGCTTTCGGTCGGTCTGGTTTCTAGAACGCGCGCGCGCGCGCGCGAGCCGCTCTCGAAGCACGTCTCGGATAATGCGAAGGCTGTACGGCATCGTCGCTCACTTTTCTTTTACGACGCACAATGCGAATCGCTCTTCCTTGTTATACAATGTCACGCGGGGAGAGCCCAGCGCTTACACGCGAAACGTGGGACGAACTTTCTTCCGGCCTTGGGACGTTTTAGTCCTGCCTCACTGCTCTCAGCCGTGTACCTCTATAGCCGCCTCCGTGCGCGCGCGCGCGCGTAGACACGGGTCTGACTGCCCTCTTGCGAGTCCATGACTCCCTCCTCATTCATGCGACCGACCGACTTTTTCTTTAATTGTCATTATTTTTTATGCGTGTGGCTAAGGGTATGCGAGGGAAGCCGGAGACGGGAGTCACGCTGTAGTTTCCCTGCGTTGGGCGAGTAGTTCCCACAACCCGGAGGCTGCGGAACAGGGATCATTTTTTTTTTTTTTGCTCCTGCTTTATATTTCTTTTGCCGTCGGCCGCCCGGTCAAAGAAGGAGTCCGCGCATTAAAAATGAGCTCGCTTCCGAACGGCTTCGGCAGAAGGAGCGGCGAGGTACATGTAAGCCTGCGCGAGGCCTTCGAGGCCCCCACAAAGGCCCAGCCACACCGCCGGATAAACTCGCGCGGCGCATTACGGCGCGTAGTTCTGCGCGCTCCGGGCGATGTACTTTCGTACGTACATAAACGCGACGGGGTGAAGCGGACTTCGACGGCGGCGGCCAGCGCAATGTCGAACTTGTCCTTCGAGCAACTTTCGCTTACCTCGTGGAATGGCCACATACACTCCCTCTCGCTTGTTCGTGCCCTCCGTTTTTTCTTCTTCGTTCGCCCCCCCCCCCTTCCCCATTTCATTGATCTGGTATTCTCACATTTGCGGTCGCTTCTTGCGTGCCGCATTTGCATATTGCCTTTTATATCTTCGCGCTTTATCGAGAATCTTTTGCCCGCTGGGCAAATTGAGTCCTCATGTTTTGTCTCTTATCGACGTTTCAGCTGAACGAATGACGAAAAATAAGTTAGCTACTAGTTTTCCCGTGGCTTCAATAAGCGCAGATTATTGGTGTGCCGGGCAGTCGTCCCAGCCAAGCTACCAGCCTCATCTTATACTCGATGACACACATGCCTTCTTCTTTACTTTGCACGGCAACTGTATGGATAATGTGCGAAGCACAGATTTCCATTAACAGACAGTCCGTAGAACTACGGCTTTAACGCTTTTAATCATGTCCAGCACGAACGCGTTTATAAGTTATGCATATATGAACATGGCGAAAAGAAATTGTCGGCAGGCATGGCCATAGACAACTTGTAACCGTATCCACTGCGTCGTAGTAAGCGGTCGACACCCTGCTGCTGTAGCGCGCAATGTCTTTGTCTTAAATGAGGGAGCCATGCGTCCTCTTTGGAGTAATGGGACCTCCGGCGCCGGTGTCAGCGTACTGGAGCCGTACGCCTGCATATTCCAAACTTGCGGCAGCTTTCTCGTGTCACAGATCATGCAGGTGTATAATGAGTATAATTGCTCTTATACTTGTGGTCGAACCGACTATGCTGATACCGAGTGAACGCGGCCGGTTACATATGTAAATTATAAATGCAGTGACTTTACCTCCCCCCCGCGAAGTGCAGTTATGTAGAGGTAGTCAGCCAGCAATCGATCTTGCCGGAGCATGAAATGCGTGAACACGCCATGCGTTCTCGGTGCGTGTCGTTAGCTTCTATTGGAAGCGCAAACCGGTTCAACGCTTGTACCTTGCAAATGTGATGCGTGACCCGGATGAGCTTTCAGAATCATTTTTGCTCGAAACTTTTTCACCAATCAGCGCATAAGGTTTTTCTTTCCTGTTTTGCAGCAACATTTATTTTTTCACAAACAGCAGCCAGTCATTTCACCAGATGGCACCGAACTCCGGTACTACGAGTTTGCATTATGAGCAAGCTGGTGCACATCCCATTTTGCGTCCTTATATGGCAGTGAATTTTAACTCAGTTGAGGGCATTTGTTTTACAACAGAAGCATTTACGCCTTGCGGAACCGGTATTATGGTGCAGTAGATGCGAAGAATGGTACGTCTGGCTGCACGCACGTGTGCATTGCCTGGGCCGGCCAATATTAAAGCACCGAATCTTACATTACAAAACCTTTCGCGAAGCTCCAGAAGCCGCAGCGTTGTCTCTGCAAATGCGCATCTCTCTCTATACTGCATGTATTGTCTCTAGTGTCTGTAGTGTACAGTGTCCGTCACTTAAGCGGCTACTCCGGCGTGCGTCCATGCATGGGCAGTTCGTTATTTCACCTCTTCGTTTACAGTCTCTAGTACAAGCTAGCCAACCTCTAATTCGCTCCCTAAATTGATGACAAAACGTCTCTATGGTTCTCAAGTCCATTCGTCGAAATCTGCAATCATCAACTATATGTGCATCCGTACACGTGTATCGGTACAGCATCCGCATCAAATATATGCACCGGCAAGATGCTCCTCAGTAAAAAGTTTTTTTTTTTTAACATTGCAGAGGAGCAACGGCCCGAATCTTGAGGCGCTTGCTGCGTGGGGAGCTTCACATAAATCCTTCACGTGAATATCCACCGTCCACGAAACTTTCGAAATGTTTGCCGCGCGGTTCGCTGCTCTAAACGAGCGACGTTCCCAGTCTGCAGACGTCGAAAAAAATGAAGAACACTGATTCTCCTCCACATTCTCCCGCATGCAGTTCATTCAGTGTTCTTTTTCTTTTTTTTCCCCCGTCGTCATTGTTCTGCGAGGCTGACCAGGACGTAACTGAGCAAATAACGCCATCCCAAGCGCGCAAACGTTCGTGCGCAAGCATTACGCAACACCGCGATCCGCCTTCGTCACGCCTTCCTTCCCACCTGGTGTGGCGGCCAGAGAGTCTCAGTTTTCAGCGGGGCTCACATTTCCGACGACTATTACGCGAGCGCGTGCACCTCTTCAGTTCCCGCGTCCTTGCCGAGAGGTCTTAGTTCACGGGAACGATCTCGAGTCTCCTGCGCGAATTCGGCGCGTTGGTCGACGTTGCGGAAGGCGAGTGGACCTCGTTGCGCAATCTCCCGTCATTCGGAAGAGACCCTCGACTCGAGGTCAAGAGAATGAAGAAACCCGCAGAATAGGATGAATGGGTGAACGCGCGGGGGGAAGTACACAGAGGCTTGGGGAGGGGACGATCTCAGAGCGTCTGACGAAGGCGTATACACAGCGGAACGATTTGTCCAGGACCTGGGACTACGCGAGCGCGCGCGATTGCCGGGCAAACGGCGCGACGCATGCTTGCTTTTCATTTTCTCTTATTCCTCTTCGACGGCGCGCGTGTTTGCCTTAATTCGTTTGCATTTCCGCGTCTCGTGGATTCGTTCTGCCTCGATTTCGAGGCGGGCGTCGCCTGGCTGACACATGCATCGGCGTCGACTGCGTGTCGCGGATAACTTTAAGCCCGTCCCATTGTTTTTAGCTTTGCTCATCTTATCCGGTCTTTTGTCTCGCTCCTGCGCGGCAGTGTGTGCGTACGCGGCGCCACGGCGCAATGGTTTCTCGCACTCTGCGACCCGAACGCCACAAACGGGTTTGTCCAGGTCACCGCGGTATTCAGGCCTCGCTGATGATCGTGAAAGGCTGTAGAGGCACAGGTGCTGTGTATCTATAGAATAGGGAATGCCCCCCCTCCCCCTCCCTCCCCCAAAAAAGAAAGACTGTTGGTGTGCGCAGCATGCATACTTCTCTTGTACCGGAGGCCGTGTCACCCTCCCAGTTTGAGATGCCAAAGCGAATACTTTGCACTGTGTGCGTGACGGCACTTTACTGGTTCTTTCCAAACCAACGAACGACCAGACGTGGTCGAGTGACCACGGGAAGGAATACACTGCCCTTCCTCAGGTGTAACTTTCGTAAGTAAAGAAAGGAGAAGACGTTGGTTGAATAACATTCATGCGGTTCGTCGCATATGTGGCGCGAATGAAGAAAGCCCGTGTTAGTTTCAGGGATAAACACACTGTGCGTACAATGTGGCGACATTTTCTAACTACCGCGGAATCGTGTAAACTTCAACCGGTATGTTTGTGAATGGTCAGCACATACCATGCTGGTTCACATTCCTTCATAAGCGGACGCACCTGCATGACCTTGATTCGAGTGTTAACAACTTGTTGAATGAATGTACTTAAATCTCCAGGCTAATCTATTTTGGGTTGTATATATATATATATATATATATATATATATATATATATATTTAATCATGTGTTGCTCTGCTTATGTACGTTACATATAAAGATGTCAGTGGCGCCGCTGACTCGCTGACCTCAGTAAACAATGACCGTTTAAATAATGCTCCAACTGGTAGTATCTGAAGATGACAAAACCAGTACATGTGCCTTACCACACGAAAGGCTTTCTGACATATGCGTTTGCATTGACTCTATCGACAATCTGCTCTCCTCAGTGTGTCTTCATTTTGAGGGGAAATAGTGAAAGTTCAGCCTATATTTCGGAAGGATCGAGACACTTGAGCGCTGTTGACTGTAATCGAGCTCTGCTGGATCACTAATTCAGCTCAGATGATGTACACAGTATGACTTAAGAACTTCAAAAGCGAAGTTTTCTTTGGTTCTCCCCGTTTTGCGTAGATGGCTGTCTGGCCGAGTACATTGGGCCAGTCCCGGAGACGGTGTAATCAATGGTGGTGACTTGGTGGGCTGTTCTTGATACCAGTGCACAATGTGGGTGCTCGTAAAGATTTTAATGTGATTTGTAACGCTAGACTATTCTGGACGCAGTGAAACGTCACAGCACCCACACACCTCATACCAATACCAATCCGCCGCATTGGCTCAGTGACTTTGACGTTCTTCTACTGAGCATGAGGTCGCGAGTTCGATTCCAATACTGATGACCGTATTTTGACGAGGACGAAATACGGGAACCTTTGTGTTCCTTAAGGCCACGTTAAATAACTCCAAGGGGCAAAACTAATCCGGAGCCCACCACGACGGCCTCCTTCGTAACCCACTGTGTCATTTTCAGCCCGTCAAATCCCACAGCTTAGTCACCGATAACTGCCCGCAGCAGCAGGTGACAGGGAAACTATTGTTTCATTTTGAAAATCTCGCTCCGATATTTAGCGCTCAATATCTTTACATTGAAGATATCTAAGATGACTCTCGATGTGTGACAGCAACTCGTGGCTGGCCTTGATCTCTCTCTCCTTGTCCTTCTCGGCTAACGAAGCAGGTACGGTTAATTTGTTCTCGTCTGCAAGTAGAAGAAGCAAGCTGCATGCGTAGCGATCGATGCTGCTTGCCTCCTGTAAATCGAGTCATGTTAGGTGAAGGGCGCGATTTGCAGCCCCCGACGACCCGTCCTCATTTAGCCGTGCGACGAAACGACGTCCCCATCTCTCTCTCTCTCTCTCTCTCTCTCTCTCTCTCTCTCTCTCTTTCTCTCTTTATGTCTCTTCGTTACTTCGACTTCGACGGGACGGGTCGTGGAGAGGCGTGACTCCCAGCGGCGCGAACTCGCTCCTTCGTGGGCGTGTCACGCTCTCTTAACTCGGCCATTGTCGGCCGAAGTATCGTTCCCCTCTTTCTTCGTCTCCTCGGGGTGCAAGCGTCGCCTAACAGCACCGGTTTGCTCTCGATTTTGCTTATTCGCGCCTCTGTGGAATGTCTCGCGGTTCCACCGTGCACCCACCTCACTATCAGGCACTTCTATGGACTATATATGAAAAGACTAAAGCCTTTTCATAGTCTGTAGCAGTGCCTTTCGATACCGTCGCAAGGAGCTCAGCCAGCCATGGTCTTCGCCGTGACTCCGTTGTACTGGGTCGCAGAGCATTTGCTTCAGGAAAGCGTCACCCTTTGTAATCGCATGGCTGGCTTCTGATACCTTCAACAAGCGCAGTCCTATGTCGGATGTCATGATAACGGCAAAATTCGCAACCAGTGTATAGGTGCTCTAGGCCTTGTGGTGGCGTTGTAGTCGCAGACGGTGGCCAGCTCTCATAGTGCAGGAAACCTATAGCGGTTGTAGAGGCCTCCTTATTTCACAAAGCGATCTCCTAACTGTAACGGCAGCATCGCCACTCGGCCTTACGCAAAAAACAGTCAAGATCACCATCGAAAGTTCTTTTTTGGAAGCGACAGCACATTGTTGCGTGAACGTCTGTCGTATACAAGGTTATTCTCTTTCATCTTCTCCTTGCTTCTAACCTTTTCTTCCTACGTTATCCGGAACTCTTTCTCTCCGCATTGATGCAGCGCCAGGAATGCTAGAACTAGCGTCACTTGATATTTGGCCCGAACTCTTATCCCTTTGTTTACCAATGGTGACATTAACCGGAAATAAATTTGTTACGAACCAATAGTCTGACTGTGAACGAAGACGACGATTTGGCGAGGAGCGCGTGCGGCTGGTCTCGGAGGCAAACAGACAAGCAATTCGGGCAGCCATCTTATGTATGCAGCGTTTCTGCAGTCTGTAAATACCTTGTAAACAGATCTACGCTTCACTAATTCTGCCCCGTGGCACATTGGTGGAGGGGCTGGGTAACCAAAGAAACCACGGAGCTCCGCAGCGGTCGTCACCTGGGTATTAACATCATTACGGAGGAAGCGTGTCATTAGCGGCAACAACCCCAACCGTTGTCCTGACGCATCCGAAAGATCTAGGAACGTTCTCTGGAACCGATAACGCCGATGTGGGAGATTGTATTGCTATGTGTGACCGTGTGAGTACCCACAACAGATGGTATGCAAACGTAATGTTAGCGAACCTGATGTTCTACTTGCAAGGAACGGCGAGGGTGTGGTTTGACAACCACGAAGGTGAGCTTGCGGACTGGGAAACGTGTAAACAGAAGCTGAAGGTCTTGTTTGGCCGTCCATTCGGGCGGAAGAACCCCGCTAAGAAAGATTTAGCGACTCGTGCGCAAACGTACACGGAATCTTATAAACGTCGCTTACGTCCAGGACGTGCTTGCTCTGCGCCGTAAGGCTGACAGTGACATGTGCGAGTCGGACAAAGTCGGCCATGTTTTCAAGGACATCGCTGACGATACTTTCAATTTGTTAATGTGTAAGAATTGTGCTTCAGTGGGCGATATTATCAAGGAGTGCCAACGCTTTGAACACGCAAAGAGCCGCGGCATTGCAACGTCGTTCGCCCGCTTGCCAAACACAGCTGCGACTTCCTCATGCGAGGACGACAGAATGCCGCGACCATCGACTTCAAGAGACGACACAAATCGTTCGACGCGAAATTGAAGCAATGTCACTTGTCACCCTCTATCCAGGCGTCAGTGATTCCACCAGCTTGCCCGCGGTACACCACTCGTTCAAACAATAGTCGGCAAAGAACTCCAAAATCTCGGAGTTCGTTCTATCTGTTCTATTGCCACTTCACGGCTTTCTGGTCGACGTTATCCTTCGCCTAGCCAGCGGTACTCTGCAGGCTATCGAAACCTGACCGAGTGGCGAACTGCAGATGATCAACCAATCTGCTTTGCCTGCCGTCGCACCGGTCACATTGTCAGCTATTGCCGCAAGCGTATCGATCACCTGCTCACTTCTACCACCGATCTATGCTAACTACCGTTCCGGACTGAGCCCACGCCTTTTCCAGCCGCCATTTGACAAGCGACCGCCTAGCGTCAACGCTACTGCTACATGGAACAGTTCCTTACCGTCATCCTCTCGTCACCAGTCCCGTTCGCCACAAGCTTGTCGGCCATCGTCCCTATCGTCTCAGGCTTGTGGCCCGCCGTCCCCAACGAACCTCCGACGCTCTTCCCCGGAAAACTTACTGCTGCAGCTCCCGGAGGTGACGCTGCACTGATGACTCGACCGAAAAACCCGCTGCTCACTTTACCGACCAGACAAAGCTTGATTGACGGTATAGTCGACGGCGTAAACATTCCGGCATTGATCGGCACTGGCGCGCAACTATCTGCAGTGTGATGAGTGCACAATTGCGCCGCCGCCTGAGCAAAGTCCTCTCACCTGCTGCCTCACGAACCGTCCGCACCGCCGATGAAGGAACGCCCACCGTGTTCGCAATGTGCACTCTGCTCGCGTCAGCATCGCAGGGCACCTTACCACTGTTTGCAGTTTTGGAACAATGCCCTCACGACATTATACTAGGATTAGACTTTTTAACATCTCATTCCGCCCTCTGACTGCTCGTCTGGTGAAATGAGAAGATTGTGGGTTCGGTTCCCACCTGGGGCAAGTTGTTTTTTCATCCGCTTTAATTTCCATCAATTTATCTTTTCTTTATTTCATTTAATAAGCACAAGTAATTTCCCCTATGTTGCCTTTGGTGTCAGTGTTTGTTGGCGTCTTATGAAATATATATATATATATATATATATATATATATATACCGATGACGCCAATCCCATACGCCGACGTCCGCATGCTGGACGTCAAGATACACTGCACGCAGTGGACAAAGTGCTGAGTAAAAACGTCATCGAGCATTCGGGCGTCGCCGGTTGTACTTGTTAAGAAGTAGGATGGCAGATGGCGCTTTTGCGTCGATTACCGACATCTGATTAAGATCACGCGCAAAGAAGTGTACCCGCTGCCACGTATTGATGACGCCTTGGACTGCCTGCATGGAGCGAAGTACTTTTCGTCCATAGACCTTCGCTCTGGGTATTGGCAGATCTCTGTAGATGGCATGGACCGCGAAAAGACCGCTTCAGTAACGCCGGATGTCATTTATTAATTCAAAGTTATGCCGTTCGGCCTTTGTAATGCCCCGGCAATCTTCGAGCGAATAACGGACTCTACTGGGCGGCTATAGATGGTCCACTTGTCGTTATATTTAGACAATGGGGTAGTTTTTCCCCCCACATTTGCGGGCCACCTTACGCATCTGTCGACCGTTCTCGCTGTCTTCCGACGTGCCGGCCTGCAACTCAACTCGTCCAAGTGTCACTTTGGACATCGCCAAATTACTGTTCTCGCCTACCTTGTCAGCGCCGCAGGAGTTCAACCCGACCCTGAAAACATTTATGTCGTCCAAAACCTTCCCGTACCATCAACCGCAGCAAATGTCAGAAGCTTTGCTGGACTACGCTCCTCTTTCCGGCGCGTCATCAAGAACTTTGCCGACAACGCACGCCCCACTCGCCGACCTATGCTCAATTCTTTCTCATGGGGCCCTGCGCAAGCCGAAGCCTTCGCCGCCCTCGTTCGCTTGCTAACAGCTCCCACTTTGCTGGTTCACTACGACCCATATGCTGTTACTGAAATTCACCCAGAAGCCAGCGGACATGCAATAGGAGCTCTTCTAGCTCAACACCAGAAGAACGCATAGCGCGTAATTGAATGGATACGCAAGCCGCCTTCTCTCACCCACAGAACGGAAGTTTTCCATCACGGCATGCGAGTGCGTGTTGTTGGTTTGGGTAGCAGCCAAGTTTCGTCCTTACTTATTAGGCCGCTCATTTATTGTTATCACTGATCATCATGCCTTGTACGGGCTCTCTTTGCTGAAAGACCCGACTGGGCGACTATGTCGGTGGGCGCTTTTTTTTTTTTTTGTACAAATAGAATACACTTTTTGTACAAATCTAACCGTTCACACAAGGACGCCGACTGTCTCTCCCGTTACCCCTTCGACAGCCCAGGCCATGACGCCAACGATGCCGATGCTTGCGTCCTAGGCATTTCAGACTTGCGTGACATTTGCAATGAACAATGCCGTGATGGCTCATTATACGTCTCCTCATCATCGTGTAGCTTCTGCGCATCCTAAACCCTCTATTAGCGCTTTCGTACTCCGCGACGGCGTTCTGTACCGACGCAATTTTCGCCCTGGAGGCGCGGAACGTTTCTTTTTTTTTTTAATTTTAGAATTACTGCCAGCCTTCAAAAGAGGCCTTAGGCAGGAATGGGGCGTGCATAGCAAAAGAGCAAAAATGCATGACGGGATAAAGAACCAGCTTATCAATACGTGAATCAAGTAAAAGAATACATAGTGCTAATTTCACCTCGCCTTCTTCGGGTAGAAGTTCCTGAGCCGCTACATGACGCATCCACCGCCGGCCACCTCAGTGTCTCGCGTGCCTACGATTGTGCACGACGCCCCTTTCACTGGACCGGCCTGAATCGCTCCGTGCGTCGCTACGTTGCATGCCCGTGCACTCTGTCAGCGACGCAAACAACCCGCTGTATAACCTGCTGGACGCCTACACCCCATCGACGGCCCTACCGAACCATTCTTTCGCATCGGCATCGATCTCTCCGGCCGTTTCCCTACGCCTAAAACCGGCAACAAGTTGGTCGCTGTCGCGACTGGCTACACGACGTGTTACGCCATTACGCGAGCGCCGACAAGCTGCGTAACGGACGTCGCGGATTTCTTTCTGTATGACATCATACTACATCACAGCGCACTGAGGCAGCTGCTCACTGATCGCGGCCGCACCTTCTTGTCCCGCGTTGTCGACTATCTTCGTCGTTCTTGTTCTTCCGTGCGCAAACTATCCACCGCATATCCCCCGCAGACCAATGGACTATAACATGGCTCAACCGGATGTCGACGGAGATGCCGTTCATGTACGTCTCTGGTCCACAGTGACTGCGACGACACGTTTCCCTGCATAACCACTGCACGTAATTGGTCCCGTCACGAGACCGCTGGTTGTTCTCCATTTCAGCTGCTGTTCGGCCGCCATCCAACTTTGCCCTTCGACACAATCCCTCCGCCCGCGACTAACATTCCAGCTGAGTGTGCCCGCGACATCTTCGCCCGTGCTCACACGGCTCACCAGATCGCCCGCTCTCGACTCACCGCCTCACAGGTTGCACAGAAGACGACGTACGACAGCGGCCACCGGGATGTTCATTCCTCCCCTGAGTCTCAAGGTTCTTCTGTGGACACCATGCCTCCTAAAGGCTTCTCCACGCTGCACAGGTTCTTACAAGATCCTGCGCCAGCTCCGCGATGTTAACTACGAAGTATCCCCATGGATGATCTTTCATTGCTTGCCTCTGTGCCCACTCGTGTTGTCCACGTGTCTAGGCTGAAATTTCACTGCACCGCGATTTCGCCCCCATAAACACTAGCGCCGAGACGGCGACTTTCCGACCGGGGCATGATGCGGCGGAGCAGAGGGGAATGATGTGACTATGAACAAAGAAGACGCTTTGGCGAGGAGAGCGTACGGCTGGTTCAGGTAGTTATTTTGTGTATGCAGCGTTGCTGCAGCTTGTAAATACCTTGTGCATACACCTACGCTTCACTAATTCTGCCCCGTGGCAACATTTTGGCGTTGTAACCCTATTACAGGGCTTCTCGTGTATGCAGAAAAGCAATATCAACGGCCATATATAGATGACACTTCTACACTTTGATGAACATAATACATTGACTCTTTTACGTTTATCAAAGCGTAAGCGTTTATCTTTTCTGCATACACAGTGACTCTTTTATTCTGCCTTTCTGTAAATAAATTTCTCTCTCTCTCTTGACTCTTTTACGTAGTTAAAAAAATATCGCAAGAAATTTGCGTTCTGGCTTATATTGTTGTGGGGAACAAATGGCTAACGCTTTTCGCGATGGGGCGGTTTCTTGGTTACACCATTGTTTCCTATCGCGTTCGGCCGTCAATGGTACAGTCAATCGCGAAGCATTCGTTCTTGCGAACAGCTTAGTGAACCGGCTCTTTGGCGAGCCGACATCGCCTCCGGCTTCAGCGACACTGAACGGTTTACTGATGCGAGGGGCAGTGCTATATCGCTTTCGCGCCGCTCTGCCTCCGCTCCCTTGCTGTTTATATACGACGCGCGACTGCGCTTTCTTCCGCCAGACTCCTTTGTTTCCGGGTGACCGTTCATTCTCTCTTGTTTTCTTCATTTGCTTTTTCTTCTTCTTCTTTCCTTCCTTTTGCGCGTCCACTACCGGCTGGAAGCGTTACGTCTGTCGCCCGCACGGACTATTTTCGGCAATACGCTCGTGTGTATCGGCCTGTAACGAGCCACATCCGGTGTTGTTGTCATGACCCCCTCTCACTCGGTCTCTAGCGCCCCTGCCCTCTACTCCCGCTCGTTTGCCTGGGCACGATACGAACCCTCCGCTTTATCTCTCACCCTCTGTCCATCTCTTTCTGCAGCCGCAATTCACCGGGTTGCACAGATCGAGTCGGCTTCCCGTTCGCCGCGACGCCGATCGCCGTCACTCTCGGTCGACTCTTCCGGCCAGATCGGATCGCCGGTCTCCTCGTCTATCCGTCTTGCTTTGCTCCATTCTTTCACCCCTGCTGCCGCTACTGCGGCACAGCGCTGACGGCTTAGCGACACACGTACTCGCTAGATCGGTGATTGTTACCGCGTCCCGCGAGCGCAGGTTATTTCGGGTTGCCGAGAAGTGCCAACGCGGACGGAAGAGAAAGGGGTCATTGAACGCGAGAGTGAGACATTCGGGGGTCATCTTCTGCCACCGGTCACTGTGGACACAAGTTCGGTTCGTTATAGTTTCATACCGAGTTACGTCTCACTCAGTCGTAGGGAGTTCGCTCCAATGCAAAATACAGAGTCGAACGGTTACCGCGTGTCCAGAGAGACGGGACGTAATGAAGTCAGAGAGATTAACCATTATAAGATCCGGCTGTACACACTATGCAAAGACAAGGAGCAAAGAGTTTGAAAGATAATAGAAGGAGCAATGAAGAAAGGAGAATAGATTCAGAGCCGCCTGGGGTGCAGGCGATTTTTTTTTCTTTCTTATTTTTTGTATCACAGGATCATTTCCTTCTATCATGCCGATCTGCAGGTGTCCGCATTTGTCAGGTGCGCTTCTTTGTTTCCTTTTTTTTCCTTCTTTTTTTGCTCGCCGGGAGAGGGCTGTTTGCATCGACGCCATTTACAGAATCGGCGTGTTCGGTCATATGTCGCTAAGGGAGCTCCGAAAGCGTTTTCCTTATCTGCGACGCCAAAGTAACGCCTGTTACTTGCATTTGCTGACGCGTGCTTGTGTGCTAGCTTATATCGTTTACGCGGACTCGACGCGAGTGGGTCAAATAAGAAGCCGGGCTGCTCCAGAGCCCGACCGCGGTTGTGAGCACTTCACCAAACGGGTCGAGCGAGCCAACCCACTTGTCTCAGTCGGGCTGACCTATTCCACCCCGACGTCCGCTTGACCCGTACCTGTTAGAGTTTACAGGCACCGATAGGCTGGATTTGGACCCGGCAAGCCGACATTGTGTTGTAGATACAGGCACGTTTAGCCTGGCAACTGAGGCCGGCAATCTATCCGACATCGTGTCTCTTTCACTGCCACTTGGGTATCCGACATGCGCCGAATTTGTGCGGTTCATGCAGACGTGGTTCATGGGATACTAGCTGGAGGCACGAACGTAAAGAACGCATGCAAATCAGCACACTTTATAAATACCGCTCGAGGCAAAAATAAAAGAAAGACAGAAAACAACGTCATTACTGTGAGGATTGGCCTCTGTGTGTTGTGGGCAGGTCGGTGCGCAAACAACAATGATCCCAAAGCACACACGGAAAGATACGATTCAGAGAAATCGGAGGGAAATGTTGACTTTCTACGGCAAAGTTATGCGAGAGCTCCTTCCTGGAAACGGTTATCACAGTGCGGCCTGGAAGGACTAGAACAATAGAAACATGGCAAGCTTGCAGCCTGTGCAATCAGAGAAAACAAGACCTGCTTTGTAAGTGGTCTTGTTTTGTTTTTCTGATTGTAGATACGTACACCGCTTGGTTCGATGACTTGATAACGGTGAAATCATTCAACAGCGATATCGAGATACACAAGACCACTTCCCAAGTGTTCCCGTTATATTGACCGCATACATGCTTCATCCGCCTCTTTGACAAACACAGTCGGATACCGAGAAATGCAGAGAAAAATGTGTCGGCGTCCATGGCCCGCCGATTTGTAGAAGCCACCTTCTTTCGCAGAAACTTATGACGTCGCCTAAATAATCACATATCAATTTTGAACACTCTTTTTTTTTAAATATAGAAATAAGTATCAAAGGAGCTTTCGTCCACTCACAACGTTTCAGGCTACTCTTTTCCTTATTCGTATTATTTACATTTTACACTCTGTGGTTTTAGGCGCCCCAGCCACGATCCGATTATCAGGCACAATGTATAGCAGGGGACTACGGATTAAAGTTGACCTCCTGGGGCTAATTCAGCGCGTACCTAACTACACGAGCGTTTTTCTGTATTTCGCACCCATTGAAATTCGGCAGCCGCGGCTGTTATCGAGCCCACGACATCGAGCTCAAGAGCGCGACGCCGTATAGCCACTGGGCTGCCGCGACGGGCATATAAAAATTATTAGAGTTTATAATGAATAATAGAGCACAGCTGCGTTCTGGTCAACGAGCGGCAATACAGTACCCGCCGCAGTGCCTGTCGCCAATATATCGTTGTGGCCGTCGGCCCTGTCAACAACAGCTGACACACAGTCAAAGACCAGCTTGTGTTCTGTAGATATATATTAACACACACACACAGAGAGAGAGAGAGAGAGAGAGAGAGAGAGAGAGAGAGAAAGAAAGAGAGATTTAGTATGGTAGAAAAGCTGAGAGGTCGACCTGAATCAAAGTTGTGACCTGCTATAGTCAGCATTGGCGAAGGAAGACGGGAGTAAAGAGAGAGAGAGGTGGTGATATGACGAGGGTGAAGTTGGCGGTGAGTGAACTTCAACAGCAAAGACTCTTCAAATTCTCAAATCTAGACGGCTCTCGTGCAATAGTTCGATTAGGGCGCTTGCAACACCTACGCCGACAAGAATCCGGCCAAGGTCCCAGTAGAACCTCTACAGGCAAAGGTTGATTGGTGAACTTGAGGAAATATTGTACCAATGATTGCTTTTGCACAGAATCACGCGGGCAAATGCACAAGGCGTGTTCTATTGTCTCTGGTGCCTCGCACTCCTCTCGGTGCGGACTGACCGCGCGGCCATTAAACTTTAATGCCACACCCAGCCATAACCTGTAAAGCAAGTTTGCATAATTGTTAACAGAGCCCATTCACAGCAGCGCGTACAGCCGCAACAGTCCGACGCTCTCTGAATAACGCGCACAATATTTTTTTTTATTATATTACGTAACGCTGCTGCGTAGTAGCGGCAGGAAGCATTGCATTTCCTGTCGTTTTCCACGCTCAGCGTACGAAGATACACGTGCGCATGAATGCAAATTGCTGACCTTTTCGATGTGTTTTTGTGCTCTATATGCGCAATCTGGGAAATGTGGCCTCCGACGACAGCCTTCGCTATAGCAGAAGCAAACACATTGGATCGGGAAACGACGCAATAAAAGAGGGGCTCGACAAAGTTTTGCCTGTCCAAGGAGACGTGACGAAACGGCGCACTTTATGTTGTACTAAAAGCGAGACGGCCATATCGAGAAAGCGATCACGTCTATGGTGTCGCAGCGAAGTGCAATCAAGCGCGAAGAGAAAATGCTTCCTCGGGTCGTCTTTATTAGCACTATTGTAAGGAGGAGTTCGCAGATGACTCCAGCAGACAGATAAAGGCGGCTAAGGGTTTGGGGAAGAGTGCAAGTTGCACACGCCATCATCTGTATATTTGTTTCGGCATTTAGTGCCGCCTCACAAAGTTATTGGCTCAACGTGCGCGTCTCAAAAGAGCGCGACTCTGATTAGCTCGGATCGCCCGCGCGCCAGGTCACACATGCGAAAACATTCGCCTAAAGCAAAATGGTTGGCATTCGACGACGCAAAATCGGCGGAGAGAAAGTAAAGGATTCGTCGGCTGCCCGTTTATCGGAGCTTTTCATCGCGACAAGCGACGGACGGACATCGTATCGAAGGCCGTGCTCCCCAACCCTTCCGCATTCGCAAATAGCCGCCTTCATTGACGACGCAAACTCGCTAGTCAACAGCGAATTTTGCAAGAGGTGGAGATTGCCGCAAGAAAAGGGACGTGGAAAATCTTCTTTGCTGCCCTTAACTGGGGGAGATGAAAGACGAAGTCGACAAGTAAGAAGGAAGCACAGAAGAGGGACATTGCGCGCATGCGCGCACGAAGTCATTAGCCCGGTGCTAAGTGCAGGGAGCCTGCTTAAGGTCTTCTCTATGAGCATTTTCGTTACAGTGTACGCAGGCGACCACTGGCGACTGTGCTGATTTGGTTGACTGATGAAGTGTACCTTAACGAAGAGACTCTTGGACGGTGCGAGATACGCCGCCAAGCAAGGTGCAAGGTTTAGAATTAAATTGCGATCATCCGGGCTTGTATGGCATGTGCGCACCTAAGACTGAAAGTCCAACTCAAAAATCCGAATATAAAAAAAAAATTGGAGTTATATACGAGCCAGAACCACAATCTGATTATGATGCACGTCTTAGTAGGCGACTCTGGATTATTGTTAGCCACCTGGGCTTCTTTAACGTGCTCCAAATGTGCGGTAAAAAAGCTTTTTTTTTTTTTCATTTCATCCCGTCTCCTATGGTAATGCGGCCGCGCGGCCGGTATCGCACCCAGGACATCGTGCTTCGCAGCACAACGTCATATCCACTGAGCTATAACGAAGTGTTCCCAAGTTATCAAAAATAAGTTAATTCACAGGCACAGTGGGGAGAGAGAAAGAGAATGCAAGAAAAGGATGACAGGGGAATGAAGCAAACGAGGCGTGCGGTTTGCTACCTTACACTGAAGGTAAGGGAAAAGCGGAATAGGCTAACGCAATGTAGGGATAAGTGCAGATGGATGGGAATGGCCTTTGTCATGCAGGGAAACTTAAAAAAAATGTGAAGAGGATGACGATGATAAAGTCTGAAAGCACGCGAGTGTTATCGCATTTCGCCCACGTTAAGAAACGTCCCTGCTGCTACAGGGGCAGAATGTCATAGCCGCTGAGCTACCAAGCAACGCTGAGAAATGGCGAGTGACTGTATGCAAACTCGTCCTCGTAGCCTTCGGGACGCACCAAGCGCAGTGAAATTGACGACCTCGCCCGTCGTCGCGGTGGAGAGCGACGAAAGCGCCGTTACACTTCTCAAGAACGCTTTGCAAAGTACGGTCGTAAACAACACAAGAAAAAGGAAGGGAAGCATAAAAGCTCCAACCGGTGTTCGCGGAAGCAGCTGTCCCTCAGGGTACGCAGCGTGTGCGGGACAAGTCTTGTGCACGGTCGGCCCGGGTTAAAAGAGAACGCTGCCTCCTCCTTCGCCGTGTCACGTGGGCGGGCTCTGAAACCTCAGCAGTGCACCGCGCGGAACCGTGTTCATAGGCGTAACTTGGTACGCGAGTTCGTCGAATATCGAAGGGACGACTAGCGTGCACGACGATGCCGTTTAGGCGGCAATCGGCGGGCTCCCCTTAACTTGCCCGCAGGCCGCCCATTATCGTTATTATCTCTTCGCTTCGGCGGCTCTGTGTCTTTCTTCCGTGCACTGTGGTTCGCGCTCTGCTCCCGGGGCGAGTGTCTTGTTGGCCGTCGATACGGGGCCAAGGCCCCCAGACGGCACGACAGGGATCGGAGAAAGTGAGCGCACGCATGGACAACACTGGTGGCATAACAAGAACAGCGGTTTATTATGGCTGGCCAGGGGCGCACTGATAGATTTGTACGCGTAAGGACGGTGTCCGTGTAATATCTGATGGCATACAGTGTCTCGTATACCCTCGCATTACATCTTTTTTTACGATGAAGAGCTCCTCATGTCCTGTTGTCTAGCTATTATGATCGCATGAAAAGTGCCTGTGACGTTCTGCTGATGAGCACGATGCGGTGGTTTCGATTCTTCAATAGCAACGGCTTCATTCCGGTGGCATGCCAGGAAGCACCCTTACCATGCTTTGAGTGCAGGTTAAAGAACACAAGGGGGCCAATCTTGTCACGTAGTCGGACGGCAAAATGATACGTTTTTATAAAAGCGTTGAAATCCGGTGATGGCTTGTGCGATCTCGGAAACGGAGCGCAGGTCGTCTAATTCTTCATCTGCCATGCTATGCCTCAAGCCACCAGACGGCCATATCAATCCGGAGCGCCCTCTACTACGACGTGCCTTACATCCCTCTGTGCAGCGTCCCAGCCAGGACTCGATCGTGGGTCTGCGCGTAGAGAGACGAGAAAGAGAGAAACACGCAAGAAAAGAGAAAGGCTGGGAGATTAACCAGAACGTAAAATCTGCAGCTTACTGTCCTGCACTGAAGAAAGGGGGAAGTAGAAAGATAAAGCAGAGAGAGATAGGGAAAGACAGTAAGGACACACGATCGAATCGTGATCATCGCGCAATATCTCGGCACAGAATTACGTGCGGCACAATGGACACCTCTTCAGGGGCATGAGGATTCTACACAACGTCAAACAAATACAGAAGTTCATGAAGAGCCACACAAGTTGGAATAAAAAGCACCGGCTTCGTGGCTGAAACCTTCAGCGCGGAGCAATGGTCTGTACCTCAGCAAACATAGATGCGCTCGTGAGCGATCGTGATCACATAGTATCGTCCCACCGATAATGTTGAGGCGGCCAAGCAGAAAGGCGCTCGCATTTCTCCATCGTCGCCATGATTTTAGTGAAGACATTTTGAATTCAAAGAAGCATCGGGAACAGTTCAGGGACATCACGGAAAGAAGGCCAGACGGTGCTTTTCGCCAAGACAAGCAGTTGGGCAAAAGTTCTCGCGCCGAAACCGGCGAATTTATTTATCGTGACCCCTTCGCCAGATGCACACCGCGGAGCGCCGACGCTCTTAATAGAGGCTCGTATTACCTGCGAGATAAGCGAGAAGAGAGCCGCAAACGGTCATCGCCTCGTTTCTCTCTCTGCCCATATATGCAGGCATGCCCGTTTCTCATTGTCTGCCGCCGTTTGCGGGCAAACATTCTGCGTCGCCGTCCGCGGTGGTTCCCGGCCGATTACATCCGACGGCGCCGTCGGGGCTTGCACGGGCACAATGTGCGCGTGTGTCCAGTGCACCGCACACACTGTGCACGTGCAGTGCTCGATGGCGCGCCGCCATGTGACCCGCTTTCGCGTCGCGTCCGCACCGTTCACACGGCAAGCGCGTCCGCGGCGCAGTTCGCGAGCACAAGGCGCGAGTCTGTTGTGCGGGAGCGTCGTTTGCATCGGACGTTGCATTCCGGGAGGCAACGTGTTTGCTGAATTCGCCTTTCACCCTTGCGTGTATGTGTGTGTGTGTGTGTGTGTGTGTTTCCTTCGTTCACAGAGCCCGTCAGGAGTCGCGTTGTAAAAAAAAAAAAAAGACTAGTTAACGGTTCTTTGCTGAAGCGAGTACGTGCACGTTTCCGTCGCTTGTTTGTTGACTGTTGGCGCCGAACGGTCCCTCTTACGAGAGTTCCACCATTGGAGCTCTGTATCCGATGACTCTGCTATGCCGTATACCGAAGCGGTCTTGTCCCCTCGAATAATGCACGCGTGTGCCAGGCAGGTGCTTCCAAATGACCATTACCCCGTGGTTCCATTTGGCGTCCGTGTTCCCAACGACAACACCATAAAGCGGGTGTGGTCGTTAGTTTATTCATCGGGTTTGCTATATATATATATATATATATATATATTTTCGGAGTCTGTTTTGTCCCAGCAAGCGCATAGCCGAGAGGCGTACCGCGGGAATGGTGCTAAATATCGCGTGAGACGCGTCTTGTGAAATTCATCTCGTGGCCGCTCGTGCGACGGAAGACGGCGCAATACCTCCTTGTCGTGCATTGGCCAACGAGGATGTTTTGTTTTACAGGACCTTCGAGTATACGCTGCACGTACGAAATGTGCGCAAGTCGTCGCAGGCGCAAGTGCGAGCGCGTGAGCCGAAAACTCGTGACTTTGAGTGTACCTTTATCCACGAGACTCGATACCTATTGTTGCGCAGTCTAAAATATGCATTCAGTTGTGCATTCTGTTAGATATCAACACCTAGCGCGCACCGAGCAGCTTTTGCTGCGGTTAAGCTCACGATACACTTTTCTTCCATATTTTACGTATTAGCTAACAAGCACTTGCAATATTTCACTCTACAGAAGTGTGAAGATCCATACAGTGTGCAACTCTTACTCGCGCAGTCAACCATTACGTTTATAATTGAATAGTTATTTCTCATTCGGCCTGAGCGGTTATCGATATCCCAGCCTTTTTCACTGCGTTTCGCCGAATGTCGCGGAACCACTTTCGAAGACACTATCCACTGATGTATCAGAGGTAGGGGATCTCAGGCACGTCAGTGCAAATTTCCGAGACAGTGAAATAAAACGAAGCGAGCAGAATCCAGCATGCTTCGTATGCGAGAACGGCGTGCGCCCTAGGTATAGAACGAGAAAAAATTATGGGGTTTTACGTGCCAAAACCACTTTCTGATTATGAGGCACGCCGTAGTGGAGGACTCCGGAAATTTCGACCACCTGGGGTTCCTTAACGTGCACCGAAATCTAAGTACACGGGTGTTTTCGCCCCCATCGATATGCGGCCGCCATGGCCGGGATTCGATCCTGCGACCTCGTGCTCAGCAGCCCAACACCATAGCCACTGAGCAACCACGGCGGGATAGAACGAGAAGACAACAAAAACAACACAACCAATAAGAATCTCGATCGCGCGCAGCTTTGGAGGCGTGTTCGACGAATTCCCTGCATAAGCCCGTAGATTACTACGATCGTCGCGCGGTTAACCGGGAGATTCTGCGCGCAGGTTCGCCGCCGTTTTGCGGAGCAGCTGTTTCTCGCACGGCTGACGCGACCAGAGACTCGGCGATGTGCCGCTCTCGGCCACCCTGCGCTGGCTGCTTTGTGTTGAGAGTATGATAAAGTATGGTTGCACAGCTCCATAACATAACGGGAGTATTATGCCGCGGAAAGATTAATTGCCTGCACCGCATATGCTGCTCGGCGAAGCCAGCACGCAGCGCTCGTTTCTAAGTCGTGGCTATATAGCGGCATCGTCCAGAGCTCCTTTTGTTGAAAACGCGCTACACGATACCGCCATCGCCGTTCCCTTTCTTGCACAATGCGTAGAAGCTGGGTGGTCGAAGGGTGCGCGGGCCACATTCGCCCAGAAAGCTTGGTGCACTGTTGGAGTGGCTATGTGGCGAAAAGAAAGGCATCAGAAAAGAGAGAGAGAGAGAGAGAGAGAAGACACGTGCAACTGATTCGTGCATTTTTTTGCTGCACGGTAATTTTGAATGCGCAAGTGAACAAGAAAGGGGATGACGAATACGTGGAACGGTTAATTTCTGCGTACACTGGCGACGAGTATAGTGCTGCCGTTTTCATTTCAGCGCACACAGTGGCTTTTGGGCGACGCAGACTGTGTTGTGTTTTTGATGTGGTCGTTGAAATCGCAGATGCAGATACGGTGACCTCTGATATCCACCGTCTAGGCTCTGTTCACAAACAGGAACACTCACACACATAATGTGGGAATGCACCTCCCTCCCGTTTCCTCATCCCCCGTCAGCAGCGAGACTGACTGGACAGCCTGGCTCAGTTCCGGGGACGTCTACCGACAGCTTGAACTGGTGGACTGGGCGGAGAAGGCCAAGCAGGCCCAGGGCCTTACTTGAGCCCGATCCCTCAGCCACGTCCCCCTTTACCCTTCCCCCTTTCAATAAAGTTTACCACCACCACCGTCTGGAGAACCGAAATCATTCGCCAAATATGGAGCAAAGAAAGAAACTGAATGTTGTGTATTCTCTTCATACCGCAGCACCTCCAACTTGGAGATTACTTAAGTACCACGCCTTCCTTTTTCAGTCAGATTGTGTAACCTTTATTTAAGTTATGCAGCACTTCAGCCATTGATGAGGGATAAATATCATTTGTTCAAATAAGACAAGGAGATGTGGACGAAGAATCTGCCCTGGTCGCCTTTAAGCTGTGGCTTAATGTAGTCGTAGTTCCGTTTTGGCTGCATAAAAATAGTGCACAATAGAACCTTCTCTGTTAGGCACAGGTGTTCTAGTTAACGCTTCGATTCAGGCGAATGTTGCTTCCAATCGCCTATTGTCTTTTCGCACTGAGCCTGCAAGTGTCTCGGTTATCAGCTGATGGCTTTTCTACTGGGCCTCCTTTTTAATTTCTATACTTTTAGGCGCAGCAATATGAACATATTTCCTATGTTCTCACCATACAGTGAGTATCGCAAGAATACCGGCTAACCATGACGGGCGAAAGCTTCTCGGCGTTTGTGTGACGCCAGCACATTTCTCAAAGCAGTCAAGATCTTCTTGCATTTATCGGCGAGAAGATCTCCGACATAGTATCGCAGGAAGAGAAAATAACGCAAGTGCCCCGTTTTGTCCGGTTGACGTTACGAAAGTGGTCTCTTGGAGCAGTACATGCCTGCGGTCCATCGGATGGCTCGCTCGTTGGTCGGTCGCGAATCAAAACCTGTCTATCAGCCGAAGCGCATTACTGCTGCGTATCAACTGCGGGGCGATCGAGATGTCGGTTTCAAGAAATCACGTTTCGCTGACGCTGAACGGGTATAGTTGAAGTATGCTGAGCAACAAGGGCAGAAGCGCGCGCTTCTGTATACGTGCTTGCGCGTGTGCGTGCGTGCGTGCGCGCGTGCGTGCGCATGTGTGTTGTGAAGGGGAGGGGAGTGATGTTAGTAGCCGCAGGATGCTAATTGGATGGTCTTGTGTGCCGCGCTGTCCTTGTCATTGTGCGTGCGCCCTTTATATGCGCGTAGTCGCCCAGGGCGTCACGCAATTATACGATTCGCTGGCTGCACACCATAGGCAACCGGGTCAGTATCTTAATCCCGAGTGGCGGCGGGTCACGTAGCACCCGCGGGCTCGATCTGTGCACCCAAGTGACGGTGAGGTTGCAAGCCGATGCCGGCCATCGGCGTCGAGTGCCGTTCGCGATCGAAGAGCACACAGGTAAGGTTGGCAGCTCCGAGGACGGAGTGAACGGGAACTGTTACGCACGCGGTTGTAAAAGCCGCCTGAGGCGAGCTGATCCGTCGCCTCAATATTTTGTCCAGATAACGCGGCGCTGTTAACGGAAGGGTCAGATTTAAGCTAAACTTTGAAAACAAGCGATTCACGAGCTCGGCTTTGTAGGACTCTAGCTGTAGAGTTATAGACTGTAGACTAGAAGGAAATAAACGTCGCAGATCTGGTTTCTATGCTTCTCAATAAGTGCAGTTTCTTGCTCGCTACGTCATCGGTTAATTCTAGCCGCGACGAAATAACTTTGGAGCGAACTCTCCATTTTGCGCTTACTCACTACAAAACAATCAGGAGCTGACCAAACCTGCACGCTCGATCACTCACCCATCGCTAGCTGACTTGCCCTCGCGATTACTCACTCACTCGCTTTGCAAGGTGCGGCCGACCACTTGTATATGATAACGCACGTTCACCGCTCCCGGCATTTTTGATTCCCTGAGCGCAGTCGGCTATATAGCTGTCGATAAGAAATTGACTGCCCAAATAAATAGCTCGAAATCGTGACGCACACACAACCACCAACTCCGGAGAGCTTCGTTGTTCTCCAATCTACTGCAGGTAGTCGCCGCACGCAGCACCGTTGTGCACGTTGTATGAGCGATCGTTGCGGAGTGCTTTCAACAAATCGGCTCATTTAAAAGCGATCTGTCAGACCAGTGTCAAAGCCAAGCACGCTTTCGGGTGCACCAGATAGGCAAACGTGGCTGTTGGTTCCTTACCGCGGCAGGCATTTCACACGTGAAGTGGCGTGGGCACTATACACGTGTGGAAGAAATAGCTGCACCCGTAACGCGGTTACTGGTTAGATTGCGGCTGCTCGAAAATAGAGAAAACGCGCGTAACGGAATGACCACGAACCACAGGCCTACAGATTTTTCCTGTCCGACTGTAGTGCTAGAAGGACGCAGTTGATTCACGTGAGTATGGTGCAGAGGGTACCTGGTACCTCTAATCTGATTGACTATAAAATTATTCCACTGAATTGCACCATGTCGTGGGCATGTGCAGTGCGCATAATGTGGAGCGAGAATGCGTCAATGAAAGCGCCAAGAGGCTTACTTGCCCTGTTGACGGCGCTGTTTCTCGGCTTAGACCTTTCGTACGCGACGCTTTTTTTGTGGGGGCGATCGCTGAAGTGTATAGATTCGGTTGCCTTGAGGGAAACTCGCAGAGCTCAATGGCGTACTTGTATACATACCCTTGTGTCTGTCACCTAACTAAGCCTTGCGCAATTTACTGCAGGGCTCAGTGTGGTCTTTCTAAATACACTACTGTGTGTGTCGTGCTCTAGTTAGTGTTGAACGCTGCGTCAGCGATTCTAACTTCCGAATGTAGCGTGTAACCGTGACGCAGACCTATGCTTGTGTGATCGTCTCAGTCTTTGATCGAAATTAAACGGTTTTCTTTCATTTTCTTTTTCTTTCCTTATCTTTCTTTTTTTTTTGCATTTGGGCGAAACTCAAAGGACCGCTCAGCGGCATTCAATTGGACATTAATTCTTTCGCATTCACAACTCATAACAAATTCTTACGTGTCCTCGGAATTTAGGATCTGTACTGTAGTATGGGTGCAGGTTATGAACAAGGGAGACTTTAATTAGTGATATAGAGATTAGGCTGATGTCACGCACTTAGCATGGTACCTCAGATCTAAGGATTAAAAAAGAAAAGTTTATTGGGTTTAACATGAAGTAATGCGTGTACTGCTACTCTGAACATGGTCAAATGTGACCATGTTATCTAATTCCACCATCTTTGCGTTTTGAGCCAATCAAAGAAGACGTAGCCGCCCTTGAGCCTATAAGAGCTGACCAGATGGCGAATTCGAGAATATGGAGAAATTTCTCAGTGCCCAGTTCTCAAAGGGCTACATGAGACACTGAATGCGCGGGAAATTGCCCGGATTTTTTACTCACATGTGGTTGGTTAACGTACTTAAGAAAACCTTTGAAAACATTAAGAAAGAGTTGCGCATTTGGCCTGGCAACTTATCGACGAGTGGCGGCTCCAAACCACGGGTACCTTATTCTGTAAACCGCCCACGTATACTGTGTGGCCGTATGCCGTCCGCGTCCTCTGTAGTCCTTGTCGCTCAAGGCCCTGTCAGCGCGAGATGTCGACCTTAGCAAAGTGCTTAGACAAGGAGAAAGTGCCAACCATTGCGGATTGTGTTACGCGTCTAGTTACTTTTTGAACAAGGCTGAGCGTCAGCGTGTATAGTCATTTCGTTACTTTCGCTTCGCTGATTACAATTTTGTTTTAGCTCTCCACCCTCCACGCGAGGCGCTGAGGGAATCGAATCGGCTACCGTTCACAGCAGTGACAAGGCCGGGGGGGGGGGGGGGGGGTTATTTGACGAGGGCCGTCCTTGGATATCCGTTCGATTAAGAGAAGCGGTGTCATTGCCAAACTTCTTTTCGCGCAATGAATGATTTTAATTTGATGTAGCATAAGTCGTGAGCTTCGCGTTCTGCTTAAACGTGCCGGTAGGTCCATTGTCAAAGGGAACGTTAACGTACGTGGCTCACATCTTCCGTGCGTGCTGCAATTGCTTGTATCTGCATCAGTACGGCCGATGTAGTTCGCAGGCACATAGAAAGGAGCAGGTGCCATCTTCCACAAGTCATCTGCCGCGAAGCTGAACGTTTCCAGACTCGCCACAGATGAAAGTTAGCTCATGCTCAGATTAGGTGCGTTCCCTTTAGCACACCGTGCAGAAGTTGCTGTTGTTGTTAAGCATCAAATGGCCCATTGAGCAAAACAGCTGGAGTCTGTAGCAGCGGAACGGTACCTAAATTCCCATTGGCTGCGATGCCACGTCATGAGCGCACCGTATCTCTCTCTCTCTCTCTCACCCCCACTGGGCTTAGCTGCTGCGCGCGCCTGCCGGCTTTGGTGGCCGCTGCTGCTTCCTCGGTCTCTCGTCGCGCAGGACGTCGGTTACATGTGGCGTTGGTACCGCACGCTGTTGCTTCTTGCTGGCTTTGGCAGCACGTAGCCTGCGCTGCCAACACCACAGTCTTTAACCCGCACCAATAATAACCCACACCAATTTAATCGCAAAACTTGATAACATACCTCGCAGCGAAACTCGAAAACATTACTCGAAGCGAAAAAATCGAAGGACCGCTCAGTGGCGTTCAATTCGCAACTCATAAGAAGTGCTTAGGTGTCCTCGGAATTTTTGAAAATGTCTTTCTTGCTGTCTGTCCTTTTTGAGAAAATCTAGGAGGGAGATCTGCACTATGCTGATGGGTATGTATCGAGCAATGACAACCTGGAGAGCTATTCCGATGCTGATCGACCCAATCGAGAGTGACAATCGCCTCGATGAGCTTGGCCTGACGCGAGCCCGCAGGGGCTGCGAGTGCTACGACAGATCAGCCGGGCAATCAGATTTACGTTCACCAATTTTCTTTAAATATTCTGTAATTTTGCTCTTTCAACAGCTCTGGTCAATCACGTAACAAACCGCAAGAACTATTTCACTAGCGGAGAGAGAGAGAGAGAGAGAGAGAAACGAAGGAAAGGCACGGAAGTCAACTAAACGCAGATCCGGTTTGCTATCCTACGCTGGCATACGGGGCGATAAGGGATAGGAAGAGATACTGGGGGTACCGCTTCGTCCGAAGGCACACGTCTAAGCTACAATCACTCATTGAGGTCTGTCGACTTCAGGAGCTACAGCAATGCACGCATTGCTTTCTGGTGCTTGTGAGGCATCTTGCACGGCGGCCTAAGCAACTTTGTCGCCGTGAACGATCTTGAATCTACGTGATTATAATTGGCGCGAAGTAGAAGACGCTGGTATAGTCATAGCGGAGACGTATGCGGAGGAGATGTTCAGTAGGATTCTCGCACCCATTATCTATCGCAGGAAAGTGCGTCCCTCATCCCAATGAGGAACGAATAGCTCTTGGTTCACCCCGAGATGTGGGCGCCGAGAACTTGCGCGCGTACGAGTGCTCCGCCTCGATCGGCGGCTCTTTCGAAGAGGCGGCAACAGCAGGGCAGGAGCAGCTGCGATATCGTGCCTATACTCGAGGCCCCTTCCGCGCAACGCGTGTCGTCGCCTGGACGGCTGCCAGCGAAAACCACGTCGCTCGCGTTCGCTCGCCCGCTCTCTTTGCGCGTCGGGCGGGCAGAGGAATAACCTATCGATTACGAGACGTACCACGCGAAGAATGTGACTGAGTGAGGAATTGATAGCTGGTATTAGCATTCCTTCCACGCGTTCCCTCTTTATGTCGTGGTCAATGTTTATATTGTAGATCGATCAAGTTTGTAATGGAACGGCGTTGTTGCTTCGACTTTCTTTTTTCTGTGCAGAACTTTGGTAATAATCGACGCTTCTCGCGTATGGTCATGGTGGGAAGGAGACAGACAACTGAATAAAGAACGTTTGGACAACGTTTGTAATCATCGACATTTCTCGCGGTCAGTCTTGGTGTGGATGTGATAGAACGCTTAAATAAGGCATGTCAAAGTGCCGCTTTGACTCGTGTGCAAGTGCTATAGAGAAAAGTCTTGGGACAGCATTTTTTGTGAAGACTCCCACGTAAGAGCCGAAACGCCAAGTTTTTAATCCTTTTAACCTTGGTCAACGTCTATGTCCAGTTTCATCATGACAGTATTTCGCAACGTTGATGCGCTAAGGAAGCCCTGTATAGTATCGGCGGCTGAACACAGGCAGATGTCAATAATACGGGCTCTTGAGTGTTTCCGCTTCTGTTTTCTCGAATGCCCCCTCTCTATCTATCTATCTATCTATCTATCTATCTATCTATCTATCTATCTATCTATCTATCTATCTATCTATCTATCTATCTATCTATCTATCTATCTATCTATCTATCTATCTATCTATCTATCTATCTATCTATCTATCTATCTATCTATCTATCTATCTATCTATCTATCTATCTATCTATCTATCTATCTATCTATCTATCTATCTATCTATCTATCTATCTATCTCGTACAAAGGCTCGTCACAGAAGCTTGTTTCACTGCCATGGAAGGCGTAAATGGTTGGTTCGGGTGAACCGTGCCCAACACTGGTTTCCTTTCTTTATCTAACTGAAACGTCCTGCGTGGAGTCACATGCTTACACAATAAATTGTTCCCCCAAAGCAGCAAGTGAAAGTTACTCCAGTTCATTATTTTCTCTAATCCAGTATGAAAATCAGTGTGTCAAGCAATACCTAAGGTTGGCGTGAATTCACGCCATTGGCGCCGATTTATACCTGGCCTGACATAGGAGCTCTCTGAATGAAAAGCCCGATAATACCATTGCACATTTATAATTGGAAATATAGGGGGTGGGGGTGGGGGGGTAGTATTGGGGAGTGGTTGTGGCAATCTGGGTCCGAGTGCACAAAATGTTAAAAGTCCTCACGATTTATCTAGAGCGCGCGGTCGCACACACAATTAAGGTTCTATTTTCTGCACGAAGAAGGCAGCTCCCGAAAGACCTACACCGCCTTTGTGTGGCAATGATTGTGGGCGGTGTTGTAGCACACGCTGTTCATGTAGGCCGTGTTTGTTCTGCACTAACTCGGCTGATTTCACGCCAGCACGCGCGCAAATAGAATAGTCGGCACTCGTCATCCGAGCGAGTGACTAACCGTGCGGGTTCCTTTCGTCGGAAAATAATCGCGCCGAGCGCGAAACGAATCTTCGCAGGGACAGCTAAGAGGGGAACAGATTGCCGCCCGGTCGTCAGCTGCGGGTTCTCGCACCGACCTCGACTTACTCGCAAACAGCAAAGAGACGAGACAGGAGACATGCAGGCGGGAAACGCAGAAATGAGCGCTGCACTGCATCAGACACGCAAGGCTGTCCGAATAATTGTTCCACAGTGCGTGGGCGTGCGCCCCAGAAAAGGCGAACGATTCAGAGGCATCCGTTCCGCAACGGGAGGTGCGTTTCAACGAATTCTCGAAATAACGTTGATGAAAACCGCAACCTTAATTATATCGGCCCTGGCTCAGATTGCAGTGCCTACGGGCACAGAGAAACAAAGCGCGCGCTGAAATAGGTAAAGCATAAAGTAAGAGAGAGAGAGAGAGAGAGAGAGAGAGAGAGAGAGAGAGATAGACGGTGAGAAGCAACGACGTCAGCAACGTTTGCCGGTTCGTGGTTACAGCTACATAAGCTGCGACCGAGGCTCGATTCGGGCACGGCTTTTACTCAGACGCCACTTCGACGAGTGAATGCCCGCACCTTCGACTGTGTCTCCTTCTTTCTTTATTCGTAGCTCCAGGCGTCGCTGACCTTAATTGACGAACGGGCCCCGCGACGCTGCAGACTCGTCTCTCTCCATTTTTACCGTTTTGTGACTCTAATGACTTTACATTGTTTTGTGTTTTGTTCTGCTCCCTGGGCTCTGTCCGTGCATACCTTGACGTGCGAGCGTTTTCATCACCGCCACCGCGCCCTCCTCAACCTCGTGGCATACGAAGGAAAAGAAAGAAAAAAAAAAGTTAGCGAGACGTGGGGAAGAGCGGAGATGCAGACATTTTCTTCGTGGAGATAAGACTGGGGAGTTCGCGCTGCAGCTGTCAGGGAGCCCGCATCGTAGGCGCTGTAACAAATTTATGATCGCTTGTCCCGACTTTGATTTATCGAAAATGCATCGCTCGGTCGGGGAGGCGCCTACGGCCGCGAGACTTGCGGTGCAGCGGCGGCGTATAATGGCTAGATTAATTTCGTTACTCAGAGCGTTGATGGCCTTTGAAATCGCTTCCCACACGTTGTACACCAACTCTTACTTCGTTTTTGTTTGTATTTATGTATGCGTCTGGAATCTGAGCGATGCATGTGCAGCAGTGTTAACTTTACCTTAATCCAGTGACTCCTTGCCATGTACGTGCGCCTTTTCTGTTTCAGAAAATTTCCGCTGTATTCCTGTTTTCTTTCTTTTTTTTTTTTTTTTTGAGGTTGTTATACGACATGCAATAAAAGCGTCTACCCCGTTTCACCGCTTGTCCTAGATCGTAAATACGGTCGTTCGCGCTGCGAAAGCTGTAAACTCAACACCTTTTCTAGCGAGACCGTTTTGTCCGGGCTAAAAAGGAGAGGGCGTTGCTTGTTACAGACACGTTTCTATAGCGCGCCCACCTACTCGGCTAAGTGCTTCGTGATGTAATCCGTTTTGTGAGGAACGAGACGCGACATGGATGAAGGGGAAATTACACGACTACAGCATGCATGTGTTCCTATTCTCCAGGGTTTCACGATTCAAGTCGAAAGAAAACTAAACAATCAAAGGCTACAAAAAAAAAAAGGAAAGACTCACGAAACAACGAACTATAGGCGAAAGCCCTCCGGAGACGCACTAGTGCGCCTTAATTCGCGTTTCCGTCGCGCGCAGTGGACCGTTTTCAATCATCCGTGCCTGGTAGTAAATACGCTTCGGTGCCATTAGCTTGGCGTGGTGGACTGCATAGTAGCTCGGTGTGTTTGGAGGCAGCTAGACGTGTCCAAGTTACGTCCGGCGTACAAACTTTGCGGTTTGCGTTTACGCAGTAAACGACTGGGACAAAGTGGAACTCTCGCTTCTGCACACACACTAGGCCGGCGTATCGCCAAGCCCTACTTGATGCAGGAGCGGGCGTTTTACTGCTTTCGGACGAACTCTCAAAAGAACGCAACCTCATTATTGAGAAGCATGCGAGATTCTTTGAACAACTTATATGTTTGTGAAACGGAACCTCGAAGACCTGCTCAGAGAAGCCATATCTGTCTTCCGGTTAAACTCCCTGCCGTTCTCGTCTCTTTTCTCTCTCTCTCTCTCTCTCTATCTCTCTCTATCTCTCTCTCTACCGTCGTTTTGTTACCTCAAAATCGATTAGATGTACGTTACTCGCGCAATAAATCGCAGTGAGATTTAACGAACTTACGCTAATTAGCACATTCAATTACTTGCTACATGGTATAGCAGCATGTAGCAGCAGAGTATAGGGCATACATCCCACTTGATGTATTGAAGTCATACCTAGATTAGGTCGCATCTGCTCAGACAACATTCCAGGCGGTATTTGAAAGCTACTGGATTGAGTCAGCGTCTGTGATCCGGACTGAGTGACCGAACGATATCCCCAGTAGACTTTCTCTTCTTCTTTTAATCTTGCCGTCCCTTTTTTCTTTTCCTCAGTGTAGGGTAGCCAACCGGGCTCAGTAATGGTTAACCTCCCTATCTCTCCTTTATCATTTGCCCCCCCCCCCCCCCCCCCAGGCTTATAACCGTCTTTTAATTATACGTCCCGTGGCCCTGCGGGCCCACATTAACGAGAAAAAAAAGTTTTTACGCTAGACCCATTCGGTAAAAGCAGACGCCCGTAAATCGTGATGCTGAACACACATCATTATATCGAAGGCGGCTGGCGACTGAGAAGCAACTCTCGCTATAACGAAAAGCCCCGCGAATCCGACCCCACGTATGTAGAGACTCTTGCGAACGACCCCCGTGGCGCGCGTTCGGCCTTTCCATTCACTTTCCGGCTGAAACAGCGCGATGCCTCAAGGTCGACCTCCCCTTAGTTTGTCAGAGCGATGTGGTGACGCGACCGCCTCTCGTTAGGAGAGGGGAGTGGCGGCAGCGGGGGGGGGGGGGGGGGGGGGGACAGACCGTTGGTCAAACGGAAACGGGACGCTCCCCGGTGATGGACAGCGCGGTCGAGCGTGTAGCGATGCTTCAGTCGTGGCCATCGTACCCACGGTGCATGTCGTACCACTGCCATTTGTGTTCGGGAAGTCCGCGTCGACGTAGACGAGCACTCCTCCGTGATGTGGTCCTTTGCGTAAAGGTCGACGGAAGTCTACGTCAATTCAAATATATGCATTACGGTTGCTTTTGCTGCAGCCGTTGAAAGATAGGCTTCGAATGTGACATTAACGTTCACATAACTTTTTTTTTCTTCTGCCTTTAGAGTGAACAGCTGTGACGGTACGTCGCGCATAATACTGACGCACAAAGTATATAGTTTTGCGAAGACTTATGTAGTAGGCATTTGCCTCTCGCAGAACCCCGACCGTTGTTGAGGTGTGTAGGTTTGCGTTTAACCTCTGCCGTGTACAACAGATGCATAGTACGATCCACCACCAGAGGGAACGCCTAACTAGTAATAAAGCCAACTTTAGCATTTATTCACCTTTATCGGGTAAAAGCGGCTGATATAATCATCTGGACGTTCGGTCACACACGAGAAATTAGACTAGGGGCTTTTGCACCATATCTCAGCGGTAATCAGTGGTAGAATTTGAACTACGCGTTCTCTTTAACACTGGACAAAGAGAGAGAGAGAGAGAGAGAGAGAGAGAGAGAGAGGAAAGAAGAGGGAAAGGTAAGGAGGTTAACCAAGGACGTGCCCAGTTGGCTACTCTACACTGGGGGAGGGGAAAGGTTAAGAACAGATAAGGAGAGAAAAGAAAAATAATAGTTAGTCATTCACAGTCAGTCGCAGAGGCATCTCCACTGTCACAAGCGTTCATATAATCCAGTGTCCTTCAAGAAACGCAGAAGGGCTTTTGTGGCCATTTGCATGCAAGAACGCATAGGTCATGGTCCAAGGATCTTTTCTTCTGAGAGCACTCTATTGTCTAGCAGGTTGAGTTTCGCTTGTAAAGTAAGTCGCTGAGTGTCAACGAATGGGCTACGAAAACTATACGTATTTTCAAAGGGCATCATTTACGATGCATGCTCCGAATAACTGCTATGCGCGTCGATGAAGATATGTGGCAAGCCCGCGTGAACTGAGGACTCAGCTGACAACACCCTCTTTCCTTTCTTCCTGAGTCCCTGTACACTTACCGGAGCTTCTTTCTGTGCTTCGGGGCCTGAAGGTAATGTGCTTACACTGTATACGAATCCTTTCAGGCCCGATATTCCAAGCCACTTATGCGAAAAGAAATAAAAGCGCCGATTCCCCCTATTCGCCGCACCTACCCGTTGTACATCACCGGATCTGGCTCTGCAATCTTCTTTTCTTTTCTCTTATTAATATTATTTTTCCTCCTTTCTTAAACACTATCTTTTCTATCTGGCAGTGTTCTGAAACTGGACAGAGTGGACAGCTCTTCGTAGAGTCAGCCTCATTGCATATAATAAACATTTCCCTCTCGTATTCTATAACGTAAGAAGAGTGGTGAGAAAAGGTGCAACAGTATATGCACCTTTACTACTAACATTACCCAGAGTTTACTGCTCGCATTATTGGTGAACGACTGCTAATCACTAGGTAGAATCGATGTCTCCCCAGTCAAATTATCTGCTTTTCAAGCGATCAATAGCTTTTTCTTAGCAAGAACCCTTAATATTTTATTATTTTCAAATTGGTATGTTCTTTATTATTTTATTTCCTTTCTTTCTTACCTCAATCCACTGTCTTATAGGTCATGTGCTTATGCGAACTAGTCTTTCTTCCATTCTTTCTCTCTTTCTTTCTTCTTTTGTTCTTGCCCCTTGTAGCGCCTCAATAAATTGACGGATTAACTTCCCGTCTGTTTATATATATATATATATATATATATATATATATATATATATATATATATATATATATATATATATATATATATATATATATATATATATATATATGACCATATTCGAGGCCAGTTTCTTGGCCCAAGCAGGAGGGGCATTACGACAATACGTATGAAAAGAGAAGAGGCTATAGAACAGTAACAACAAACATGTACCTCTAATTCAACCCAAGTCATAGGCTTGTTGCCTGTATGTACTGCACTGATCTGTTCGACGCTGTTATATAGGTCCATTTTCCCATTTTCTGCCGGAGTAATGTCTATTTACGCACAGGAGCACCGATCTATGAAACAAAATTAGTTTCATGCTATAGTCTCATTTACAAAGTTTCTCAGAGACATCAAAGGTGTGTATCCGGGACTGAAGGAGGGATATTCGAGAGTACTCGCCGATCGAGGTATACTTCAGTGGCCACGGCGTTTTGCTGCTGAGCACGAGCTCACGGGATCGACTACCGGCATTTCTATGTGGGTGAAATTCAAAAAAACGCTCGTGTGCTTATATTGAGGCGCACGCAAGAGAACCCCATGGAGTCTAAATTTATCTGGAGTCCACCGCTGCGGTGTCTCAGACAATCCACTGTGCAGATTCGCGAAGTTAGACTCCCGAATTTAATGTTATCTTCGAAAGCGTTGAGCGTGAGCGCGTCTCTGAGCATGCTCCACGGACGTTGCGCGGAAAACAGTGTCCGTATTGTAACTGAACAAACTTCCTTCTGGACGCGAGAACTTTAATCACGAACGATATACAAATGTGAATTGTATGATATTAAAAGTTGCAATGGAAGGTGGCTCATTCGGTTAACATACGACGCACTTCGCTTTTCTTTCACTACAAGAACGCCATCTTCATTGCATATAAAGATGGCTGCACTGTCTAAAAAATTATGAGAAGAAAGAAAATAGGGAAAATCTGCAACAAATGAAATTTGTACATGTTCAGTGAGCTGGAGTATTATTGAAGACTGTAATCAACAACGTTGCAACCTTTATTCCAGGCATATAGAAAGCACGCGCTCGATCAACCTGTCTGTCTCTCTGTAAATAAATTATACTCCTCTACACTTCTACGCCTTAATAAATTCCAGGAATCATCGATCGTAAAAAACAGTAAAAAAAAGCACACATTCATAACGCTTCCGCTTAAGAATAAAGCTTTGAGAAATAGCCGGACTACACACATTCTGTTTCTTTGATCACGCGTGGAATTCCGGTATGCAGATTTGACTTTTTTTAATCCTTTTTCACCAGTGGGAGGACTTCAGCCAGGCCAGATTGCCCTCTTCGTTGAAACGTTCCCTGCATGCTCCAGTAACAACGTGTATTTTCGTTGATATACATACTATATACACAAAGTGTTCGCAAGTGACATGGGACACTTATCACTACGGTAAGAGGAGTGGGGAGCAAAAGTATATTTGGCTACATTTAGTAACTGGTCGTGCCGACTACGGAAAGAAGGTCGTGAAAGACATTAACGGTATAATTACCATTCGATTTAAAAAGGTTGCTTGACTCAAGCAGCGGCTTGCGCGACCGAGCGCTCCACTGAAATTTGTAACAACGCGAGTACTCCGTGCTAAGTACGTATATCCTAACGCGCTCGCAACACGACACGTCTCGCAATAAGCTGTCAGAAGGGAGAACCGACAACGAGATGAAAGTCAGGTAAGAGCAATGGAGTAAATACAGAAGCATCTTCGCTCACCACAAGAACGAACGTTCCCAGCAGTTCAGCGAGGACTTCACGCACTACGGCGTTCTTGATCTTTGCGCTGTCCAACATCGTGGGTACGACTCGCAAATGTCGACGCGCACTTCACAATGCAAGCGACTCGCAGAAATGTCAGCAGGTCAGCAAAGTAATAATAACAATAATAATGGCCAAGCAAACAAGTCCGCCTACACGTCGAGCACCCGCCTGGCTGTAACGGAGATATCTTCTTCTTCCAAGTCCGCGTAGCGGCGCCCGAAGTAGCAGTCCCCGCACTTGCTCCTTCGAGTGCGAACAAAATAATGGGAGATTCTTCCTTGCGATGGCGAGAGGAAACAAGGTTTAAAAAAGAAAAAGAAAACGAGGTGAGATAATGGAGACGAACACTGTCGTCGCTTGTGCGCGACGTGAGCTCTCCCCGCGAGAGGTGTAATCTAGATTTGCCGGCGTCGTCTGCAAGTGGTTTCGTTTTTGTATCGCAGCCGCCGCGAGTCAAGAGCTCGCAGAGAGGAGAATCCGGCAGGCGCGATTGGTTCACGGCTGTTACGTCACCGGACGACGTAACGGTTCGAGCTGGCGCGCGAGCGCTCGCTCGTGCGCACCGGTGCGGTTGCCTTTTTCACGCAGCTGGGCGACGCGGATCGAACCCTGTTCGGCGGAGAAGATACCTTGGCAGGAGACGGGCTCCGACGGTGTAACCGCCAATTAATGAGGTTTCGCGGCTCTCGGCGCTCTTTAATTACCGTGATTTCGACGGCGCGGCGCGCCCCGCTTCATTTACGAGTGATGTACCAATTGAAGTGCATGAAGCCACGTGTTGTACAGATTAAGTCATTGGGCTCATTTTCTTCCGAAGCTTCGGGAGCATGGATGTTCTACGCGACCATTTCGGGAGAACTTACGCGAATGGGGGCCGAATTCACAAATCTATTTGTTCGTAAGTGACATTTTACATCGGCTGGCCACCTTCGCTAATAATATGTTCAGCATCAGAATGGCTGGGATTTGCTCTTACGAAGAATTTTTGTGCAAGAGCTTTTTGGATCATTCCACGCCAAATCAACTAGCGCTTTTTTGAACATCACAGATATAGCTGAAAATTGTTTTCACATATTTGTTGAAGTTCAAAATTCGTTCTGCACGTTTATTTCTGTTGCAAAAAGTTTTCTAGCATTCGGTGACAACTTATTTTGCCTGTCCAGATCAACTAAAAGGCATCAGTCGACATCTTTTTTTTTTTTTTTTTTCAAAGGTACACTGCATGATCCCTCCGTTCAGACGGTCTGAATGACTGAAGTGGAATGAAGTAGTGTAGCTACCAAAATAGCTAATTTTTCAAATATTTGAATGCTTCCAGTGCTTTTGTCCCGGGCAAAAGCGAGTGAAATTGCAAAGTCTGGCTATTTTTTTTTAGAAACTCAGAAAAATCCAGAAGGCCAAATTAAACATAGAATGCTAGCCCGGTTGGCATAGTGTAACGACAAATATTTGAAGCTTTCAAGGTTAAGCCGATTGCCTGAAAAAGACAAACAGCGAGTTCTTTTTTCTTCTTCTTTCTTTTTTTTTTTTGTGGAGAGCTTTGTGTTCAAGGTCAAAAAAGTAGCCATGATGGGCCGTATAAAAATATATGTGATACATCCTTAAATAGCTCTATACTTCTGCTATGCATGTGAGAAGTTACGAAAAGGCATTATTTTTCAAACACAACAATTATTCATGATTGTTTGTGCCAGTACCGGCATTTCTACGACGTGTTCCCAAGCTTGTCGGCCTGGGATGCAGACGACAAAGAGAAAAAAAAGAGAAAAGCTCGATCTTGCTGACTTCCTCTGCAATCAGGTGACGCAGAAATGGCGTTATGGTCTGCGTCTTGTTGCCAAGAGACGCACGCTCTAACGCAATGCGGCGTCTGCTTGGTGCGTGGAAAGGTGAACCATACAGCCATCGCATACGTGCGATATCACTACGTGTCAATTTCGTCAGGGAGTCCTGCAGAGCTGAGTGGTACGTTTCATGTAGCTTTTTTTCTAATAGGAATGTTTGTATCTAGCATGCCAGTAGATCCAGAAAGAGTATTGATATCGTTCCCGCAAACGTTTTTAACAGATATGACGCACGGCGATGCATCAATGTAGTGCAACATGAAGAGAGCAGGACACTTTTTGCCTGCCCCTAGAGCCAAAAGCTGGTCACGAGACGATACAACTAGAAAACACCTTCAGAACTACAACTGAAAGACTACCCGAGTGCGGGCAAGGTCTTATAGTGTTGCGTGGTAGCTCTCTTCGACTACATTGACAAGTTTGGCTATAAAATTCGTATATGCCCTTTTCAGGCAGATGTGCTCAGACGTGGTTGACGTCCACTTTTAGCATTCACGAAAAAAAAAAATACCAATCGAGGCTGCGTGGCTTGATGTCCCTTGTCTTCGTATGGATAAGAAAAAGTCAGTCACAACGTCTTGAATAGTTTCTCGGTTTTATTTTATTAGCAATCTCCCCTTGCTAGACAGCAAGGCTTCATATATTTTTGCTGTTTTCGCGATCCATGTACGAACAATCCAGAAAATTATTTGTCGGGTTTACAAAACTCATACCTTTTTGTAACTTTTCACATATATAGCAGGCATGCAGAGCTATATAATGATGTATCACATATGTTTTTAGGCCGTAAACCAAAGCAACCTTCTTGACCTTGAAAGGGAAGTTTTCTTGCAAAATTTAACGCTCCCTTGCCTTTCTTTTTTTTTTTTTCTGGCAATATTCCGAGCCTTCAAAGGTCCAAATATTTTTCGGCTGTACTATGTCAACCAGCTACCATTCTATGTTCACTTTGTGCCTTCCGGATTTTCCTACGTTCCAAGCGAGAACTTGCTTTTGCTGCTGCCAAAAGCACTCGAAGTATTCAAATATTCGAGAAATTGTCTATTTTGACAGTCACACCACTTCATTATCTTGCCATACACACAATCTGAGTATCTGGATCGTACAACATGCCTTTGAAAAAAAGAAAGACAACGTTGATTAGTGCCTTCTAATTCAGCTGGGCAAGAGCAATAAGATTTCGCAAAAATGCTAAACATTTTTCGAAAGAAAAATAAACGTGGAGAATGGGTTTCTAACTTGAACAAACATGTGGAAATATTTTTCGGCTCTATCTGTGACTATCGAAAAAACGCTGGTTGATTTGGCTCGGAATGACCCCTTTGTGAATACAGGCCCTCGTTCGTAAGTGTTCTCTGCCATTGGGCGGCCGCCTGCGCTAATAGTATGTCCAGAATCAGGATTGGCTGGAAGCTCTCTTACGAACAGAACTAGCGTAAGAGCCTTTTGTGAATACGGGTCCTGAGTGGCTCCCAAGAAGAGTAAGTTGAACATAATATTAGTCGCCATGGCAAGCCAGTGATAGAAAGTCAATAGGAATCAAAGGCTACCTTAGTTCGACTTCACGGACAGTATTTTCGCAAAAAAGGTTCTTAAACTAGATTTCTCCGTAAGCTCAAAGTCCAACCATTCTAGATGCTGGCCATATCATTAGCGAAGGCAGCGAGCCAACGGCAAAGAGCACTTACGAACGAAAATCTTTGTGAATTCGCCCCGAGATATTCTGATAGCGGTCGTCTGCTTCGTTTGTGGTTGGTCATTTCGCGCGCGCGTGCATGCTTGAGTTCATTACAGCGTGCCCGGGTCATAATGTGGCACTTCAGAGGACACCGAGGACGTTTACAGGCAGCTTATGTTCGGATTTTGGCTTCCTTGGTTATCTTCGTGCGTTCCACTCGTCCAGGTATGATTGAGATTCTTGCGACAGCTTCAAGCAATTCGCGATTTTCTCTTTGTGTGGTACGTTTTAAGTGCCCAGGATAAGATAACGAGCTCAACGAACGACAACTCTAAAGGAGGTACTAGAATTCTAGCTCACGACACGACTGGTAGGGCGGCACGCGATACATCTTAATAGCGATTTAACGAAGACGTGCAGTACGTGCCTCGACGACAATCGTGGGTCGCAAACTCGAACCGCAACCAACAGACGACTATGATGCCATCTAGAAAGGTAACTTCAGCTTATCTTTCGTAATGCGTAGTGTACAACTTCGTAAACGTTTTGTCTCGCTCGTGCAGCCTGGGTGGCTCTTACAAGCAAAAATGCTTGTTTCTCACTTTAAGAAGAAAGTGCAAGGGACAAGGTAGAGCTGTAGTAGACGACACAGTGGTTGTACCGTCTGATCACTAGTTCGTCTGTAGTGAAGTGATTGGGGCTTGTTGGTAAGATATCGTGAGGCTTATAGCGCGTGAAAAAGACAAGCACGGAAGGAAGACTTGACACACACAGGCACTAACACAGGCGCAAAAGATTGCTGCAAGTTAGCGCCTTTGTGTGTCACGCCTTCCTTTCGTCCTTGTCTTTTTCAAGCGCTATAAGCCTCACGACACTAGTTCGTCGACTTCGCGCTGTGGTCAGTATGAAACCTAACCAACTGGGCGTCGCATATGTACGCTTATTCCTTTCTCAGCGGAATAGCCGACAGCGCCGCGTGCCATTCTTGCGGTTGTGCCGAAACTGTGGGCCACATTCTGTGCTATATATAATGGGCCTGTTCGATTCACCTGCACCACTGTGAACCAGTTCACGGTGGTTCACGAGAAGTTCAGAAACTGTGCAGCTCGATTCCGGTGGTTCAGGCCCAGCGAATCACTCGAAACGAATACAAAGGTGCAGACGCGGTGTAGGCGTTATGCTATGCATTTTGCTATGTCAGACTAATGTGCACGGAGTGCGTAAGTTTGAGAGTTCTGAACTGCAGGTATGATCGGTTTCTGGGGCGTAAATACACACCACAGTTGCGTAGACCCAACAGACGGCCGTAAGCGGGGTTTTAACGGCGCTCGCGCCCCTGTACTACGTCGTCTGCTGCGCCGCTGCTTCGTACCTCTATGCCTGCACCAAGTCGGCACCGACAGTGGAGTGGGTTCAGCAAAATCATGAACCACCCCTGCACCTTTCCTGCACCTTTTGAAACGAACGTCGTGGTTCTGCGGGCACCATTACTGCACCGCTGAAACGAATGGCAGGGTGCAGCACCTCGCGAACTGGTTCAAGTGGTGCAGGCGAATCGAACGTACCCATACTGTCCGTCCTTCGAAGGTCAAAGGTGTGCTCGGCTCGCATAGTTTTCTATCACTTAGGCGTCAGTACGTTCTCGGATGGAATGATTTTGGCACCTTTGGTCGAAGAATTCTGGTAAGCACAAGGAGAGAGAGAGAGATAAGGCAGGGACGTTGACCGCAAAAGGCCTTTTTTGCTACCATGCGCAGTGGGACGGTAAAAGGGGAACAAATAGAAAGATGAGATAGAGAGAAAGGAAGGCGGTGAACTCGCACGGACGGCATCACGCAGTCAAATACGCTCAAAGGAGCCAGTCGTCTTCGAAAAGCACAAATGTGCCTTCAGTCCGGGGAGGACGGTGTTTCAGTAGCGTCCGCGCGAACAGTGGACGATTGTCAAGTCGTCACGATGCATTGGACATTGATAGTCTTTGCATATCAAATCTGTGACAGTGGCACATTGAGTGGTCGATGTTCTTTTCTTCGCAGTCGCAGACGTCACAAGCAGCATTTTCAGCCATTCCTGTTGACGTCAAATTTCTTGAAGGGCAACTCCTGACCACAACCGAAACAGAAAAGGTGCTTCGCGTCAGTGCAATCCAGGGGGAGGTCGGAGTTACGGCGAAGGGGTTAATTTTTACATTACTTTGCACAATGCTACTGAAGCGATAACGTGCTTCTCGAAGGCAAGTGGACTAAACACGTGCTTATCGCCATACGTAAGTGAGCATTCATCTGGGCGTAGGTGCACACTGACCTTCTTCCTTATCTTTCTTGCTCTTCTCACGTATAGGATAGCCTATACGTGAGCAGACACCATGCTTAACTTATCTGACTTTCCTTCTCTGTCTCTCTCTCTTTAACCAACTATCCCTAGCGAGCACTCACTGTATGTTGTTCGTGTGTTCCAATTTGAACAACAGCGAGTCGCTCAGGTATTTCATCACCTTGCGGCTAGACTAGCGCCTTGACGCTCTGAGACAGACAAGTGGCGTTCCGTCTATGTTGGCTAAAGATAACAATCTTACGGCAGATCAAGCACCTCTTTGCGAGGGTGTCTGCAAACGTTCAGTGCAATCCGCAAGGAATGGAAGATAACTGCACGCTCGTAAAACGGCAGCGTGTATTCATACAACGCTATTGCAAGCACTGCATCCCAGTGAGCTATCTGCAGACGCGAGACTGCATCCTGCGTCACTCGTTCGTAATGCTCCACTCTGACGCAACGTTCTCGGGACAAGCAACCACCGTTCCTGGAACGAACGTCCCCTGTTACCGATTTAACCGAAGGCTAAGCCCGGGAGCATCCCCGCTAAGAATAGAAGATCATATGGAAACTTCCCAATGGAACCATAAAGCAGCCTGTCTCGACCTTCCTGCACGTCATTGCGCAAGGTTCGGGGCCCGGATGCCCAAATTTCAGTCACTGAGATGCTGTCGCGCACGGAGCCACTGGCCATCGCCCGTGATACGCTTTGTAACGCGGGTTCGCACCAGATCCCCGAAGCTATAAACATTATTTGATTCACTCAGCCATTTGTCCGCATAGAACTTGGGAACGCCAGAAACTATCTTACACCGGAGCAGCTGTGTCCGAATGAAAAAGTAGAAAGAAGTCCACATGCTAGAACTCTTCGTAAGAGTGAGTTCCAGCCAGTCATGATACTGGATATATTATTTGCGAAGGCGTCAGACAAGGAGCACTCGCGAACGAAAACCTTTGTGAATGCGACTCCAAGCGTTTGCCTTGTTTGCTGTTATTGTTGTCGATGATGCTGATTTAAGACGTAAAGAAAACACCAGCAGTATAGCAACCAAGGGGCCGGCTGTCGCAACATTATGAAAACATCCCGATTGTAGACAGTAGAAAAATAAACAGAAAGGCTCCAAAGGCAAAATGAATAAATAGCGTCAATATATTAAGAGTGCCACGGTGCGCACACAGAGTGCGCACAATTAAAGCTTCTGTCGGCATACCAATGCAAAAACTTTTTTCTCGATTCGGATAATAAAGACATCAAGAATAAAGGCCTTTAGCTCTTGGTTCCTCTTTCTGTAATGAAGAAAGGAAAATAAACTTCAAACTTCATAAAACTTCATAAATTATATGTAAATGGAAAAAAAAACGAAGAAAAATGCGAAGCCGGTCCAAGTCAGGATGAACGAGATGTCAGAGTCAAATACGGAGCACATACGATGCGCGAACGTAGAGGCCTCGAGAGAGAGACAGTCACGGCACCCGTGGCACGGACTCCTTCAGAACCACCCCTAGCGGCCACTACCTCTCCTCCTCCGCCCTCCCCTTCGGTCTCTCGCTCGCGCAAGCGACCAGAAGACACGCGAGCGTTTCGACATGTGCGTCCAGGGCGAAAGAAATAGTCGCGGTCGCTGCGGTTCGCTCGGTGAGATGGCCTGTTCCGCGAAAACTTCCTCGGACACGGCACAGAGCCAGCGAAAGCAGCTCGCGCGCGGACCGCGTGACACCAACGTCGTCTCGCCGGAACGGCCGGGGGGCAGAAGCCGTGCCTCGAGCGCGACGCGCTGTTCTCTCTGTGCACTGCGGGAAACGCGGTTTCGAAACCGGGCTGCGCCGAATGCACCGCGGAGAGAGAGAGAGAGAGAGAGAGAGAGAGAGAGAGAGAGAGAGAGAGAGAGAGAGCGGGAGGCTTCAAGAGTGACAGTGCGATGGAAAGTGAGAGAGCGGTGTCTTTCTCTGCGTGGGATTATCGGGAACCTCGGCGCTGTCCTGTAATGCCGTTAGCATAACGATGTTAGACATCGGCAGGGCAAAGAAGAAAAAAAGAAGGTAAACAGTGTTAGCTCGTGTTTTGGGAGTACGAAACGCGGTGACTGAATAAAGGATAAACAATTCGTAAGGATTACGCCAAGCATGTGAAGCTGCATAATTTCAGACATGTCGGGCATGGTTCTGGTGCTGGGGATGTTAGAAATAATCGGACGCCGTCTACGACAGCGTCCTTCGTATTGCTGTAGCTTTCCCCCGTTAAATGCCTTCAATATTCGTCTTATCTGGTCCTCGTCCATTGTGGAAGCTATTCTTTATTTGAATATTGCGTAACATTGTTGCTACATTAGGTATCCTAGTAAGTAATCGCGATGTAATTCCTTAAGTTAATTTTTTTATTTTGTTTGTTTGTGGCTTTTTTGTGCGCGTGTGTCTTGGCTGATGAACCAGTTGTATTTGAATGAAGGTGAACGTCCGACAACGCCTTCTTGGTCTTTTCTCTCTATTAGGACTTTTTCTTTATGGCCTAGTTTTAGACGTAGTGACAGCTGTTACCAATGCTGGGTTTCTCCGATAAATCTCTTGAAAGCGATATGAGAAGTGTTACGCGCACGGACGAAATATGGGAGGAGGAAAGAGAAAAGTAGAAGGCAGGGAGGTTAAATATGAACTTTAAAAGCCAAGTGTTCATCAATATGTGAGCGCTCATGAGTGCGAGTAAGCGCAGGAAAATAGAAACGTAGATCACTGCAGAGACGGCTAAACCGAAGTCACTGCTGGCGAAGCAAAGCTATGTGATGAAAGAAAAAAAAAATACGAAAGAAAGACGAGAGGCAAATTAAAAGTATAAAACCTCATGTACACTAACACTGGTCAGAAGCGCGCAGATAAAATTGCAGTCTTGTCAGTCCCCATGGGCACCAGCAGCGGTAGCACGATGTAGTACCTGTAAAATGTCGACCTTCCGAAAGAATTGGCAAAAACCCGAAGAAGCGGATCCATGATATAGGCCTCGTAACTTTGTAAGTTCGTATCCGTGGTTTCACAATTTTATCGTTTTGCCCAGGAAGTTGGCTATATTATCGGCCATTCAGTTCAACAACAAAAGCGACCGACACACATGTGTTTGTTCGGTGCGAGATTCGTCTATGACAATTAATGTGTGGTGATTCAAAGGCTGACACTGTGCACCGGGATGGTTGCTAGCACCGTCTGTAAAAGACCGCATATCTTGTTCACACACCCCACTGGTTCACACACATTGCAAATGTGGGCACATTATTAGCACTTGCTGGGACTTCACGTTTGGAAGCTGCGCAGCGAGAGCCATTGCACGGCAGGGCTTTGGATCAATCTTGGCATCACTGGCTCGTTGCGTCGCAATTCGCTGAGATATAGCAGCAATGTACACGTTCTAATAAGGACAACAAAAAAAATGTTTGCCAAGAATAACCGATGGTGCCGTCGAGCATGCACGCTGAATTAGCGAAGCGTTTTCAGACAAACACTCGCATCACACGCAAAGTCAGGCAGACAAACAGCGCTGAACGAAGCAAAAAAAAACTGGCACGTGACTCTAGGCGACGTACCGACTCGCATTCTGCGTCTGCGACAATGCACCGGGAACAAAATCGGCCCGTAACCCTTCGCTTTTTTGTGTGTCGGTGCACATTTTTCTCGCCCTTCGCCCATGTTTCTCTCGACTCCTCATTTCCTTTCAGTTCGCTCTGTTTTTGTCCGTACAATGCGGTCTGACAGTTCTATAGAGTCAGCTGCGTTGCCAGACGGTTACGGTGCGAGTAGTAGACCTTCGCTATGACACGCTCGCGGACACACTCCCCAAGCGCGCACGCATGCACGCTGATGCGGACATTAGACATGTCAGAAGGCTTTCTAACTCTACGCTATTTTTCTAGGTTGTCGAGCTGGGGCAATGCTCGTATGCGTTCACCTGTGACTTCTAGCACTGATACTTGCTCGCATCAGCGATCGTTAGCCCTGTGTTGAAGCGCGTTCTCGTATTCCTGCAATGATTGCTTAGTGGCTTTGGTGTTGCGCTGCTAAGCACGAGGTCGCGGGATCAAATCCCGGCCACGTCGGCCGCATGTCGATGGGAGCGCAATGCAAGAACACCCGCGTACTTAAATTTACGTGCACGTTTAAAAAAAACCCCGCTGGTCAAAATTAATTCGGAGACCCTCACTACGGCGTGCCTCATAATCAGGTCGTAGTTTTGGTAGGTAAAACCACATAATTTTGACGTGCGCTCTCGTAACAACGAGACGGGGCAACTAACGCTCCTGCCACGACAAAGGTGCGTCGAATTCACTAAACTTAATTGTTGATTTAAAAATGGGTTGACCGGTTGCCGGCTGCCTTGGCTACTGACACCTTACTTACCCCGATTGGCTGGCGCCTGCCCCTACGCCGCTCTAGCATATTCACTTGCTGTAAAATGAGGGCCGAGGGCACGTACTTATGAAGCATTTATTACGCTAAAATGGTTTGTGAGAGCATGCAGTGGCCAATGGTCACTACAAAGGTATTTTTTACTGAATAACGTGGCAAGTAACAATAATTTACAAACGAGAACCTTCCCGAATTCGAGCTATAATCCCCACGTGACGACCGATGCGTTCTTCCTCTAGTACACCAGAAGTGTTCATAACTGCTTGGATGTCAGTCAGTCAGCGAATGAATATAGCCCATGTTCAAGTTATTAGTGTGCGTGCGTGCGTGTGTGTGTGTGTGTGTGTGTGTGCGTGTGTACGTGCGTGCGTGCGTGCGTGCGTGCGTGTGTGTGTGTGTGTGTGTGTGTGTGTGTGTGTGTGTGTGTGTGTGTGTGTGTGTGCGTGTGTGTGTGTGTGTGTGTGCGTGCGTGCGTGCGTGCGTGCGTGCGTGTGTGTGTGTGTGTGTGTGTGTGTGTGTGTGTGTGTGTGTGTGTGTGTGTGTGTGTGTGTGTGTGTGTGTGTGTGTGTGTGTGTGTGTGTGTGTGTGTGTGCGTGGGTGTGTGCGCAGCACTAATTCAGCAATCATTTAGAGAGCAGGGCGCTGCGCCTGAGGTAGAACTTGCACAATAACGAGGTTTACCTTCCTACCTTTCCTATCAACTCCTCAGCCACGGACCTGACGCTCCCTGCGTCCGAGAAAAGAGATTAAACTTACACGAGTTCGTTACCCCGTGAATAAGATATGACTGGGAAGGCGAATATGTGTACGTCGACTTTGTGTAGCCCGACACATTTCGTGCCGACGACCTCTATAGGTCAACCGAGGGACGTACGCGCATGAATGATCGCGCTTTGGAGATGCCAACGAGCGTGCGTCGGTCTTTCGAGCTAGCTTCACACAACGAGGAGGGAGTACCTGCACAGAATGATACAAGGCTGCTCTGCACAATGTGAACAGTGAAGACGCATATCTTCCTCGTCGAGACAGCATATCTGCATTGATATAGGCTCTCGCGACGTTAGTAAAGTTCCGCGCTTACGCACTATAGGTAATTAGTCTGATTCAAGCTAATGCTCACATGCGTCTCGAAGTGACAGTCAAGTTTTTTTTTTTTGTTGCTTACACTTTGACCATTCCTACGTAGAGCACGGGTCTTTTAAAAAAGACGACGGCAACATCACCAAGATTGACAAAAAAAAAAAAAGATGAAACGCTAAGATAAAGATTGGTTTGCGACGCGTTCGAGCGAGTCGTAGGACGATTTTCTAAACCAGCCCCGTTAGGCTTGACGGGACGAACAATGCCTGGAACCGAAGACAAAAAACAATGTTGAAGCGTTAAAGACATGTGAGCGCACGACACACGCGGGTGCGTGTTCTCTGTCGTCGTGTTCTTCGGCGTCTCGGTTCATTCGCGCACAAACGACACGTGTGCGCGTCGTGTGCTTTCCGCACCCAGCTGCACACTTTCAGCATTTTTTTTTCTTACATTTTAGCATGTGACGTCTACGCGATGACGGCTCTGTTGCAGAGTTATGAGCAAACCGCTCGTTACTAGACGCAGCCGGTTCTGGGAGCACTGCATAGCTTGCCAACGGGTGGTTAGGAACGTTCCCTGGTGGAATGTAATGCCGATTCTTCTGAAGCTCTCGGTATGTCAAAAACAATCATTCTTGATCGCTCTCGAACAGCTACTTGCTCTTTAACGTCACTTGTGTCACCCAGTCATTTATTGCTAGTATTATGGAAATGAAAGATTTAAAACGAAAGGGATTAAGTCACTTTACGATGGGGACGGCGACTTTTCTTCACAAGCAGTGATGTGCGCAAGCCATGGGGATCTGATTACCCATGGATTTAATTGCGCGTGTCTTTCAAACAGAGTCAATGGCCTGAAAATCGCCATGCTGTTCTCCTTTTAGAGGCATCTAGACCAGGTTGTTTCCACGTTTCACCGTGAGGAGAGAGTCACTTGTGGTTAACTTACGCACGCTTGTCAAAGTGACACTGCAAACACACTTCCTATTTTTCCTTATTTTTCAATGTTTGTAATCATCATGATTGTAGGCTTCATCTTCTTTAGCGTACTCTGCCGAGCTGCCGAATAAAAACCGTTGGTGAAACCCCTTATTGTTAAACAATGCAACTGCTCCTGAAACAGATTTACTATATATTCTGTGCCTTTGTCCTTAATCGTTCAAGTTCCTTTCCGAAAAGTCCGTGGTGGATAGCTAAGTTTTGAACACTGTAACAAGCTCCGTTAATGTGACGTTGCTACGGTGAAAGTACGTTTGAAGTGGCGCACATTCAAAGGCTTACTTAAGTCTCAAGGGGGCAGACAGGCGTCGTGTCTAGCTTCCATTGGGAAAATGAGTCTCCCGATGGCTGCACCATCCCTCTCCACGGTTCTTGAGCTGTCAAAGGCGTCAGCACCTGCCGAGAACGCCGGTCGTCACGTTTTATACGTCACTGTACGTTGGCTATGCACCGTTCTATAGGGGAGTGCGCCTCCTCTGACGCATACGCTTATTTGCATTCGTGAAGACACCCGAGCCTCTTCCGTCTTGGCCCGCCGCAACAAAATGACGCAAAGGATATCGTCTCGAGCTGTCAGTTATACCGAGCCGCTCAGATGTGGCTCTGCAGCCTCGGAAAGAGAGAGAGAGAGAAGGGAAAACGAAAAAAACAATTAACTTTCGCTACCGTAATTGCGTCGCTGCCACTCTCCCCGGTACGGCGGCCGTGAAAGTAAGAACTACGCGTCTCGTATGCGTCGCAAGTGGCGCCCGGTAGAGCTAACAACGAACAAGCACATAAAGGCGTAACTTGTTTGTCGTCTGCTTTAAAAGAACAGAAGGCACGCACGCGCCCCAATCTTGGCGCACGACGGAAAAGGACGCAGCGGGACCTCCGAAAACGCTTAACTGCGCCGATTCCCACTCGAAGACCCTGGATTCAGCACAGGCGTAGTAAGTATTGTGGAAAGCACGGATGAGACGACATAAGCAAATACATATTTCCTTTTTTTTTCTGCGCACATGCTACGTGTCCTTGCGTGCTTCAAAAACGGGTATAGGTACTCATTCGCTCACCTTGAATCATCTGTGTACGCGAACGAAAAGTGAAGGACACGAATGCGTCGCATTGTTAAGAACGTTCGAGTGACTACAGAGTACAGCGCGAAATGATTGTTCGGGCTCTGTCTAATGTTACAATTCTTGCGGAACAGTCTGTGGAATGTTTCATCTAACTTGAAGTGTTCCGTGGACTGCATACGGTTAGTTTCTGTTTAAACATAGTAATTTCTGACTATGGTAACGCCCTCAATGCTGCAGGTATGCAAATGAATGGGTCCCCTGCATCATTTAAGCGTTGGAACGCGACCTTAGTCATCTGGTTCTCTGTACGTCTGTATTTTTTTTTATTTTTGCCAAGTCAATCATCAAGCGTGTCTGGCCAAGTATAACTTTATTTGTGTGTTTGTCTGTGTGAAATAGGCAGATTACGCTTGAAACGTTCCCCGTGCGGCTTGACACTCATGCCAGATGACGAGAAATAGCGGCACGTTGATTCTGCTGACGTGCAGCGCTGGGTCTCCAGCCAGTTCAAACTTGCATTCACACACGCCGGCCTATAGGACGCGAGCTCGCTGCTATGTAGTCTCAGAGGGTACGGCGCAATTAACTCAACAACGTCAGTTCGTGCGCACGAGTAAATTGGAAAATTCCTTTAGGGCGCCACATTCTGACAGTACGCACCTGCTGTTGCGCAGAATACCCGCGCTCCGCGGAGGACAACAAGTCGCAGTCACAACGTGAAGAGGCCAGCCTTGACGTTGCCCCGCGTGTCACTTGGGTGTCCTGTCGCCACAGGTTGCGATACGACAACTCCATAGTGTTTTCGTTTCGGCCAGTGTCGGGGTCTCCGTGAATAAACGAGCACGCGAAGGGGGGCAGCGGGGCTCGAACGGCCGGAATAGAGCGAGGGCTCCAGCAGCGATAGACGCAGAAGCAGCTTATTAGGGTGCGGTCCAATAGGAATAAAGGCACGTGGCTGCACCTCCGGTTGATGCAAGAACAAAAAACAAAGACCGCGGTATTGTCGGGAGACGTCGGCACCTGTAAAGGGCAAAGCGGCACCGGCTGCTCCATTTTTCATAAGGCGTGGATCGATAATAAACATTTGATTTTGCTCAGCGTAGTAACACACAGACACATACACACATGCGTGCACATAAACACGAGCATAAATGCTCGCGCGCTCGCCTTAAATACTAGTGCACTGTACGACATTGTAAGGAAGAGGAGCGTCCGTTGCAACGCCATCGGCAAAGGTTCCCTTGCAGAAGACGCTTTCGCTGGGGAAACTGCCTTACGCGGTCGCGGAACTATACCTTTACTAATCATACGTATACAGATGTTCATTTCGATAGAAGTGGTTCCTTATCCGCTTATGAAGAAGGGCTTGCGGGAAGGGGTCGAACACGTTACAATAATACCTTAACAATTCCACTTGCGCCCTCTCTCGCTCATTCATGTTACTTTACATGTTTGGACAAATATTAGTAGAAAGACTTTGCGCCGAAACGCTTCTGCATTAGAATCTAAATAGAAGAGAAAGCATAAGCTACAGAAAAAAAAGAAAGAAAACAAGACATTCACTAATATCATCTCAAGCGCGCTGTGCACAATACGTGCACATTTGTCCCCCATTAAATATATGCGCTGCACTGGGTAGACCTACACGCTAGACGTCACAGCTCAAAGCACTCAGACCTATCTTTGAGAAAGCCAGCGGGATGGTGGCTACTTCCCAGTAAAGCCACGTGTCTGCACGCCGATACATGTAGCCTGAAGGGGGCAAGGAGTGTGTCTAGGGCGGTTGTGTATACTCATGAATACACGTCGGGTCAAGAGACACAGCACAGCTCGAGTGTTGCTTCGTAAACAAACTCCCACTGTGCGCAGGTTTTATGACCCGTGGTCGGAGTGCAAAGAGATGCACTCAAACACAAAATAAAGACCCACTGGGCATTGACTTTTCGGCCCACGTGCTGAAATTGAGCTCGCAAGAGATACAAGGGGGAACGAAATCAACAACAAACAACAACGGCTAGGAGTAGGTTCTTGGCATACATTTTCAGTTTCCCGTTTCCATTGATATCTTCAGCAAATATTACTTCTGCGTTCTAGACACGACTAAATATCTTCTCCCAATTCCGTCCCCATCCCTGACCCACCTCGAAAACTAAAAGAGGCTATTCTGGCGAGTAGCCGTAGCCTTGATTTCCACTGGGATCTTGAAACAAATGAAGTCGGACATTATTTCTAGAAACGTAACGAAGCTCCTCGATTTCAGGAGCCTTTCTCATACGATGAAAGTAAGCCGACTATATTCCGACCCATCAACTTTCTCCTGCAGTTTCTAAAAACTCCAAGAAATCGAGCCTACTCTCCTGAAATAGACATGCGTGCGAAAGGTAACCAAACGTTCTACACGCATGGCCATTAATAATGAAACCGGCACCTGCAGTAGACAGCATGTAGAAGCCCGGAGGGCGTGGAGAACATACAGGCTGCCGTGTGCACGGCTGGCGGAATAACGGACCATTATTAAGATCCTTTGTCTTTCTTAAGTGAAAACTGTCGATTATGAGGACACGCTCATCGCTCGAGTTCGCGCTACATTTTCGAAAAGAAAGTAACTATGCTGGCTAAAATATCAGGGTCTGTTCTTGGGCAATTGGTGCTGTTCTTTTGTTCTTCTTTTTTTAAGGGTGCAATGAAATCATGACGTTGAGTTTATTGTCGTGAACCACACATGAATATCTTTCTGTACGCGCACCCTTAACTTCCAAGAGCAACCCTCGAGCAACGCACACACACACACAGATATATATATATATATATATATATATGGGATGGTTCCCCCACCTGCGGTAAGTTCTTTATTCATCCACTTTCATTTCCATTAATTTACCATTTCTTTAACTCAGTTAATAAGCACAAGTAATTTCCTCTATGTTGCCCTTGGTGTCATTGTTTGTTGACTTCTTATAACATATATATCATGCAAAACAAGCCTCACGTTGATTCTATCGTATCTCCTTACTGTCACCTGTGAACCGAGCACACGCTCCTGAGCTTTTCCGGCCGCCTTCGTTCCTGATCCATCACTCGGCCTAATGACCTCCGTTGTACAGAGACATCGAGAATCCGTGTCGTTCATCAGCATGGCGGGCAATGCAGCGAGAGCGTAGCGGCAGTAGCCCGCGCGGGGACGCCAACCATCAATTCAGCGGTCGCTTTCGGACCAGGCTTCGATCCGAACACCGCAATGACGCCATGCAATGCTGGTGCATTGTTCATTCGACCACCGCGATTTTCTTTGCCGAACATAGGGGCGGGCACACCTCTGGGTCCTCTGAACGGGGCGTGCACATTCTCGAAGCCACGCGGGCCATGCGCTGCCATTAGACCCCATCGGTAGCTGCGAGATAGTTGCTTGCACACGCGCACACACGCACACACACAGGACCAGCGCACCACCCGAACGCCTGCTAATTGCATCGGCTGGCAGGGCGCGCTTGGCCCAATTGCCGCCGCAGCGCGACCCGCCGACTACTCTCTGACCTTGGCGACCGCGATCACTTTCGTTTGACTCGCACGCCGTGTAGGAGGCCGAGAAGAGCGATGCAGCAGGCGTCCTGTCTCTCGCCGCGCTGCTCTTGCAGGAGCAGTCCGAGTCGGCAACTCGAGAGGTTTTCGCTGGGCGATGGCGCGTGCCCTGCGACAATTGACACTCCAGTTACTCCGGGAAACGGCCCCTCTGGGGCAGCAGCAGCAGCAGCAACAACAACAACAAGAACAACAACAACAACAAGTTCTGGAAGGGCGCGCGGTGCCATGTGGGCGCGCTGCAGCGACAATAATTCAGCGCACTCACTTTCTCATTCTCAGCTCGTCATGTGTGCGTCCGCATGGTGTTCGATAGGGAAAATGAGAAGTAACAACTGGTTTGGCGCAAGTTGGCGGGATAGTTGGTTGAGCCCATTTTACGTAGTTTAGTCCCAGTTTTTTTTTTTTTCCCACGTTGTGACCGAAAGTAACAAAGAACGTGGCGATGATCGGGCCATGCCATTCGCGCGGCAAAGCTCGTTACATTGAGCGGAAAACAAACGCTGTATACTGCGCTTCAGAGACTGAGCCGCCACCCGCTCGCGGCACAATGAACAGTAGGAGAATGTTCACAGCGGACGTATACACTTCAAAGCCTGCTGCGCTATAGTTGGTTTCCACAAGCCCGCGAAATAGGCAGTGCGATTTGTATACGCAATGTTGTTCGTTGTTTCTGGTCCTTGTTTACGTTGCTGGTTCTCTTCACTTCCCTGTAACTGGTAGCAAATGGGACACCGTTTAAATTACTTAACATTCCTGGCCTTACAGTTACTGCATCTCGTTTACTGTGCAAAAAAAAAAAAACATTTAAAGACTCCTCCCAGTATCGTGACCGCCCGCGAGACGTACTGCAAGGGCATGGTGATGCGTAAACAGTCACGTGCTCGAGGAAAAGATGTGCGGTCAAGCCGAACCGTCACCTTAACAACCGACGTTCCGCCCGAAAGGCGAAGCGTTGATTGTTATGTCAAATTATTAGACAGCTATAAGAAGTAAGGTTAGTCGCGTTATCGGCACCTTAAATTGATGTAAACATTCGCTTACGAACTAAATCAACAAGCACGTTGGCACGCGCGCACAGGAAAACCCGAACTCATCTCACTCGATGACCGTGGACACTCGCTGTCAGAACGCTGCCGTGATGAAGAGCAGCAGCAGCGCCACACTAATTCCTATTCGTGTTGCCTCTCGCTTCAACGCGAACTAGGCGTGCGAGAACACAGCGCACCAGAAGCCATCAGCTATCTCAGGTGGGCTATAGCCTTCGAACCCATCGCAGATTGCCTCCAAAACAGGCCGCGCACGTCCGTGCTCAGCCGCCGCAGCTGGAGTAGAAGATGAGATGCGCACTAACCTGCCCCCTCCCCCAACTCATGTGCGCGTGAGAAGACGGCGCGCATCCTCCCCGCCTTCCTCCCTTGCGAGTGCGAGAAGACACCGCCTCATCAAGTCTTCATCCTTCTCGGTTCACCTTCCCAAGAGACCTCGTGCCACGTTCTCTGAAGTTATCGATCACCTATAGGGTTCTATTATATAGGGATACACACCAGCAGCACGACCTTCCTTTTCATTATGGTGTCCCCAATAGCCTCAGCTACGTCCAAGTATTCCGGGTGTAAAGAAGGACAATGAACCAAAAATAGCACTGAAACAGATGGCGCGGCTATTAATAAATGAAACTTACGGGGACCGAATACCAATCTATAACAATGGTTCGGTCTCATCTATAACCTCTTCAAGTTCTGTTGTCATTCCGGCTACGAAAGTTACAATGAAATTCAAATTGTGACACATAATAACATCAGCGGCGGCAGAGATTGCTGCCCTGATTGCTGCTGTTAAATACCTTCTGCAAGAGACACCTCAGAAATGGGCCATGTTTTGCGACTCTAAGGCAGCCCTTCAGAGTCTGCATTTTACCCTATATCACAGGATTCATGAGTAGCTGGTATATGAGATAAGAGAGGACCACCTTCAAAATATCGCTTAAAGGCAAGAAATTATATTTAAGTGGCTGCCTGGACATACAAGCATTGCTGGTAATGACCTCGCCACAAAGCCGCCCATGCAGAAGCCCGGCTAGTTCCAATCCCCTTATCCAGAACAGACGCTGCAAGAAAGCTTCATGTCCTGGCTAAAGATATGACCCAAAATATTGGCCTTCTCCCAACCTCTCAAAGTGACATCTTCATACACTTGATTCATCCTTAAAGCTACAAGCGCCATCAAAAGTTCCCAGCTCTGAGGCGACGCTGTGCCGCCTCTGGCTCGGAGTGGCATTTACAAAGGCCTACACGTTCCGCACGGGAATTGGCGATACGCCCATGCGCGGCTCTTGTGGAACTACAGAAACTATTGAACGTATTTGATGCCTCTGTCCCCGGTACGACGTCGAGCGTGAACATCTCCGGACGGCATTGAACCGACTGGACCACAAGACCCTTTTGGAAAGTGAGATCCTTGGACCAGGACCGGGCGTGTCGATGCTACAGAAAGCCACGAAATCGTTATTGCGGTGCCTCAAATCTACAGGTTTTGGCAACCGCTTGCACACTCGGTGCGTACCTTCAAATATGCGCGAAACTGTGCTCTCTCACTCACCTCACTCTCTCTATTTCCATCCCTACATCCCCTTCCCCCAGTGCAGGGTAGCAAACCGGACGTGCGGAACATCAAAGATACCCCGCTGACGACAATGACGGCGGGAACTCGTCGGGAGTGTCCAAGTAGTTGCTATAGTAATAAAAGAAAAAATATGGTGCACATGCCACGCAATGTACCAATTGATGTTATGCGAATAATTTGGCAGGTTGCATGTTATCAAGCATCGCTTTGGCTTCTGCAAAGCGTTACCAGGCAGGAGAACATGTTGGTGGGGTCCCGGGTTTTCTGTGACGCAAGTATGTATGTAACCACAGCAGCTAGTTTACGACTTCGGTGACGATGAATGTATGAATGCGATGGCATGACGACTGAATCAAATGAACCGACAAAGCTCCTTGCACAAAGATCACTTTGCGATCAGTTACTACTCTATCATCTCAACCGCTATAATTATCGGCTAGCGTACGGCTTCCCACAAATGTCGGATTCCACCTCACATCAGATCAACATTGCTAACCTGAACGGCGTCATCTTTCTGTATCAGTGAAACGATAATGCTGCTAACATGATACTACGAAAAGAGTCGCTGAAGCTGGTCTGGAGAGCCAGGCCAGGGGCAACACGCAAATAGGATGAGCACCATTTCAGTGCCCGTTACCCGCTCTTTCTGGACCTAGTCTCACGACCATCAGGAACCGTCACGAATCCTGCCGGAAATTTTCACGAGCCCGGAAGTGCGCGCACCGTCGCTAATGACAGACGCAGTCGACTCGACGAAGAACTGGACGATTGCATTTCCTTCTCACGTTCCTCGGCGAAATTGAGCTTACGTTGCGCTGTCTAGAATAAGTACTTCAGCTTCCAGGTCTGCGAAGTGAAACTGAAGGAATTAATTGGCAACTTGCTTCAGCATCATTGCGGCCTTCTTTCAGTTCAATGGTCAAGTGTGCGGGGGTTCTTTTATTCAACAATTTCTTTTTTTTAGAAATAAGTTAAAGATAACGGGTAACGATTCCCCAAAGCCTGAGTTCGTTCATTCGTTTTTAATAAATAGACCAGCATGCTCGAACTTGCCGTGGTCATTCGTGTAAGTGGGAGGCTATCACTGCCGAGGAGTCCTTTACCCAAAAAAATTTTCGGTTATAACTGCCCATGACCACATTGAGAGTACGCGTGTCACAGATGTATTGATATCGGCTCTGTATAAGTCCCTCACGCGCTCGGGCGAACTTTGTGTTTAGGAGGGAGGAAAGGGGAGTGGGCTGTATCACGAACGGTGAAAGTCGGACGACGTTGGAAGGCATTGTCCAATACAAGTTAAATATGTGTCCGAAAGATGTGAGAGAATCAGGAATCGTAGGCATTGTTTCATAAACACCGGGGACCCTTGGAAAAACGGGGTGGACGCCACACGAAGTAAAGATGGAATTGCTGAATGCTAATGTACCCGAGCGCGGTAGACGAGGTCGAAGGACGCGGGAAGCGATGAACTCGACACTATATCGTTGTGTGTTGCGACACGGATATTTGAATAAATACCGAACGAGGGTTGCAGCAGCAACAGACAATAGCCTCTAAGTTTTGTCTGAACTGCCTCCTCACAACGGCGAGGCTAATGTCCGCGAACTTGACTGCATAAGCATTCCTGGCTACCTGCGGTTCGACGTACCGCTTCCGTGGTACTTAACCCCAACACGCCTTAAGCACCTTTGTCTTCTTTTGATTACTTCCAGTCTGAACTTCTTGAATAAATGCGTCGCCCTGCCGAAGCACTTGATAGTAGAATATTAAACAGCACAAAGATAAATTTTAAAAAGCGGCAGCAGACTTGTGCAACCTTGCAGAATCACAACCCAATTTTCATTGAAGCTGTTTCTCTTGAGAAGCACCGATCTCGCTTGTTTTGCAGTATCCGATAGTTGGCACTTTCCTTGAGCAGCCTGCGATACACTTCGTGGAAATGTATCCCGAGAAGCTTCGTGACCACTCGCTCTTTACTTACATTTGAATGCTGCTCCAAATTCTCGCGTCAAAAGTCAATCTTCGTATACGCGTCATAACGCGAATTATAATTTCTCTTTCGCGAAGTAGTTACATATTTTATGCCCTTGAATACATACTCTAAAGCTCAACATGTCTCGCGCTCTTGAGGCGTCACTTCAAGGGTGTGGTTAATGTTCTACCTCCTACATAATGCGCTTTTGAAATTGTAATGAAGCTGACTTTCTAGTATGGATAGGGAGGGCCAGTGCGTCCGCAAATCTTTCAGTGGCATCGCATCTTGGTGAATTGAAGTTTTTGTACGCAGCATTCCTGAAACGTAAGGGAAAGCCGTTTCAAATTAAAAAATTAAAGCATGGGGTTTTACGTGCCAAAACCACTTTCTGATTATGAGGCACGCCGTAGTGGAGGACTCCGGAAATTTCGACCACCTGGGGTTCCTTAACGTGCACCTAAATCTAAGTACACGGGTGTTTTCACATTTCGCCCCCGTCGAAATGCGGCCGCCGTGGCCGGGATTCGATCCCGCGACCTCGTGCTCAGCAGCCTAACACCATAGCCACTGAGCAACCGCGGCGGGTCCGTTTCAATTTTAAAGATCATTTTTATGTTGTTTCGTGAAAACGTGCAGCCGGCTATGAGTGTCGCGTCTTCATTTGGCACATGTGTCACTGTGCACGTGCAAAGCGTGAATTATGATTGTCGCAACTGGCTTGATTCCGCTGCATTTTTACTTCCCTTTCTAAGATGAAACAGGCATGCAAGACATTAGAGAATTTTATTTAAGAAGAAAACGGTGTTTCCTTCTGTATCAGCGTGGTGTTAGTGACGGCTGATATTTAAGAGCGCGTGGCACGCGCATGAAGTTCCCGCACCCGCCGTCGTTTCCACTGTCGTCCCCACACTAATATTGTCATTGCTGCGCCACCGTCGCCGTCATTGTCATATCGCCGTCGCCTCTGTCGCCGCGTAGTCACCGGTGCTTGACGTTGGCGAAGTTTTCATGACGATGCGCAAGTTCTTGCAGCGCTTGAGTTTCAGAGCGTAGAACAAAGTAAAAGCGCCACCGTATAGAGCATTGAACGGAGATGGTGTGTCCTACGGAATCGTAAGTCCAAACTACACGTACGCGCGCCGGCGCGCGAGAGCTCGCGTCCGCGCGCCTCACGCATGCGCAGATGATGCAGGACAGATCGTACGCGTCGAAGCGCGTCACGAGCATAGATATCTTCTCCCGACAAATATCGGTGCTCTCGCTGCCTCGCAAAAAAATACGAAACGATGTCTGCCAAAGCGAAAATTGTGAGCCGAGACGCGCGCGCTGGCGCGCGTCATGTGGGTCCAAGCCGCCATTCCTCACGAGGCGAGGCGCGGCAAGCGCAAGGCGCGCGGGCATCGAGTTTTCGCGCGCCGGCAAGCGCACGCGTAGTTTGTCCTTCATACTCCGGTGCAGTGGGACTAATGGACGATTGTGCACTGTCCGCACAAACGTTGCTGGGCGCTATCCCAACTCTCGTCGGCCCACGTGACAGTGAAGTCACATTTGTGTGCTTCTTGAGAACGCCTGCATGACATGTGCGAGCGTCTTCGACTGCGCAACGCAGTCAACTCGCGTGCAGGCGTTCTCCGCGTCTTCCCTTCCCATTTGCAACGCTCGTTCGAGCGAAGAACTGAACAGGGAAAGAGATGACGCACACGAGCTCCTTTAGATAGACCAAACGGACCGTTGCATTAACGACAGATAGCGCAAGGACGCGAACTCCTTGTATAGCCTTGCCTATATAGCCACACGCGCGCGTGTAAGTGCATTACAAAATTTCAACAATGCATCATCTTGAAAAGATATCGGAACCAAAGAACGCGCTAAACTACTGAATTCTTTACTTTATCTACAGATATGGTGAATCCAGCGTCAATGAGCCTTCCATATATTTGCTCCAAAAAATAGTTATCATATTTTTTTCTTTATTAGAACATAAAACATACAGTCAAATATTTTATCAGCCCGCCAAAGCAATGATGCTTTTGAGCGGGACTGGGCAGTGCTCTGGCCCAAATCGCACAGCCTTGTGCTCTAAGAACAGATGAAACAATAGGAAGAGAGAAAAATAAAATGTACAATAGCAAAATTAAATTTCTTGTATTCGCAACAAAGAGTTGCCTGTAGTCCGCGAAAGCACCGATGCTTTTATGCGGACCACTGTGTATCTGCCTTCAACAAGGCACAACACAAGGACACATCTTCGAACCCTCCTCCCTTCCATGCCCTCACCCTGTTCCTCCATCGCTCGTCTAATTTCTTGTATTTGTTCCTGCACGAGCCATAGTTTAAGCAAAGACATATTGTTGCGGGGCTACAGCAGCAAAATAAATGTACAGCACATCCCTCTATTTCATCATATGCAGTTGTCAATGTGTTGGAAAAGTAGCAGTCATCAAAAACTATTGGAAAGTAAAAAAAGAAGAACGAAATACACATAGAAAGAACACAATACTCTAGTCTGTTTTATACAATTGCTAGCGAAAGTTCATCAGAAAATTCCTGCCACATGTTTTGCTTCTGCTATTCCCAGTCACTTGTCAGAACCATGTGACGCACAAAATCTTTTATTTTCCTGAATGACGATACTTTTAACGTGATCCGCATAATTAATGTGATCCGTAAACGTGTCCGCTGATTGATTCAATCCTGGGATTTTGCGTGCCAATACAACAATCTTAATATGAGGCACGCCATAGGGTAGGGGGTGGGGTCTCGGGATTAATTTTTACCACCAGGGGATCTTTAACGTGCCCCCAATGGTGCGTTTTTGCATTTCAATCCGGTTGGCTGCGTGAACGTGCACGAACGTTTATACAGACAAGGACGTGTGACCAGTCCATCGTGTACGTCTTGTGGCTGCTGCGAAACACTTCAGCACCTTATATATTTGAGTGTCCCGCTTTCAGTGCGCAGCGCTTGTCGCTAGTGAGCGACTATCATCTGCTTGGCCTGCGGTGTGCGACACTCGAGGAGTGTTTATAACCCCACTGGTTGTGCGTCTAAACGTGATCAGGCTCATCGCGCTCTACTTACTTTTCTAGAGTTAACTGACTTAGGTACACGTTTGTAGCGTCGAAACTATTCTGTTCAACATTCTGTAGTAGCGTGGCTTTCTGACCTGTGTGTGATCTGTGCTGTTTGTTCTACTTTATTATTTAGATTTGTCCTGTTGCTCTTCCTTTCCTCTTTCCTCCCCTCCTTCCTATCTTCCATTTCGGTGTTGCTGTCACCTCCCTTCTGAAAAGTAGGCAGGCGTTGTGCCCCTTCCGGTGGCAGTTGCCAGCCTGCTCCTCGCTTTCCCTTTCCTGTTAATTGTATATATGTGTTCAAAACAAATAATAAATAATAATAATCGAAATGCGGCCGCGATTTGATCCCGCGACCTTACGCTTTGCAGCGCCACACTATAACCGCTAAGCCACCCCGGCAGGAAATGTGTCCTACTCTCTCGCAGTTGCTGATGCCCGCGTACGCGTAGATCTACACGAACTTCGAACGATAATCGCGGTCGCTATAGTCAGCGCTCGCCGGAATAGTCCCCTCTTAACCGGCCTGTTCGAAAGCGCCGTTTGTTCACCAAAGTATGTATACCAATCGGCCCAAACTCTCCGCGTGCGCCTCCCTAGTCTTGCTGTATGCTTCCTTGTTATCCTAGCTGGCTGCAGTTTTGGGGTAGCCAACCAGGAAGCTTTTCGGGCTAACATCCCTGCCTTCTCCCTTCCTCCTCTCTCCAGATGCGCGCAGCAGACGACCGCAAAGTCGAACGCGAGCGCACTTCCCGCGTGTGGTGACCCGCGCCTTCACGTCCGTCTCCACGCCACTCGCGGCGCAAGATCGAAGCGAGACGCTGGCTCCCCGCGGAAGCCCGCGGCGCTGGAAGGAAGCGGTTCACGCGGCCTGCGTCGCGCGCTTGCACCGCACCTTGCCCGGCGGTGAACCGGCTTGCCCCCTCGCCTGTGCGCGGTCGGCGCAGGGTGAACGCCACCCGCTTCGGACGCCCGACGGGGCCGCGGCGGAGTATAAGGGGCAAGGTCACGCGCCCGCTAAGGTGAGAGCCAGCTTCGACACCTTGAGTCCCACGCTTTCCTTTCGAGCCTGCACCTATCAGACCACTCAATGAATGAATACATCATTACTGGTAAAAAATGGACGGAAATGCAGAGGCTGTCCGTGCCGACGGAGAGACGAAAAGGCCCGATAGAGGGGAATACAATGAATCAGGCAATAAAAAAGAAAGAAAGAAAATGAAAACACGCTGTTTCTTGGTTCTGCAAAACTATGTGATGAGATAACGTTCGCGCGCTACCACCCTCTCTCGCCGATTCCTGTACGCTAACAAAGAAGCCATTCTCTTTTTCTTTACCGAGCGAAGATAGTCGGAGCGATATGAGCACTACAAGTTAGTTACGACCTTATAGGTAGCAATCAAATGTGTTCCCGATCAGCTCGTAATCGGGCGTTGACCAGAAGTTGCATGAACTAGTTTACCGTCGTAACCAGTGGCCCTAAGCAATAAATGAACGAAATGAATAATCGCCGGATATGTTTTTGTTTCTCGGTGGAACCGCGCATGCTTTGGCATACTTGCCTTTCTCAGCTTGGCTAGACAAGTTATGTTGTGAAATTTGATAGAGCATGAAGTTGAAATTGAGAGACAAGTACGACGACTCCATCCCATCGGCAATTGCATGCGTTCAAATCGAACTACACAACTGCTTGACGATATGCCAGGACAGGAGAGAGGAATGTGGTGCCACCTTTATTATTCGCGCTTTCCAGATAACTACCGATTGATTCGTTAGACATCATATTGCGGTGCCTGCGGTACATGACAGATAGGTTGGCCAGCAACGTGGTTTCCGTGGCGTCCTCCTATACCGGCACAATTTTAAGCTTTAGATAAAGCAAATCAGCTGGGACACTCGTATAACCCTTATCCCTGATATGTTGCCAACCAGAACCTCATGCTCGCAAAGCGCCAGTGCAACCAGCTTGTGGAGCAGAGCATTTGCGAAAAATTTGTTTTCATGTCATGACTGGTGCTAGTACTAAGACCTTTATTCCTGCTTTTCAATAATAAAGCGACACTCACCGAAGTACAAATACCAGATCTCGTGCTTTATACACCTACCTGGTGATTAGTGTTAAGAAACTGTCAACTTCGCAGCATGCTGAAGTCGAGCTCGTTGCCTTTTGCCTTCACTGACTGATGTGGGTATTGAACTTTTGTCTTTGTGGTATGCTCGTACACTTGTATGCAGATATGGCTTGCGGTTCAATAACATGCGCTTAGATCAAGGACTCCAGCCATGCGCCTAGACTAACTACTTCTGTTTAACCACTTGTGTTTCATTTTAGAGACATCATGGGCAAACGAACGAACACTCGCAGTTTTAATGTCAGATTCCTTTATCAGTGCGCATTAATCTATTTCCTCTAAGTGGAAAACACGCAATAGATACGTTACAGAGATCTAACACGTAGTTGCCTTTGACAACTTGTTTAACGCTTGAATTTCGAAGTTCGTTATTCATCCGTGCGTCTGAAGTTAATTTACATGTTTAGCGCAGAAACTGGAAGCCCGGATGTAAAAGCTCAAATGAACGAGCCTGTGCAAAGGTTGCAGAAAGCTTGACATGTATAACGTCTGAACGCGAGCTAATTGATAAGCCAACACTTTTCTCAAGGGGGGGGGGGGGCGAAAGCGCAGAAGAAGGGACAAGCAAGTGGCAAACACACCCTGTGTGCGTGTGTTCGCCATATGCAATGGAGTATGAAGAGTAATTATGTGAGCAAAAGGTGCACAGAAACAGCAGACATGTCAAAGTGAAATCATTTGAGAAAGAAAGAAAGAAAGAGATGCCGGATGCAGCGAAAGGTTGCTACAGCACGGACAACAATACAGTAAGCTTTCACTATCATTTAGTTCAGAAATGACATTACACGCCGACTTGTAAAATCAGCGGCTCCTTAACATCTTGGCACATCTTTATCAGAAGGCACTGTAAGAGCCGTTATAAGTATAGATACGAACGAACGAACGAACGAACGAACGAACGAACGAACGAACGAACGAACGAACGAACGAACGAACGAACGAACGAACGAACGAACGAACGAACGAACGAACGAACGAACGAACGAACGAACGAACGAACGAACGAACGAACGAACGAACGAACGAACGAACGAACGAACGAACGAACGAACGAACGAACGAACGAACGAACGAACGAACGAACGAACGAACGAACGAACGAACGAACGAACGAACGAACGAACGAACGAACGAACGAACGAACGAACGAACGAACGAACGAACGAACGAACGAACGAACGAACGAACGAACGAACGAACGAACGAACGAACGAACGAACGAACGAACGAACGAACGAACGAACGAACGAACGAACGAACGAACGAACGAACGAACGAACGAACGAACGAACGAACGAACGAACGAACGAACGAACGAACGAACGAACGAACGAACGAACGAACGAACGAACGAACGAACGAACGAACGAACGAACGAACGAACGAACGAACGAACGAACGAACGAACGAACGAACGAACGAACGAACGAACGAACGAACGAACGAACGAACGAACGAACGAACGAACGAACGAACGAACGAACGAACGAACGAACGAACGAACGAACGAACGAACGAACGAACGAACGAACGAACGAACGAACGAACGAACGAACGAACGAACGAACGAACGAACGAACGAACGAACGAACGAACGAACGAACGAACGAACGAACGAACGAACGAACGAACGAACGAACGAACGAACGAACGAACGAACGAACGAACGAACGAACGAACGAACGAACGAACGAACGAACGAACGAACGAACGAACGAACGAACGAACGAACGAACGAACGAACGAACGAACGAACGAACGAACGAACGAACGAACGAACGAACGAACGAACGAACGAACGAACGAACGAACGAACGAACGAACGAACGAACGAACGAACGAACGAACGAACGAACGAACGAACGAACGAACGAACGAACGAACGAACGAACGAACGAACGAACGAACGAACGAACGAACGAACGAACGAACGAACGAACGAACGAACGAACGAACGAACGAACGAACGAACGAACGAACGAACGAACGAACGAACGAACGAACGAACGAACGAACGAACGAACGAACGAACGAACGAACGAACGAACGAACGAACGAACGAACGAACGAACGAACGAACGAACGAACGAACGAACGAACGAACGAACGAACGAACGAACGAACGAACGAACGAACGAACGAACGAACGAACGAACGAACGAACGAACGAACGAACGAACGAACGAACGAACGAACGAACGAACGAACGAACGAACGAACGAACGAACGAACGAACGAACGAACGAACGAACGAACGAACGAACGAACGAACGAACGAACGAACGAACGAACGAACGAACGAACGAACGAACGAACGAACGAACGAACGAACGAACGAACGAACGAACGAACGAACGAACGAACGAACGAACGAACGAACGAACGAACGAACGAACGAACGAACGAACGAACGAACGAACGAACGAACGAACGAACGAACGAACGAACGAACGAACGAACGAACGAACGAACGAACGAACGAACGAACGAACGAACGAACGAACGAACGAACGAACGAACGAACGAACGAACGAACGAACGAACGAACGAACGAACGAACGAACGAACGAACGAACGAACGAACGAACGAACGAACGAACGAACGAACGAACGAACGAACGAACGAACGAACGAACGAACGAACGAACGAACGAACGAACGAACGAACGAACGAACGAACGAACGAACGAACGAACGAACGAACGAACGAACGAACGAACGAACGAACGAACGAACGAACGAACGAACGAACGAACGAACGAACGAACGAACGAACGAACGAACGAACGAACGAACGAACGAACGAACGAACGAACGAACGAACGAACGAACGAACGAACGAACGAACGAACGAACGAACGAACGAACGAACGAACGAACGAACGAACGAACGAACGAACGAACGAACGAACGAACGAACGAACGAACGAACGAACGAACGAACGAACGAACGAACGAACGAACGAACGAACGAACGAACGAACGAACGAACGAACGAACGAACGAACGAACGAACGAACGAACGAACGAACGAACGAACGAACGAACGAACGAACGAACGAACGAACGAACGAACGAACGAACGAACGAACGAACGAACGAACGAACGAACGAACGAACGAACGAACGAACGAACGAACGAACGAACGAACGAACGAACGAACGAACGAACGAACGAACGAACGAACGAACGAACGAACGAACGAACGAACGAACGAACGAACGAACGAACGAACGAACGAACGAACGAACGAACGAACGAACGAACGAACGAACGCGCGCGCGCGCGCGCGCACGCACAGCGGCAGGCCGTGTGTGGTGGACCAAAAGTGACAACAATACATACTTAGTGTGTAAAGTACACGGTATTTCAGCAGCTAGTTTCTCGCCGCCAGTGAAAACGTATTGGCGGAAGGCAAACGATCGATAGGAAATTTCGCATGGCATGCGAATGCACTCTGCAGTATGCGCTATACCGTGGTGATGAATTATGCCAGTGGCGATACGACATTTTCTCCAGGGACCTCGCGGTCGTCTGATCGCGGGTGGGAACACTCTGGATTCCGAATAGGTGCACTTAACTGAACTCATGTGACATTGGCCGGCTCTCACAGTAGACACCGTACTTCTTTGCATGCACGCAGCGTCACTTTCGTCCGCTTCACCACCACCTGCTTGGGCTTCCGAGATACACGTACACACGTCGCCACTCTCGGAGCTTGCGTTGAGCGCACAGCCCTGCGGAAATTGCGACCTCCGAAGCCGTGCGATGACCTATTGGCGCCCGTCAGAAATTAGTCATTCGAGTACTCAGAGACTTTGTTCTATCGAAACATTTGCAAGGATAAACTGCATTACTGATTCGGTGAAGGACAAAATTATCCTCCTTTTTTTTGTATGTGTACTTTGTGTGCGCGTGTGCTGCTTACGTGCGTGTAGAGAGAGCAAATGATAAAGGAAAGGTAGGGAGGTTAACCAGGACTGAACCCGGCTGGCTACCCTACACTGGGTAAAGGGAAAAGGGGACGGAAAGATTAAATGAAGAAGAGAAAGTCTAATGGGTATATCGGTCGGTCACTTAGTCCGTATCACAGAAGCTGACTCATTCCAATAGCCTTCAAATATCGCAGCTGAGCTTTTGTGGCCTTTTGTAGCTGCGATATGCGAGGCCATGGTCTTCTTCAAGGTGAACGGTGTTCTATCTAGCTGATTGAGAGCTGTGCAGAGGTCATGTCTTTCGTTTTGAAAAGATGGGCAGTAGCACAGTAGATGTTCTATAGTTTCCTCGGCACCGCAGGCATTACAGTCGGCGCTATCAGTCATTCCAATCAAAAACGTATATGCAATGGTGAATGCGACGCCCAAGCGTAAGCGGCAGAGCATTGTTTCCTCATTTCGCAGAAGCCCTGGTAACAGCCGCAGTTGCATAGGGGGGTCGAGGGAATGCAATCGTTCTTGGGTGACTTCAGGTGTGTGCTACTTCTGTAATGTCATATATACGGTGTGCTACCTTGCTTAGGTGTTGGGCTGCGTCGGTCCGCGATAAAGGTACAGAAACAAGGGTTGCTCCTTCGTGTGCTTTCCTAGCAGCTTCGTCAGCGAGGTCGTTGCCGGAGATACCGCAATGGGGGCCAGGCAGCCACTGAAACACGATGTCGTGTCCTTTCGCTATCATACGATGGTGCATTTCTCGTATCTCCGACACTAGTTGTTCACACGACCCGCGACGAAGAGATGACAGAAGACATTGTAAGGCCGTCTTCGAATCGCAGAATATTGCCCACCGATTAGCGGGTTGGTTGTTAATGTAATCAACGGCACCTCGGAGGGCAACAAGCTCCGATCCGGTCGATGTTGTCATATGAGAAATCTTGTATCGGACGCTAATTTATCGTGATGGTATAACCACTGCGCCGGTGGAGCTGGCCTGAGTGGAAGAGCCATCCGTATATATGTGGACTCGGTCAAAGTAGAAAGTGTTCAAACAATCCAGAGCTGCTTGCTTCAAGGCCAAGGTAGGCAGGTCGGTCTTTCTTTTCCCTGGAACCGTGAGACGTGCGTGTAAGTGCGAGAGCTAGTGCCACGCAACCTATGTGCCCGGCGCGTAGGCGGTCGCATGGCAGCGATGCGTTCACATTTCTCGAGTCATTTCGACATAGCAGCGCGTACACACTATTGGCCGCAGACTCGAGCACGGACTGGGTATGGTGTATACGTTGCTACTTGACGGATGAGCCTGCCTGGCGCGGCTGTGTCTCGCCTTTTCTTCCTTTCTACATTTTTTCGCGGTATACAGACCAGAGTGTCACACACGCGCCTTCGCTTCACTCTGTTATATCCGTGTGTCGATTGTTGCGCCGATAAGGTAGCCTGTTAAGTAGACGTCTACTGGCTAAACCGTTGGTTCGTTCGTGCTCAAGATCCGCACGGAGGTGGCATTCCACGGCGTAGTTTGTTGAATACGTATCATCTTTGGATGCAATATTTGCTTGTTTCGTCCAGAAAAAAAAAAGTACAAATCGCAGCTGCAAGTACCGGTCGAAGCTATGTCGTTGCACCGCGCAGTTGAGTGCGTAGAATAGTGCCAACGCCACTAACTACAAATCATTTACTGCCAAGCCGGGCGATAGTACACTTACCCGAGCGAAAAATATGTGCGTGCAAAGACCTAGCTATCCTGCTGGCTCAAGCCGGAAGAGAGAAGATGATACGGCTGACATTCCTTTCTTTCGTTTCATAACGTTTATTCCTGCTCCTCCTCCTCCTGCTCCTCCTCCTACTCTTCATCTACAAACATGGGTGTTCACCTTAGCAGTAGACCGAATTGTACGTTATATAACAAAAAAAAAAAATTATAAGGTAATGGCCGACAAGCGGCTGACTTGCCGTTACCGGGAAGGGGTAGAGGGGCGGGCTTTTACTTTCTTTCTTTCAGGGGGGGGGGGGGGGGGAGGGCGGTAGGCTGTACACTCTCAGGAAAGGAACTGTGACGCCGTCTGTCGGAAAATTCGAAAATGTCGGGCGAAATTATTACATGCGTTGTGGCGTTTCTGGGCGGCGCGTGTTTCGCCCTTCAGAGCTTCCCAGTACAGACGATGCCGAGGTGCTTTTGAAAGAGGAAATTACTTCCTCCGTGAGCATGTGCCGTATACTTCCGATTTAATTGCTACATGACCGAAAACTGGTGCACCTAACGCGATGGTAAAGAAAGTTCAGCGTCGTGTGCCACCTCTTAACAGAATTTCAGGGCAGATAAGCCAACGCGGTTGTATCGTATTGACGAAAGCAAAGTATGCGATTTGTATAGGCACGCATAAAAATTGTCGCATATACCAATCAGTGACTTCACGGCCGCCTCAGCAAGGCCACCACTTATGAAAACGTGTACTCTTGGGGAAACTAGGGGCCAACTTCGATTTCCCTATTCAAATACATGTAGAATGCAGAAATATATTTTTTTAAAGAACCATCGGACCAACATGAATGAAAAATTGTTGCACTCAAAGGAGTAACCTTGAATTCTAGAAACTCTAGGAGGCAAAAGATTTGTTTAGGACCTCGAAGGTTTTCGTAAAGAATTGCCGGAAATCGGTAAATTTCATTTTAAAAATTGAACCACGAAGTTTACAAACCCCCAATTCTGCTTTATAAACATATATCCCAGCTCCGCAAACGGGATCTGCTAGAGTATGCGATATCTTGTGTGTGAAATTACAGCTTGCATCGAATTCTAACAATGTTTACCAGGGTTTTTCATAAGTCCTACTCACAGATTAGTGGTACATTTCAGTGCACTATCTGATGCATTAACTTTATTCACTTCAGATGTATTACATACAGCTAGTCTACAGAATTGTGACATCGGCTTTTATTTCAGAGTTACAGAGTTGTAAACGCGGTACTCGAATTTTTTTTTCGTTTCTAATCCTGCAATTTTCTAGAATTTTCCAAGGATACGTAAGCCATAAATTTAAAATCCAATTTTCCAGCTAATCGGATTTATTTTCCATCTCTTCTCGCAACAAGTTTTCCTATAATGTCGGTGCAGTGGTTGCTGAGAAAAACAATTTCTTCCTTCCCATGTATTTAGTTGGTAACACCCAAGCTAAGTCTTCGTCATAATCGGGTAATTAATGGTCAAAATCGACGCATTTTCCTTGCACATGCCTGCAAGGAAAAGTCACATAATAGTATGAAATCCGCACATTGCATCGTCGGTCATGTCCCAATCAGACTATATTTTTCTGTTTGCGAAGAGCGCTTGCGCAAGTACATTTATGTGAGACGTGTTCATTGCAGTGGACATCTAACGCGTGGTTGCAACACGTGATCGACATATAGCAACGAACCTCACATGCTCAAACCCGCTCAACGTCGTTGCGAGCGACTGTACTGGTGGGAAACGAAAGATGCAAGGACAGATGGATGGGTGAATGAGTCGGTCGGTATGTGAATGAATGAATGAATGAATGAATGAATGAATGAATGAATGAATGAATGAATGAGCGGTGTGGTGACATACAGTCAGTTGTATACTGACACTCTCCAGCGGCAAATGTTACCTTTATTTTTCTCGGAAACTTGATCACGTCTCTTTAGACGCCTCAGTTTCGCCACGTCTAGTCACAGTCGCGCATGTGATGATAATGAAAAAAAAAATTCTAATGTTCCAGATCCTGCAACGTTTCACAGCAACGGCTTAATTTACTGCCCCTTTTATTCATACTTGTTATATGCGCTGCATAGGCTGCTGGAAAACGCCTTAAAGCAATAACATAAGACATGATGAATACGGTAAATGTCTTGCGCGGAGTGTAGCCAGTCCTTTTTTTCTTCGTTCCTTCCTTATTCGTCTACCTTTAGTATTATTATTATTATTATTATTATTATTATTATTATTATTATTATTATTATTATTATTATTATTATTATTATTATTATTATTATTATTATTATTATTATTATTATTATTATTATTATTATCCCCGCCGTGGTTGCTTAGTGGCTATGGTGTTGGGCTGCTGAGCACGAGGTCGCGGGATCGAATCCCGGCCACGGCGGCCGCATTTCGGTGGGGGCGAAATGCGACAACACCCGTGTACATAGATTTAGGTGCACGTTAAAGAACCCCAGGTGTTTGAAATTTTCGGAGTCCTCCACTACGGCGTGCCTCATAATCAGAAAGTAGTTTTGGCACGTAAAACCCCATAATTTTATTATTTGGTACGGCAATTTTTTTTCAGTGCGAGACACATATGCTGAAAATAATGGTGTCGTGCAGGCATTTAAGGGACCATATTTACGTCTCGGAGAAATATTAATTTTTTTTTTAATTTGCCATCTCTTTTGGAAGCAGCCTTGTAGAGAAAAAAAAAAATTTTACTGCCCAACCATGTCCGAGCCTAAAGCTCACTATTATCGAAATTCTGTCCTGCCTGCCCGACGGGCGTTCGAGCAGTTATTAGGCATCGTATGCACGTTGCGTATGATTAATTAAGGAGCATTCGTACGCGCGTACGAGCGTGTGCGTGTATAGACGCTCCCATACGAGTAGTAGTTACTCAGCGCCATCTGCAGAGCATTGAAGGACTCCTTTCGCGCAATACTTTCGTGCGATGGGCTTTCGTTAGGTGGCGCGACCTTCCTCGCTAGCGCACCTGTCTCGCCAGCCCGCAGGTACGGGCGCTTGCTTGCAAGTGCTACAACACTGAAAGGATCCGCGCAAGCTGGCGCAGCATCAAAGCGCGTGCAAAACAAAACAAAAAAAAAAAAACCCCCGCTCCGGTAGGTAAAACCTGATATTGAATGGTCTAGTGTCTGAATAGTAAAAGAAGTGCGTTGAGTCGGTCCATACTTTGTCTTAGCTGTTCACTCAATTTAAAGAGGAAAGGAGGAGTACAATAAGCGATCGCGCGATAAATAAATCCGCATTTACAGCCATTCACTGAACGAAAGAAGGGAGAAGGCGCATATAAATATGTAATACTGCGCCAAACGTGAAACTAACTAACTGACTGACTGACTGACTGACTAAATCAATCAATCAGTCCATAAATAAAAGAAAGATCGATCATAAAACTCTCTAGAAGAACACTGGAGATAAGAATCTGCAATGTCTCTAACAATAACGCGCAAAAGAACTCGACAGGCAATTGCTAAAACGTAAATTGTGAACTGCTTCCTCTCGTGTGCTTTAATAGGCACTGTGGTGTTGGGTGTTGGTGTACGTGTTCCGTTGTAGATTGTAAGAGAGCGTATGAAATAGGTTTTTGGTTCGAAGCGTACATCGATGTATTGGCACGCTTTGCGTCGTTTAAAACTATTTTCAGATGTCACTAAAGGAACAAAAAAGAACACACCACCATATGAAACAGACCACGCGTGCGATGGCCACCTTCAAGACTGTCAGTGCTTTGGGGGCGAAGGACAAACACATCTTTTCCGGCAAAAGATGAGTCTATACGCATCTGCTGGTTGAATACGTTTCGTTCCGAAACAGCCGCCGTTCACAGATCCGCTGAAATAAGCTCGGAGACAGTTGTCAGATATATTGTGGGACCTGTACGTCATATGGTGGTGAACGCACAGAGAAGAACAAGCGTTTAAATAGAGAGGGAAAAAATTATGACTCCGAACATTACCGTATATCGACTGCAAATGCAGCGCTATGAGGAATTTTGATGACTCAGAAAATACGTTTGCCGCTGTGGATATAACGGTAAATTAAGACTCTTGTTGCAACTTTGATTTAGATGCGTGCGAGTGAAAAAACAATTGTTTTTGTTCTTTATTTCGTGTTCACTTTAGATTTTAGTCGGTTTCTATTCTAAATCGAGCTGAAAGTATGGTTTGTGATGTGGTTGTTGAGTAAACTATCTGCCTGCATGCCACGGCATGATGGTCCTTTTTGGTAGATGGGAGGTTCATGAAATTACGATGCAGTGGTCTCTCTCTCTCTCTCTCTCTCTCTCTCTCTCTCTCTCTCTCTCTCCAACTCCTCGGCCATATGATGTTCGCGCCTAGAAAAATAAAGACTCAACCGTTGTAGCCGCGTCCTATTAAATAAATGCATATACGCCATAATTCCGATATCCAATAATCCTAAAGCATTTATTTACAGTATGGTAGTAGTGGGGCCACACGCATGGTAGATATGCTGGCATGTTGGTGAGAATATCAGCAAAGCTCCAGAAAGCCCCCTCTCACGGTCCCGGGTCCTGTGTGCAGTTCGTGCTATCCCTTTCACACCTAAAACGCACGGGTTTTTTTTTATACTGGCTCCTCGTACGTTCGTGCGGCGTTATTGGATATGAGGGTTATGAAGCGCACGGGTTTTCTTTTTTCTTTTCTATAGGGTGGTCTTACAGAAGCACGATTTAGCTCAGTAATGTGGAAACCAACACGCCTTAGCATAGAGCGAAGCATGGAGGCCCGTTACGGATGCGTGCACTTCGTGGCAGTCACGCTTGCACGCGTGAGGGAGCGCTGGCATTCATTTTGCGCAAGCGCTCCTGCTTTTCACCGAGCGCACTAAGAGGTTGGCTTCTTGCAGAGCTCGTTCGCCTGGCGGTACAGCTCGCCGAATCGTTGTGGTCGAGGTAGGAAACGAAAAGAAGAAGAAGAAAGAAAGGAAAGGTCTGACGTATTATTACGTTTGAGTAATTTCAGAGTATACCGCGAGATAGTGTTTCAGCCTTGCAAGTTTAAACAGAAGCTGCATGATATGCAATACTGATAAATGCAATACTCGGTTATGCAGCCCACCTGTGTTGAAAACTGAGTGTTGTGTCTCTTGGCACTAGCGTTGCAGTATTGAGTGGTTCGTATTGAGCAATAGAGCATACGTACTCATACTTACTGCACTGGTCACTTTCGTTTTGGCAGAGAGCGCTGCGCAGTTACTTGTGTCCTGTCCTCCCGTGTGTGCGTGCTGCTGTACAGTGAACGCTTTCGTGATGACATACCGACAAACCCCAGTCACAACCTTGACCGAAGTTTGAATTTGTCTGGCAAACAGAACGTGACGATTATCACTTCTACACAACAAATTATCCAGGTCATTGCCTCAAATTTTCAAGGACAGGCACTTGCCTGCCCTTCTTCCACATTTGTTGCAAGGAACCTCATAGTTTCTTCTGACAAAGAAAGAAAGGAGGAGATAGGACATCTTAACTGAGTGGAGAGAACACCTGATCTTTGGTCCCATGACTAAAACATCAGTGTACGTGTAAGAATAAGCTATTAATGGTGCCCCAGAACAAGCTATTAGTGGTGCCCCAGAACTGGCAGACATCAGGTCATATTGTCAAAAGCCATCTCCTAAGAGTGAACTTTGCCAAGCTCTCTAAATGACCATGTCGCGGCTACTGAAACTCAGAAGCCACGAAACACTAGCCATATGTGCTAAAATACACGATGAATACATGCAAAAGCCAACCAAAGGGTTAACGTTATGGGAAATAAGCTCGTAGAGCAAAAGCCAGTGCACATAAATACGGCGTGGCCGAGTCTGGAGTCGCCGCTTCATTTCCAAGGCACTTCAGTGGCTTCTAGAATTCAGCAAGCGCCTGTTGGTAACTCATCGAAACCTTATCTAGGGGGAACGTTCCCTGGATAGGCACAGCTTGGCACTCTTGCAAGAGCCTGGAACGAACCCAAATTTTAGAAGTTGCCGCATAAATATAGCTGCGGAGTGTGATATCATTACATAATGAAACACATGCAACACGTCCGGCCTTGCATGGCTTCATTCTGGCGCATTAATCAGTGCGGACGGGAAACCTATTCATGGCAAGCTGCGCATACGCAATGTTGCCATTGCACCACCGCTTCGACTGCATGCTTTGGCTGCATACGATGACGAAGAGATGATGGAAGTGTCTGGCACAACAGCAAGTGGCTTTTTTTTATTTCCTTCTTGCTAAATTTGCACGCGATTCACACTTATATAGCGCACGTGTGCTTTGGGCGAGCAGATAGAACACCGATGATTAGATGGCAATCGCTGGCTCTGTAGAGAGAGGGCGGAATGCCACCCAGATCGCAATATGCGTTTAGCTACCTTGCGCTGGGAGATGGGGAAAGCGCGAAGTAATGATTAAAAAAAACACTCTGAAGTGTTTATTAGTCGGTTTGCACACGCATTATTCTGAAGGAAGCACACTATCATTTTTGTGCTGACAATAAGCATGCCTGCTTTTGGATTTTCTGTGCTGGAAATGATGTTATAGATTGTACATCGTTTCCCTAATCAACGGATGCCAGCACTGCACGCATGTTTATCGAGCACATACATTGTACCTTCAGCAGACGTAGTGTGCTGGTTGTTGAAAAAACACGGGGGACGATCCATACGCTTCTATGGTTCCCCTTGTTCAGGCTAATGTGCGCCAAGAACTCGCTAATGTGGGCTTGCAGTCAGTCTGCACAGTGGCCAGTTCCCGGCCAACCGAATGCCCTTCGCTCGTGCATACTGAAAAACGATGGATACCTCGAAGTTCTCGCAGCAATATGAAGGCCCTTGACTATTTGCAATACTTTTCACTTACAAGTTCGACAATTGTCGTCCGTTCTACGATGCGCGAAACTGCCACAGTCACAGCAACAGGGAATCTAAATTCTTTTCAGTATTCTAGATTTGCTTTGCAATATTAAAGTGACAAGTCACCGTAATAACTTGCGCAGTGTGATCACGATTCTGTAACGAGCATCCCTCTTGGAGTGCTGCTTGCACAGCGTTCGTTACTTGCATTCCACCTGCTGCTTGATCCAGTGAATACGGGCTGTATTTGCTTGAGCTGGGGAAATGTTGTATTGCATTGGCGACTTGCAGAAGTCGTGATTTGTGATGCACCAGAGTCGCAAATCATTGGCGCTCAACACAACGATAAATGTATCTCGCAGTAGGCGGTGACCATTACCTAACATCTCATGGTCCAAGGCACAGAGTTTACTTAAACATGCAGTCATTTCAGAAGCGGTGACATCAGCCCCCGGACTTCTTGTACTGTAGCGTTACTACCCAAGACTTCGCCTCGCTGCGTCATTGTTACCATATGGGGGCTAAGAAAACTCGAGGCACTACGTCCTAGATGGCCTGTTGGGTGCCATGGCTAGATAGTTTTTAGCTTGCAGCCCTGAAGATTAGAGTAGCCCCACACAGCTGCAGTGGTCCTCTTACCCGCATGACCCGACCAACAGCGGGAAAGCGGATCCTATGAGGTGCAGGAGCACCACGCATCGTAAGCAGTATTCCTTGACCTTGATTTGATTAGTACAGGAGTAAACATCACTCAGCGGTTAGGAAGCGCTACTAAGCCAGACCGATTTCTGGCGTGCCATTTCTAGATGGCGCTGAAAATATTTTGCTCTTCTTGTGATCTGGTGATGCGCCCGGATACAAAAGTTTCTGAACCACATTGCAATTACCGCGAAAGTTCTGAAAGTGGCGTGCGTAGCATGCGGTGTTTGCAAACCAAGCTTCAGTCTACGGTTTTGATCGCATCCCAGCCATGGCGGCCGCATTTCCATGTGGGCTAAATGCGGAAACACCCATGTACTTAGATTTAGGTGCACGTTAAAGAATCCCAGGTTGTCCAAATTTCCGGAATCCCCTTCTATGGCGTACCTCATAATCAGAAAGTGGTTTTGGCACGTAAAACCTCATAAATTAATTTTTAAGTCTACGATTTTCGATCACGGGCTTCAGGCTTATAGCGAGAGGGAGAAAACGTTTAGTTTTTTTTTTCATTTCGTGAAGTACTTGTTTGGTTGGTTGGTTGTTAATTACTTTATTAGGTCAAGCACTGAATATGAATCGAGGTCGTTATGTTGTACCCTTTTGCCGCATCGGTGGCTCGCAAACTTCTGTTCCTCAGGTAGGCAACACGTTGGTTGTGCAGAACACAGGAACACATGCACTGCACTGTGGTTAATTGTTCGAGCACGTCTGTGCGCTGAGAATTCCCGTGCAAACATTGTTGCCAAAATTTTGGAATTAGTTCGCGTTCTTCTGTCCATGTTTTCGTCTTGGTCACTGCGTTCCATTCTTCGTGGTACGTCGTGCAACTTGGCCACGCAACGTAATACTTCACCTTACAAATCCTGCCACTGATATTGTGGCCGCTTAATGTGGGGGTTCTCTTCAACCCTCCTGGAAATCTCGACCAAATTCAGAACACGAGACAGCATCACAGGGTGACAAAAGGCAAATCACTCTTTATTTCAGTTCCCGTCACTACGCCAGAAGCTCAGAAAATGCACCAATATCGTAGTTCCAACACTTGACCGTTCGCGAGCTCTCGCGTATTCTCATACGGCAGATATATAAACGTACCAAAGCGTTAAGGCAGTGAAGACACTATTTGATCCTACAAGCACCGACGGCAACACCTTTGCGCGTGCAATGCGCTCGTCGAACGCTTTCTACTCCGCTAGATAGCATTCTATTTCATCGCAGTTTTTACGCTCCGTTTCACGATAATACGGCAGTGAAGTGAAAGTCACGAGGCTTACTCAGGTGCTCGAGCATGCGCCCGAGACTGAGGCCATGATGTACGGATGCTCAGCGACATGTGCATTGACACCTCACTCTCCAGAATGGATGACGTCAGCTGCAGGTTCCACTTCAATACCACATTACTGTGGCACTGAGCGTAAATTCACAGCGCGTGCAGTCCTACGGCTCGCTTTGTACTCTCGAGTTACCCTGGTTCGTTCGTGTGCTTGTACTCGCGCCGCCCCATCACCGCGCGCGCGACAACAGCCTCACTTAGCCTGAGTCCGGTGAGAGTGCTGGTGCAAAAACTGCAAGCCATAGATGTCCTCAGTTCACGTCAATTTTTTTCTGAGGCCACGGCACCTGGCTCCTTGGAAGTGAAGAGCCTAAAGGTAGCTCTCGACTAAGGCACGGTTGTGAAAGGTAGACGAGCAGCGAAAGAACTGCAATAAATAATTAATTATCGTAAACTCCTTCGGTTTACTCTTCAGTACAGCAAGTTCACTTCGGAAGTGGCAAGGTCTATCTCCGGAATCAAACACTTAGGTTCCAGTTGGTCGTTTGATAAAGATTGGGTGTTTTCTTTACAGTGGACCTCCCTGGACATCACGAATCATGCGACGCCCTGCCCTGTCACTGAAACCTGCGCTGAACCTGCTCTTCACTAAACCCTTCGGTCCGGTGAGCCATGGTAAGACACAAACCACTCTGGACACTTAGTATGTGACCTACTTGTGAACTGAATAATGCGAAATTCAGAAACATATGGAGCCGTAAGTCATCCTTTACTATACAACTCAGTGAAAACAGTTTCAGAGCTCCGAATGGTGCGTGCATGATGCCACGTGCTGGCATGGCAAAGAGGATTTGCCGTGGTAAGTTCGCACTGTTGTCCCATTGTTTTCTTTTGCCAACTTTAAGGAAGAAAAAAAGGGGGTGGGGGTGTCACAGTCACAAAGCAATAACTGTAGCGCGCCGTTATAAAATTCCAAACTGTGAAATTTTTTTTTCTTTTTTTTTTTTTGGGGGGGGGGGGGGCTTGTTTAAAGCTTGCCATTTTTCTTGAAAAAAGAAAAGAATGCACACATTCTGTTGAAAAACTGTCGATGTAATTTTTCTGGTTTCTTTCAGCCGTGTCTAGAGAGGTAGCTGCACAGCAAGATGAGGAGAGTAACAATTTCAACATGCAACGTGGTTTGGGCATGGAGTACACGTATATATATCTACGGCTGCTTCAAGCTCATCTCGTTGTGTGAATGAAGGGTTCACGGGGACGTGTTTATGACGTAATGCGTGACCATCACTGGCATCTGTCAGTTGCAGTGTTGGTGTGATCGAGCCATGGTAACGAAGATGCGACCGTCGTCCGTTCCGAACTGTGCGGGTGATTTCTGGAAGACGACGTTCGTTGTTCTGCTAGGCCGCTGTTTTGTCTGCAAGAAACAAAACAAAAAGAACGACACAAAGGTGTAGAGCTAGTGGGCCTGTCGCCATCGTCGCATACGCAAACTAACATATATAACAAAGCAGGCCAGCCGGTGGCAGCAGCTGAAGGTTGAGCTCACAGAGATCATTCCAACAGCAAAAGCGAGCTTAGCAGAGCTGCGATTATCAGGTGAGAGAGCAAGCGAAGCGACAGCTAAAGAATAACCGGAACGAACTTTACAAGTGGAGTTGAATGATCATGATTGCGGTGGAAGTCAGCCCGTACGAGAGAGCGAAGGAAAGCACAGAATTGGGTGCAAAGCAAGCGGAAATGTGACGAGCGGCACTCTTCTTGTGACGGCAACCTTTATATAGGCGCGCATTTTACGTTTTCACACTTCACCATGGTCCTATATACGTACTATTTCGTGGGAACACCAGTGCAAGAACAACAACGCCTGAGGGTAGAAAGGACACAAGCATAGCCCCTGTTATTTTTTATGATGCCTCTCCGCAATACATGGGAGTCAGTGGTTCATTGCGGTGGCACCACATTTCCCAGTCATTTTAACGCGATAGCAATAGAAAATCCTGTATCGGTGTCGGCGTCGGCGGAGTTGTCCGTGAACGAGAATTGCCATATATATTTAGGTATACGCGGGTTATATTGCCACACCCTTGTATCACTAAAGTTGCTCATACCTTCTCTTACATTGTTGACAAAGATATTCCTCGTAATTTTGAGAATGACAGCCGACAAACAAATGTCATGAGACATAACACCGACAGCCGCATGCCTTTTCCTTTGATATTAAATCTTCTCAGACTTAAATAATATAAGTGCGAAACAATAACAGAAACTGGGCGTTCCCTCTCAATGAGTAAACACAGCCGCTTGACGAAAACGTTTTCATCGAGTGGTCGTGGTAAAAACGCGCATCGTAATTAAAGGTTGCCATAGATCGGCTGATGCGATGCGACGAAATTTGTGCAGCACAATTGATTGGCGCAGTGGGCACAGGTCGCGAGTTGTTGGACAGTGTTGGGGAGTGCGTTTCTTCTGCGATAAGCTTGATTAGGCTTTGATGAAGATGATGTCGCATAGAAGAAGAAAGCAAATTTCTCTGAAGTCTGAGCCTATTAAACAGGTTAAGCGGGTTGCAAAGACCCACTAAGAGCTGGAAGTGGTAAAAAAAAACGGCTAATTAACAAATCCCGGTGGCTAAAGAACATGACGCGATATTTACAAGTCCGTGAGACCGAGAGAGAGGTGAGTGAGGGATTTATTTGGCGCCATCTCTCTTCACGCGTAGGTCCAATGCCGCGTAGTCTGCAATATGTCCCGCAACTGCCTCGATTTAGCCCGCCACCCAAACACCCTGGAGCTATTTATGTGTAGGCAAGCGTTCCTAGCAACGCGAGACGGCTTAGCGTGGAGAAGCAAGCAGTGAACTACTTTTACAAGCTGCCTCCCACAACGTCTGCACACACGCCAAAAATTTCTGTGCCTTGTTTCCCCGTTGCTCGCACTTTCATTCGTAATAGTCCTACTCACGGTTTACGAGGCTGTTACGCACTCTGTATCTAAGCTGACCATTCAGTCTACCGCAAGTTATCTTACATGAATGTCTGACTACTGTGAAATTAGTCACATGTGCGCACGTTAAGAAAACGTTCCAGAAAAGTAAAAAAATAAAAATAAAGCGTGTGGGCACGTGCTATTAATTCTGTGTGAAAGAAACCGGGGCCCTTATCGGAATAAGTTCTTACGCTAAATTCCTTTGTACGAGAATATTCCAGCCAATCCTGATGCTGGGAATGCATTATTCTTATTCGCAGGGAGAGTCCCCTCCTCCATTTCCTTTGAGACAAGTAACACGCAGTCCTCTTCCTAAATTTTGCATGTCACCAACGTTTGGTCAAGAGACGCTACCCTATGTGGCGAATATCCTGTGGCTTTTCCGTGCTCTATATATATATATATATATATATATATATATATGTGCTTGTCTTGACGACGTGATCCTCCAGAGCTACGAATGTTTGGAAGTAGAATATACGCCCCGCTCCATAACGTGAAACTAGCTGTAGTCCCGTGATGAATTTCGAAAAAGGATGCACACATTGCTTAACACATTGTCCGTTTCCCGAGTCCTGTTTGACCGAGCGGTTTCACAGAGTGCTTCCAGCGGAGAAGTAACGTAAGAAACTGCATACGGTTAGAAACACTAGGCCAGTTTGTCGAGCAGAACATACTAGGAAAGTGCGTGTCTTGTCTCGGTTCTTCCTCGTCAGTTCTGCGTGCACTTTAAGCGATAAACAAGATAATTAAGGATTGAAGTTTGGTCTCATCGATGCAGGTTCGTACATAACTAGCACAATATGTGCAGAGAAATATAGCACGGATGCGACAATAAAGGCACAGCAAGAACGCCAGTGTCGTGCCCTTTCCGTCCGCATTTACGTTCCTTAGTTTCGTGTCAGTACAAAATGTGCCGTGGCTGTTCCACGCTTTCTTGCTTACGGGTTGTGCATGACAGAGTTGCTGTCCGGTTACGGGCATTCCGGGGCATTGAGGCGAACGCTACAGGAAGTGCCGAAAAACGACTGCCGGTAAACGTGTACGACTTGACATTGAAGAAAGTATTGTCTTCTTTGTGAACAATGGATCGGGACGCCGGAAACAAAGCGGCGATATGCTCTCCTGCTAAACTTATAGCCACGTGCGGACGAGGAAAGAAAAGAAGATATTGTTGATCCGTCGATGTCGCATTTGAATAAGTGCAGCAATAGCGCATCCATAGAGATCGCTCATTAAAACGGCGTTTCCGTTACATGCATGCCACGCTATTTCAGTTGCACACGCAAGTGTTATATGACCCATTGCCGCAGCACCGGACTTTGCAGCTTTCGGTGGACCGTCACGAGCCTTGATCGCATTTATGCGCCCGTTTTCTCTTCTTTTTATCTTTCCTTCTCTTCTCTTTCAGTCCCTCTTAGTGCAGGGTAGCTATTCGGACGTTACACTGGTTGCGCTTTCTCTCTCTCTCTCTCTCATCTTTATCTCGCACTTGGTATTCAGCACCCTCCATCAATGAAGCTTCGTTACACAAAGAACCTTTGTAATTTAGAGGTCCGCTTCATTGGTGGCGTCCGGCGACGTGATATGCGACAGATAGTAGCCGTTGAAATTACGTAGTGTGTCGGTCCGCATTTTGGCGCAGGCTACATATGCTTCAAGGTGTTTCTTTTACAACATTTCTTTCAGGAACAACTTTTCCCGTGACAAAGAAGAGCAGTCGAAGAGACAGCGAAAGATGAATTTAAATGGGAAAAAAATGTTTCTGGGAGACAGACTTGATGAGACACACTTGAGCTTCGATCATTCAGACAGCATTAGAAAGGTGCATAGTGAGCGTTGCAGGAAAAGAAGACAAGCAAGAAAAACAAACACTTGTGAGCACGTAAGTATTGCAGAGAAACACTTGTTATATTATTGAAAACATAAAATCGTGAACTAACTTTGTACACGATCTATTAGCAATGAAACAGGGGAAAAAAAGATGCATAACAAATGTCTCAATAAAAATATCTACATTTTGCTTGTTTGAGTTTTCCTTCCTTGATTCTTGTACGCACGTATGTTTGTTCCTATATGGAACACGTTGGTCTACGTGGAAGCACAGAGTGAATTAGAGTGACTGATGAAATGATAGCTTTATTGAATGGGGAACGTCACAGGGCTATAAAGAGGCTGATTCGTTTGGCACGAGATCTAGAATTATTTGATTTTTTTCTTCGACAACGCTCGCCACAGTCCGTTCCGGCGCCTTTATGAGCGCATGTGTTGTTCCACTGTTGTCCGTAATGTGATAAGTTGCCGAGTGAAGACCAACTGTGTACACGCCCGTGTAACCGGTGATCTCACCTATAGTAAGAAAGAAGGAACCAATGCAGAAACAAATGGAAAGCTGCAACATGAACTAATGGCAGAGAGAAACACAGCTAATAGCTGCGCGAATAAGGTGTATTTTCACGCGACATACTAAACAACACCAGCTGGTACGTCAATTGGAAAACACTCGCATTTATGCGACGTATGTGCGTGCGTGCGGTTTTCCCCCTTCTGCACTTTCGCTCTTGTGCAGAGTGTAGGTATGTGAGGTTTACTTCCCATATTGGGCAAATGGGCCTCGACTCGAAAGAGAAGACAGCGCGCTTCAAGGTTATTATTATTATTATTATTATTATTATTATTATTATTATTATTATTATTATTATTATTATTATTATTATTATTATTAAGTTATAGCCTTCGATATTGGTCGACACACGAAGCACGAACCTTTCTTAGGAATATTTAGTACCACGCGTTGCTTGAGAAATGCACCTTCCCTCCAGTGCATGCTAGACTAGATGCTATGAGCGCGTTAACTTTTGTTACAAAATTTTTCCCTTGGGAATCGCCGTGGACTGTCACCGAAGCGAAATGATTACTGCAGTGCAGAGGTGACGTTGATGTCCACTTTCACGAGTCTAAGTGCAGCGTCGAGTGAAGGGACGTTCTGAAATACGGTTGACAGTGTCCGTTTGTAATAAGTAATTCTGCCTTTCGTGGAGAAGTCGCTGCTACCACTTGCGAGAAGCAATGCGAGTGCAGAAAGCGACGGAAAGGATGCATCGTGCGCACATGCGCTCGTGAGGCGCGCGATACTGACCGGCCCTGGGCGCCAGCGGCAGCAGATTGACCCCCTCGGGTCCGTCCTTGGGCTGCGGCTTCGAGATGTGCATGCCAACGCCCAGCACGTACAGCCAGGTGCCGATCAGGCCGCCCAGGTGAGGCACGAACATCGGTATCCACCAGAAGTTGCGGAACCTGCGTTTGTCACAACACTGTATTAGCACCCGACCTTTGCTTTTCCTAAGTGCGACAAGAGACACGTAGCGGCGCGACAATCGGTCACAGGGTCGCCGAGAAAGAAGAACGCCGCATGCACGTGTGTGCACGCGAATATATCAAGCTAGCGCACGCGACTCGAGCGGTCGCATTCACGTCGCGCTCTCCGGGGCCATCTGGGGCCATGCATGGCTGGTGGTCGCGGAGTAGTCGCGACGGCTTCCTCCCCTGAACCGCCTCCATAATAAATAGTGACTCCGGACGCCCAAGCCAGCCATGCCAGCATCAGCACTACTCGAACACGGCGAACGTGACGGCACCATCCGTGTGCCAGCAGAGCTCTCGCGCCTCTACGGCCTCCAGGAGTTGTATACGTCGCCAACCCAGCCATCTGGTTTATGCTGTTCCATGGACAGCCACGTCTTCATCAAGAACGAGATGCCTCCACAGGCTTCTAACAAAGCGAGCCGCTCATTTACTTCCGGCACGCGACTCGCGGCAGCAGTTTATCGATGCACACCCGCGCCGCACAGAACTTCGGCTACAGCTGGTAAAGAACAGCGGGCACCGATCGAAATCAGAAGGACGGTCGATTAATTAGGTTTAACTGAGCTGGATTGTTGTGTCTCAGAAGAATGTTGGTGTAGGCCAGTTGGTGAATCATGATTTGAAAACTTACCTCAAAGATTACACGGGACGGAGACAAACCGCTTCGTGTTGTCTCTTCCTTCGTTCCGTGTGTTCCTTGCGGTAACTTCCCAAATCATTATAGTGTCCCTCCAGGCAGCGTATCTTAGGTCTTTAAGTGCGCCACAAAATATATAAATAGAATAAGAAGATCCACCCACGACTACGCTACTCCCTTATGCGAAATTTGAGCGCATCTCTATACGTGATTTCATTTGGGGATATGTCGGGGCAAAGAAATTGAGAGAGACATGTAGCAGAGTCGGCAATCGTCGAAAATCTGATCTACGCGTCAGGCGCGTCGGCTTTTATACATGACTCGTCGAAGTTTCCACTGTGTAATCGCTCGTGCTGTGTGGCTTCCAGTAAGTACTACACAATTCGCGTCGCGCATACAATCGGATTACAAAACAATCTCAAACCGTGACAATCGAAACGAGCGCGAATGTAGATTGTAGACCAAACCAAGCAAACCAAACGAGCGCGAGCGAGAGCTGACGCGAGCAGACGATAGTACGAAACGAGCGGTCCGGCTGAGACCAGATACGAGTACGCATCGAGCTGAAGGGCGTGTCACTGAAGGACTCGTTGTTCTCTGCCGGTCGCGGTGCGCCGTCTTTCTCTCGCTCCGCGTTCGCTCTTTCATCTTTCGCTGTGCTCGTTCGCTCGGTTACGACGCCGCCGACGCCGACGCTCTTGGCAGGAACGGGCGCTAAAGCTGCGCTCTAAAAATAAAGGCAATAAATAAGATCAGCTCTTGTAGCGCTCAATGTGATAACCCGCATTATTAGCGCTGGTGTTCACTTTTTCGTTGACTACACCATCATCAATTCGCAGTGCCTGCTTGAGACGGCAGTGCCGACAGATGATCACTGGGGCCAAGAATAAATGCGCTTTCGAAATCTCTTTTAAAGCGAAACTGTCTTAGCGAGCCCTGCCGGACGTTGCTGACCGGGGCGGCGGGCGCCGTACAGCTCACAGACAGGGCAGCACTTGTATAACAAAGTGGCGCATTCGTAGCCCCATGTGTACTTCTCCTCCAGATGTGCCGGTCGCCGGCTTCATTCCACTTCACATAACTACCTTAAAAACCCCTCTAGGGGTTATTACATAAGAGGCGGATATACAGAAATAATCAGATACTTTAATCACGTGTTATTAACGTGACAGGAATCTGTCACGTTTCGGGAAAAGTGTGACGGGCAGGTGACAGAGGCAATTCTGTGGGAAAGCTCCGTTCTCTATGAAGTTGCGCAGTGATATACTAACAAATGGCTAAATAGCTGAACTGCAATAAATATGCGCCGCAGAAGTCCTTTATTAAAGCGAAGCTTTATCGTGGCTTCTTTCGCGGGGTCGCGTGCATCTGCTGGTCGGTTTCTCGCCGCTTAAAGTGCGCCGACGCAGTAGAGGCCGACAGAGAAAAGTGGGCCTATCCCAAACACAGCGTGATGCGCGGTCGCATGAGTAACGGGGGGAGATGCGTGATACCGTCTTGCCTGGCGCAGGCAAGTAATTGCTATGCTGCAGAACACTGCGCAGAAGGTTAACATATGTATATAGCATTCAACCGGCCGGCCTCTTCTCATAGATGCCAATATGAGCGTTGAATGTAAACGAAACAATTAGGCAACATGAGCCTCTTTGAAAGCGTTCCACTTCCAATGCAAAAGGATGTATAAGTTGGGCGAGTTGGTACGGTAACATATCCTTGGATTGCAGCGCGAAGTAACACACTCAGAGACTATAGAAGAAAACAGGACGAGCGCTTTCTTCTCGTCTCTTTGTGTGTGTGTGTGTCACTTCGCGGTACAATCCAAGAATGCGTTCCACTTCTTTCAGAGAAGATACGCCGCCTTGGGTACACCATATGTGAGGCCTTCGATATACCAGGGCAAATCAGAAAGTTTTTGCCCCTACTTTTTTTTTTTTTTGCCAAATTACGACTATGCGAAGTCAGCACATCCATTCCCAGTGGTAGACCTTTCTTGAACCGGCCTCGCCTTATTTGCCGGTAGCTCCGCGGCACGGCGCTGCTGTCATTTGTTGAAGATGGCGGTTGAGCTTTGCACGTCCACGGAATACGAGCAGCGAAGTGCGATTCGTCTTTTATGGAGCAAGGGACGAACGCCCATCGAAATCCACGGGGAAATGCAGCCCACGTATGGGGTAAAATGTCTCGCTTTGAGAAGTCTGAGATGGTGGCTTTGTGATTCACGTGCAATGATGAAGCCAAGACAGCACTCCGATGGTGGTTCCACAGTCACCCGAACGAATTCTCACAGGGGCATCTCAGATTTAGTGCTGCAATGGGACAAACGTCTGAACCGGCGTGGAGACTATGTGGGGAAATAGTGTATAAGGTACGTAGAATTGTACGTTATATTTTTAATCACCTGTATTTACCTTATTTTGGCTAATAAAAAACAGGGGCAAGGACTTCCTGATTCTCCCTCGCACTTATCGGCTACAGGAAGGTATGCAGCGCTTCGGAATATTTACGTGAACGTCTCGGCTCCGTATCCGACGAGCGCGCTGAGCACGCGTGCCGGGAAGTCCCTGGCAGGATTGACGGCGGCCATGCAGTTGGCGCCGTAGGCCCAGCACAGCGCCACCACCATGATGCCGATGAGGAAGGCGTGCATGCCCTTGGTCGTGTTTGCGTTGCGGTCGTCCAGGATCACCATGATGGTGAACATGAGCAGGGCCGAGCAGATGATCTGCAAAGATCATAGTCGCCTTCACACGCACTGCATCTACACCAGTCGTTGTCGCTTCCTTTTTTTTTCTAAAAGTGAAAATTAACATTTCATTTCTCGTTCATACAGAATGGTGGTCAAAGTGGAGGACTCGAGACTAATTTAGACCGTCTTCGGTCCTTTAACGTACGCGTACGCCGTATTCAAATCCACTTAGTCACCGCGGCAAGTTAAAGGTAAGCTATAAGCTACAACGCCAAAACAATAAATCGGCTACGTTTACAGCAAAACGTTTCTGAAACGGACTGGAAACTTTCTTCTTTAAGGTGTTCCTCAAGCGATGTTCTTGAAAACGTTGCAACAAACGAACTTATTTCCTACATCATAGTAATATGCCCTGTCTGAGAACAGGTGAGGACATGTAAATATTAAGACGCGGTTATCCAGAGGCTGATGACAACGAAGCAAAACTAACTCCCTTGTTCAGTAAAGAAAAATATACGGTAAGTTAGTCAGTGTCTTGATCGAAAGTAATTTCACCGGTGACGACGGGAGATTTGAGACTTAACTGCAATCTTTGCGTTGTACTACTACAGGTGAGGACATTAGGAAATGCCCTATCCTAATTCTAGTGCTTCTATCCTTGTGGTTCTAGCCCACAAGGTCGCGCCGGACTCGATACCTTGGAAAGAGTCTGAACAAAGCTTCGCGCGACTGTGTTTTCTTTGGCGAGATCAAACTGAGCGCACATACGCAGAACTCGAAAATTAAGCGGGGCGCGCGCGTCCGCCAGATTCGAGAGTCAAAGTGTTTGTGTTTTAGTAGAAAGGCGGATCAGCTTATAGCGTGCACGCAGGGATCAAAGACAAGAAGGTATTCGCCGTGCCGGAAAGGTTTGCCTTCAAGGGCTGCCTGCGGACGGTCGCGACGTTCCTTTCTCGATTGTACTGGCGCGAACTGCAGCACGTTGATTCTATCGCAGTTCCCAAACAACGGCTGGCCTCTACGAACCCAGGCTGGACGGGCTGTTTTTCTCTCGCCTGCGCAAGGCCGGGGGCCCCCGCGAGGGACGAAGGGCAAGGGCGCGGTACGTAAGGGGGCTGCGAGGTCAAGTGGGGGGCCGCACCGCGCGCAGGATGCGCCCGAATGGCGGGCGGCTAAAAGTGGTAGCCATGCAGCTCTCCGGACGCATTCTTCTCTGACAAGTAGGGCACGTCAACTCGAGCTTGGCGCTCTTCCATCGCTCCCTCACCGTTACAGCTAAAAAGTGCGTACTTAAACGAGATCGGACTGTGTTTATTCTTGAAGTACGAAGCAGTGACCCCAAAGGTTGTCGCACTCGCCGGCGTTTCCGCTCTCCTCAGTTTTGCAGGGGATTCAATTGATAGCGGCCTTCAGACGACGACAACACGACTGAGACGCGAGACCGTAAACACGGCAGGCCGAGCGAGGCGCCGTTTGCAGTTGTGCTTACACGGACCCTAAAGAAAAACAAACTATTACTGATAGTTACTTTGACCCAATGCGCTGAGCACGAGGTCACGTGTTCGACTCCCTGCCCCGGTGGCGTATTTCGATGAAAACGGAATGCAAAAGCGCTCTCCATACGTAACCACAACCTCCAGAGTTCTCGGGCTCCTCAATGGTGTACGTTCACTTCATGGATGAAGAAAACTAACGCTGTTTCTTGCCCAAGTATATTACTGTGTGCTGCGAAACATGTAATCTGCGTGCATCGTTCCATTTATCACCGATTCACAAGGAGTAGCACTCTAGGTGTGCCGGCATGAAAACCTCTTTTTTCAGTGAATAGCCCTCATTTTCTTTCTTTCTCTTAGGCATGGAGTTAATCAGATGAGGAAAGTAGTTGTCCCTGCAGAAGGCAGTAACCAACACATCAGAAGGCTACAGCCAGAAACAAAATATGCTCAGTGGAGTTGTTCATATATAACTAACTCCGTATCATGTCCAATTACCATGACACGTCAACTCGGTGTAGTACAACGTCTAACGTAGGCGCTCAACAATTAATGCTGCAGAAGACTCTTGCGAAGATGATCTGCCAACTAGCGAAAAAGAAAACGTGTTTGTTTCCTATGCTAAACACCTTCCTACTCTTCTAGGTTGCAGGAAAAATACTAGGTCGTTCTGCTGTTCGCTCAAGTATAGTGCTGCATTTCACTCTACTGACACCAAAGCAGGAGGTGACGCAAGCACGATCTCGCTCACCGTGTCGAAGACGCAGACGGAAAGGTGCACGTTGTCGTTGGGGTAAGTGGTGAGCAAGATTCCCGTGCCGTTCTTCCCGAAGATTTGGCGCTCGCCGCCGTCGACGCTGTCCAGCAGGTCTGCACGCAAGACGAGTTCACTCGCTGTCAGAACAACATCCTGATGCACATCATCGCATCTTTGCCTATTGAAATCGTGTTTATTTGGAGGAATCCTGGCGCAAAAAAAAAATGGAGGAGTGAGGAAAAGGATAACTGAAAGACAGGGAGATTAAGCAGTTACTGAGCCCGGTTGGCTACCCTGCTCTGTGGAAGAGAAAGGTGAGGGAAAGCAGATTCGAGAGGGAACTACGGTTTGGATGTGGAATGGAGGGTTCAATAGCCAGCTAACCCAATGGAGAATAACTTTCTTTTATTTTCTGTCCGTTCTGTAAAACTGAACCTCAAGAAGAACCCAGCATAACACTGAAAGCATAAATAGTTTATTCTAGAGTATATATTCAGAAATAAAAAAATACACTTTTCACCAGCTGAACTTGTGGTATTTGTTACCGCCCACGCTTTACTACCAATCACTCTCCCCCTTCGTGCCGACTTTCTCCACAGAAGAATTGGTAACGCTGTTTCTCACAAAAGTGAAGTAATAAGACAAAGTGACAGAGTGGGCACGTTATAGCGAGCAAGTGGCGTGGTCCGCGTTACGCATTTCGCTCCAGCCCCCTCGACTCGGCTTGTTTTAATCTCTTGCACGGCATGAAACGTTGCATCACCTCCTTGTACTAAATGAGTGCCCGGACACGACGCGAAATGGACAGAATTCCTGCACATTCAGAACGCTACACGCGTGTCCAGCAGGCTGCTGTAGATGCGGGCCCTCGTAATGAACGTTCGACGCCGCATAGTATACGTGGCCGGAATGAACGATGACGCGGCTCATCGCCTCCCGCGCGCTTCCATGTGCTCCTCTGCGCCCGGTAGTCCTTCTTCTTCAAGTTCACGGGCACCCTTGACTCTGCTATACACCACGCTCCCCTCTCTTAATTCGTTCTGTTTTGTTTTGTTTTGTTTTCTGCCTTCGTGCGACAATTGCCTCAATGAGACCGTTATTTTTTTATTATTTTTTAATAGACGGGCGGTGGGGAAGGCAGTCCATATTTTCTGACGCTAGCAGCCTCATTCGCCTTATGGATATTTCATATTTCTTTCTTTTGCTTGTGCAAGCCATGCGTTTCTCAAACGATGTAGTTAGAGAAACGCATGGCACATTAAAATATTGAAAGCAAAGAAATATTGAACGTCTAGAATACATTTGAGGCGTACGAAGTCGAGTTTATTTTCTTGTTCTTTCTTAAAAGTTTGCATACACATTTTTGCACAACGAAGCTAACGGAGGCCTGCTAATGCAGTGGGATTATTAGAAGTAGAAGCAGCAATAGCTCATGCTTGCTCTCGAATATACATATATATAGCACGACACCTGTTACGTTTATGTAGTTTCAATTTCATTTTTAATAAAGCTGCATGTTCACTCCTACGTTTGCTATATATAATGCGGGAGGTATGTAAAAAACTTGCGTGAGATAACGCCACGCATCCTTCCCAACGTCAACCATTCTGGTAAACTAATCTTGCCGTTTGCTGCACTATTGACAAAGAGTGCCTATACATGCACGCATAAAGGTTCATTGCCATCTTTTGTCTTTTTCTTAATTCCGCCATATGTACCCGTCACGAAAGTTTGTCACTAAAGGTAGCTTAGCAATCCTTCGTTCTTTTTTTTTCCCTTACATGTTGTCTAAGTGGTTCGCTCAATTACGAGAAACAAATGAATAGCCTCGGTAACTTTATAATTCTCTTGCTCTTTACTTGGAATGTGAACGATACCCAGAGAGCGCAAACAATTCGGGAACTGACGGTGTCAGGGTATCTACTACGTTGGCACAATTGCGATCGGCTATGAAAGCGCTGCTGCGGTATTTAAAAGACAATGGACTTTCTGACAGATTGTGACTTCACTGTGTGACGCAGGATTGTACGGTGACACTGCGTAACACTAGGAACGCCTTTGCGGGATGCGTGACAGTGCCCACAGAAACAGTTTGTGTGTACGTGCGTGTGTGGGTAGTTTCTTTCTCTTTTTCTTTAATCCTACTCTCTCTCACCTATCACAATCCCTTTGCCCCTCCCCCAATACAGGGTAGCCAACCGGAGATAATCTCTGGTTAACCTCCCTGTCTTTATACATACATACATACATACATACATACATACATACATACATACATACATACATACATACATACATACATACATACATACGTACGTACGTACGTACGTGTGTGTGTGTGTGTGTGTGTGTGTGTGTGTGTGTGTGTGTGTGTGTGTGTGTGTGTGTGTGTGTGTGTGTGTGTGTGTGTGTGTGTGTGTGTGTGTGTGTGTGTGTGTGTGTGTGCGTGTGATTTATGAAAGATATACGAAAGTCCTGGTTATGTTACCATAAGAAATATTGCGGCATTTTTTTTCTAAGCGTACAACATATCCCACGTCACTGCTAACGATGAAGAGAACTTGCCACAACTTTTTTCCTAGTGTTGTGGTAAATAGGAACACACTACAGGCAGGTGTGCCTCCTCCGTACCAATGTAGTTGAAGTAGAGGATGGCCGAGGCGAGGAATGCGCCCAGGTGCTGTCCAAGTATGTAGTGCGGTACCTTGCGCCATGGCAGCTTGCCAACGCTGGCGAACGATGTCGTCACAATCGGGTTCACGTGGCCACCTGCATAAAGGAGTTCCGTTACAGGAGGCCCAGAGAGACAGAGAGCGAGAGAAAGAAAAAAAACAGAGGAAAGGCTGGGAGGTTAACACCAGACAGAAAATTTTGGTTTGCCACCGTTCACAGGGGGAAGGTGAAAAGAAATTTTAAGGGTTAGAAACGAAGAAAGAATGTTGGGCAAGGAAACGCAAATAGGCGAACGAAAATCTTGGAGGTCACACAAATCGCTGTCACAGCTTATACGGCACGGAGCTGCTGCCGTTCGTACGTTTATTTCGCGCCCAAATGGCGCAGCAGCGGCGACTAGTAATGGTTACGTCATATTGTCACGATAATGAGTCAAAAATCTAGCTGTTTACAGGGTAAACGCGCGCCCAGGAAAATAAAAGTACAAGCTTCGATGTACAACGATAGCGGCGAGTACAGAACCGTTGAAATCTGATCTACGAGTAGAGTGCATCGGCTTTATTTTACGCGACTCTATCATTATGCATTCTGGCGCGGCCACCTTTTGCTCGCGCACGTTCCAGAATGTACACCGTTGCTCGCGTCGCGCCCGCTAACGCATTATACAAGTTTTTTTTTTTTTTAATAAAATCTGGCGACAACATTCGGGCAAGTTCCGATACACGAAGGCACGTCTTGCACCGAGCGATAACTTTGTAACAGTAGTCGGCCGGTGAAAAATTGTCAACGAAAAAAAAAGACACTGTACGCGTGCCAACATTAATGGCATCGAGAGCTAGTTTTTACATTCACATAAAGATTACGTTCACACACTAAATTCCATAAAATTACTACGAAAGTTCAGATGAAAGTCAGTTGTCGTATACCCCGTCGAAGTATTGGGCAACTATAGACGCGCCTTGCGAAACGGCCATTGACTTCACAGGGCTTTCCTTTTATATGGTCTTAAATATACCTATTTCCTAAATTTGGCGTAAAAATATTTGTGGCTGAGCAAATGCTCGCGTTTGTAAGCGCTCTCGCAAAGCCTAATATGCAAGGCTCTGTGACCGCGCCTACATAATTACCACCCAATTACCGCATTTTTCCCTAACAGCAATTAAACAGCTGTTGCTTTTAGTAAAACTCGTGTATCTTAAAGCGATTGCTGTTATATGACCTCTACCTTGTTCATATTGACGTACTGCTTCGAACGTAAATCAATCGCAGCTGCAGCCAGAAAAAAAAAAAAAGAAAAGAAAAATCGCCCGTTCAGGATTCAATCCTGTATACCACCAAATGCGCGACCACGGAACTCATGCGCGAGCAGCTTTGAAAGCGCTGCATAAAACCGGCTAGCACAGCTGCGCTTCCATCTTTTGGACCATGGCCGGGGATTGCGCAGCGCGATGAGGATGATGACGACAATGATGATGATGGTGGTGGTGGTGGTGGTGTTGGTGGCGGCGGTGGTGGTTAATTTGGACATCCGCTCTGAAACGGGGCGGCGAAAAATAGTCACTCAGCCTGCTTGAGCTAATCAAGTTAAACTACATCTATTGCAATCTAACATACTGCCTATCAATCCGTCACCTTATCTCTCTTCATAAAAACTTCTAGCGCTATATTGTACAGTTGCCTACGCCTGTTGTCATTGTCGGTATCGCGTACGCCCTCTATACTGCTCGGAATGTCGGAAACAAGCACGTATACCGAGAATCAAAAAAGATGATGTCGGCGTGCAGTTTGTCTGACTACCGCGCTACGCCTTGCCTATCCGAGATCTGCGTGTGCTTGTCCTCGACAAACCGTGTGCAATTCTCAGCCACTCCCAAACGCCAAAAGCTCTCTTCCCTTACACGATGCAAATAAATGCGATCAGGTAAAACGCGCAAGTACAAATCGGACAATTAAGATTGCAGTTGGCGCCGTGACTGTACTTGAGGCTCGCACGGGACTAGCGATATTTTTTGTTTGTTCAAAAGTTTTGAGTAATGACTTCAGCCTAACAAAGTATACGAGAATACGCACTAGAACCGCTGGCCATTGTCGCAGCCCGCACGGAAGCCACCCATTATGCAAAAGCAGTTAATTGCGGACGCCTATATGAGCGCGATGAGAAACCCGTCTACTCCGCCTCTCTCTCTCTCTCTCTCTCTCTCTCTCTCTCTCTCTCTCTCTCTCTCTCTCTCTCTCTCTCTCTCTCTCTCTCTCTCTTTCTCTCTCTCTCTCAGACGTGGTCAGTCGAGCACGGCGTGACTTTTTCTCATTGTTTGGATGGGCGTAGAAAAAATGACCTCTTACAGAACGAGCTTCCTTCGTGTGAAGCAATCCTCATACCGGCGTCCTTGGAAAGAGTGATTGGCTAACCGCTGACGCGAACGGTAGTTTGTCCGCAAGGTAAAACGCCGGAGGTCCCGTTTCGGAGACAATGCCAGACGTTGTGCCAAGCGTTTAGGCTTTCTTATCGCTATGCAAAAGTGATGTCGAGCGTTAGGTCGGAGCGGCAGGCTGAAGGCATAAGAAATTACGCTCGCGGAGATGTCGCATAGATTTCGCCTTTTTTCTCTTTAATGAATCGGAAAGCCTGGAGCATGTAGCTAGCCTATGGCGTGCACTCAAATAACAGTCGCATTTCTAGAACCTGCAAAAGGAACTACAATCAGTGAAAACAAACCTAAGAAAGCAAGAGTGCTACGAATATAGCGCTGTAACACTTGCGTATCCTACAACGCCGTGTATCACACGCAGTGAAGTGCTTTTCCTTTAGTGGATAGAAGAGGAAGCGATAGCTGCAAAACAACTTCATTTTTGCTTTCAAAGTAAGTACGATACAAGGAAATGCTGGCACCAGTTGAAGCGATGTGAATAAAATTCATTGGGTGCAAAAGGAAAAGCATAAATTATTACTGATACCGTTGAAAACGGTTCATTTAAACAGAAACGTTGGCGAACCAAGATTACGATTATGTAACACTTCAAGTAAAGGTTTGTAATTTCTGCACACTGCATCCATTTGAACACAAATGTGGACCAACCCTTTCTGTACTACTTCAAAACATAACTGCTATCGTTACCGTGTTAACGTGACTTTTGCAGATGTTGAAATGATAAATTATTTGTATAAATATAATAAGAATATAGTACATGTCGCTCGCCCACTTCCAGGTATTTATTAGCCGTCAATGAGCTCACTGTGCAAAGGGCCTTACAATGGACGCATATGATTGAAAATTAACTATGGTATTATTGCGTATAAATATTGTGGAGCTGTGGTTTTTTCCCTTTTCCATTTCATTCTTTCTTCAATTTTTTATTGAGTAATGTAGAATCATTTATACTCTGCGGACTGCGGAATCCGATTAAGAGTTTAAATTTTCAGGAAGTTGGAGACGGCAGTCAGCAAGAACCGCACAACACTGGTAACCGCATACCAGGCCGCGTGCCCAGTCCGCGGATGTAGTCAGCTTTTTCTTTCAAATCACGCGGCGCGCAAACTTTTGATGCCGACTGTACTCGCCATCGCCTCGCTCACCGATCACACGCAGAAGAAGAATGACACCAACAAAGAGCTGCCCCCGCAGAATTTCAGCTTCGACTCTTCCCTAAGCTGAAACGATCACGCAACGTTCACTTTCTCCGCCCCGCCGGGAAGAGGTGTTGCAGCCGACGAGACGCGACAGCGTCACGCATCCGAGCACCCAAGCACGCCTCCAACGTCGCGTCTCTTTTCTTCCTCGCATAGCCTCAAGTGGGCGTCGAACGACGCGCTTTTCTCGGAAATCTCGGAAACGCGACGCAGATTATAGCGCATGTCGGCTGTGTCGCGCTTATAGTCGTGCCTGCCTGCTTGCCGCCTCTCGATGTTTCACGAACGACCCCCGCCGCAGCATCACTAGGTCGACGCTTGCTATACGCACTCAATGCACCCCGTACCCCACCCACCCCTTGCTGCTATAACCAACCAATTTGTGTGTTGTCACATCTTCACTTAATATGTCTTGTGCGGGTCTTGCGCCTTGTGCATGTCTTCTGCGTGTTCGTTCGAACTAGCACGTGTTACAGACTCATTCTTTTTTCTCTTTTCATCTAACGTTCGCGTTGGTACTGATGGCCGCTATAGGTGTGTTGATCGCGTGCGCCACGCTCAGGTGTTCAATCTTTCGTATAGTTGTCGCTCATGAATTGTAAAATTCACCTGTGTTGGGTGCTTCTGTTCTCTGTCCGAGATTGCAAGCTGCAACACGGTGTCGCCCTAATGTCCGCGAAGTACTAACGCGCTGCACAGTTTGCGCATATGGATAAACGTGAAGTTCATAAGTAACCAACCTGAAGGTCATGCACAATGACTCAAGGTCAATGCATATTATAGACATCTTTCGCAGTATCTAAGCAACACGAGTCTCCGTGCATGCTTATATGTAATTTCATTCCGACATCATACCACGTGGCACCACAGGCGTATAAAGGAAAGAGTGCGTGAAGCCGTATCATATCATATTCATATCCTATGCTGCTTTTATTGAATATCCTTTCTTATTTTGTATGAATTTGTTATTAATCACACTGGCGCAGGGCGCAGTAGACTTTGTTGCTCGTGCTTCAATCATCTAATTAGCCATCCCCGATCAGCCATATAGTCGCTGCAAGGGTCATATACCCTTGACGGTATACATGACGGTATAAGGTAGCTGCTGAGCGTGATTCGCGTTACCGCGACAAACACAACTGGTACGTTTTGTTCAACGAAAAGACCCGCAGGTACTAATACCGTTAGTTAGTCTGTTGTGTAATATCGTTCAAACTGCCGAATTAACAACAAATAAGTGGGAATTCAGTCGACCCGCCTGCTCTTTTGTCCTAATGTCCGCGGCGTCCGTGCTGCTCTGTTTGCATTCCGCGAGAGAGAGAGAGAGAGAGAGAGAGAGAGAGAGAGAGAGAGAGAGAGAGAGAGAGAGAGAGAGAGAGAGATTCTTGTTGGTGGAAGGAAAAATTGGGGTAAAGTGCAGCGCAGTAACTGTCTCTCAGATGAGGACACCGCACCCACTCTATTTACATGCGTGTCAGCGGTGTGTAGGCAACTGCATCCGTGAGAGAGAGAGAGAGAGAGAGAGAGAAAGAAAGCTTGTTTAGTGCTAAACAAAAATGCTTACCGGTGTGTTTGTAAACAAACTGGCATAGCGCAGGTTAGAAGGGCAGGCGACAAATGTTGCCACTCCTTGACTTTTTCGTTGTTCGCCACTCTGATTAACACTCCTTGGAAAATAACACGGAAATATAACCCCGTCAATTAACCTTTCTTTCCGAAGAAACTCGAGTCAGCAGAGTCGGTCCTCTTTCTTTTCTATTTTGCCTGCGCTGAATGCGATGGCAGTGCCGCCGCATCTTCGTGAGGTTACGCTCTGTAGCTTGTCTGCAGAGAGCGTGGAGGAACGAAACATATTAGGAGCGAACACTGGCGTCACGCAGCCAGCCTTGGCAAGCCAACTCCTCGTGAAGCCACTCCCTGCACTCTTTCACGCGAAAAGTCGGCCCAACACGTGACCTCTGAGTCTTGGCGCATTGGCCGAAATGTTGTTGTTCCCGGTAGTTTTTAATTGATGCGCACTTGATCCGCTGCTCTGCCTGCAGGGCGTACGGAGCACGGACAGGTCGAACACCGGAAATTTACCGCGCGCTCTGACGTGACGGTCACGTGTTGGGCCGATACATTTGGCTTCAATCGTGTTGCGCAATCCTCCCTCGAGTGGCTGGGCGTAACAATGGAGTGACGGGCGCTCACAAATTTGTTGGCGCCTCTGTCGCTATCACCAGAAACTCTGTTGGCGCGCGTTTTCAAATCTAGTAAGATGAGCAGTTGCCGACAATATTTGAAAATGCCACTGTTCAGAGCGACGAGCTAAGAATGATAAGAAGCGGAGCGTCAGTGGCGATGTTCTGCAACCTCAACGAGGAACTTTTTCGACGCTAAGTGTTCTCTTTGTTTACAAACGCAGAGCTCTTCCATGACCGTTACGTAAGCAGTTCGGGAAGCACCACCCCAGCAAGAACAAGCAGCAGTCCTTCGCACGCTCTTCGCTCAGCGAAGGCTTCAAAACAAAACGGGCGCCTTCTGGTCGCCATGACAAATGGTCCCCGGCGCTCGCCCTTCGTCAACCCTTTCCTCCAACTGTGCACTATAGGTCAGCCAGCCAGAATTAGACGCCGCGGGGGTGAGTCCGACGCCGAGTGCCAGGCCTAGGAGTGCCGTCTCTCCCCCATCTACTCCCCCTATCTCTCTCAGGGGCCTCAATCGGTCCAGCCCGTGCTCCCTCTTACGTCGCTCGAAATTCCGCTGCGTGACGTTGACTCTTCGTCGCATTGCGTTGTCGCAAACATGGCCGACGCAGTGCGCCTGAAATAACACGCGGAGGATGGAGGCGTGTTCTCCCTGGCCTGGCGTTCACGCGACGCGAAGAGGCAGACACCGGAACAGTGTATAAGTTCGAGCCAACTAGCCCCCCCCCCCCCCCCCTTCGTCCTTCATGGAGCGACGCTGTGGGATCTTGGCCCAGCGGATTCAGCACTCTTTCTGCGGTAGCCACTCTCGAGGCTGAGTTTTTCTTTTGATGTTTTAAGCTCCGCAGTACTATCCACAGTGTCACTAAAGTTCTGAAATCCGTGTTCCAGGTGCAAGACATCGCGTCGCATGTGATTTCCTCCCCTGACAATCGCACCTAAACAACTGCGCAACAGGCGCTCACGGGAGCACTACCCTAAACACCGTGATAGAAAAAAGGAAATGCACAAGAAAAGACACAAAACGATAAGCGATAAGCGCCAGTGCCATGTCCCGCCTTTTCCCTTTCCTGTTGTACGAGCTCAGTTTTCGTATCGCAAAGCCATATCAGCGACCTTAAGTACAGGCTGTACTGAACGGAACTACTCAAGAAATCCATAAGTTACAGAGGTGTGTGTGTGTGTGTGTGTGTGTGTGTGTGTGTGTGTGTGTGTGTGTGTGTGCGTGTGTGTGTGTGTGTGTGTGTGTGCGTGTGCGTGTGCGTGTGCGTGTGTGTGTGTGTGTGTGTGTGCGTGCGTGTGCGTGTGTGTGCGTGCGTGTGTGTGCGTGCGTGTGTGTGCGTGCGTGTGTGTGCGTGCGTGTGCGTGCGTGTGCGTGCGTGTGCGTGCGTGTGTGTGCGTGTGTGTGAGATGACTTTTTTTGTCTGGTTCTTTGTTTGTCTTAACCAACCAACACGTATTTTTGCCAATGATATAGGTAGTGATTGTATATGGTTGTGTTCAATGAAGCACTTTTACTCTTTACGTCCAGTGACGCGCAGTTCTGACGGTGACCAACGCTGACGCCATGTCGTGTGGGATCCCTGTTTTCGACGTATGCGGCGTCTTGTGATTTAAAATAGCTATACAGTCTACATCGCGAGCGTCGCAAACACCCAACACAAGCAACACGCACGTTCGTAGCACGGCCGTGTAGATTAAGAACGCAAAACCTCCGGTGGCATTTCGCGATCGTGTGAGCAGAACACAGAAGTCACTTGTTGGCGCATAATAAATCTACTCTGCGCTCTTTAACTGGGGATCTCCATCGGGCTGCGCCTACTGCCTCACCTACGCATATGGTGAGGCACAAGAACAAGAGAGAAAGAGAGAGAGAAATGGCACGTCAACTCTCACTTCATGCATGCGAATGCTTTTCTAGCGTCATATCCTTGATAAACGCGCAAGTGTGCAACTGCGTTTTTTTTCTCTTTTTAATACTTGTTTCTTTCTCTTCGTAGTAAAAAGTAATTACTCGTCCAACATCTTCTCGATCCCCCTTCTCCGCTGTAAAGTACTAGATCGCTCCCATTTCTTGCACGCTCTCAAGCTGACCATTTTTTTTTTTTTTGTAACTTTGGGAGTCAGAAGGAAGTGTACCAAAAGCAACATAACAAAAGCATCGGAGTAGAAGACGCCGACGGGCCCGGAGAGGTAGGTTTATTCGCAGCCGGTGGAACAGCGTCAAGCGTAAGCAAGCGATGAAGGAGCGGTGGTGAGGAGGAACAGCCGCCCGAGGCGACAGCAACGACACCAGCCGCACCGAAAGCGCCGTCGCTCTACGCGTGCCGCGATTGCCGCGCCCTTCACCTCCAAGAACGGTGCCAAGAGGAAAGAAGAAAATTTCGAGAGCAGGCCGGGCGCCGAGCGGACGCCAGGCAACTTTGGCGGACGACCGCTTTCATAAAGAGAGGCCGAAGAAGGCGGGTATAGCATAAACACGGTAGTCGCCTTCCAAGAATCAATAATGTCACGCACCGTTTAGATCGCAGCCGCGTTTATAGGTATGCACTGTGACTTAGGGATGACATTGTGCACAGTCATGCACACGCACAAGCATAACGTTGTACGCCCCCTTGCACGGCGGCTATGCACTTTTAAAACGGTCGGACCCTTTGGGGAGTATATTTGTCTCAAACGATAGTCGCCGTCAGCCTCGCTTGCATTTCCTTTCTTGATAACTCTGCGCTCACAACTTTCCTGTCGATAATGCTGTGTCAAGCTGATGATGCGCAAGCCGTTCGTGACTTGGTAGCACCGGGCTCGCTGCGTTAAAGAAAGGAAATGCGGGCAAGACAGATGAGGATCATGGTTGTGGGGCAAGACAAGACGGGAGGCTTCAGCTTTTAATGGTGGCATAATCGATATGCTGAGTGCGGCGGCTGTCACGCCAGGCAGGAAAAGAGCCGTTATTATTCGAGAAGTGTTGGCATGCGGGTCTTCGAGCTTCACGTATCACTGTCAGGAAGGCATTACCGCGTCACGTTCCTGTAACTGTGCCGGTCGTAGCCGGTCGTATAGCTTTCCTTGTATAACTTTTTTGCAGCTTTCCAGGCGCACGGACGACGTCGGCTTAGGTCCTTACTCTTCTAGCAGTACGACAAAAGTAATCATTGTCATTTGTACCAACGACAACACAGAAAGTTGGAAAATGTGGCCCCTCATCTGATATTGAACTCGGGAACTACAGCTTCGAAGGATTGATGCTCAAGCCAACTATGACAACGGAACACCAACAGAGTAAACATTATTAAACTGAGTCGCTAAGATGCCAAACCATGCCGTCAAGAATTAGGGCTCTGTATTTGGAAGTGTACGTAATGAACTTTTCCAACTGGTGCGGTTTAACCGCCGACACAACGGTGTACTTCGATTTCACAAAGCTTTTTCGTTACAACGATCTGCTGTGAACGGCTGTAGATGCACTAAATATACCAACCAAAATTAAACATTTCGAATTACTCTGTCATCAGACTCATCACTATCAGAAACTTGCAGCCTGCGCTCAAGCAAGAGAAAGTCCAGAACAATGGGACGTGTTTATTTATTTATTTATTTATTTATTTATTTATTTATTTATTTATTTATTTATTTATTTATTTATTACATACTGCAGACCCTTGGGTCCAAGCAGGTGGGTAGTTTCAAAAAACAGTCATAATACAAAAAACCATCCAGTTAAATTGTTCCATCGGCTCAACGTTTTGACATTGCCGAGACTGCATAAAGTGGCATGCGTGCATACTACGTTGTCATATAATTCGACATATCCGTGGCGTGCAATGCCACGAAGCCGCTCGCAAGCACTCAACGTTTCGATTGCCACCTTCAGCCTGTCTTCCCGCCGCGTGTCATCAAAACATACACGTAGCGTACACTAAGTGTGCCATGCACACATGACCATTGTTAAAGGCAGTGCAAGTTGTTTGGAATCTGGCTGCTGGTACGATCTGTTGGGAACTCGGCGCTGACGCCCGTGGTTGTACCTGGGTCGCAAGCCCCAAGGGTAGCGTTGGCCTGGCGGCCTGGGGTACAACTGGAAGCATCCGAAGGTCCCGGCAAAGCATGAGTCGACTGGTAACAACGAAACAACTTGTTTATTTTAACATCGCAAAGAGTTGGCGGTCAGGTTGACCGAAGTAGAGAGACGGGAGAGCACTTCACTCAACAGAAGAAATCGGAGCCCTCGATTTGGCGTCCGGGGGCAGCTGTTTTTATACTCTCGCAGTTGAGGGCAAGAAGGAACCCCTCAAAAGACGAGCACGTGAATGTACAATGGGCTAATGGTGACGCACACTGTCGTAGCGATGCCGTAGCACCATGTCGAGCACGATCTCGTAGCACCCTGTCGTGGCGCTGCCGGTCGGACACAATGACTGTAATGAGAGGATGGTCCCTGCTTTGGCATCGCCTGTTTCGGGCACAATGACTGGAACGAGATCCCTGCTTTGGCATCGCCTGTTTCGGGCCCAATAACTGGAATGAGATCCCTGCTTTGGCATCGCCTGTTTCGGGCACAATGACTGGAACGAGATCCCTGCTTTGGCATCGCCTGTTTCGGGCCCAATAACTGGAATGAGATCCCTGCTTTGGCATCGCCTGTTTCGGGCACAATGACTGGAATGCGAGGATGATCCCAGGCGGTCGCATCGCCGCAGTCGCGCCTGGAAACACCTGGCGATGAGTGTTGCGGCGACGACGATCGGGCCAAAATGTCTGCCGCCCCGCCGCAGTCGCGCCGGCAAAACCACGTGTCGCAGGCGAAACGCAACAGACCGCCCCGCCGGGGGAAGGAGATCCCGATGGACAGGGGACTGCATCCGCTGTCCGGAGGGATGTCGCTCGATGATGCTCATAACCGAAGTCGGGCGTCCCTCGACGTTTCTTGAGCGCAGCGCACAGAGAAGGCCTCGTTCTCTCGTTCAGGTTCGCACGGGACACTGCAAAGTGACTTCGGGAGAGTTCACATTTTTGTTCTCGTTCCCGGCAAGCGTTAGAACTACGCTGAAACTCAACCGCTCAGTCAGCAAGCACGGCACAACCCTCACTAAGCCCTGCCAGGCTCTTTCCCCTTTTTATACCACTGCCTAGTTCCTTACAGTAGTCTAGCATCACTCAGAACGCGTCCACAAATTGAAAAATTGCACTAGAAAGCATATCATCACTTTGAAACACTAAACAAAAGCAATATGTTAAAAAAAAATCCTGCCTCAGGAAGAAAAACATCAGTAACAAACAATTTTGAGGCTGATTCCTACGTTAGGGGCTTCGACTTAAGCCATCGGCGTTACCGTTGGGACTCCCCTTTTTGTAACGCACCTCAAAGGAATATTGTTGTAAAGCGAGGCTCCAGCGCAGGAGGCGGCCATTTTTGGGAGAGATGGTCTGCAGCCATTGGAGAGGGCAGTGATCCGTCTCAATGATAAACCTCGAGCCGGCTAGATAGCATGACAATTTCTGAACGGCCCACACGAGACACGCACACTCTTTCTCGGTGGCGCTATACGCCTGCTCACGACTGGTCAGCTTACGACTAGCATACAGGACGGGGTGTTCTACTTCTCCCTTTTCCCGTTGGCACAGTACAACGCCCATGCCTCGCTCACTAGCATCACACTGAACAATGAACCCTTTTGTATAGTCTGGCGATCGTAGCACAGGCTGGCTTGTTAGGGCACTCTTTAGGGCGCTAAAAGCTCTTTCCTTGGTCTCGTCCCAGACGACTGTTTGAGGCTCTGTCTTTCTTAGAGCATCCGTCAGGGGAGCCGCGATATCAGAGTACCTAGGGATGTACCTCTGATAGTAGCCGGCGACACCTAAGAACGACCGAATATCGGTCTTCGTGCGCGGTTGCGGAAAGTCTCGCACAGCGGCCACTTTTATTTCAGAGGGGCGGCGACGACCCTGACCAATCACGTGACCGAGGTAGACAACCTCGGCCTGTGCTAACTGGCACTTAGGAGCCTTTACTGTCAAGCCCGCATCGCGCAGGCGGGTTAGCACTGCCCGCAAGTGTGTCATATGCTCAGACCAGGATGCGGAGAATATCGCTACGTCGTCTAGATACGGTAAAGCGAATTCTTGCTGTCCCCGCAACACTTTATCCATGAGGCTTGAAAAACAGTATGGCGCGTTCTTCAAACCAAAACTCAACACTTTAGGACGGAATGTTCCCATTGGTGAAATGAACGCCGCATACCTACTAGCCTCTTCTGTAAGTGGAACCTGCCAATAACCCCTGACAAGATCTAGGGTGGAAATAAACTGAGCGCTACTAACTTTCTCAAGGCGCTCCTCGATGTTAGGGATCGGATAAATTTGATCCTTAGTGATGGAATTAAGCCTGCGGTAGTCGACGCAAGGACGAGGTTCCTTGCCCGGTACCTCAACTAAAATCAAAGGGGAGGTATAATCACTCTCACCTGCCTCAATAACACCGAGCTGTAGCATTTTCTTTACCTCAGCCTCCATAATATCGCTCTGGCGGGGTGACACCCGATACGCCTTGGATCGTACTGGCTCTGTGGAGGTAAGTTCTATATCATGAGTAAGTACAGAAGTCCTACCAGGCCTCTCAGAGAACAGACCTTGAAACTCTTGTAATAGCTGGTGTAGTTCGGTTTTCTGCTCGGGCGACAGCGGTGCTTTACTGATAAGGTCACTAATGACTTGACCGGTGTCTTCCCTGTTCGTCACTGAGCCTAGTCCCGGAAGCTCGACCGGAAGCTCTTCAGGAACGTTTACCATCAGGCACACCACTGCTTCCCTTTGTCTATAAGGTTTGAGCAGATTACAGTGGTAAACTTGCTGTGCTTTCCGCTTTCCTGGCAGACTTACCACGTAGTTAACGTCCGACAGTTTCTGAACAATTCGCGCTGGGCCCTCCCACTGCACGTCTAGTTTGTTGTTTAGCGATGTGCGCAATATCATGACCTCATCGCCAACCTCAAAACGACGGGCCCTGGCTGTCCGATCATAATAAACCTTGGCCCTCTGCTGGGCCTTTGCCATTGCTTCAGCTGACAACTCCTGTGCCCTTCTTAAGCGTTCGAGGAGCTTAAGCACGTACTCCACCACGACTGGATCGTCGCCCCTACCTTCCCACGATTCTCGAAGCATGCGAAGCGGAGATCGAAGCGAGCGACCGTACACCAGTTCAGCTGGCGAAAACCCCGTAGCCGCATGCGGCGCGGTCCTTAAAGCAAACATCACCCCAGGCAGACACAGCTCCCAGTCAGTTCGATGTTCAAAACACAACGCTCTCAACACGCGCTTCATGACGGAGTGGAGCTTCTCAACGGAATTCGACTGTGGGTGGTACACTGAGCTGTGTAGCAGCTTTACCCCACACCTTTCGAGAAAAGTTGTCGTCAAAGCGCTAGTAAACACTGTGCCCTGATCTGATTGGATTTCCGCAGGAAAACCAACTCGCGCAAATATGGACAGTAGTGCATTGACTATCTCAACTGAGCTGAGTTCTTTAAGCGGCACTGCTTCAGGGAACTTTGTCGCTGGGCAGATCACAGTCAAAATGTGTCTGTACCCCGTGGCTGTTACCGGCAGAGGTCCCACAGTATCAATAACGAGCCGTCTAAAAGGCTCCGTAATGATAGGTACCAATTTCAACGGCGCCCTTGATTTGTCCCCTGGTTTGCCCACCCGCTGACAAGTGTCACATGTCCTCACGAAATGGTCTGCGTCCCGAAAACACCCTGGCCAATAGTACTCTTGCAAGAGACGGTCCTTAGTTTTCTTAACTCCTAGGTGTCCGGACCACGAACCCCCATGTGACAAGCGCAACAGATCCTGACGATAGCATTGAGGCACGACCAGCTGATCGAACTCCACTCCTCTTCGGTCTAGATACTTCCGGTACAGGACTCCACCCCTTTCCACAAAACGCGCAGTTTTCCTGGCGATACCTTCTTTGACATTGCAGCGCACGTTTTCCAGGCTGCCATCCTTTTTTTGCTCGGCTATCAAAGCCGTCCGGCTGACTTTTAGCAACCTATCAAGTCCGTCTGACGTCGGCGCGATGAGCAAATCAGTAGATAGCTCTTCTAACTTTCCCGCATCGGGATTTTCCTCTCCAGTATCTGGCGCCTTTAACGTTACAGACTCAAGTTTATTCAGTTCGGGCGTGCTCGGAATATCAGCTTGCTGCGCCTCTGACCCTTTTTCGTTGTTTGATAACGTCGGCCCCGCAACTACCGCCTTTGCAGCGAGCTCCCGAACCTTCGATCTGGTTAAGGCCTGAACACTAGCTTCACCAAACAAAAGCCCCTTCTCGCGCAGGAGGTGATCGGACCTGTTTGAAAATAGGTACGGGTACTGGGGTGGCAGCATAGATGACACTGCCGCCTCTGTCTCAAGCGCTCCGAAAGGTCCTTCAATAAGCACTTTTGCTACCGGCAGACACACGCTATGAGCTTCCACGGCTTGCTTGATCCATGCGCACTCGCCCGTGAACATATGGGGTTCTACGTAAGACGGGTGAACTACATCCATCGTAGCTGCGGAATCGCGAAGCACTCGGCACTCTTTCCCGTTCACGAGGAGGTCTCGCATGTAAGGCTCGAGAAGCTTCATGTTCTCGTCAGTGCTGCCTATTGAAAAAAACACAACTTTTGGTGTTGTTTCCGGACACTGCGCCGAAAAGTGACCCGGCTTCTGGCACGTATAACAAACGCCCGCTCGCCTCATCTCGAACCGCTTTCTGCGTTTGGCTGCCGCCGTCTCTTTACGTTTGGTCGGACTGCTTTCACTCGCATCCTCACTACGCGTGTCCCCCTTAAATCTCATGGGCGTGAACTTCGGCCTCTCAAACTTCGAGCCAAATTCACCCTTTTGACCGTCCTTAGCTCCGCGAGCCCGACGCGTCACAAACTCCTCGGCTAGCTCAGCGGCTTTAGCCACCGTACAAACGTCTGGCCTATCCAAGACCCAGTATCGCACGTTCTCCGGTAACCGACTATAAAACTGTTCTAGCCCGAAGCACTGCAGAACTTTATCGTGGTCACCAAACGCTTTCTCTTCTTTGAGCCACTCCTGCATGTTCGACATAAGCCTATACGCAAACTCTGTATATGACTCACTTCTGCCTTTCTCATTTTCCCGAAACTTCCGACGGAACGCCTCCGCAGACAGCCGGTACTTTTTTAGCAGACTCGATTTTACTTTGTCGAAATCCTCTGCCTCCTCTCTATCCAAGCGAGCGACTACGTCGGCCGCCTCGCCGGGTAACAAAGTGAGCAAGCGCTGTGGCCACGTTTCCCGAGAGAACCCCTGCTTCTCGCACGTTCGCTCAAAGTTAACCAGGAACAAACCAATGTCCTCTCCAAGCTTAAACGGCCGCATCAGGTCCGTCATTTTGAACAATACGCGTTCTCCTGCACCGTGTGCCTGACTTCCATTACGAGCGCGTTCCATCTCTACCTCGAGACGCTTCATTTCCAAAGCGTGTTCGCGCTCTTCTTTTTTCTCTTGTTGCTCTCGCTCTTTCTGTTCTTTACGTTCACGCTCTTCTTTTTCTTTCTGTTCTTTACGTTCACGCTCTTCTTTTTCTTTCTGTTCTTTACGTTCACGCTCTTCTTTTTCTTTTTGTTCTTTACGTTCACGCTCTTCTTTTTCTTTTTGCTCTTTAAGTTCGCGCTCCTGTCTTTTTGACCTCTCCTCAATAGTCTCAAGGCATTCCGACAGCTCGTCATCCTCAGCCTCTAACTCAAGAATAGCCTTTAGCAGTTCAGGTTTTCTTAGTTTGTCTGAGACATCCAGACCCAACTCTCTTGCAAGCTCCAACAATTTCGGTTTGCGCAACGACTTCAAATCCATGGCTGCTCTGAATGCTGCTTTCTCTACTGCTTACTATTGTCTTGCCGCAAACTAACCCGGCAGCAACGACAACCACAATTACCAGCTCTGTTTCTAACACTAACAAAAGCCTGGCAAAGCTCAGAAGAAGAAAGTCCCGCACTCACCAAACCTCGCAGGCAGGAATTCCGCGCAGTCGTTCCGCTGCAGGCAACCAGTCGTCACACAGGGCTCGTTGCACTGCTCCCGGATCGTCGTTGAGCTGCTCAGCATACTGTCAACTGCATCTCTTTGCTGCTGGCCTCCGTTGTCGCGATCTCGCCGCTGGCAGACAGTTGTTTGAAGTCGTAGGCGATCTCACCGCTGGCAACCAGATGTTTGGATCGCGACACTGGAGCGATCTGTTGGGAACTCGGCGCTGACGCCCGTGGTTGTACCTGGGTCGCAAGCCCCAAGGGTAGCGTTGGCCTGGCGGCCTGGGGTACAACTGGAAGCATCCGAAGGTCCCGGCAAAGCATGAGTCGACTGGTAACAACGAAACAACTTGTTTATTTTAACATCGCAAAGAGTTGGCGGTCAGGTTGACCGAAGTAGAGAGACGGGAGAGCACTTCACTCAACAGAAGAAATCGGAGCCCTCGATTTGGCGTCCGGGGGCAGCTGTTTTTATACTCTCGCAGTTGAGGGCAAGAAGGAACCCCTCAAAAGACGAGCACGTGAATGTACAATGGGCTAATGGTGACGCACACTGTCGTAGCGATGCCGTAGCACCATGTCGAGCACGATCTCGTAGCACCCTGTCGTGGCGCTGCCGGTCGGACACAATGACTGTAATGAGAGGATGGTCCCTGCTTTGGCATCGCCTGTTTCGGGCACAATGACTGGAACGAGATCCCTGCTTTGGCATCGCCTGTTTCGGGCCCAATAACTGGAATGAGATCCCTGCTTTGGCATCGCCTGTTTCGGGCACAATGACTGGAACGAGATCCCTGCTTTGGCATCGCCTGTTTCGGGCCCAATAACTGGAATGAGATCCCTGCTTTGGCATCGCCTGTTTCGGGCACAATGACTGGAATGCGAGGATGATCCCAGGCGGTCGCATCGCCGCAGTCGCGCCTGGAAACACCTGGCGATGAGTGTTGCGGCGACGACGATCGGGCCAAAATGTCTGCCGCCCCGCCGCAGTCGCGCCGGCAAAACCACGTGTCGCAGGCGAAACGCAACAAAGTGGATGAGCCTTTCTGAAAATATAGCCCCACATTTTCGAGTCATTCTGAAGACACGGTGCTTTTATGCGGAGCGGGAAAGTATTAGGCGCAAAGCAAGTGGGTTCTTAAGGTGATTGGGAGAAGTCTTAAAGAGCGAAGATAACGTAGAAGTCGCAGGAAGCGCATTCGGCTTCGTTGCGCTGCTTGCTTTGCGCAATGCTGAATGAGCCTGCGTCCATGTACCTAGCTTTTTTTCAGGTTTCGAGTCGTAGAGTACACGATCTACAATCTCACCTGTTCGGGAACATGTGTCATTGTATATGCGTAGCATGTGTGTAGCATAAGAAAGGAGGTGCGAGGGGGCAAGGGAGCGATTATAACTCCTGTAACGTTAATTTGGCCCGGTCTTGTCATGACACCTCCTGTGGCAGTCACTGCGAATGTCGCCACGGGAAAGCGGAATGGCGAATGGGGTGGTGCAACTTACTCCTTGGTGAACCATTGGCTTCTAACGCTGTTGAACTCACTCTATCGCATAAACTCCGTGCAGTATAAGAAATGTTTCTTGTTTCGTGCCCCATGTGCCGCCACGATATACCTAACGCAAAGGCTGCAAGACCATGGCCAAAAGTTTTCAGAAATCACAGAAACCATAAAGCGGAAATTGGCTGCCGTCGCGCGACTTTCCCTGCAACGATTCGTTCGGCAATCGATGTGTGCGGTGCCTATATATCAAATCGTTCCTCCAATGCTTCCTTGTTTACGCGTCGTATTCACTTAGGGTTTTTTTTTTTTCAATCTTTGACCGTGCACGTTTCGTCTCGAGGCGTCGCCTCTATAGGCCTCAACTGGACACCTATGCTTTTTCGTGCTTTCTTTCTATGTTTCTGCGAGCATCTCAAGCTGTCCAGCGACCCACCGCAGACGTTTTACCTGAAGCTTCCCGTGTTCATTAAGAGCCTGCCGCTCTTTTAGCTTGAACACAAACCTCGGTGACACGGAGACTATAGGTCTATGCCGTTCTGCTTGTGATCACGAAGTCGAGAGATGTACTATCGTCTGCAGCGGCTGCATTCCGATGGGGGCGGCATGAAACAGAAAAAAAAGAAATAGAGACACCCGTGTGCCCTGCATCGGGTGCACGTTAAAGAACCCCAAGTGGTCGAAATTATTCCGGTGCCCCCTTCCCCTGCTATGTCGTCTCTCATAGGGTGTGTTGCAACTCTGGCCAGCATTGAAGACAGCCTATATACTTTGACTGCAACGAATAAATATCCGAGCCCAAATAACGGAACGCGTCCCGGAAGTCGTCTCTTCTACTTGACGCCACCTCGCGTCGACCCGAAAAGATTAAGAAAGAACGCATATTATCGCTGTATTTTAATACTTTGTTCGTGCGAACCTATGACAGAGACAACATAGCTTACATAAGGCGCATAAAAAAGCCTATGTTCTTCTTAGTTTTCCTTTTTTTTTTCTGTTTTCTTTCTTTTCTCTTCTCTTTCTTTTTTCTTTCATTTTTTTTTTCAGCGCAAGCGCGACTTTCCCCCGTGAAGTTTCCAAGCATTCCGCTCAGCCGCAATCTTGTTTGGCCAGCAAAGTAGCCGCGGCATCGTTTCTGACTTTGATGCTGTCTCGTTTACCGGCTTCTTGACAATTGCAACGTGACTTGAAGGGACCCTTCAATACATTCTCTTCAAAAGTGCGAGCACACTGGATTGAGCGCGATGCCTTGCAATGCCCAACTTCCCGCAAGACATTTTGAATACAACCTAATAATAACGGGGATACACGTATAGAGCGCGACGCTAACTTCCACAATGCGTGCTCAGACAACGTTTCCCTCAGTTCTGCATTTTCTTCTTTGTGCGGTTCGCTCATGTTAACCCTTCAAGTTTGGCCTCCGACATGTTTGTGTGTCGGAGAGAGACAACGTAGCGGCGATAGCTACGACGGGGTTGCTATAAGTGTTCTTGGCGTTGTGCTTAGTATTAAGCACGAGGTGGCAGGATGAAATCCTGGCCACGGCAGCAGCACTTCAATACAGGGGCGTGCGTTAGCAAACGTCGCTTCCCCGTTTGCTACAGGCGATTTTACGGGTGCGCGCGTGGTTGCGAGCTTTAATCGCCCTACGCTGGTCGTCTGTGGGCCGTCGCTCACGCTAGTCACCACGGGCGGGACCTTGAAAACCTCAAGCGAGAGTTAGCGATCTTTAGGTGAGGCCGTGGGTCCGCTGCTGCAAGCAGGAGAATTATATTTGGGTTGCATCTCCACGGCAGCATTGTATAGACGTCGTAAACGTTTTCTTACCGTGTTCAAAAAAGCGTTGCAGAACCCTTTTAAGATGGCCGCTGTCCGGGTAACTGTCCTCTTAGCCGTCTAAGGCGGGTGTCGAAACACAGCCTTAATCGAATGTATAGTTGAGGACGGAAATAACGAATTTCTTTTTCCGTCCGTACGTTCAGTTCTCTTGTACCCGCACCTTCATTTGGGAAGTTAAAACACCTGTAATTTTATTGCTCACTCGGTATACATGAGGCTTTAGAGAATGGAGTAGATTATCTTTCCATTCATAAGACGTAAGACTCGGGGAACAATGCCGAGAAGTGTGTACTGACCAGAGACGCCAGCTCCGGTCTGGATGCCCAGCATGACGCCGATGCCCCAGCAGAAGGTCACCGCGAACACGTCCTTCGAGTCGGTGAACAGGTAGTGCGCGAATGACGCGCCGCCGAACATCTGCGCAGGAGGAGGACATAAACATATGACGTACATGAACGAGGTGGGAACTTTTACGGACACGTGAGACGCGAATGCGACAATTCAAGAGCAAATGTGTAAAGAAAAGGCTTTAAATACAACGACAGATTTGTAATACCTCGTCACATCTACTTAGTTTCATCCGTCAAGAAAACTTAAAAAAAGATATCGGGACTCAAGGAAAATTTGTAGTAGTCTGTCGCTTCCTCGTACTTGTGCGAACAGATTCCCTTCATCTATAACGTATACAACTATTCCGGTGTACCTTCTTCCCAGGTCGGATGCACGCGACTCGAATTGCCTACACCGCGAACATTTTCCTACAATTGCTGTTCCCTATTTCTTAACTTACATTGCGTTATCCTTTCCATTATGATGCTCGCCCTGCGTGAACCTTGAGTATGCAATGTGTATTAACGAATGGGTTTACGACATCGGGGGGGGGGGGTGGAGGGGGGGGTTGGCAGGTGGATTATTTTCAACAAAATATGTCCTTGTAGACGTAATAGCTCGCAATGACTATGCGTGTGCGCGATGATTTATCACTTTGCCATGTTTATAAAAATGTGACCACTTGAGCAATTAACGCTTAGTAAGTCACGCCCCAGAAACTCCCGAAGCCACGGCCATGACGATCAGTCAAATCCATGTATACTAACCATCGTATACCGTATGCACAACTGCAACGCCGAAGTTCCGTGTGGTAAACTTTGTAGAAAGCGTCATACCGCGCGGGTGAAGCAGCGCACGCACCGGGACAAAGGGGAGAGACACAAGAACACACGACACTCCTCTTTGTCCTGGTCAGCGCGCCGCTTCATCCACACGGTATGATGATTCAACTCGCCCCAACTTTCGACATTACTGGAACTTAGTAATTTTTAGGAAGCAATGTGGCTGAATTACAACCCAATTTCCATCGAATCGGAGTACGACAGACACCCGGCGTGCTCTTTGTTACAGCCTTAGAGCGCTTTCCCGGTAAAGTCGTGCTTCCACATCCTGCGGAACACAAGCTGTCGCTCAACAATATAAATTACGCGTCCGATTGTGGATATAACCCAGTGTTCCCACGTACAACAGCCCGACGCTCTAGCCATTTACACGACAAGGCTGTAGGCTTTAAATGCACGCTTAATTTTCAGCTTAATTACGTCTTGCTTGTGGCGGCTAGCGCTTCGATGCGATCAAACGTGTGCGTGGAAACACGTCTAAACGTGCCCCTATAAATCATTTCGACTCGTGAACGTATGCCGAAGAATCGGAGGGCGATAGTAAGGTGCTGTTTCGAGGCACCTTTTGCCATCGAGGCACGCTGTAGGAGACAGTTTCATCTGGCGGCACCTGGTGCAAACAAAAGGAACGACCACACTGCGTTAGAGAGTTGAATGCCAACTCATGACCATTCCTTGGCGCTCTTTGTCGTTCTCTGGCCCTTGCGTAAATAAACACAGCCCATTGAATCACTTTGAACAGGACAGAAGTGAATGTGAAAGGGAAATGTTGTCATCCACCCGAATATAGCTCTAAGCTACAAAGCAAACCCGTGTGGGTTTATCAGAAAGGACGCTTCGAAGTTGACGAAAAATTTGTCCTGGCGCGGGACGAATCCTGGCTCCAGACCAGGACGAATTTTTTCATCAACTGCGAAGCGTTCTTTGTGATAAAGCCGCATCGGCTTCCTTTGTAGCTTCGTGCTACGTTCGGGTGGGTGACAACTTTTGCCTTTCGTGATACTTCCTCCACCTTGCAGGATTCCGCAGAACTGATTTTCCAGAAGTGAATGTGCAGGTTAAGGCCCACCGAGGGCGCGCGTTAGGTGAAAACAGAACTACTACCAGCGCTCTTCTCTTTTTTTTTTTCTTTTTTTTTACCGTCTTATTATATTTATTTTTTTTTTGTCTCCGGATGGCGGCAGCGCGTGTCGAGCGACACTACATGCTGACACATGCGCGCGTGCACGTCTGCATTCGCCCAGCTGCAGCCACGCGCAGCAGCTGCCGCTGATGCTGCTACACAGAAGCTGTGTTGCCACAGCTGCTGCTGCGGCGAGATTACACGCCTGCGAAGGCGAGCAAAGCGCCCTTACTTCGACGTGTTTAGTTGGGTTGACCTTCGATGGGGCCCATCGCAAGTTGCGCGCACTCTGGAGCGCATAGCTTTCTAATAAAGAGTATAGAACTTGCTGCATATATTGTACACGCGCGTGATGCGATGTGCAAAATGAGTTTGTTTGAACTTCCCACGAACGACGCGTAAGATTTTTGGAAAGGTTGCGTGCGGGACTGCAGTAGCACTGTGCAGTTGCAACAAAATACACAAATTACAAACACCATCCTGCGTGCTTGATCGCATTTCTTGCTCATAACTAAGCAGAGCGCTCAACTTTTATTCACGTTTCATTTTTTTTTTTTTTTTGCTTAGAGCCGACCTATGTTTGCGACGTAATGTTTGACTAATCTAGAAGAGCAGCCGGTATTCCCTCTATGGCCACCATTTCCCACGGACACGTTTAACTAACTAACTAACTAACTAACTAACTAACTAACTAACTAACTAACTAACTAACTAACTAACTAACTAACTAACTAACTAACTAACTAACTAACTAAATAAATAAATAAATAAATAAATATTACTATAGGCAACTCTGGCGCTTGCGCTTGCGTGCACTGTTGCGAAGGCATGGGCCGTGAACTCGGTGAACGTTTCAAAGGATCTGTATTAATGAGTTAGCAGTAGAAGTATATATTGCTACTGACGGGTGGTCTATGCTCCGTACCACCGTCGGTTGCACTTCGCTCCTCGGAGAGGCGGGACGCGTGTCGAGCGAGTTTCTGAACAACGCTCTGCAATGTGGTGAACGCGGTGTAAATCGTGGATCCAAAACCTCGAAGAGGTGCTACGTGTAATGCTAACGCATTCCTCTCACGTTTACCGCTAAATCATCACTTTTTTTTTTTTTTTACTACGCTACCCAAGAAATTGGGCCACGGGCCCCTTTGATGATACAGGTGGTTTCCAGGGAGCAGCGTGTCGCGTCGGTGCCATAGATAGACAGCCTGGATCTTCAAAGGGACTCGAGCTCTTGATTCGCGCGGTAAAATAAAGGCCATCTGAAAGCTTCACCCAGGCGTGGTTCATACCTTCACAACAGCGCCGATTACGTAAACTACTTGTCACAGATATAATAAAATGAGATGGATGCGGAACTGTGTGAAAACAAGTGAAGCACACTGTCGCCGTCAACTTTTGTGCAAGTTGGCAAGAATTTGGTCAACGTTGCGTCGTCAAAGACGCGAAAAGTATCCTTGTGGTGCGCTTCGATGAAAATCCAGGCTGGAGCGTCAACCTTCCAACATACCACGCGATGCAACTTGCAGATTTGAAAGAGCACTGCCTTTTCTTCAATAAGAAAGAAAGAAAGAAAGAAAGAAAGAAAGAAAGAAAGGAAGAAAGAAAGAAAGAAAGAAAGAAAGAAAGAAAGAAAGAAAGAAAGAAAGAAAGAAAGAAAGAAAGAAAGAAAGAAAGAAATTCAGCCGTCGTTTGTTTTCTCAAATGCGTTTGTAAACAAGATCGATTTGCGTATACAAATGGATGTCAAGCGAGAAAGCAAGAAAGGTGATATGTAATCTGTCGGACGGCGAAAAAGAGCTCTTTCTCGCTAAAGGCTTCCTGAATACAGGTCTCACCAAAACACATCGTTCGTACTATAGAATGCAAGCTGCCACGTTTCCCGTGACAGTTTAAATTATTATAAACGATGCAACGTTACGCCCCGCAAGTTTTACACTCTTTCGTGCGGTGGAGATCTCCTGTCGTGACTAAAGATTCGTTCGTTGCGGAAGTGGTGCTCCCCGGTGACGGAGTGGAGAGGCACGGCTTCGTTTAAACATTTCACGTCACAGAGCTTCTCGACCTTGCGCGACGAAATGGCCGCACTGTCACCTTTGAATGGATACCTGCACACTGTGGCGAGGTCGGGAACTGCCAGCCATACGCTGAAGTAAGAAATGCCTATAAAGTACGCATTGCGTTCTCGCGAGCAGCACCTGCTTCGTTGCGTCATGAGTTCCTCTAGGTTTAAGCGCTAGACCCGACCAGGTCAACGCCAAAGGCGATTGCATCAGCAGTACAAATAAATGAAGCGCCGTATGGCTCACAAGCAGCTCAAACAAAACCAAATATGGTGCACCGAATTAGAAACGCTTGCACAAGTGTGTGCTTCATTTTTTTTTTTCCTGCGCATGTTCGACAACCGCAGAAACTGGTCTCTTCGATCGCACACGTCGGTAAGAGACCGCTATCCGTTAGTTTTGGATCCTTGGCCGGGTACAAACAGCGCAGCCGCAATTACAAGAGCAGCTATAGCCTTTCCACGAGCCAATAGTCCAGACACGTGGCTTCAGGGTTTCCACAACGTAGTGGCCTATAGTTATATACGCACCCTCCTTCTGTGATCACAATCATTCCTTTTCCTCACCGTCCCTCTTCACCAACGCGGAACAAGATATAAGTCAGGCCGACCTGTCTGCCTTGCTGTAAATAAATTTCTCACTCTCTATCTCTCCACGTCGGTGCTGCTTTATATATGCCAGCTGCAGAATGTGGCATCAACCAAACATAGCAGCTAGTGGAGCACCCCCGCTCTCCAGGCGCGGTATATACCTCCCCCCCCGCCCCACCCCATACCGTGCACTGAATCATTCGCGCCAACACCGCGACCAACGCTTCCTGGTGGACTACGTACAAAAGTGCCTGGAGATGTTCAGCAGCGGAGCCCTGGACTGAGGGCTCCCTAAACTAGCGGCGCCTTTGGACATTAATAAAGTTTTGATTCATTCAGTCTGCTGAAGCATAAGCTGGATGGCTGACAGTATCACACAGGCAAAGGGCAATGCATTCCACAACCAATGGCGTTATAAGGGCACCAAAAGAGCGATTTGTATAACCAGCAACATAGAATGAAAACAGGCATATATTGCCCCTAAATGTGAGGAGACCATAGACGTAAAACCACCGACTGTCACCCTGTGGGATCGGTGTTCGAATTCACACGGGCCACTAAGCATTTTATTGGTAATTGTTGCGGTTGCCGTTCTTTGAGAAATACACAGTTTGCAGTATACATACGTCTGTCCGCGCCTAACCTCTTTCACTCCTACTTGGATCACTGGATAGTCCACGGTCTAATGGGCAGAGAGGGCATCGGGCAACCGTGTTCGAAACCAACCTTTAGACCGACTTGGGTCACCAAATATGTGGCACTGGGTACGTGTCGATCTTTAATGAACCAAACACTTTTCACGCCAACTTGGGATCACTGTGTATGTGGCCCTTTTCAATGACAAAAACGAAATCCCGTAAAATTTATCCGGCGCTGGGCAGAATCAAACCCGAGTCACATATATTCAAACACTCTTGCCGGACTAAATGTTCCCAAACGCGACGCGCGCGGACTTCGCGGCGGCGCTGCCAGATGGCGCAGCGTGCCCAGAGGAGCCCGGCTGCAGCACACGCCTCGTAGATGACGCGTTTCGGCGGCGGCACTACGGTTCGTCGCTACTTTGCTTCAGTGCCAATCACATCAACGTAGCAGGCTAGAGCGCGCTAGCTCAGGCCGCCCTCTCTGCCTTCGTTCAAATAAATTCTGTCTCACGCCAACGCCGAAATTCACCGTGAGACGGTTTCTGTTGTGAGGGATTTCTGCGACGGTCACCGGCAGACATCAAGGCGACTAGGGAAGTGAGTAAATAAATCTTATCGCTGTAAACATTCGAAACAACGGGACAAAATATCACATAATGCAACAAAATGCCCGACAGAACACATTATTGCGCTATAGAGTGCGCGCCGTACAATCGGAACTTTGAACGCACTCCATAGGGAACTCAGCTCTGCAGTTCGACTAGTGGGCCTTCATCCATCAAATGTTTATTGTTTGTAAAGTACGTATCTATAACGACAGGCGGTTAACCACGGTGGCAGTAAAAGGTCTTTTCTGACGGCAACTAGATTATCTTAACCCTGTCGTGAAACTTGCAGGGGGCTCGTGCTTTTCAGAGCCCCCGTGGCGCCACGAACAGTGCTCGGCGCCTTAATTGCTAGCGAACGCAAACGTCTTTAAAAACTCGTGCATCCCATAGGAGGGCGCAACAGGTTCGCCACGCCAGCCGGAATCCATTGTCACTTAGCGAAACACGCAGTACCCTATAGAGAGTTGATACTATCAGAGAGACACTCGCTGATTTTGACATACGCGTATACCCTTATCTAAGCCGGCGTGAATGGGGTACTTGAAGTCCGGCCCCGATCCCATTGAATTAAGCGAACGTCACGCCTACACTTGGACACGTGCACTCAGGTCTGAAGAGCTGTCTCGACAAAAGTCGCCCCCACTCAACCATCAAACAAAGTACTCTTTGTTTTTCGCTGTCCTAGCACTGTGCCCAGTTGGCCCAGATCAAGTGCTTCTTTTTTCTTCGACAAGCGCACGTTTGGTGGCAGTGACGCGAACGCAAGATGATCAAGGCGGATACCAAATCTACAGACTATGAATACAAGAGGACGCAACAAATGAAACGCCATAGGTGTAAAGCGGAAAACCCAACCGAAGAAGTAACACCCGGGCTATAGTTGGTGCGCTTAAAGCGCGAAAGAACGTAACCTACAGAACAACAACAAAAAAGCAAGAAGAAAATGTACAACAACATCTTTCGTGTGTTTTCTCTTCAGAATGTTGCCTTCCGCCGAGCTGCTAAGCTACAAGTTACAATTCCATCCTCGTGAAACGTGCCCAAGCTATTCAGGAAACTAGGTCGCGCAAAATCACATATGCACAATGGGGAAGATAACATTCAGTCAGCCACGCTCAAAATGCTACAAGTTATCAACGTGGTCAGATAGAGCAGCAATATAACACGAAACGGCTTCGCTTTACCTCGACGTCGGCAACCTAAAATGATAACAAACGGTCAATTGTTCTCAGTCTCGGCATCTTAACCTCTCACATTGTAGAGGATTTCAGGCGGTGGATGACAGATAGACGAGAACGTTGTTTCACCTCTCAAGAACGTGATTATTTCTCTCTGGTTGCTCAGACTTTACGCTAATGCGCGCAGTTCACTTGCTGGCGGGGAAAATATATGTGCAATCAGGAACCACACTAATGACAAGCGAAAGCGTGACCTAGGGAAGAAACTATACCTAATTGCCTGCATTCAACATATTGTAGTGAGGAACGTGTACAACGTTCCATGTGCTCTGAAGAAGACGGCGTGGGTAGCTCTGCGCCACCCGCGCAGTTGGCGCGATACGAGAAGCCCCGTTCCTGGGCTTAAACTGTTTTTCTGCGGCCTTGCAGCACCGTGCAAAAATAAACCCGAGAGTGTCGCCGAGATCCTTCTGCAAGGCCGAAGAAAGCAACATCCCATCTGGCTGTGAGATTACGCTCGCGATTAAGCAAGGCGTCGAAAGCCGCCACGCATGCAAACGCTCAGGGTACGTAGCCGCATATAGGCGTAAGCTATAAGAACTTCATTACTTTAATTCTTTATCATAATTTGTACAGCCTCATTTCTTTTTTTTTCTATAGCAACCCCTAAAAAATTGTCGTCTAACATTGATTCACGCAATTCTATAGGCGCGGTGCCTGAGAGGGCTACTCGCACGGCGTTTCAATAAAGCGCGCGAACGTAAACGATCTCGGTTTCTCGTCCGTAAACCGGTGCATGGACCCGGGAACAAGTATACAACGGTGCCGCGTAACAGGAGTTGCGCTCCAGTTCAAAAGAAAAGCGCGTCTTCTTCTTTTCTCACGCTCGCAAACGTGCAGCCACGCTCACTGTAGACAAACGCGTGCATTGCTTCGCCCAGCGACGCGAAGCCCGCCTGAAAGCTTGCTCCACTGTCGAGCAGGCCTGGAAACAGGTTTTCAGTATCTTTCGAGAAGCAAAAGCGCGCGGCGCGCCTCGATACGCAGGCGGTCGTTTTTTCCGCACGTGGACGTCGATCTGGTTTTGCTTTCGTCGTTCCACTGGCCCCGATATTATCATTCTGAGACCCGAGCGGACAGGTAAAGCGAAATCAAGATTTGCCTTATATGATTTTTCAAAGAAGCGCCGAACCCGTGAATGGGCGCACGAAATCACAAGTGAGTAATTCGACCGGTGCGAACAGTATAAGATCAGCATCAGTATCAGATCAGTATCAGTATAAGAACAGTATAAGTCAGCAGACTCTCGCGGTCGCCACGGCGTATAATTCATTTCACAGCGGATACCGCCGTGTTTTCAAGACCAACTTCTTCACGATTTGCGCCGCGCCTTCGCCGTTGGATAAAGTACAGCAGCCCGATATGGCCTCCGAAATGCATGCGCAGACGCCACCGCTCTCGAAGTATAGCGTAGCGTGCGAAACCCCGCACAGATTACTCGTTTCGGTCCCGGCGTAGGCATTTGCGTGCGCCACTTATTTTTGCCATTTCTGCCTAGTGGTGGCAAGGGAACAAAAAAGACCGGACACTGAACTTCGGGTAACTTGAACCCTCTACTTGCCTATTGAGGCTTCACTTCAGTGCAGTCTGCAGGGTATTGCTACACATGGGGCCACTTTGCTGAAAGGAAGCACCTCATACGGCGGTATTCGGGCCTTGGTGGTTAATCGGCGCCGGCGAATCGAAGACCTCCTTATCGAGCAAATTTCTCCCGCGAGTGGATTCAAACCACGAAACGGCCGCTCCGGAGCAAGGTTAAATACTGAACAACCTCTCGCACTTCACCCGAAAGTACTCCAGTACTTCGTTTAGCCCTGACATTTACTTGGGACCAAAGTCCCAAGTAAATGTTTGGCTCAATAAAGTCACTTAAAACAACAACGCTACCACGTTCGACGGAACGTTAGAAGCGCCACGTTCCGTCAGGGGAAACAACGGTTTATTTACGCGTGTGCATTATTTATCTTCTTCCGGTGGTCGTTTCTCCCCGGATAAACACTGTTGCAAAGTTATCGCTCGGCGGCGCAAGACGCGCCTTCGCGTATATCAGAACGCTCTGGAATGTTGTCGCCGATTCTACAAAAAAAAAAAAAAAAAAAAAAAAACGACCCGTCTAATCCGATTACGTGCGCGAATCGAATAGTGACGTAGTACATACTGGAACGCTCACCAGCGATTACGCTCGAATGTACCGTGATTCACGTATGAAAAGCCGACGCACTTGGTCCGTAGGTCATATTTAAAAGGCCGACGATCGTGCTCACCACTATCGTTTGTCTTTGAATGCTACTTGTTTTCCTGGGTTAAAGTTCGCCCAATAAATAGTCACGTTCATCACTCAGGCCTTTGGCAGTGTATATTCTTTCAGCGTCACGACAAACGTAACGCTATTATTCTCTTCAAGTGTGCCACAAATAATTAAGCGATAACGCATATGCTCTGACTCGGTGATTTATTGCTTTTTTTTCATTCCTTTGATTTTTTTCCTCTTTGTTACGATCTAAAAAAAAAAAAACACGAGATATGATTCACTGCGCACAAAGTCGATATTTAATTACTCTGCAGCTATGAGGACTCTCTCGAAAACGCACAGGACATCGTCCTGTCACCTTGACGTCCTTTCAACAGAGTCTGCGACATTTTGGACTAAAATTGTATAACATTTACGCAGTTATCGACAGTGCATTCTATAGAATTCGTGACTACCTATAGCGCGAATTTTACGCCGTATTTATTACAATGTAAAAGGGTGTATGTAAATAAAAAGAAATTAATTTTATCCGGTAGCTCATTGGTTAGCGCGTCCATACCATATAGCCCAACTGTAAATTTCGCTGGGACAGGAGTTTGATACCCGGTCGCGGTGGTGGGTGACGATGTGGAAGAAAAAAAATTTGCTGAAAAAAAGAAACGATTTTCTTTCTCAAGCAACTGAAATACTGGTATCTGCACCAAAGCCGTGCAGGTGACCTGCACGGCTTGTTTTACGTTTTGGTTTGTTTACGTGTTTCTGTTTCGAAACATCCACGCTTGTTAATTGAATTAGTAAGCCAATGTTTACTGCAAGCTATGCAGCCGCTTAAAGCACGAACCTTATTTCGCGTGGTTGTCTAATACTTTGCTATCGCTATCAATGGTTCACCTTCCGTGCCAAAGTGCGACTTTCTTTTTTAACAACAGTACAGCGACGGCAAGATAGAAGTTGAAGTGCTAAGTAGTTTATTCTTCATTACATAAAAGAGCACAAAAGGGAGGGCACCAAACTTGACCTGTGTAAGTAAAAGTTCAACGGCGATAATGCGGCGATGTAAATTCGCGCAGGAGACCCTAAGCACCTTTGTGTTGCATGTTGATTTTGATTCCTTTTTCAACATGGCACATACCCATGAACGAGACGAACTGCCGCACAAATGAATTTATAGATTACAAAATTTTGCAAAAATCAAGAAATGATCCTACTTGATGAGAACATATTGAGAAATTGTGAAGCGTTCTCATGTGTTCTCATGTGGCACCTGTCGTCGTTGTCGTCACCTGCATCGCAAAGAGAGCGCCCTTCGTGGTTTGTATTTTTTTATAGTCAAGTGAAATAATGGGATATGCAAATGAGTGAAAGCTAGACAAAAGTCCTGAAACAAAACTCAGCGAACAAAGACACTCGGAGCATTGTAGAACACAGACACGAATTGCGGAAAAGAAGCGAAGGTGGCATTTTACGCACCTCGCGTAAAAAAAGCGCACTTCGAGAAAGAGAAAGGATAGAGAAGCGCGTGAACTTGGAGCTCGTTCGTTGGAGCTGGCTGGACAGGATTCGCCAGCAGTTTATCCTAGCGCTGCATCCGCGAGTGCCGAACCTCCTAGCGCTTCTTCCAAGCTACGTCGCTTCCAGCCAGCCTCCATTCGCCAGCACAAAAGCGGACAACGGAGTCTCGAAGCAATGAACCGTGAGCAGGGCGACATCGGTGAGCCTCTGAACTCCGGCCCGAAGTCTTCGGGTAATGCTCCAGCGAGTACCCAAACGCCGACCCTTGCGCTACTGCGGAGGCGCCTCTTCCCCCCGTCTCCCAAGGAGGAGAACTTTGACGTCCGCCGTGCCGTGATCTCCTGGTCGAGCGAGCAGCTCAACCGCGCAGAGCCGTGGTCACGTTTCGCGGACACCGCGAAATTTTCGGTTCCCAAGTCGCTCCGGGAGGTCTCCATCCGGATCCAATCGAACGTGGACCGCTTCCGCGGCAACTACGGCGTTCTTTTCGTCGTCGTCCTGGCGTGCAGCGTCGCGTCCAGCGTGGAGCTCGTGGCGAGCTTAGCGGCGGTGGCTGCAGCGTGCGCCGCGCTCAAGCTGCATCGCGACGACGAGACTGCGGCCGTGTGGGGCACGAGGCTGGCGCTCGGCAAGAGCCAGAGGCTAGCCGCGGCGGCGTTGGTGGCGTTGCCCCTTCTGTACGCCGCTGACCTGTGGTCCGCCGTCACGTGGTCCGTTGGGGTCACCGTGGCCATCGGCACGCTCCACGCCGCTCTGTATGCCGGGCTTGGCGGCGCCCCCAGCAAGTTCGCCAAAAACCTGCCGGACATTCCCGAGGGAGGTGAAGGGTCACCTTGAACGGTGGTGAGCTGAACGTCTATCCTGGGCAATCTGTCGGCTGCGGACACTGCTTTTGGCACGGGTAACGCCACGAGTTATTGAAATAAAGTGCTATCAGTTATTTCAAGCGACTTTCAGGCTTTATCATTGCGATACAATTACACGAACTCTCGGAGCGCTGAAAGGCCGGTGGCCGCCGCCGTTGTTCTGCTGTCCCGCTGACGGTAAATGTGCGGCTCTCGCGTCTGGAGGGTCTACACGGATGTGGACTGCGTTTAGCTGCGAAAACGACGAAGTAAAGGGGACGCACCGTCAACGTTACCATAATATCGCCTAGGTGGCAGAGCAAGGGCGGCATTATACACCTCCTCCCGCTCCTGTTTGTTCTGCTCCTAAGTAAATTGCGGGGTATTACGAGCCAAAACCACGGTACGGTTATGAGACACGTAGTGAGGCACGCGATCACGACGTAAGGAAGGCCTATTCCTTCACCTACATTGGCTCACGAGCAATCAGATGGAAGAGCTCTGAGAGTACACGCACCTATACACCCGACGACAACTTTCTGTAGCAATACAGCCAAAGCTACGCGTGCGGAGCTTCTGCTCTTGTGTTATTACGCCAAGTAGTGACGACGTTCTGCTGGCAGTTTACAGGACCAGCAAAACCAGACACGGGCACCAAAAAAACTAAACTAGGAACAGCAAGTAACGGAAATCCTTATCATTAGCAAACTTTTTTATTTGTTTTTAGTGTTATGAAATTAACCTTGAAAAGAAGCTGAATTTTATTGAAAGGTCCGGCGAGTTAATCAGGGATTGGGCGAATATCCCCGCCTAGCGACGGCCATAAGCCGTTGAGCTCTGGCGGCTTCCTTGGCGGCGTCCCCGTCTGGAACACCCCCCTCCGCCCCCCGACCTTGTTCGCACTCGCATAACATGTGTTTTAGCTAGGGTTGCGCTGACCTGATAAAACTTACATTGGCTTGACGAATAAAGCTGAAAAACAAATTAATAATCCTTACTATTTGTTTTAGGCTATGTAGCTTCTGAAAGTTGCTTGCATTCGCGGATGCCCAGTAAAAAAGAAATATATGTGCTTCAGCTTCGTAACCAAGGCTGCGCTGCCACAGAAAGTTGTTCCCGTGTATAGAAAATACCTTCCTAGGAATTACCGTCAAGTGTCAATCATGAGTTATGGGGTCCTATAACGTAAAGCTATTCCGAACTTTTCTATTCCTACTCTGCAATCAGCCCTCCACGATTGGTCAAAACTTTTTTGGGCCACCCCCACTAAATCTGTCTGTCCCGCGGCGTCACGAAAACCGTGATAGCTCCGCATCTGATATGACGTGTACACACTGATTATGCATGATTTGGTCGAACAAAAGAAAAACAGTTATTTCAATTCGACCCCTTTTCGCCATTAGTTCTCGGCTATTGGTCAACTGTTTTCGGTCTGCACTCACTTCACCTGCCCGTCACGCGACGTCACAAAACCTCAAAAACTCACGCGTCAAAGTGACGTGTACGCGATAAAGATGCATTAATGTGCCGAACAAAACTGAATTTTCTTCTGAATAGACGCAGGCTACCCCGTTCCGAAAGGAATAAAAGATGGCTGCCACTGATCGCTCAGGTACTGGCGACTCACACCTGCCGGAGAGCATGGGTTTAATTGCACATAATAAAACTTTTTGCGTGGCCGTATAACGTTTTCGAGCACTTTCGGCACGCTTACAACCTCGTTCTGCCAAATCTACCGACGTTTTGGCAGAGTGCACAGAACTCAAGACCCCCCCCCTCCTCCCCTTCCCACCAACACCCCCAATCCCCAACCCCTTGAGCGATGGGAGACCTTGTTATCCAGCCCCGCCCTACCGATTCAGCTCGCACTAACGGACAGGGGCCAGGAGCTGCTGCGAACATATGGGTCGCGTAACTAGAGAACCACCCCGTCTGGTGCCTGCGTGCGCCACCGATTTCTCTCGGGCCATCATCATGCCAAATCATCTTTGCTGAGGATCCATTTCAGCGTCATTCTTAAGCTTCCGTTGCATGCCGCCGCGATTTTCGACGAACCACCGCAAGCTAAGTAAGGCAAAGCAGACCAACCGCAGACGCCGGCACCACCCGCTTGATCCCGTTATCGATTTTCAGTACAGTGGCTCGGCCCCATAGAATCCCTCTCCACTTGAGCGTGCTCCTCGCTTCTTGTGAGCCAATTAGATAAGACAAGCCGTTCATTGTTGGCAATGTTATTCCTTTTTCAAGCAAACAGAAGTGACATCCTATGAACGAGGAGAGCTTTTGATTGGTCTCTTCGGACAACCTCGTGGGTCACCCACCGCCCGATCCTTGCGTCGGCGATTACGCAAATTTGACGTCAGGAGATTGGAATAAAAACGTATTGGAATTGTTTTACGTTAAAGGGCCCGTGACCTCTTCAGACGACGGGTGGCACTGTCATCGTCTTGACCGAGTCAATCTAGAGTGTCGAGAGAAGAAGCAGTCTAGAACACTGCAGAGGTTGGTCGTCCCACGAGGTATTTATGAGACAGAAAGAATATCCACGCTTGTATTTGCTGTGCGATTATTTGCACTCGAATTTCGTTTAACCATTGTTGACTAACGAGCTCCGCGGCTTTGTCCTACGTACTCTGAAGCATCGCCCCTAATTAGCGCTGTTTGACACAATTCCAAGGAAACGCAAAAAAAAAAAAACATATGCATCATCTCTACGAAAGGTCTGTACAATCTGCAGGCACTTTGGAACGTGCCATTCCTTTGTGGCGTTTTTATTAAGAAATCGATTTGTTTGTGAAATTGGCTTATTGCCCATCTTGTTATAACTCATCAGTGCATCCTTTGTGGGGGAGCCTGTGAATATACAGCTGCTGATCTTTCCAGTTACATCCAAACAAATAGAAAAACACTAACCATGTAAAGCGAATACTACTTAGTTAACGACGTTGCTTGCAAAGCGGGCAGAGAAACAACTGTGCTAGGTAATACAATTAACCAAGCCCCATAACTGAAATTAAAACGAGAAACTCGGATGTTCTTCTAATGTATCGTCTTTTTTTTTTTTTCGTTGAATGCTACTAATTGCGCAAAGCTCGACCTTACCAAGCAAGCAGTTTCGGTCAGCGTAAGTGTCTTGCTTTCATTCTCTCCCTAGCAGCTAGTTTCACATGCCTTTTTCAAAATCGCTGCCGCGCAACTCCCAATTGCAAACCTTCAACTCTATTCCTATGGCAAAAGTATCGCAAGTAAAACCTTTACGGTCTCGTATAAACAAAAACAAACAAAAAAGAACGAACAACTGTCGCCGATGTATTCGCCTACTTTGCAGTGTTCCACTTTGCTGCCTGACGTATGCAACAAAAAAAAATGTTCTCAGCTTCGCGAGTTAATGCACATACATCCTCGCCCTTAGCTTTCACTGACGTCAAGCGATCGTTACTCCTCCGCCTGACGCGTCCTCGCGTGGGCTACGGGCCAAGTGATAACCGCGCGAGAGGCTCCACCGTGACGCTCCCTTCACAACTTCAAGTGCTCAGCGACGCTTATCAGTGCCCTCCAACAGGCGCATCATTTAAAACCCTCCGCCCGGAGAGCATCCATACGGGCTCAAAGGAAAGCATGCCGCACCGTTCGGAGGAAATACGCGACGACCCCTCAGTAGCCGTGCCGCAGGAAGGGCAAACACTCGTACAAGATACGCTACCAACCACAGCCGCATCTGTGTGTCGACCTACACAGCACCCGTCTCCTTGGACGCACTGTAGTAGAAACACTTGAGACTGCGTGAAAGTTCGAAGCTGGGCTGCTTGGGTTGGCGAGCACAACGTGGTGAGCACAACGCCGAGGACGGGACAAGAAATACGCTAACGGGACGGCTAGAGATCGTCGTTCTGTTGACTGCGCTGCACTTTTCGCACTGTACGGCCAAAAATGAATGAAACTGACAAACATGTGCGCAAAATTTCGGCCAGTTATTATACGCGGGTTCACTTCAAATATATAGGACACGATAGAGTGACAGAAGGTAAGTATACCAAGCACGAAATGAAAGGGGAAAAATGGAAGTCATATAAGCACATCTGATTTCGCAAGCACGGCTTGATCATATATGCGTCCATGAATTTAAAAGCTGCCTTTCCCAGTGCCACAGAAGGTGTGCTCACGTGGTTTCCCGATTCATTCTTTTAAACACGAAATAAGCTTTATTTCACGCGTTTCTTTAAAGCTGCAGCGAGCCAACTATATAGAGCCTTGGTTTTTTTGTTTTTTTTTTCGAAATTATGCTTGCAACAACGTCTTGCGTAGTGTGCCGCTAAATTCTCCGGTGACTATTTCGGTCGCATATCTGCGCCCGGTACTACAATATCGTGCGAACAATAAACATTTGAAAGTTCATTCATTTTGCCCTTTGTGTGAAAAGTGCAGTGCAGTAAGGAGAACGATGTCATACCAGCGTATAGCCCCAGCCTTATAGGACAGAGATGCTGCTTGCTCCAATCCTGGAGGTCGCGGGTTCGACTGTCTGCTGTGGCGGTCTGGAAAAACGCTCAAAGTAATGGGCCTCGATTGCACGTTAAAGAGCGCCAAAGCGCGTCGGTTAATCTGGAACGTACCGCTAGGGAGTGTTCTAACTTTGTTGCTTTGGGAAGCCACCAAGGTGCGTGAATCGACCAATAAATAGGAAAAATTAAGTTTGACATGTGCGAAGAGTCTGAAGAGTTAGTTAAGCAAGGAGGAAAGGTTAGCCATGGTGTAAGAACCGGTTGGGTATCTTGCTCTGTAGACAGGAGGTTTAAAAAAACACACGAATATTTATTAATGAAAGAGGCCGAAACGTGGTTATAAGGTAACGCTAATTGATATTCAGAGGTATGGAAATTCGGTGAGCAACATGATTCGCATAGCCTACGGTTTATCGGAATGAGTGCCGAGCATATAGGAAACGTACAATCGATGCCGCCACAGCGATAGCTGGATTTATGAGACTGTGGGAATAAGTTTGCGAATGTAGGGGGTTCTGTTGTCAGCAGGGAGTGGATAATTGAATATGTGTGGGAGAGGATTTCCCTGAAATTATTATTATTATTATTATTATTATTATTATTATTATTATTATTATTATTATTATTATTATTATTATTATTATTATTATTATTATTATTATTATTATTATTATTATTATTGTGATCATGACTACCGTTTTCTCTTTGTTTTGCAAGTTAGCACCGGTTCATGGGAAGTCGTACCGAACACTGAAGTTTATCTGTCGTTACCCAAAAAAAGAAGAGGACTGAGAACATCTGGATGAAATGGTGGACGTGGAAAACCGATTACTCATGATCCGTGACTTTAGAGGGCGCCGTTCGTTAAACCACTCGCCCGTGGCTTAACAGAGTGGCGATTTGGGCGAGTTGGAACAGTCCAGTCATGACGTCGGTCTGCGCACTACTCAAACTAAGGGAGAAAGAAAAAAACAATAATGTAACGATTACGTTTCGTCCTCGTTACATTTCTTTCTTTTTTTTTTTTGTACATTATGTTGCGCAGTGCGTCGGCCCCCATCACGGACGTCCATGGCACCGACTTTCTTTCTCTATACGCAGATATTTTCTCGTACAAACAAGAAATAACATTAGTACGAACGCAAAAAAACAAACCCGCATAGTAACGCGCGCTGACAAAATGGAGGTTGAAATGGCTGATATGCATGCACTATACCTTTGCGGCCCTGCCGCGTCCGGCCTCTCGTGCGACAAGTGCAAAGCGATCCGAAGCGACGCCTTATTGACGCGCCAAAAAAAAAAAAACCAGAAAACGACGGAAGCCAACGGATACCACGAGGAGTGAGGGTAAGTCTTTGCCTAGTGTTATTTGTAATGTGTCCCAGTAATAGGAAGCCAAAGGGCAGAAAGTAAAACAAATGCGTCAGCACTTCGGCTTTATCGGAAATCTAAGCTTTTGTTCGGATAAAAGTCCTAATAGAGGTCTGCAGCAACATTTGTGTAATATTTGACTCGTGCAGTTTAACGACTTCATGGCCTAACGCATCTGACGCGTCCGTTCTGTTGCAGCGCCTTCTTGAGCCAAGAATGCGTTCACAGGAATACTTGCCGATTGCGTACTCGAAAATAAATTGAGCGAGGCTAAATGAGATAGAGAGACAAAAAAAAAAAAAAAGACGACGAGGAGTGGACGAAAAGGCAGACCTACGCTGGTAACAAAACGACCGAAAGGCACGCACGCTGATAAAAGTTTATCTGGCTTTCCTTCTTTTATTTCTTGATGGCTGGAAGGGGCGCAATTTCGCTTAGCACTTTGTGCGTACCTCATACGAAATGCGCTAGCAAGGCGCCCCAGTTTAACGCCGATAGTGCTCGCATCGGCTTCAACGTACGTCTCTCGGAAAACGCGCGTGCGCCGACTCTTGCATCATTTCAGCCTGACTATCGTGAACACCGCGTGTGCGATCGAGGTCGTTGGGGACGTATAGCGCCGCCCTCCTTTTCATTAGATTTCTATAGATGCCCGATGTGGTTGCGTAATTATTTTGTTTGTCTTTATCTTAATTTAGTCGTCCGCGCGAGCGCTCGGTGGCCAGGTTTGTTTGTTGTTCTTAATATGGCAATATCATGGGAAGCCGAACGCTATCGCTCAGGCTCGGCCATATGCAGCACGTCGAAGAGCGAGGTTAAAGAAGGCGGGGATGTCAGACCTGCCCCATGTAGGGCTTACTTCTTCAGATGGGCTGATAGAAATGACACTGCGAGGAAAAGTTGCTTGAAAAATAAACGCACCATAGCCAGGCCAATATATTAAAAAAAATGTGCAAGAAAATTCTGCGATTATTGCCAATGTAAGCGAAGAGAACGAACTTTATTTCTTGAAAGCCAAGTCCGACCACCGACGATTGACCGCCGACCATCGGGCACCGACCAACCACTAAAACGGCCGAAAGAAGCAAAGAAAGATATCGTTCATAGCAGCAGAACAGTGAGCCACAGTGGCCGGACCTGTGGCTTCTAAACCACGGGTTAAGCAATAGGGTTGCTCACCGACGACATAAGGCTTCAAGCCTGTACGCGCAACAACTTCCAGAGCCCGGCAGCCCATGTACTCTCTGCTTTCACGATGATCGAACGTTGGTTAGCTATACGCGTTAGACGAGTTACGTACATGTTTGGGTCTGGTATACATGGGAGAAAAGCGGGTCCGCTGAGAACCGCGGCTGAAACATGGAAGGCAAGAGACAGAGATGAGATACGGCAGCCACGGCGTCCTTGGCTCGTTTGCCAAGCGGGACGAAGCCAAACAGTCCAAGAAAGATGACGGCCGGAGCTCTCGCTTTCGAACAGAGCGCGTCATGCCCTTCACGCAATGGCGTATGATACGGAGGGTGTCTTTTCTGTTCTTTTATTGGCTGTCGTTTCTTTCCGCCTTCCGATCTCCGAGCGCCACATCCTCGTTGCCGCGAGTTAATTGTTGAGGAACGACTACGTCGTTCCGTGGGCTCTGCTATCTTGCTTCACTAACCCAACTTCCCCGTCCCCTCGAACACCCATCACAATTTAATTTCTCTTTTTGCTTACTGGTCCGGTTGGTTGGCTCATGAACAATCCGATTAGGAGCAATGAAAGAGAACACGGGTGTTTCTTTTTTAATGCTACCATTTTGTTCAGACTGTCGTGTGTCACCAATGCTGCAGCAAGCTGAATTTTCATTTGGCTTATCGCGTCGTCTGAAGCAGGGAGGCATTTTCGGTCACGAGGCTGCCTCAGCGCGATTTACACCTGCAGAAAAAAATATATTATTAATTTTGTAATCATTATTGCGCCAGCCATTTTCCCGGCATCGAATGATGAATTAAAAAATATCGCGAAGCCCAGTCTCCGCACGGTGTTCGTAAACAAAAGCGCTGGTGCAGTTAGTGCAGCTACGCAAGTTGGCGCCCGGTTTTGATAAAAACACGCATGGCTGAAGTGATAATGCGGCGATAGGGAAACAAGCGAAAACGGAGGCTAGTTGGCTGCACGTTGTACAGAACGGTTCACAATTAAATGGAGCACCTCATTGCTAATTAGTATTGAAACGAGCATAACTTGAACGCATCAAGATCTTTACAGGGAAAAGTGCTTAGCGTGACGCGTTAGTTAGATGTACGCGTATACTGGGAGGAAAACATTATTGTCAGGGCTTTCGTGTCAAAACTGAGTTTTAATCAGCCCCGAAATGCTAACTTGGTATTTCCATTAACAATGGGCCGTATTGTACGTCGTGTCGTAAATCTCTTTTCCGTCCTTCTCTACTTTTTGCGCTGAGGTTTCAGCATGATCTTGATCTTTAGGTGCGCCGTCTTAAAATGCAAAACTCCACAAATAAAAGCGCGGTTTGCGTGTGCCTCTTACAAAATGCGTACTTATTTTGCCTTTCTGTCGACTCTTTTGCTGCCTTCAACAGACTTTCCATTGAGAAGCAATCGATTATCAGGCATAATATTTTGCAACAGACGATTCCTACTTTTCCTTGTAAGGTTTTGTAGTTCCGCAAAGCGCGTGCTAAAACGTCAAGAATTTCATTGCTGTCCCCTTAGGAGTGCTTTACGGAGACCTTAAGTCTATCTACATCTACTGGACTTACAGTCTGCGTCACCCTTGTGTAGATCGCGGGAACGGCGCCCTCCGGGGCGCTCAGGAGCCAGCCAGCGACGTCTAACGGTAGTTTCTGGGCCCAAACGTGCCTAGCAGCTACCGTTAGACGTCACTGGCTGCCTCCGGAGCACCGCGGAGGCCGCCATTCCCGCGCTCTACACAAGGGTGACGCAGAGTGTACAATACGTATAGTATGAATCACTCGCTACCTATGTGCGGAGGCGTGTACGTGTACTGTTCACTCATGATATGAATCAAGAGATGAAAGCACCATGAGTGCCGCTGTCTTGACTGGTCTTGTCTTGTGTTGACTACTCAGGAGTGATACCTACACACTGTTTGCTGCAGGAATACTAGCTGTCTTAAAGACGATTTCATCTGCAGCGAAGAAACTACGCCAGTTCGTGTCGTTAATATGCGCGCAGTGTTACTATACATGGCCCGCCAATGGGAAATATGTGTGCACAGTTTACGGTCAGCTTAAAAAAAAAGAATTATGGGGTTTTACGAGCCAAAACCACGATCTGATTATGAGACACGCCGTAGCGGGGGACTCAGGAATAATTTGGACCACCTGGGGTTCTTTAACGTGCACCTAAATATAAGTACGAGGGTGTTTTTGCATGTCTCTCCCATCGAAATGCGGGCGCCGTGACCGGAATTCAGTACCGCGGCCTCGTGCTTAGCAGCCCAACACCCCACCCACTAAGCAACCACGGCGTGTGTCAGCCTACATACGGCGAAATATACAGGCGTGATTGACAAATCCAGCAGTGCACAGGAGGAAAACACACCAGTTCAATAAATGAGGATAAATTAGAGAAGTTAATTATATGAGGACTCTTTTCATTTTCTCGGCAAATAAAAAAAAATGTTGGAATAATAGAACATTCCGGCAATTCTGTAACGCGCAGCTGTGAGCGTTGCGCCCAGACCGAGTACCACGATGGCATTCGCGGAGCTGACTGGGAAGCATGCGCGTCTCTGCGGTGCTAAAGATAACGGTAAATGTAAGACGTAACTTTACGCTAGAACGTTCTTTTAGCAGCGTCCCAACGTCGCATAAATACCATTCGTGTTACATTGCAGATTCAGAGGCATTAATTCCCACCCAAGTGCTTTGAGCAAGAAAAACATACCAAAGTTGATATGTTGAGTTTTTGTTTGCTTAAGAATACAATGACATCTCTCTCTCTCTCTCTCTCTCTTACCAGTAAATGATTACTAGTCACCGCGGAATCTGTGGCCTTACAGATATATCTACAGTGCTGAAATTTGAAGGCGACGTCGCCACACACATTTCCCATTTACGTCGTCTTCCGTCACACAAGCCCTCAGCGCTCGTCAAAGGTTGTGTCTGGTATTCCACGTACACAATTGTAGCCAACACCGATGCAAACTTTTATTTACTTTCGTGGCTCCTTATGGCGACGCGATCATGCATAACCCATGCATAAGAGTATATACCCAGCGTTCTCTAGTACACGCAGCGCGCGTGAAGTGAAAGCAATCATTAGCCACGCCCTTTACGTCACATCGCGACGACATCGTCAGTCGGCACCCGGAACACTCGGCAGGGAACCGGCACGCACGGACAGTGGCAAACAAGCCGATCCTCAGAGTTGGCTCTCTGTACGGGACAAGAGAACAATGGTTTCTACAGTCACTATCATCGGCAGCCTACTTTGCCCCAGATATACGATGCGGGCTGCTCGACCCTCTGAAAAGAGAAGGTATGGGGGGGAGAGAGATAGAGATACCACGTTCCACGGATTACTTTTTCTGACGGTCGCGCTCAAAGAAAGCAGCTAGCTTGAGCCCCGGACATGGTCGCGCATTGAAGAGCCTATGCTACATAGACAGGCTCTTCTCCCTCTCTCTTTCTCCATCTCTCTCCCCCCATTCCAGTTCGCGCGAACGGCTGTCTGACCGAGTAAATAAACGAGGTATATCGAGTAACCCCGTGGCCCGTGCTTAAACCAAAATAACAACGTGAATTTTGTTAAAGCAAGAAATGCATGCGTTGGTACTAGAATATACATGTGTTACGTACAAGGCACCGAAAATACATCTAAAATGCACCGTGATCGCAACCTTAAGAGTTCATTTTCTGCTGACCGGTGTTTCTTTCCATTTCCATTACTTCTCCGGCCTAAAACTAGTGTTGGGCTTCTTCGTTTACAGTACAATTTGAATCACACTTGCCCAGAGGGGTCAAGTAGCCGGCTGTGGACTGTGGGAGCGTCCAGAGCCGCTAATTCGCTAGGTACCAGATCTGTTTGTTGTGTAAGCATGCACCGAGCATGCAGCATGAGCATTCGTGGTCGTATTGCGGCGTTTGCCTGTGAGTTTCCTTCGCAAGAGATGGCGACCAAGGCAGCCGACCGTCCGCTCTGCAGGTAAGTGTGATTTCACACTGTAGTACACGCTATACGGCAGATTTTCGAACGCCCTAACGAGGACAGCCCTGACGAAAGTCGCCATGCCACGGTGCCACATCGATCGTAGCTCGACGGAATGGCGGCGATGTGGAAAGGGGGTATAGACGACGAGACGCGATATCCGGCCGGTCTCAGATCCCGAGGCGCCTTCATCGCCTCGGCGTGAGAACTAGACATCGGGAAACCAGAGCGCGCTCACGTGACCTTAGCCGACGACTGGGAAAAATGCCGACAAAGCCAGGCCTGCAGACGCATGCAGACCTCGTGTGTTGGTGTCGCGCTTTCGACGTCCAGGGCCAGTTCGCCGTGCGGCTAATTATGCTCTCCACGCAGAGACGCGAAGTGCGGCTGCACGTAATTACGGTTTCACCGGTGGTCGATTCGCAATGTGTACCACAAGGCGTTTGAACCCGCCACCTCCCAGCTTCGAAGTTACACTTTCACCTGTCGTAATATGTAGAGCGACGGATTACTGCACATAGCGACGGGATCGATGGTGATTCGCTGGTGTCACAACGTGTTGATTTAAAGTGTCGCCGCGGCGTGTGAAAGACTAAGCTTTTTCAGGGGGCTTGTAAAAGGCGTGGCTATAACATAACCCCCTTGAGGAGGCGGGGCTCCTCAGGCTTTCCATGGCGGATTTCCTTCTGGTCACGCGCAATCGCACCAACTCTACGAACCATCTTGTCAGCGCGCTCTGCGACTGGCCATGACGTGAAAGTGAACTTATTAATTGATTCTATTGAATAAGCAAAATAAAACGCGTGCTAAGCATGACCGACGAGAGGTTTCTGTACAATCGGCGCAAGCTGAGCGTAGTAGTAGTAGTAGTACTAGTAGTAGTAGTAGTAGTAGTAGTAGTAGTAGTAGTAGTAGTAGTAGTAGTAGTAGTAGTAATAGTAGTAGTAGTAGTAGTAGTAGTAGTAGTAGTAGTAGTAGTAGTAATCGTCCCCATCATCGTCGCGCACGATCAGCGCAATTAGGTTCCTTTTAAGACAAGGGCATCCGCCTAAATTCGCCAAACACTACAGTTCGGCACTGACGGGACTAACATACTACACGTAATAACAGCAAGATGCAAAAGGGATGTTCTACACACCGAAGCCCCGTAACGCAAGTAAGAGTTGTAGCTGTGAATTTCGTAATCTCACCCACGTATTTGATTCTTTGAAGCCCCCGCGACTCCGGTCTCGTTAGTCGCCCAAGGCGGTCAAGAATTACAAGTTCCTTAGCGAGGTGTCGAGTGGGCGCACGGGGGGACTGTGTCGGAGAATGTGTCGGAGGAGGAGGGGTCGACCATGGTGACTGTGCAGCCCAGCAATGTGGCAACCGTGCACACGGCCGGCGAGCGCTGACGATTCGTGGGACCCCAAGCCACTCCATTTATGTGGTGGACCGAAGACGCGGATGTATGTAGTTAGGAAGACAGAGAGGTTTGACGGGGCCTTGTGTGTGTGTGTGTGTAGGCACCCACTAGCTGGCGCGCGTTTCGTAAGCGATCCATGCGTGCGCACACTACGCAATGTGACGCACAAACAGGATGTTGAGGGAGAGATTGTCGAGTGCGGTTCCTCGTCGCATAACAACGAGGATGACGTCACTGTGCGCACATTTACAGATGCTTGGCTCATCTAGTTCTTCACGCCGCGCAAGCTTGATTAGTGGGGGAAACCCTTATATAGCTGCAGTCTTTCGGTGGAAAGTCCCGACAGCGGTAACTTCCTCCGTCTCTTCCCTTCGAGCCCGCGAGAGAACAGATAAAAAGATTAGAAGAGGAGCGGACAAGTTATGTAAAAAATTAGAATGCAAAGAAACGTGAAGCAATTCGCGTCATAACGTCATCGCTGTGAGCAGAAAGGACCAGTTAAGTTCACTGGGAATGATCTAGTGGCAATTTAGTGTATAGCAGGTAACGCTACAAACACGAGGAAAATTACTGAAGGCAGTACAGTGCATGTCTGAGCGAAAGATTTTCCACGAACCGAAAAAGTAATTGATGGGGTTTCACGACCTAAAAGCTACGCGTGAGCCATTAAAAACACGGCGCAGTGGAGGACGCGTTTCAGCGCGCCGAAGCATAGCTTTGTAATGGATGCAGGAAGAATATTTAAGCCTTTTCAAGTTCTTCACATTCCGAGCAGCTCAGAATGTGCAGCTGTCGTGGCTTGGGTGTCGTTTTCTGTCACGCAACCCCATCAAGTATCCTTCGTTTCTTGGTAAACAGTTCGCTCAGACATGCGGTCTACTGCCTGTCAGTCTTTTTCTTCGAGTTTAATGTCCCCCGCTACCGCTAATTTGGCCGTGGTTCGCAGTAAACTTCATTGGTCATTTCTGCTTGTAGTGATGGCGTTGTGACGCGTTGTATTTTACGTGCATTTCCATTGTAATTAATACGCAAGTCGTTCGCTGCTATTTTATCCTGTCTGTATGTTTTCTTGCGGGCCCAAAGAGAAAGGGCATTTTTTTTTTGTTTCAAAGATACGTTCGTTTATCGTATGTTATTCTGGTTTTCTTTGTTCTAAAACTAATAAAATGTATTTAGTGCTATTATTATAATTGATACATATATAAGTGTTGCATATATTTGCGAGTGTTGCATGTTCTTTATTTGTGTTACGCTTCCTTATATTTATTGTTGTTTCTTGTGTTCAGTGTATGTCAGACTCTATGTGTGTTGGACCAACACTTTGTGTACGCAGTGCCCCCCCCCCCCATACTCATTGCCTCCCCTGAGGCCTGGGCATTTCTATATAAATAAATAAATAAATAAATAAATAAATAAATAAATAAATAAACCTGGAATTCTCATCTAAGGTCTGAGGGTTTCCCCTCATAATGAATGTTTGACACCTTGAGGAACTATAGATGTGCCCAGCAGCGATATCTGTATGCATAATTCATTCGATGGCGTAATCTTCGTCAGCGCGTAAGTCATATTGCATAGTGTGCACGGTTTACTTCCATTTCATTACCCTCAAAAGAGCTCAATTATCTATGTTCGCGCTGAACGTGTACATGTCTGTGAATACGTGAGTAAAAAAACTGCTAACGTGTGGTTCTCAGTTTATTTCTCGTTCATATTTACCGCAATTTTACACGTGTTGTATATGACGTTTCGAGGGTGTACATATAGCGACGAGAACGGGAAATAAATCTGTTGTTGAAAGTTAGCGCAGTGTGTGTCAGATGTGCCTTTCTGTTGTCCTTGTTCAGCTTGCGCTACAGCAAAATATGTTTCTGCTGAATCCATGAGACTTCGTTACGAGCCGGCTCCATTTGCAATTGCAACGCGCGTCCGAAGTCGAGTAATCGGAATTACAATTAGTGAAGCAATGGTGATAACTAAACACTGCGATTTGTCGCGCAAGAGACGTCTGTCATCGTCGGGTATAACCCACTCGCAGAAACGGATTCGTCATCCTACGAGACACAGACAACTTAATAGCAATGTGTAAAGAATATTTTTTTAATAATCATAAGCGCGGGTGGTTAGTGCGAAACTACGGCGAATATATCGTGCACTTCACAATGTGCAGCCGTACTGCTCGTCTAACCGCAGGTGCCTGGCTTTTACGCGTTCTCGAGGCCCTGGACATAAGCCAGGTAAAGCGCTGTTTCCACGCGTGTGGAATTCCGCATCCGCACTTCATTCTCGTTGTTTCATCGCTAACGTCATTTGGCAGCCGACTCAGCACGGCACTGGTGAGAAAAACGGCCCCTCCCTCCTCTCCTCTCCTTTCATTTTTTTTTTTTTTTGCGTGCGCATTATTTGATTATTTTCTTTCCATTGAGCATATATATGAGTCAATCTTGGCAGTATTCGTCGACGGATGCTCGCCGCTGCAAAGTTCCCTGCTGTGCTCCCAAGCCGCCATCGCGTTAAAATGACAGACACATTGCTTTCCCGCCGCTCCCACGTGGATGCCTTCAATTATTTACTGCCTTGAGGTGTACACAGAAACACGCATACAAAATGCGCTCCGCTGTATAGAGGTACGCACGAGAGCTTTCACCTCTGGCAAGTGTACAATCGCCAGGCTCTGCAGCTGCAGAGGACTTGTGTATTGCTGGCGCTGTCGCCTTTGTGCGCACCTGTGCAGTGCTTTGGCATAGCGTCAGCCGGCCCCCTGTAGCTAGAGCGCGAGCAAGGTGAGAGTCAAACGTTCGAGTGTTCCGTTTAAACAGTGAACAACAACGCGCGTCATCTAATCTCTTTTATAACTGGGGATCAATTTATGGAACGGCCTATATAGGAAGGGGCGGTGGAAATTTTGTAAGGTTTGTTCGGTTTACCATCGGCGCACCAATCTAAAAGTCCTTTTGTGTAATACACGCCATAAAATTAATATATCCTTTATCAAAACCCGAATAACTTTCTTTACGGTAGACGAGGAACCTATTTTTGAAGTGATAAAATTGTGCACTTCGTCAGAAGCTTTCACATTTTTCTAACGCCTTTGGAAAAAAGAAAGCTTGAAGCCAAGGATGTTTTCCATTGCATTTAAGACTTTTTTATTAATACTATTACCATTATTCATGTTAGTGGCCCATATCGTGGTGTTCATTTCAACACATCTGTCCAAAGCACAACTATGCAACAATAAAAAAATTTGAATCAACGGCTGTTCATATAACAACGAAAAAATATAAGGAAGGTCGCGACGAACACAGGTGAAAGTATCAAGTATCAACAAAATTCAAATAAATTTCAGTGATTGGGGAGCATGGCCATGCTCAAAAAAAGGCGCCGCAAAAAAAAAAAATTGTGAGACGAAATGGTTTCACTGGTCGCAAATTATTACAATATTTTCTTCTATTTCATGCGAAATTGTGCCGGTACACTGTAAAAGAAATTAGACCCTTAAAAGTGAAAAGGGTGTAAACTTCACACCCTTAGGGTCTGAGTTACACAAATCACACCCTAAGGGTGTGAGTTATAGACACACTTATACCCTTTCTCGCTTCTAAGGGCGTAAATTATTTTTGCAGAGTACGTCCGAAGAGTGATCACTTCTGAAGGGCTGTCTATAGGGCTGACTGAAGGGCATGCCATTGTGTTCTAGAGCTAGTTAGCACCGGCTGATGTTAACCCGGATGTCACTTTCAAGCTGTTGTCTTATAGAGAAACAATTAGAGCATATTAATGTTGTGCTATTCGTTCCGGCTGGGTGCGTCCTTTATTATAACTCCAAGGACCTGAAAGTTAGCCATTGCGTAGAGCATAGTCAAACCACTTGGTGTGTATTCGGAAGCAAGGGTAACAGCCCGCCTGAATAGGTGAGAAGTAACCGACTGTTCCGAATATGCCACAACCAGCACAATATATAATGCTCTATATATACGGCTCGGATGGTCTTAGCGCTTTTGGCAATGTGGTGCATGAATTGTTTTAAGCTTGTTCTATACAGTGTCAAGATTTCTGCTAAATGCATCAGACTTCGTTACCAGCCGGCTCAAACTGCAATTGCAAGCGTGTTTCCGAAACTAAGTGGAATTCAATTGGTGAAACATTGGTAATAACTAAACACTGCGATTGGTCGCGCAAGTGGCGTCTGCATCGTCACGTAACATACTTGCAGAGGCGGAGTCGTCGTGCTACTTGACGCAAGCAACTTAATAGATATACGTAGAGATATATTTTTTGAATATTAATAAACGCAGCTTGTTTATGTGGCCCTTTATTTTATAGCGCGAAATTGCGGAGAATATATCGTACTCTTGACAATGTGCAGGCGTACTTCTCGCCTATACGTCAGGTGCCTGGCTTTTACGTGTTCTCGAGGCCCTGGACATAAGCCAGGTAAAGCACTGTTTCCGCGCGTGTGGAATTCTGCATCGGTACTTTATTCTCCTCGATTCGCCGCGAGTGTCGCTTGGCAGCCGACGAACGCATGCGCACTACGAGCCCACGAGAATGCGGCCTCCACGGCCGCGATCGAACCTTGGACCTGGAACTCAGCAGCACAGCGCCATAGCTACTCACCTAAAGCGATGGGCAATGTGCAGCTTACGTTCTCAGTTTGTGTGCAGCTCAAGGACCACCGACGGACTGGGTACGTGTCTCTATTGTAGGCTTGCAATTTGCATTTCTGACTTTTGAGTGCATATGCGTTTAAGCGCTACCTTCGTTCATCACAGTGTTGGTTTTTTTTTCCTTTGTTTTGTGTTTGTGTTATAATATTTTGCTCTCGTGTAATAAAGAAAAAGAAAACGGCTGCGTGATGGGCACAATGGTTCGTGCGTCCGATTATCAGCTGGCTTGGCCTCTCAGGCAGATGTTGTGCCTTTAGGCCGTGTCTCCACAAGACGATGTACGCAAAATGTCGTAAATAAACTCCGCAACAACTATGCCGCAGGGTCATCACCGAGTTCGACCCCCAGTGGTGGTCAGCGAAGTGTTCCTTCTTCTGCCTTATGGCGAAGGTGTGGCTGAGGATGACGAGGTAGCCTGACGATATGCGATAACAACGACGACGACGGCCTAATGGAAAGCGACAGGCACAGCGAAAGCAGTTTCGGGCTTCTAACTGCAGTGGCAAGTGAAATACCGAACGCGAGTCTTTACGAGAGTCTGTAAAACGCATTTTACAGAGATACTTTACAAGTTGACTCTACAGTGTGGAACGCAAGTGAAGAGGTGAAAGAAGATGATTAAAAAGAAGAAGAAAAATCGCTCAAGTGCGTGTCCGAGAGCGTTCTTTTCCTGCCGCTCTTGAAGCTGGCCACAGACAAAGGTTCTTTGAGAAAATGAGAGGCCACCGATCTGAAACGTTAACACAATGCCTCCGTTCAGATTGAAGGCCATAAATATATAAGAAAGGACGCGGAAGTCGTGCAATGTGCCTTTTGGGGAATGTTGTATAGAGTTCAGGCGGTGTGCTTTGCAAAGCTCGTGCCTAAGAAGCCCCCGTCGCAGCAGCAGCTACGCACGTGCTGTGAACGAACCCGCCTGCCGGTGTTGTCGTCAACATTGCACTCGGCGAGGGCAAGAACACCGAGGCGAATCAGCATTGTTTTTAACCGCGACGGCCTCGCCTCGTGGCACTCGTACGACGACGACAGCAGCAGCAGCAGCAGCAGCAGTAGCAGGAGGATCACACGTTGTATGCGTGTCTATATGTATGTGTTCTATGTGCACGTACGGACGATGCATTGCCGCACAGCAGGCAGCCCGGTCGATCGGGCTTTAGGTTTTGAGCGTTACGTCGCAGCCGTTTCCTCACGCCGCACTTCTGCGCGTTTTGTTGACCGTTCAAAATCGCACTGCGTGCTTTTGACCCGACATAACAATGTCGATGTGCGTGTAGAACTCACTTGCGCGGAGATTTACTGGTGATTCTGCATGGGGGTCTTGGTGAAAAAGAACCACCATGCGAAGCGACGAGCGCACTTGCGGTAAATAAAATGGTTCCACCACGCAGATACTCTTATTGAGACTAATGCTTTCAATTTTTTTTCTTAACATTCCTTGAACGTTGCTTGAACACCGAGACTAATGCTTCTACGTTCAAGTCCATAGAAATACGCCTCCTCGTTAGCGGACAGTGATTAAACAAAAATACTTGTCTCGGGTGCCTAAACGTAAGAGTGAAAGGACGACACACGCTAAACTTGAAGAAGTCGTTTCATGACGATTAAAGGTCTAATCTTGAAGCAACACAGTAACGTTTCTCGAACACAGTGTTGTACACGGGGTGCCGACCAATTCGGCTTTGTTTATTGGGGGCCTTTAATATTGGCGACGCTGCAATACCAACTCAATGTCTCCCATCGTCGCACTGCTGTGAGCAGTAAAGCTACAGCTTAACAAGCTTGTTCAGCGCCCAACGAGTCTGCATGACAACTTCGGTGTTTGATGATTCACCTCAACAGCCCAAGCCGTAGATGCTGGCACCCTTCTTATAAGCCTGAAATTCATCGAACTTCTTTCCTCGTTTATTTTATGAAGGTCTTTTATGACGATCTCTTATTTTACGAATTATCTTTTTAAAGAGCAAGCGAGAGCCAAGTCTAACAAAAATTTAACATACGCGGAATCGCCCTTTGCAAGTGTATAGCACAATTAGAAAGAATCCATTTGTTTGAGACTCTATAATTGAGCGTTATTTCAGCATTCGAAACTGTGTAAGCCACAAAGTTTCGACGCTGCTATTAGTATTTAAGCAATGAGGATATCTGTCCTGACAAATGGGTGACACAAACTTCCACCATACTGAGCCAGATCGTATCCACATAAACTGCCTTCTGAGCGCGCGCGATCTTGATTCATCGAGGGCTTCTTTCTCTCTTCGTTCTTTCTTTGTTTCTTCCTTTCTCTTCGTTTGTCAAGAAGGAAATTTTTGTGCACCAAAGTCGTTGGAGTAGCTCTTCCGAGGGGCGCGAATGGGCGTGTAAAATAGGGACAGAGTGGACTATATTTTGCCGAACTATAGCATTGTGAACTTTGAACAAGGATAACATATATTCCTTCCCATTGCGCACCAGCAATCCTTAGAAGAGCGTTCACTATCAGATTGACATCCGATTCGATTTTACTTATGTACAAAGCCCAAGATCCAATACTATTCAAATAAATTGATGCTGTTTGACGTTCATTAAAGAGTGTCCCTCCAGACAAAAGCGGAAGCTTCTTAACTGTGTACAGGCGAAATGTTTCGTGGTGCGGGCTTGTACTCATGTTTGTGGCTCTTTCCCGGATCTCTCTCTCTCTTTCTCTCTCTCTCTCTCTCTCTCTCTCTCTCTTTCTTATGTTTTTTTTGCTTATCTGACTATTTCTTCATCACTACGTTCATAGCACGTTATCTTAGTTCTTGCACTTGCCTTCATTGTTGTCTCAGTGCTATATTTGTTGCCGCTATTTATTGCACTGCAAGCTATACTGAAAGCGATGGCCTACTTTATCAGGCTCCCCCTCGTCCATTGTGGTCTCTGTAGTTAGCCATATATATGCACAAAAATCGACCGAACACGACATCGGCCACAACCACCTTACGAAAACGACCTCACACGTTACAGTGCGTCGCGGAAAAAAAAGAACGCAGTTCCGCCGGAAAGGCCAAGCACCGACTGTGATAGAAAATTAGTAGCTAGCTGTACCAAATAAGGATAGTAGATTTGTCGGCCGCATAAACTTGTAAACATTCGATTTCTAGCTAAATTAACAATGACAGAATATGTAAGCGTGACTCAACGAGGACGTAGAAAGAAACAGACACACGAATACAGCGTTGTCTTTGTGTGTCTACTTCTTTCTACGTCCTTGTTCAGTCGCGCTTACAAATTCTATCATGGATTCAAACCAACTAGCCCGTCAACGTGTTTTAACTAAATTAACCAGCACGGAGTCACGTTCGCACAGGTAAGCATGAAAACACATCGCTCGATGACAGCGGAAACTGTCTGTGAAAGCGCTGGAGTTAGGAATCGCGGCAGCAGCCGCGATTCCTAACTCCAGCGCAGTATGGACGGCGACAATTCTGATAACCAGGAGGAGACCTGGAATCGACATCGGAACGAGATGAAGGGGAAACGAATCGCCCAGGAAACAGACGAACCGCGCGCCGAACGACGGGCTAAACGCCGCAACACAGCTAGACAACCAGACTAACCTGGACTTGCAATCAAGATTAACCAAGGCTAATCATGCTATGCCTTAGCTTTCGCTACGTATATCCTGGCATAGCCGAGCTAATAAGCCACTGCCAATTTTTGCAAGCATTCGCACCGCATGTAGCTGCACAGACTGGTCTCGCGCTAACGAACGCTAACGAGCTCGGCGTTAAGTTGCGGGCATTCCAACATACGTCATAAGCGGCACGCCCGCAGAGCGTCTGACGTTCTGAAGCAATGCAAAAAACGGCGGGAACGAGAACGTTCGTCCTTTCGTGCTGCAGGTGAAAAAACGCACGCCCACCGCTCAGCGGGCGTCAGCAAGCTGTTCCTTCGACTTTCAGCCAACCCCGAAGCTGTGCTCACCGCTTGTCAATGCCCTCACACATACACGGCGCATGCGTCAATGTCTCGCTCGCATACGCACAGGCTGAACGCGCTTCGGAACCTCCCTTCGCGCGTGTTGCGTGCTGTCGCTTCCTTGTCGACATGCCTGGTACTGCAATCGTTACCATATAATGAAGCGTCGCCGTAATACACGGACTGGTGTTCAAAGGTGGCGCTCGCTACCCACCAAAGCTATGAGCTACTGTATATATCATGACTTCGGAAGCCATCTACAGCATCTCTACCTAAGGCCAACCCTGGCGTACGCGTGCACTTAATACGGACGCTTCGGTAATTGACTGCGTGCCCATGCAAGTTTAAGAAATTAACAGAAAAGAAAAAGCAAATGTCTAATTTCGCTATCTTTTGGCGGAATTCCTGGCACGGTAGAAATCCCATTCTTATTCGTTCGGCTGATTCCGACGCATTTCGTTGTGCTTTCGGTGTTTCTGTGACTCTTGCCCGTGTACGCGAGACCTCATTTCCAACTGTGCAAGAACGTTTATGTTTTGCGAACATTAATATTCCGTGTGCGTGAGCCTTACAAGTGATTTGCCCCCCCCCCTTTTCTTTTTAATTGTTTCGGACAATTCTGAGCACAACTATTATGCCAGAGAAGAGGAACGGCTGGCGCCACTTATGTGTACTAGCATCCACTTAAGTACGGTTAATAAGGGGGGAGAGAGAGAGAGATCGACGTTCAAGTTGTTTCCATAACAAGGAATAGGGGTCACTCCCCGCTAAATCAACCAGTCCTTCTAACTACTAACTATGTGTCTTCCGTTGTTTTCGCGCTGATTAATCAGTATGCATCCTTTCCCACCTGTTCGTGCGATCCACGCACGAACATTTCAAAAAATATTTTACAGTTATATTTCAGGAGATACCAAACCTTCAAACCTTCAAATATTTTACCGCTATACTATGTGTCAACCGGGCTGCCATTCTGTATTTAATTTGTGCCTTCTGGATTTTCCTGCGTTCCCAGCGAAAAATTCAAACTTTGCAATTTTATTCGAATTTTCCTATGTCGAAAGCACTCGAAGTATTCAAATATTTGAAAAATTGACTGTTTTGGCAATCACACCACTTTATTGCCTTGCCATGCGCACCATCTGGATGTGTTTATCATACAATATGCCTCTGAAAAAAAATATTGATTGGTGCCTTGTAGCTCAGCTGGGCAAGAACAATAAATATTATCCAAATTGCTAGAAAAAGTTTGATAAGAAATATAAACGTTAGGAATGCGCTTCTAACTTCAACAAGCATGTGGACATTTCTTTCAACTATGTTTGTGACTGTCGAAAAAACGTCGGCCGATTTGGCGTGGAATGACCCATATGTGATATGCAATTCCCGAAAATAGATTGTCGAGCTCTCTCCTTTTTCTTTCCTTTTGTTGGTTTTTTATACGTGGTATTTAGGAAATTTCGACGGTTTAAGGCGGAGACACCTACTCTTTTTCTCATACAACAAGTATGCTAAACGTGACCATAACAAGCCGGCACTGAACAAAAAAAAAGGCAACAAGGGAAATGTCGGTTTAATGTGTTCATGATGCTGGGCTAGTCGATTATTCGTTGCGTAAAAGGGTTTTTTTCGAATAAAGGTTCGGTTGTCAGTCAGCGCTGCATGTGTACGGGCGTATATATATATATATATATATATATATATATATATATATATATATATATATATATATATATATATATATATATATATATATATATTCGTCCTGTTGTGCGATATACGAGTTATCGACTGCGACGCGCAAGTACGGAGAGAGGCAAGGATGGGGTGCCAGCGCGCATTCTCAGCGCAACGGCGACCGGCAGCGGGCGCCTCTCGGGTTATGCTCGCCAATAACGCACAGGCGTTTCGTCGTTCGCACGTCGCGCAACAGCGTCTGCGATAACGTCGAGGGAACGCCTCGCACGGGCGGTGGTCGTAAATATGCGATGCACGCATTGACGCCCGCACGGCGCCCCGCAGGACGGAAGTGCCGCTGGGTGTGTGGTGTGTATACAAGTATTACACGCTTGCAACGGCCACGCAACAGGCTTCGCATCTGCGACACTTATGCGCGCATTGTCCGATGTGCAACTCAAGCAGCGAGCGCGCATTTTTTTCCCCCCCATGCATGCATGCTACGTATGCTGCGAAGCCGCGCTCAACGACTTAACCTATTGTTTTCTGCCCGGTGTTCCGCCTGTTTCAAAAAAAAAATAAAAAGAAGAAGAAGAAAGAGAACAATCAAAGGGACAGATATGCCTCACGCCGATCGGTTACGCAACGCCAGTGTTTTAAGTGGCGCAAGCGTTTCCGTGCCTATGTTCACTCGGGACTGCGGGTGTTCCTGTGTGCACGACGTAAGCTCGCGTGCTTGTTCCCAGAGCGAAACGTGCAATATGCACACGGGGATGCGCTGCGCAGTCTGACACAGCGGGGAGCAGTCATGTTCCTCGTGTCCCAGGGCCGAAACTTGCTCTGCCCAAGCGAGTGCCGCGAGATGGAAGAATGCATAGTACTGCATGTGAACAAGATAGACATAATGGAGACAACGCCAGGCCAGTTTCGTGTGGTGTGTGCGGTGACATAGAACGTTACCTTATGAGCTGTACTCTGCATAACGCGGAAACGAGTGTGTTATTCGGGTCCCTCAAGAAGACAGGAATTCCTCACAGTTCTCGTCAGGACATTGTTTTCCCGCGCGGGAACCAGTTGTGTAGGAAGGAGGTTTCTCGCCTTCTCTTAAATTACCTGCAGGACACGGATTTGGCTTCCACATGGTGACCTTAGGAGTGACTATGTGTAGTTGTGAGGTCTGTGTCTGATTTATGTGGTTTATGTATTTTAAGTGTCGCTACGGTGGAACAATTGCCGGCAGCAACTGCGAGGCTAATCCCACCAGCCTACAACCACTCAACTCGACTCAAGAGAGAGATAAAGAGCGAGAAATTTATTTACCGAAAGGCAGAGAGGTTGGCCTGAGCTATAGCTTGCTCTGGCCTGCTGCTCTACATTTGGGAAAAGGGACGGGGAGAAAAAGGGCTGAAGAATGATGATGATGATGATGATGATGATGATGATGATGATTATGATGATGATGATGATGATGATGATGATGATCGATACAAGTAGGAGGTGCGTATATACAGGTTCACAACGTTGTGGCATCTCTAAAGCGATGCGTCTAGCCCAGTGGCTTGTAGAAAAGATATAGCGGCGCTTCTAAATCAAAGCTGCGCTGTTTGCATTAGGCCAAGGACCCAAAAGAAACTCGTCTGATAGTGGCCTCTTATCGACGTATGCGATGGAAGAGACCAGTTTCTGTCGCTCTTGCGCGTACACAGGACAAACGCCACATATGTGATCAAGTGTTTCTGGCACCTGACTTGGTGAATGCGACAACCAAGGCGAATCCGGTGCACCATGCTTGTTTGGCTTCTTTTGAGCTTGTGAGGCATACGTAATTTATTTTCTGGGTTCCATTTATGCGCTCGCTTGTGACGTTGATCCGGTTGGGTCCGGTGCTCCAACGTAGAGTTGCGTATTGCACAACGAAGTGGGCCGTTTGTGTCTGTTCGTGAGAACGCAATGCGTACTTCAGAAGCATTATTTAAAGCAGTTTTCATTTTAGCGTCTGCCTGTTCATTCCCTATCACGCCCCGGTGTGCAGGTATCCAATCAAAAGTGATATTGCGGCCATGTCTAGTTGCACGCCATGTGGACAAGATATAGGTCCAGAGTAATGCGTACAGAGAATCGACTGATCATTTGCGTATACGTGGGTGCTGACTTTCATAATAGACTGTAGAGTGTGCGTTTTTATCACAAGTTTGCGCGCTCACCTTCTCCACACAATAGCGCCGCCTTCTGCAGCAGTAAATAATATTTTACCACTACTTTAATAGCGAAGGACGTTTGAAGCCACTGGTATAAAAAGCTGCCACGTGCTCATATTGAGCGTGTTATCAAAAAACACGCAGAAAAGCCGTAGTGGCCCATAATTTAGTACATCGGAGACCTTCTGCGACTGAAATCTAGAATCCGGTATAGTCCGATTCCAAATTGACAGTATTGCATTCGAGTTAAAACAGAAGATCAAAATTTAACACACGCGTACAGAACACGAGCTCCACCTTGAACACTCAGTGCTCAATAAATAATAGCTCATGGTGAAATGTTCAATTACGTACGCTCATCTCATCTTGATCACCTCTCGAAGCTTGCACACTTCGGTGAAAAGTGGTTACAAACTATTTTTAATAAAGGCGAAGCAGCCCAGGTATGCAGCCCGACAATCTCTCCATAGTAAGAAATTTATAACGAAACCGTAAAGAACACATCTACAGGAACGTATAAGGAACTTCAGCATGTTAGAGCAAAAATGTCCGGCCTCTTCTATATAAGCGGCGCCCATCAAACTGTCACAGATCCGAGACCGCGATGCAAAAACAAAAAAACAAAAAAAAAGGCACTCGTCATTTCGGTCTCGCGAAAGTGGATGCCCAAACAAGCTGTTACAAAACCTTCACCACAATTGCTGGAGGGGTTATGCAATGCTATATTGATGGTTCGGATGTTTGGTTTTAGTTTGTTCTATATTGAAACGTATGCTGTTCTGTGTATTGTTCTAGGGTGATTTCAATTAATGTATGAACAAGCTTTAATGATATGCTGGAGATGTTAGGCTGGCTGTTCGCCTGACATACTACTCCAGGTGCTCGGTGATGATTATGATTTTGTTACGGAAGGATGAAAGAAGAGAGAGGACGAAGAAGATCGGAGATGCTGGCTGCTGCGCGTTGTTGGTGGTCAGCCATCTTAACTACTCTGACTCAGCCTGCATATATATTGTAAATATAGTCTTTCTATACTCGCAACATCCCCGTAACATATTGGTGGGAGGTGCGGGGTGCCCCGGCTGGAAACGGAGCTCCGCAGTGGACGTCGCATCACCGTCCGCACCATGAATGACGGTGAGCACGCGGTGATCGTGCTCACAGTCTTTCTTACATGGGTATGAGCCATTGCTGATGATGACAGTTGCTTGTTTTGAGGTTTCTCTTCATTGAAACGTACGTTGTTCTGCGCGTTGGATGCGTTATTCCAACGAACGTACGTATACTGTTCGCTTCACTTTGCCGGAGTGCTTGTGGCCTCTGCATCACGAAGTGGATGAGCCATCTGATTTTTTGCTTGCTTAGAGGGGTACGAGCCATTGCTGATGATGATAATTGATGATGATAACGGACGGACACGAAAAATGCCGACCACCGAGCGAGAGGCTGACAGCTTCGCTGTAATTATCATTCTACCCATGTACGCTCTCGATGTGGGAGAATGTTGTAAAACCTCTCACGTAATAAAAACTCGGCTGTACGCTACTTCTTGGCCGCGAATTGTCGCCGCATCGTCGGCGTAACGCAGGCGCGCGGCGTAATCTAGCGGCGGCCGCGCTGAGGAACATTTGCGCGATACGCGGCGCCGGTTCCCCTCCTCGAGTGGTCATTGTTCGAGGCTCGCCGTGCCCGCTCGTAATCGCGCGAGGCGACGACGTCACGTGACACCTTGGCTCTCGGGTGGCAGACGAAGACGCATCGCGCAACCTGCTCGCCTAGTACAGCAAGCGTTTTGCCGCGTTCGAGTTAGCGGCATACCACGTCGCTGAGTGGAGCAGTATATAATAGCTGCATTGGCTATAACCGTAAAAGCGCAAACACGCAACGACAGACTGACAGAGCGGGACGCCATAATGCACCGCGGTGGGTTCCGTTGCGTAAAATTGTCGTTCTGTACGTTCTCGCTCATACGGTTGCAGCTAATGCAGCACTGGCAAATCGAATCGCCCACGAGTCCGCGCTATAAGTACACAAACTATGTTTCGCGCGGTAAGAACGATCACGGTCACGGGACCGCACGACAATCCCAGTTATAACACCAGCTCAACATTTCCCCTTCAATAGCTTCAATAGCTCTCTTGCACTGGCCGCGGGAAAGAGACAAACCAACTCTGGCTGCATTGCTCGGTGCATGCTGTAGACAGCCTCAGAGATCACATCCGCGGAGCTGACGGCGAGAGCTATGCGCTTTTTTTTTTCTTTTTGCAGCCCTTTGTCCATGGCCGTAAATGCTACGGCGATGCATAAAACTGTCCGCAGTAGATGGAATGCATACGGCGGACTTCAGATAGCTCGCGCCCAGCTGTGTGGCGAGTGCTATGTATATACGAGCGCACTCATTCGTTTCGATGCGAAGACTGCGTGAACAGAACGGCCAGCTGGGGCTGCACGAGAAGTTACGCGTTTAATCTCGCTCGCGCATTCGCGCGTGTTACCCGTTCTTTCACCGCGGTTTGTGCAAAGCCGCTTCTGAAAGGGCCCTGTAACGCATAGAGTTCCTTATAAACATTTAAAAAAAACATTATAGGGTTTTACGTGCCAAAACCATTATCTCATTATGAGGCACGCCGTAGTGGGGGACTCAGGAAATTTCGACCACCTGGGGTTGTTTAACGTGCACCTAAATCTAAGTATACACGGGTGTTTTCGCATTTCGCCCCCATCGAAATGCGGCCGCCGTGGCCGTCCCAACAAAGATTGCACTAGAGGCTACTCTGACACTGCGAACGCTCAGACGCAATTGGGAACGATCGTTGGTACGCATGGATTCGTCTAATCTTCGTGCTTGTGGCTTCAAATGCTTTTGTGGCGTTCTTTCTTTCTTTCTTTGTTGTTTTTGTTGTTGTTGTTTTGTTGTTGTTGTTTCATCACGCTTGATCTTTTTAAATTTCCAATCACCCAATATAAGCTATGGAGAACAGAACATGTTCGCCGGCGTATGAACAAATTAATTAATTAATTAATTAATAAGAACACCGGACACTTGCACACAATTTGCAGGGTTTCGCGGATGTTCCCAGCAACCCATTCACGATACAGGACTTTAGATCCCAGAGCAGGAGGACGAGAGCCCAAAGCGCGCCCTGACAATACGTAGGGGACTCGTGGAAGTAACACCTTCAAAGCTCGGCTCGTTATTCTATGAATCGTTGCTACAAATCAGCGCAACGCTTAGCACGTTCCATAGTTTATCACGTTATTCGCTACTGAAATGTCGACCCGAAAGCGTACCTTCACTGCACTGAGCGCTAAGTCCCAAGACATTGCCCCGTTCGCACGGTGTTGACGGGACTTTATTTGATGAACTTTCGATGAAAACAGGCCGAGGGAACGTAAATGAATGAAAAGAAGGCAGGTGTGCTGCTACCAATGACGACGGGTTTTAAGGCCGGCATTTACACGGCGAACACAACAGCAGAGCAAACGCGAAAGGAGCCGCTGTTGGGCTCGCCGACGTGGCCCCGACTCCACTGCACGAGCCTCGATCCCCAGCGTGACGTCACCGCTGTGAGTAATGAAGCTTCCCCTCGTCTAGGCCGAGTTAAAATTGCTGCGTCGGAGAAGAATGTCGCAGGATGTTGTTAAGGGACCCTGTGTTACTTCCTTCTACTAATGTTCTACTGTGTCACCTAATTTTGCACCTTTCCTTCTTTCACTCTCCTCGACTGTTCGACTCGTCATTGCGCGCGGAACAGCTTCGCAAAGCATGAAGCTTCGCGAAGCATCCGGCAGCACCGCGGTGATAATGTTTCACGTTGCTTTACGCTCGCGGAACCGCGCTCGCTAAATACACACAAGCGCGCGCTAACCGGCATCCAGCAACTCGTTGCTCGGAAGCTATAGCCGTTCTTTTTTTTTTTTTTTTTTGCCGCTGTCATAATGCAGCAAGCGTGTGTGCCCCGCGGAGCGTTGGAACTACCCATTTCATCATGCCGATCTTGTATAGTCGCGCATGCCGCAGCACCTCGGACGTCACGCAGAATTATTCATGAGACTTCGGTGCGAGTCTCATTCCCGAAGGCGTTAGAGGGCACAATAGAAGAACGCTTGCTGACGGCACCGATGCTGCTGCTGTTGCTCGCTGATAGACGAGAGCCAACGCCCACGTACACGTGCTCATGGAACAATCGAGGATTTCACAGAGCTCACCTCGGACGCGCATCCGCGTTCACTGCAGTTTAAGACAACGAACCCCGAAGGCTTCATTATGAAAGAGGTCGCGGCTCGAAAAAAAATAAAACGAAAAGAAAAGCGGGCGCGCACGATAAAAACGACGACTATAAGCCCGCTATAAGCCCGCTAAGTCACCGCAGCCGGTCAGCCGAGAAGACGCACTTCAGAAAACAGCGAGTGGCATGAGCTATTTCCTCACACAGAGGTGAGTTATATCGCAATTGCATGTAAGGGAAATACATCCCTACAACCCCCCCCCCCCCCACCCACCCACCCTTCCCACTCGCTTCTTTTGCGCTGTGGTGAAAAGGTTCACGACACGACATAGAGCGAGAGCAAAGGAAAGGACGCGGAAGGGGAGAGAGACTCAATTGAAGCAATTATCCGGCACGTGTGCACAATATTTCCACTCGGCGGGAGCCTCTGCATTCGGCAAGTCAGTGACCTGTCACTGACAGGATAGTCTCCGAGCAAGCACACGATAGGAAAGACCCCCGAAGCGAAGACACCCGCTCGCCAGAACACGAATTGGCCATCCTGGAGCAGCAATTGGACAGCTCCTACTGAATACAAATCTCTTTGAATTCCAGTGTGTTCGGTGACGCGCGTGCGGGCGTGCGCAGTGGTTGAACGAAGGAAAAGAAGGAAGAGATGAAAGAAGGAGCGGAAAACCTGGAGGACGCTTAAGCTTAGCCTTCAAGAGTGGAACGCGATAGCATTCAAAGATGCCCGACTGCTTCTCACAGTTCCCGGCAACTGAAGCCTATGTAACCGCAATGTTGGCCGGGAAACGCTGGCGGCGAACGTTATGCACGAAGGCGAGCTTTCTGGTAGAAATGCGGCCTCTTGCGTGGGCCGATCCCGGAGGTAGTGCATAACCCCGCCAAAAAGGAAATAAAGAACATCATTTTCAGGTTTCTGTTATTTTTTTCGCACTTACAATATTTAAGTCTAAGAAGATTTAAGATAAAAGGCATGCGCTGTGGTGTATTGTTTCATGACATTTGTTTGTAGGCTCTCATTCTCGAAATTCCGGGGAATAACTTTTCCAAGAATGTGAAAGAAGGTAGGAGCAACTTTACTGATAGAATGGTGTGGCAATGTAACCCGCATATACCGCATGTGTCATATAACAATAGGTGGAATATACATATTTATTTATTTATTTATTTATTTATTTATTTATTTATTTATTTATTTATTTATTAACATACTCTCAAGGCCCGGGAGCATGGCAGAGAGGAGTGGCGAGTACATATGTAGTCATTGGCAATCCTCTTGAAGTTAGTGGTGGCACAGATGGCAGCAATGGAGGCGAGAACGTGGTTCCAGTCGTCGTTGTGCGTGGTATAAATGATTGAAAGTAAGAGTTGGAGTTGCATGGTGGTACCTGTGCCTTCATTTGGTGATCGATGCGAGGTGAAATGTAGGATGGGCGAAGAAAGAACTCATCTTTAGGAAAGGGATTAGTGCAGTAAATCTTATGAAAGAGGCACGAGAGGCTAATGGTGTGTTATTGAGGGTGTAGTTGAAAGAAACAGGGCAAGAGGAAGTCCGTGAGACACGCATGCTTTTACATTTATTAATATTAAGGGTCATTAAAGAATCGCAGCACCAAGAATATATGGCGGCAAGGTCGGATTTCAGGGCAGCATGATCAGAGGTGTTAGTGATGACGCGGTAAACTACGCAGTCATCGGCGACAAGCTTTAAATAAGAAGTAACGAACTTGGAGAGGTCATTAATAAAAATTAGAAAGAGTAGTGGACCCAGAACAGGCCCCAGAGATGCACCAGACTGCACAAAAGCGATCGAAGAGTCATGTCCGTTAGCAGATACATATTGGAAGCGGTTAGAAAGAAAGCATTCAGTCCAGCGCAAGATATTAGTATCGACATTAAGTTTACGCAACTCAAGCAAAAGCGACTCGTGAGACACAGAGCCGAAAGCTTTCGCCAAATCCAAGAATATAAAATCTATTGTTAGTCCTTTGTCTGTAGCACTGAAAGTCATTAGTATAAACGAACATCAGAGTGCCACATGAAAAAAAAGATTGTATAACCATGCTCACAGCCAGTGAAAAACGAGTTTGATTCCAGAAAAGTAATAAGATGCGAGTAAATGACATGGTCCATGAGCTTAGAGGGTACGCTGGTTAATGATATGGGCCTATAATTAAATGGAGAATCAGTGGGGACCTGATTTATGCAGTGGAACCACCTCCCCTCCTTTCCAATCATTAGAAAAGATGGATGATTCTAGTGACTGAGCAAAAATGTGCGACAGTATTAAAGAAGAATACGTCACCATGCTTTTTTTAAGAAACTTGGAATTGATATGATCAATTCCAGCACAAGAAGATATATTTATAGCTTTGTAATCACGCTAGCAATACCAATAGCATCAATAGAAACGGGGTTCCTAGAAATGTAATCAGCAAACTGGATGTCAGGACAAGCACGGGGTGATGTAGCAGAAAAGAATGACACTGATACATTGTTTAATACTGCAGCAGTCATCGGGGGGTATACTAACAACCTTAACCTTTGTGCGCGCGCACATCAGCGTTCCTGATGAGCATCGGATGCGGGCATAGAGTTTCTCATTATACTACCTAGAGGGAAATCTGGCGCTGCTGCGCTGTGGTACGCATGGGATTGCCGATATATTGTGACTTCAGATTGGCATCGTTCTCGGAGAGCCAGGACACCTTAAAAACGCGCCTGGCAAGCACCGCTCCGTCTGTCACAATGATTAACTTCCTAGTGAAAGAGCACGTAAAAAACTGTTTTAGCTTTATTATTACCCAAGAATTTTTCTGTTTAATTATTGGGACTTGTTATTGTATGTACAATTATATGAAACGTAAAAGGTATCAGCGGGGGACTAAACTTGGAGGACAGAAGACAAGATTCGCGCTCGCGTTGGAACAATTTGTCGTCTGTTCTTGCTTTTTCTTCTCTTGGTATAATGCACTGTAGTTGAGAAAGCTTAGCTGTAAGATCTAATATGGGCGAATGAAAACCTCTTATTTACTTTTCTTATTTACTTTTCTATTTACTTTTTTATTCATTTTATTTATTTAAGATTTTGCTTTAGGAACGCGTTATTTCTGTGGCCATACCCCCAATATGCAAATCCAAGTGGAACTTATGTAATCCTTTCTTTCGACGCTGACCAACCCCGAGGGCTTTCCTTCGGCCTCTTCCCGTGCACCGTCGAGACGCGACGCGGCTGGCCTGGTACTCATCGCGCCAGCCTTCCGAGCCGCCTTCAGCGCAACGCACAATCTTCTCGTCACTTTCAGTGTTTCGCTTTTGGGCGAAACTGACAATTCGTTCTTTATTTCCAGGGAAATGCGCGCGTTTATAATGAACTCAACAGCAACCCATGATTTTACTATTTCTCCTAGGATATTCGTAAAGTTGCAAGCGCTCTTCTTTGTAAGGTTCCTTCATTTAGTGGGAGATTATTAATGCTGCAGAAGCTTAAGGAACAACTGAAGTTCGTTCGTCGATGCCAACAGCGGATTCTGCGCACGTCACCCCAGAAACTTCTTTTTTTTTCTCTGTGCTCAAGGTTGGTGGAAATTTCTTTCGGGGAACTCCCGAGTGCTTACAATTGTCCATAGATTAGGCAATAAAAAATGAGTAACAAAAACGAAACGAAAGAAAAATAAAAGAGGACATTCTTTCGTGAGACTGCCCTGTACTGCCATCCAACGTTGCATCACAAACAGGGCTTCTCTTCCCAACCCACTTCTTTTATTATTTTCTTTCTTTCTTTTATCTTTTCGTGCGTGCGCACGCATGTGTGTCTGTCGGCGCGCACCGCTTATCTATAATTCGTAATCTTTTGCCTCGCTTTTAGGATCAGCGCTTTCCGAGGACCAAGAGGAGCGCAGAAGGAAGAAAGTCCCATTTGGCATGGCGCCTCCCGCCTTCCTGCAGCAGGCTATTAATGAATGTCTACGGCTGCAGCTTTCCGTGTTTCGTAAGGTTAGCTTGCGCTGTCCTTGTTCTATACGAAAACAGTGACGCATTACCGGCGGGTGGAGGCTTAACGACGTTTGCGTGCACTTTTGCCTCCATTCTATTCAGCATCTGCAATAATAGACAATCTGCACATCTATTCGCACAACGCCTAAAAAGACATTCATTATACCAGGCGTCTCTTTTATTACTGTTTTAACTGCACAAAATTTGTGAAAATTGCCTGTGGGATGCATAGCACAATTCTGACCCTTGAGCTGAATTACTCGATGAGATGGCCGTTACTTCTACGAGAAATCAGAAGGCTTAATTGAATCATTAACGTAATTACAAAAAATTAACTCTTATTTTGCGGCACACACTGCAACTTACGAATTGTAGGCGGTGAGTTCACAAGACGTATCTACTCGGAACAAAATCCCAGGACTGCGCCAGTTTCAAGATATTAATTCTCGAAGTGTCTGACCATATGCATTGGCGTTCCAGTTACTTTTATGCGGCAATGCATAAAACGGCGTTTTCCTAAAGAAAATGAGTGAAACAGCGTTCTTTTACAGAAATTTTGACGGGGCGCACATCTCGACACAGGCGCCATCCTCAGAATTCGTTCCAAGTGCAAAATTCTTGCAAACTCACTAGTCACCATCCGTAGATTTCAATATATGCCGTAAAGTAACTTAATAGAAAATTAATTAGTGTAATTATATTAATTATCCAATTAAACATTCGATATCTCGTAAAAGTAACGGCCCCGTCATCGTAGAATCTAGCTCAGATGTTAGAACTGTGATATTTGCCACAGACAATCTTTAAAACATTGGTACATCAAAAAAAAAAAAAGAAACTATAGGATGTCAGTCAACCACCAAAAAATCTGTCAGAGCGCAAGATGCTTGCATATCTGCTATTTTTCAATCCACAGAGCCTGAAAAAGTTCTCGCAAATGGAAAGAAATAACGATCGTTCGGAAGCGTTCGCAGTAATCACTCCGGCGCAGCTTGAAAGTAAGCAGTACGACAGAGTCACGCTATCACTTCTGTCTCAGCAAATCGGTTACCCGAAGCATTTTTTGCCCAGCACGGAATATTCTGCCGATTTTTTACGAGCTACATTTGGCTGCGGTCTTTCTTCAGACTTCGCTGCGTTCAGGTCGCGTGCTCGATTTCAGCGCCGTTGCAGCGGCGTGTCAGTGGGGGCTGAATGCGAAAACGCGTGCGTACTTGTGGCGAATTCGGCAAATCGCACCGGCGCGCACCGGGTCACCCTGAGGCGACGATGACTGGATGAAACGGCGCACTGGGGCGTACCGGTTCGATTTGACGAATTCGTCATTAGATTTAAATGCCCGTTAGAGATCCCCCATATAGGTGGCCAAGATAAATCAAGAGCTCTCAGCTAGCTATATGGCGTCTCTCATAGCCCCATGCGCTGCTTCGGATGACGATGATGATGATGGTAGTGGTAGTCGCGCTGCTGCTACTGATTATGATGATGATAATGGCGACGACGACGACGATGATGATGGTGGTGGTGGTGGTGGTGGTGGTGGTGGCAGCGGTGGTTGTGAGAAGGAGGAGGATATCTTGTGTACACAGTGCATGTGCGCCTTTCCATGAGGGTGTACGGATAGTGATTTTTGAGACTGAATACGAATATAATAATAAATAGCCGTTATCACAATTAATACAAAACGATGTTCTGTCATTACATTCTATTCGAAGACCGAACGAATATGACACTATTCGATACGTTATTTCAAAGTTCCGAATTTCGGCACATCCCTACCTTTCTGCCTAAGGATTTTAAAAAATCATGTGTTCCTTCAATAAATATGTTCTTTTGCTAGCGCAGTATTTCTTGTCGGAGTTTTCTTTCGAAAGAAGCGTAATAAAAAATTTGGAGTACGCTTAAGCTTCGCCTTAAAAGTGCAACGTGACAGCATTCAAAGATCCCTGACTGCTCCTGACGTTTCCCGGCAACTGCATCTTATGTAACCGTAATGTTTACCGGGAAACGCAGGCGGCGAACGCTTTTCACGAAGGCGAGCTTTCTGGTAGAAACGCGGCTGCTTGCGTGGGCCACGATGCGGCGGAAGTGAGCGCCATTTGAAGTGTTGCAAGGAACCGGGCGCGCCGCTCTGTGGCCTCCGAGATCTGCGCGCGCAGAACTCGTACGTCGTGGCCGGTCTATGAATGGTAGAAACGCTGGAAAAGGGGTTTGTGTTTGAGTCCTCGTAACAGAATTATGTTTTCTCGTATATTCAAATTACAATCCGACGCTACCATGTCTGTATGTTGTGTGTAAGTCGTACTTTACGATTTTCCTGACGTATTTTGTTTTGAGGAATTCAATTAGTTCAGTAACTTTTTTGCGCTACACAGAGGGTCTGCGTGGTTGGGTTTGCATGGTTCGTAATAATTCTTGCCGAAACGACGGGCGACGCTAGACGCGGGAAGCGGAACGCCGATACCAGGCTTTCGACGACACGGGGCCCTTAACGCTATCACGTTAATATGTCTTTCAGAAGTTCCTGCTTACGTTTTGTTCTTTTTTGAGCTCACAATTCAAAGCCGCCTGTACGTATTTCTTTTTTCCTTCCACATTTCGAGATGCTCAGAAACGCAAGACGACCGCAATCTCAGGAAATCAGCGCTCGCGTGTTTAGTTTCAGCTCAGATATACTCCGCTGATGATTACTGCGTTCCTTGCACCACGTGCACAACATCGCGTGCGTGTTTGCTGATTCCTTTATTTTTTCTTACTTCTACTACTTGTTGGAGTTATTATTATTATTATTATTATTATTATTATTATTATTATTATTATTATTATTATTATTATTATTATTATTATTGATTAGTAGTGGTGGTGGTGGTGGTTGTAGTAGTAGTAGTAGTGTACAGTCCAAGTTATTCAGGGAGAAATGACTTTCGTGTCCAGGGTGCTAAGGAAACGCTTATATCCTGAAATTCCGACAAATACAACAACATCGGCAAATACTACCAGAGATTATCCAACTGCCGAAACTCAAATTGATATGCTCTTTTTTTTTTGTATGCGCGTAAGTCTTCACTGTGAGGTATCGGTAGTTTAGGCGTATTATCGTGGTACAAACTTAATTAACCGTAAATGTGATCTCCGGCAAGGTCACCGCGTCGCGTCCCATAAATCAAACTGTGCGAGCGAAGCTCCGCTTTCTGGCATTCGTGACGCATTGTCATGACGAAACCTGGAGGACAACGACGCTTCAAACGTCGATAGCGGCGCATATGGCCGTTCAACTCGAACGGCAAGTACGGTGCATTTGATCGCAGCCGCGTAGCATACGTACTGCCGCGAGCAACGCTTCACACATTTCTACTGAACACCGCGTTGCTTGGTTTCATCAACTCGGGAACGTTCATATGTCGATACCGAGCGCACTGCGTTCCTTGGTTGGACCAACCCAGGAACGTATTCTTTTTTTTTTTTTTTTCAATATATCACACACGAGCTCACTCACGAGTCACCCTGGCCGGCTTGCACGTTCGTCGAATCACTTTGCATTTCGTATCACCTAAAGTACAGTTTAATATACCTTCGTTGCGTGTGTAGTATAGTGGTATATGTCAACTAAATTGGTAGGTTTACGCTTGATACTATATGGCTATCGCGGTACTTTCAGTATTTGCTAATGTGGCAGTAATCCGCGGGGTTCTTTCTCCTTTCTTCTTAAACAGAATATCATGACGAATTTTTAATAGCTAGTAGTTCAATATTAAACGACTACTTAGGTAGATTACGCAGAAGGGGGCCCTGTAGTCAGCGACTGTATTGGACGTCCTGGCAGGAATATTTACCAACAAAAAACAAATGAAATATTCCTCTGTTTCTTTTTCCCCTCCAAAACTACCGATGCAATCAACGGCAGATGAAGAACTTTCATTGCTTTTCTCTTTGTTTCTTTTTTTTATTTTGTTAATGGCAAGTTATTACCGCATGTTTTGAAGTAGACGGCATTAATTCAGATGCTTAGACTTTTCAACAAAATGTACCAGAGAAATGTACATGCAAATATTATTTGGTCGAATGTTGGAGACCGACGCCCCAAATGAGATAATCTCATGGTTCGCATAAACGTAACGGCTTTTCATCGTCGTCGTCCCCAGGACAGGGACGACGACGCACACCGCCGAAAAAAAAAAATAAACGTCAGCAATCAGAGGAAAGTGTGTGCTGGACTGATATGTTCGATGCACTACTCTGGTGGGATCATACAGGAAGCTACAGAAAAACGAAAATGTGACGGGTAATATCTGTGCGGATAACAATGGAACTGGAGAAAATACGAGACCGGCAACTTGTACAGAGCGAACAATCGTTTCTAGAGAAGTTGAACGAAGTCAGAATTTGCGGGAGCTCTGCTGCAGCGAAACTTGTTTAACAATAAATATCTAGGAAATCTCGGTGTTTTAATGCGGTAACGGAGGTTGCGCACCTACAGGTGAGATAGTTCCAACCACTTCAAAACAACATCGATCAAAGAGCCAAAGTTCATATGTGGCATCGACGAAGCAGCGCACTTAGGACAGACACGTTCACGTACACTGGAAGAAAAGACATATATACACAGGCGCATATGTGGCACTTGTAGCAAGTTAGTGTCAAAGTGGAAGCCTTCGCAAGCGACATAAGCGCATAATTTTGCAGAAAAAAAAATCGCCTTCAAAGCGTCCGTCTATATTATATAATGTTGTTTGCATTTCTTATTGCGGGTATAAACGAAAATTATTGGTATGCCTCCGTATTCCCTACTTCGAAGAATAGCAGCACCGTTTCTGATAAATTCCCGTACATGTAACAATAAGATATCAATGATCAGTCTTTTATACTTTATTTTCATTTCCATTTTTGTGGATATAACAGTATGAAACGCCGAACATCAGAAATTCGTTGTAACGCAAATAAAGATCTAACCGTTACTGTTATATATTACCGGGCGTTCGGCATAATTTAGTTCCTCTGTTTCAGCCACTTGTGAATCTTATGTTCAAAAAAATACTTTTTTGCGGCTCTTCGACGGTTATGATATGTCTTAGCTCATGATCATGTGCAACGTGTCTATAATCTTCGTGGTTGATGAGAAAAAAAAATATTACGGGACGAAATTGCTGTGGGAAACGAATTGTAACGGAAAATTCACACACTTACATATAGGATGAACGTGCCGAAAAACTCGGCGAGGAACTCCTTGACGGCTTCATTCTTGGTCACAAATTTCCTCAGGAAAGGGAAAGGCGGATTTCCAGCGCTTGCCATGGTCCTCTTCTTTCCGTTCTTTAAAACCTACAATTTATAAATACTACGAATCGACTAGACGGTGCACACCAGCAAAGAGTCAGACACGCACACATACACACACAGATGCGCGGGTGCAGACGACACGATCACAGCACGTGAGCTCGGGCGAGCTGCACCGGCGCCAGCAGCGTAACTGAGAAGCGTTTTTCTTCGCGATCGCCTGGAGCAGACGATGGGTTCTTGCGATAGGAAAGAAGGCCGCAACCGCAACCAGCGTCGTCTGCATGAGAGCGGTTTCGTAGCACAGGTTGCACACTCCCAACGCGCAGCGTGTTCAGAAAGTGACCACATTTTGACTTCATTATTTACGGTATACAGATTGCCGCGCCACCTATGAGCGAATAACAAAAGTAATTAAAACACTTATTTAACATGTTACTGCTAGCACTTTTATTTTTTTGTTGTCGGCACAAAGCGTTAACGTCTATTGGGTGTCATATGTTCGTTACAAAGAGTGACCCGATTTCGATCCTTTGTGTCATATACACGGTGTTCATATCGTTCACGACTAACGCGTGCGAACACCGCCGCGTACACTCTGTATCCAGAAGCGGCCGCAAAGCAGTTCGTGTTTCGATTGTAGCGCCACCTGTAACTGATAAGCAGAAGCTTCGACCAGTGAAGTGGCGCGAAATTCCAAGCTCGGAAACCGTTGGTACAGACGAGCGCTAAAGGCAGACGATAGTACCATGGGTCGTGGTTCGACACCACTGCGAGTGACCACAACTAGTATCGCAGAAATACTCTAGGAGCTGGCCTTTTTTTCTTTCTTTTTTTTTCTTTTTTTCTTTTTTTTTGGACAGCGTCACTTGTCTGGCTGGGTTGGGTTGCTTGCAGTGAGCGACCATTTTAATTCTTCACCAATATTTTCCAATAAACTAATTGAGAACCATACGAAAATTGCGCATATTTTGTCCATTAGAAATTACAGAAGCACTGAGCCCCAAGAATGTCAAGAGGGGGAATTGTAATTTGTATCTCAGATCAAGAAGTTGCTAAGATCAAGTTTTGACACTGCTCCAAAACCTTAATGCAAAAATGGTTCAGACAAATAAATGTGTCACTTTTCTTTTAAGAGGAAGCTTCAGCTCGGGTGCTCCTATCTAAATACATGTAAAAGGAGAATTCGTTTTTCTCGGCAACCACTGCACGAAATTTGACGAGGTTTGTTGCATTTAAAAGAAAAACTTAGTCTAGTGACTGTTCGTTGCGAATTTTTGAGTTCGTTTGTCAATTTTTTTATTAAAAATTGTCAAAAACCAAAAATTTTCAAAAAACGAAACTATGAAGTTTACAACTCTAACTCAACAACGAAAAATGATGGCACAATTCTGTGAATTGCATCTAATAGTACATCTAAAGCGGACAAAATTGTTATTTTACACATAAATATAAAAAAAAATTTAGTAATATAGAAATACAGCTTTTGCAGAACCCTTGTAACCAACGTAACAAATTCCATCAGGTAAGATGTAAAATGACATACCGAATTTGTTCGCTTTTAATGATCAAATAGGTGCCGTTTACGGAACCGCGATATCTGTTCCTGATACAGAGCTATAAATTTGTAAACGTAGTGCTTCTATTCTTTTTAAACGGTCAAATATTTCAAAATCGTTTTAACAAAATTCAAGCCCTAAATCGAAATTTCGCTTCCAACAGTAACAAGTATTTAACTTTCTCTCTCAAATGCAACAAATTTCATTGAAATCGTTCCAGGGGTTATCTAAGAAAAACGTTTTTGCATCTCACATGTATTTAAATAGGCCGCGTCGGAGTTGGGCCTGATCTAAAGCTTCCTCTTAAGTGCATTTTGTAGACTAGAAGTAAAGAAAACATTTGTGTGAGGCCCTAATCAGGAAACAAAATAATTTGGCATCAAGAAAGCTCCCGCACAGTGTATTTGCATTTCCAACCTGTCCTAGCATATGCAAACAGCATGACATTGCACTGTTTTACTGGCTACAGTCACAGACTGCTCAGAAATTGCATGTTTCCTTAGGTCCCTCACTCTGGAACTTTCAACGCCAACTGTGCACTGCCTACACAAGCAATGAGAAACTGAAGAAACTGAATGAGAAGCAATAAGCAATGCACGAGCAATGAGAAACTGCATCTTCAGAGGGACTCGGTAACATTACACATAAGTGAAAGAAAGTGCAAGAGAGCAACAAGGATTGACGATGTAATTAACTGCCACTGCAGCACAATGGTATCGTGATCCAGTCATCATTCCTTTAAATAAAACTTCACGCTGTGTCATAATATACAACGTGACAATTTACAAGCCAACAAGGCTATTGGTGAACAGAATGATATAGGGGTCCTTTTCAAAGACAGTTTTGAAGCTTTCATGTGGACTTCAGCATTGAAGTGTGTTAATGGCTGCAAAGTCAATTGGCAAGACCGATGACCTGAAAAAAATTGCCAGCATAATGGGTGCAGTGTACACAATTGCCGGATACAGATCAATTTATTTACCGGGATTTATGTCTGCATTCCGAACTTTCCAAACCGCGGCAAGAACTCCAGTTAGGCTGCCAATGCCTATTTTTGAAATAATTAAGATGAGCTTGCTTGAACAATGTAGAAGCAAATGACAGATGTCCTTGACTTAAGCATTAAAGTTATTTTCATGTCTAAAGCGATTTGAGCCACCCCTTTGTGTAGGCTAGCATGAATGATTACAAAGTATTGCATTACCAGGAAACCAGACCACCAGAGTTTCAAAAATCAGTGCCAAGTTTACAGAATGTTATTGCTTGCCGCAGTGCCTTAGCAGGTATGGCATTGTACTGCTGAGCTCAAGGTCGTCGTTAGGATCCCAGTCGCAGCGGCCGCTTTTCAATGAGGCTGAAATGCAATATCACTTGTGTACTCGGACTGCACATTAAAGAACCCCAGGTGGTAAAAATTAATTCAGAGGCTCCCACTACAATGTCCGAGATTGCCACGACAACTTGGCCACATTCAAGTAGCGCACCCATTACCTTCGTATTGGACACTGTGCGCGCCATACCGTGGTGTAGTTCAGTGACAACAGGCAGCAGTCATCGTGGCACGAGGTTGTGCTCGGCTCGCATGCACTACGCACACAAGGAATCACGCAAGGAGAAAGTAGAAGGCAGTTTGAGGCCAGTTTGGAACGTGACTGATGGGCGTTTTCATGACAGTAGGGACTTCAAGTTGTGGGCGCAGGTTCAGCCTTAATAAATATTGTTATTTTATTACTCTGCGCTCCTCAACATCGCTATATTTCTGGCAGAGGTGTGGGGTATGAGTCGAAGCACCATGAACGCAAGTTGGCGTAGCTCTGACCATCAGCGAGTTGATCCCATGGAACTGACACCTGTGCACCAGCGGGTCAGCCACCGTCTTCGAGGTGACTCGCCTGAATTCAGCCCTCTATGAGTACGACTATCCAGGTAACACCGGCAAAACTGGTCGCAAGCCAACCTCGCAAGCCACCAACATCCCATGGCAAACTCGTTCGAAAATGTCAAAGACTGGTTGGAACTGTTCGAGAGGGTGGCGAGCTTTAATAAATGGGACGAGAGACAGAAGCTCTGCAATGTATATTTTGCTTTGGAGGACTTCGCAAAAACATGGTATGAAAACCACGAACCCTCTTTGACCTCTTGGGAGGAATTCCGACAACTGCTAGTAACATACGCCAGCACGGATCGTAAAGAAAAAGCGGAAGTTGCACTTCAAGCAAAGGACCAGCTCACAAACGAGAACATTGCAATGCACATCGAGGACATGTCCTGTTTGTTCAAGCGTGCTGATACCAACATGAGTGAAGATAAGAAGGTGCGCCATCTCACGCGTGGAAAAAAGCAAGAGTTCTTCACAGTTCTTGTCTGCAACCCATTGCGCACGGTCGCCGTGTTCAGATTCAAAGCAATAAGCATCGAAAAGACACTAGAACGGCGCGCTCGGCAATACAACCGTGAGGCAAGCTGCACACCTGCCCATGTCTTCTCTGGAGGCGTGCAGAATGACCTTGCAGCTCTGCGAGAGCTCATCAGCTCAGTGATCAGGGAAGAGCTCGGCAAGTTGCAGACATTTCGGACACCAACTGCATTATCTATCATCGACGTTTTCCGGGACGAACTGAGGCATGTCATACAGGCTCCAGAGCGTGAGCCACAGCCAATGCAGCACATCCTAACGTACGTCGATGTGCTCAGGCAACCCGCGGTGCACAGTAGTGCAGCAATTGAGACGACCATTCCCTACCCGCCGACAGCACACAGCGCACCTCGTCTGCTGGGACCAATGGCTGCCTATCTGCCTCCAGCACACAGTGCACCTTGTTTTGTGAGGCAAAGGCCCCGGAAAAGTGACGTCTGGCGTGACCACTAGCACAGGACTCTGTGTTTTCACTGCGGAGAAGCGGGTTAAGGGGTTTTCCCTTAAGTGCACCATGCCCCCGAAATGGTGAACGACCAATAGAGATTGAAGAATACTTGCCAACACGTCAAAGCTCCGTTACTCCTCGCCAACATCAACCAGGGTCACCATTGCCCATGCGCCACCTATCGCCCAGCCCACACATATCTCCAAGATCGCCTGGGAGTCATTCACCTCGCCCACACTAGGAAACGACCTGTCGAGGTGAGGCCACTGATAACCACAGTTACAAAGATCTTCCAACACGGTTCCAGTGCAATGACGAAATAATTCCAGTAAACAGGTGCATTAACAAAAAGATTACGTCCCATTTGCGGTTGATAATAGTCGGATGGGAGCCGAGCCCAACCGGCTACTCGTGCCACGGTGATCGCTGCCTGTTGTCACTGAACTACACCACGGTACGGCGCACATAGTGCCCAATATGAAGGACGATGGTCACGCTACTTGAATGTGACCAAGTTGCCACAGCAATATAATCAGATCGTGATTTCAACATGTAAAACTACAGAATTTAATTTCTTTGACATGTTGTTTTAAAAAAGAACATTTTCAAGCTGAGATATTCTCGTGTGCCAATGCAAAACATGGCCATGGACAACATAAAACATGGACCTCCATGTTTTGCTCTTGTGAAAATGTGTAACTTGAGAATAATGTAATGCTTTCCTGTAAACAAACAACTTCTTATGCGTTCCTGTGAGAAGAAAAATAATACACAAAAATATAGCAAATCCAACTGACAATATTTTATTATCACTGAGACTGCTGACGATGTGACAGACATGATTTCCAGTGGTGAAAATAAAATAAAACAGAAGCCAGATGCCAGCCGGTCTTTTCTTTTGCCAGACTGCTCACTCACTTTCTGAGCCGGACTGAGCAGGGGAGCCAGGTGGACTGCCCTGCTTTGACCCAGCAGGGCTTCCAGATTGTGAACGCGAACCAGACCGAGATCTGGAACCAGATTTCGAACGTGACCTGGAACGTGATCTTGACGGTGACCTTGAACCAGACTTTGACCTGGACCGCGATCTTGATCCAGACTTTGACCTGGAACGTGAACGTGATGGTGACTTGGATGCTGAGCGAGCTGGGGACCCCGATTTTGACCTGGATCCTGATCTTGACCGGGAACCTGATTTTGATCTTGAGCCTGATCGAGACCTTGAACCAGAACGAGACCTAGATGCAGATTTGGACTGTGAGCGTGACCTCGAAGCTGACCTAGACCTTGACCGGGACTTGGACCTTGAACCTGATTTGGACCGTGAGCCCGATTTGGACCTGGAACGCGACTTTGAACGAGAACGAGACCGGGAGTTGGCCGGAGATCCAGACTTTGACCGTGAACGAGATCGAGAACGTGACTTCGATCTTGAAGCAGATCGTGACTTATTGGACCCAGACCGGGATCCAGATGCTGACCTGGACCTTGAACGCCTTGGACTGCTTGCAGGAGACCTGCAAGGATAGAAAAAAATGATGTACATAAACTTCAAACAGTTTTTGTACGCAATATTTTACGGTTACCTTAACCTGTCATTCATGCAATGTCCAGTTCACTATGCCTGTGGCCACAAAACAGTAACAATGCCCCAAACAAAGCAGCCGCATGTAGCACTGTGTATGTGTACTACATATCTTTTTCTATGTCTGCATCTGCTTCTTGCTATTGTTTACAACAGCACGGATGACCGGTAACTCAACTAAACAGTCGTGTGTGTGACGTTTTACTGTATGATTCTCGAGTATGCTGGTTGACACCAAAGCGATGCAGCTCTGGATATGTTCCTTACTTTTCCTTAAAAAAGCAAGCCAAGTTCTCTCACCCTTTGTTTGAAGGTTCCTCCTTCTCGTTCTCTGAATCCGACGAGACAATCTGGCGCTTCTTCCCTTTGCCAACATCAGAGTCTCCAGCCTCACTGCCAGATGAGATGCGTTTGCGCTTCTTGCTTTTGGAGCCACCATCCTCACTGTCACTGCACAGCAGAAGGAAGCACAGTCCAACCTATGCATACCTGATTGCACCATAACAAATGTTGATGACACTGATGCTGTTGATGACTGTGAGTGCACTCTATTATGCTTCAACTTATGATGAGAATCCAGGGCATCAAAAGACTGCAACATAGATAGACCTAAATATGCACACTTGTCCGACAAGTACGAGACAAACATTTCACACAACACAGATGATGGCTCAGTTGACACATTTTTAAGTATTATCAAGTGCAAACGAGTCAACAGCCACTTGACAAAAAACGAAGGAACAAAAGCAGTTGAAACTTAAACAAAATAGGATTAGGTAGTAGTACAGTTCAGACCACTTATAACTTGACCACATATAGTGCAGGACTGGATATAATGCAGTTTTCCCTGACTCCCATTTATCTTCCCATACAACTCAATATATGTGCATACTGCTTACAGTGAAGCCGCGCAAGACAAAATACCGGTTAAAATTCGGTTGCCGGAAAATCCCGTAGACAAGTGAGGCAGCGCAGCAGGCGCACTTCTCAGTGAGGTGCACCGGCTGAGTGGTGAGCGACAAGGGCAATGTGGCAGAGGATATGCAGAGCGAGCAAACAAACGAGGAACAGCAGACAACACCAACAAAAAAAAGCGGCAGCAACGTGCTCTTCAAGCAGGTACACAGGCATTGCTTAAGCGACGGAGAAGCCTTTCGCTCCAACAGCTTGTCTGCGGCGCACAATGCGCATCGACCATGTGCGCATTATAAATCTTTGCCTCTTCAGTTTGGACGGAAAGTAAATACAGTTGTTGACTGACATTTTCGGACACGGGCAGGGTCTCAAGAATGTCTGAATCATCGGGCAGGATGCAAATGCGTTTCACGTCCGCCTGCCGTAACATGCTGCTTCACGAAGTGCAGATATCGTGCATGCAATCTCGACTCCATGATGCTGTCAGTTCAAAGTGTGTTCATCAGTTCGGAACAATGTACACATGCGAGCTTTCACCATTCCAACCAGTGCGCATGCATAAATACTTTTGGTATGCATGTTTCCAGTAGTTGGCGGCTGATTACCCGTGAACCCCACTTCATGCATGCTACCGTCAGTTTGGCTTGTGCACACGATCCCATACCACCGCATATTCATCTATGGGTACGAACAGATATCAAGGGTAAGCTTCCCGCGACGGCATGCCCCCCCTCCCCTTCTGCTAGGCCTGACCGGTGCCGTCTCGTCAGGAGTTGGCAGCCAAAGTTGCGCTTTGGTGCAGAGTCAACAAAATGCTTCGCAGTGGCTGTACAGCACTTGGAAGGCAGAAAAACCACCTCGTTAACACTGAAGGCACATCCTTGTCGTACTCCCAGACACATGCGACTGCTTGGTCTACGTGTTTCGCACGTGCACAGCCTTTGAAAAATGTTGTTTTGGTTATAGCACAGTACTGTGTGTAGAGCAGAAATTTGAGGCTCCAGTTACTTAGTTATGAGCGGTCCATGCTGTATACGTGCAGCCCAGTAAAAGATCCTCACCTAGATTTGCCACCTTTATCAGAGTCCGAATCCTCACTGGAGGAAATGGTTTCCTTGGAGACGATGCGCAGTCGCTGCTTTGCTGACATGCCCGAATCCTTGACCACAGATGCGGAGGTCTTCTTGCTTGCCTTGCCTCCCTTGCGGCCACGGTTCTCCTTCTCCCCACCATCTCTGCGACTCATGCGCCTGCGTGGATGAACGCTTGCACAGTTACCATCAACTAGGATCACTGCGACAAACTAAATGTTGGTGCTTGTGAAGCTTCACACCACCACCACTCTTTCCATTCCCCTTGACCTGTCATGTACATCATTGTTCCTGTTAAACAGCTGGCCTGTTCACGCTAATTTCACACAGAGCTAACATTTTGCAGTACATTTAGTTTATTACCACATTTGTGGGGACTACTTGCCTGTTTTGTCTGCAATAAATTTGAAGTGCACATCATGTGGGTAATGGCACTAAACAGAATTTTGATTTCACTGCAGCATAGTGGTGCCATACAAAGTAGAACCTCGTTCATGCGTTTTGGAAACAACTGTGAAAAAAACGTACTAACCGGAAAAATGTATGATCCGAACTAACTAAAAAAATTGACAAACTCAACTATCGTTTACATCTACGTAATGTGAAGACTCGCGCGAATCACTGCGGCGGCACGAGACCGGATGCCAATGCGCGTCGAGCTGGTGGTGCTCTGGTGGCTCGAGATGCGGTTTGTTGTTTTCCTATTATGTGTTGTTTTAAGAGGGTAACGGGAAGCCAAAACGAAATCGAGCTCGTGGGCGACGCCAGATGCTACCCAAGTGAAATGTAATGCCCACATCATGCCACCTGCAGCAGGGAATGGCGGTGTGCTTCGATTATCGCCTGCTAAAAGCCTGCAGTACGCTACGAATGGCACTACGCACCATGCGCTATAAAACAGATAGGCGAAGATGCTTATCACAATAGGTTTAGAAATGATAGAGGTGAATGCCGTGTGCAATGACCTCAGAGAAGATTTGCTGGTACCGAAATGAGAAACTGAGTGCGCACCAGCATTTTCACGCGAGACGGGTGGGCGAGCATTGCAGTGAAGCAACCACGACAGGCAGCTATATACTGTTCTCAATCGAGCGCTCTTCGCGCATTTCCTTGTTTACATAGGGATCTAGTGCCCAGAAAACGTATCATACGATCGCAGTTTGGTGACGTACTGAACATTGGTGCCGAAAAATAGTGTTTTCCGTGAATGTATGAACCGGTAAAAATTGAGCTTAGCTTTATTGGGCAATTTTTATGTTTTCAATTGCGAACATTGGCGCTGAGAAAACGTACGTAATGGGAACGTATCAACAAGGCTCTACTGTATTGCCACTATGGTAAAACATGGCAAAAAATACGGAGAAACATGACCTTTGTTGTAGTGGTGACTGTCAAGTCACCATTCTGTTGCAACAAAACAAACATTTCTTTGGTGGCTTCATCACATTTTGGATTTATTGTGGGTGAAATAGGCAAGTAAAACCTACAAACTTGCCATTAAACTAAATCCACGGTGAAGCAGTACCTCTATTGCAAATTGCAGCTAAAACGGCCGTATGTACAGGGTGCTCCTATTAACAACCATTTCGTACTTCTTAGCAAGGACCTTTCCTACAGTACACCAGCAGCCATTTTACCTCATGCTATGCAAGCATTTATGCATAAAATCTGTGGCTTGAGGGTGATCCTTTCTCCCAAGATTGGAATAAACCCATCTGCTAGGAAATTCTAATTTTAGAGAGCCCACCAGGTACTAAAATATTCATAACTACTACGGCTGGCTGAGTTGAAAAGCTCCCATACCCAATTATACTGTAGAGCATCAAAAAATGAGGAAGAAGTGAGTGTAATAACAATATTTTGGAGTCTCAACATTTGAATGCAAAAGGGACAGGTGCCAAGAAAAACAGCTAATTTCAATTCAAAAGTTTTGCAATTGGTAATGTGGATAGCTATAAACAGTAGCACAGTAGGGTGCTGTTTTTAAAGAGTAGCATCTCCAAACATTTTTAACCTTCTTGAATGGCAGTTTCACATTTGTGATATATGCAGATAACTGTGCATATGGCTACAGACCATTAGTGCTAAGTGGTAACAGTAGCTGCACTGTTAAGTACCCTGACTGTTTACGTTAGAATATGGCTTCAATTGGTACAACCAGATTCCTGTTATTTGTTTATTCAAACTACGGTCTGGCAAATACTTTTAGGGGAAATAGGCATGAAGATACTCACTCCTTCTTCTTCTTTTTGCGAGCAGGCTTGTCTTCCCCGTCAGAGCCAGCAGGATGCTTCTTGCGCTTCTTCTTCTCCTTGACCTCGCCATTTTCAACCTCACCTCCTTCATCACTGCTGTCACTGACATAGTCCTGTGTTTTACGTCCCTGCAAGATGGCCCCACCAGAACACGGTCACCATTCGCGAAAGCATAACATGTCAGCCAACAAGTTAGTCAACCTTAAAACGCACGTGCGTCATTCTGGTCAAAGTAGACTATGTTGCTAGATGCCGCTGTCAGCATCACTCATCGCACCACAATAGAAAAACAAGAAGCCTTTGCACACTGTCATACAATAGACAACCTGCTGCTTGAAAAATAAAGTTTGACAAAGGCCATCTGGCTGGGAGGAGAAACTGGAGGGACAAATGCACCAATAAGAACCTAATGCCTCAGCTCGGGTAATGTCCTTCAATTACTGCCGAGTACATACCACAGATATGTTATATCCTCTCACAGCATGTTGCCTCAATTACTTTTAGGAGCACTCTGCACTTTTTCAACATTTACGAGGTTTGTGGACAAACACAAATGCCTTCTTTCTTTCTCTCTCTCTCTTGCAAGCACATAGCCTTCTGCGATTTGTCTTGTGACCTGAACTTTGCATTTGCCAGACAATGCAAATTTTTTATGCTCAGTTGCATCAACCTGTTTGAAGCTGCCACCTTCATTCACAGGAAGCTTATCGCATGAAATGACCACATTTCACCACTTCACTGCTTCCATCAAGCTTACAGGTTGGATTCCTAGCCATGGTGGCCACATTCCGATGGTAGAAGAATGCAAAACATTCTTGCACTTAGGCAAATTTATGTTTGCAAAAGAGGTTAAAAACAGAGTTGGTCAAAATTGACTAAGATGCATCCACCCACTGTACGGCCCTTCACAGCCCACAGCTTTTGACTATTCAATTTTTTTTTAATGTTCAAATATAGTCGACGACGGATAATTCTTAGTCCACAGGGAACGCAAATAAGTCTGAACTATCGAATGTGCGAAAAAGCAAATGTATCCAAAAAAATTATTATTTTATTTACGGTTTAAGAGCCCTGTGCAAGGGAGAAGCGGTTGGTTCACTATTGCACGCACTTCCGCTTACGTGCAAACAAGTCCACCTGTATTTCTGCCAGTTTTGTGCTGTCTCTGTACACCGGTGCAAAGACTACAAAGGCTCGAGTCAGATCCACATGTGAACGCTGTCCGAAATATCGGTCATCCTTACACATTAAAGGGCCGGGCACCTCATCAGGTCTAACCATTTTGAGCTGACAAGCGCAGATCATGCACAATAATGATAGTGTCTGCAAAGTATTATATCACTACGCGCAGCGGGAAGATCTGAAATTTCAAACTGAAGACCATTTTCCTTTCTCCTCGCAGCCGCTCCGCTCCAAGCCGGATGATGATGTATACATGCTAGTGCACCCAGGTAGACGTGTTTGTGCAGTGACATCGCTCGTGGTGACACGTGACTTCGATAATTATTCAAGGCAAAGTCCGTTATTTGTGTAATATGTTGCTTGAATAGACGGATTGACGTCGTGCAGTCATGCAGTCGCACACGCAGACACTGAAACTATGTCATTTTCTACCGTGTTCCAGCACGAGATGATGCTCTGTGATCCGCTTGTGTCTGCCTCAGTATTCATGTAGCACTGACTTATACCACTAGTCAGGTGTCCTCGTTCACAGTGCGCAAAGTCGTGCGCTGCACAAAACAAGACAATCACAACCGCTTGTGCGTGACAGCGTCGGCAGAAGTGCACCGTGCTACAATAAAGCGAGGAGAAAAAAAAATGAAGGCGGGGCTCGTGGCTTATGCATCATGAGATCCTCAAGGTCTGATTTGGGAGAATGCAGGGAAGGAATTTCGCTTGCAAAGGCTAGACTGGCAAGTGGCGAGAGTGTCTGGCTTGGCAGTGGAACTCGCCTCCTGAAATCATGGGTTCACGGCACTGAAATATTTCGATCTCGGCTATTAATGAACCGATTTGAAAACTTTTTACAACAGAACACTCCCTAGAGGACACGTAACAACTTCCAGCCTATAGCCAAAATTTGCTATGGGGCCTGGTGAGGGGCGCTTTAAGACTAGCGTGCCACGAAGCTGTCGGAATTACCGAGCATGTCCAGAATGTCAGTGTATGATCTATCGGTCGGCAACTGTGTTAAAACATTTTGAATAACAAATCAAATGTAGCTCTATTCGATTCAGTCAATTCATAAGTACCAATATTTTTCAAATATGTAAAATCGGCAAATACGTGTCATCAAGCATAAATTCAGAGCAAAAGTGCAACCAATTTAATCCTAACAGCCACAGTAGACATAAAACAAGACTTACGGTATGTAGTGGAGCATGATATATCTACATTGCTCAGAGATTTAGGCTTTCGTGGCTAAACTGCCATTATGCACACACCAAAGAGTCTCGAGTAAATGAATTAACTTATTTGCTCCTAATGCTCCATTTGTGTTTTTATGAAACAGCACTTCATAATGTGCCCAGTAATGGCAGAAACTTGCTAACATGAATATGCTAGTATGTGAAGGTAGTTTTAGTATGCAAAAACAGCTGCACACAATTCCAAAACTATTCGAAAAGTATTGTGCATTCAATCTTGAAAATTGCTTTTCACGCACCCTTATATAATGGCACAACCTACTAACACACCCCATCAGTTATTGCCTACATGGCAATGCTGATATCTAAGGAATGGACATACCTTCGATTTCTTGGATGGCTTGTCGTCACCTGTGTCGACAAACTGCATCTTGCTCTTGCTCTTCTCGACAAACTCCTGCCGCTTCATGATCATGGCCCTCTCCTGCTCTAGCTTCTGTTCCTCGAGAAGCCTCTGCTCCTCAGAAATCTTGCGCCGGAGGGCCTCGCGTTCCTCTTCCTGCTTGCGGCGGATCTCCCTCTCTTCCTCATCCATGCGACGAGCTCGCGCCACATGGTACTGTGCCTGACTCAGCAAGTCCTGGCACTGCCTGCATGCACAAAGAAAGCGTGTAGTGGACACAATGACACAATGCCTAAATTAAACTTCCCTACACATATTCCATGGAGAAAGACCTAGACCAAAGAGCCAAAATATTAAAATAGAGCAAACTCATTCATGCGATCTGATCAAACAATCTGATGTCTGATCATACGTAAGCTGGACCTATGTCAGATTTGAAATACCCATTGCACATACGCATCTGGCTCCTAGTGAAACATCCTCACTAAGGAAACACTTAGAGCATTTCAGACCAACACGACAGAAAATCTGTCACCACAATACGCAGCCCACACGGGTCTCGGCACATGTGAAAAAGGCACCATACAGTCATGTGTCCCTGTAGCAGACTGTGCAGCATCCTTAGATCCCTATTTTTCCCTGCTGCATTACGCTTGTGGCTGTGTTATGTTTGTGAAAATATGGTACATGTAAGTAAGGACTTCTTGACGGTTAGCGGCACCCACACTTATACCAGTAACTGACAAGTGTTCTCACCTGGACTCGGCAGCAGCCTGGGCAAGGTCATATTTCATTCGATCCCCATGGACACTGAGGTACTGAAAGTACCTAGGCAAAGGCAGATACAGCAAGAGCTCCAGTTAGAACATTCCAGCATAATCATTGAAGATAATCATCAAGTCAGCAATAGTTCTCTGGTTACCCTGTTGGCTTCCTCATGCTGTCTCATTCATGTGGACAGGATGCGGCTTGACGCACGCACTTCACATCTCTGTCCTACTATTATGTGCACGACACCATCATCCATGCCAATCAATCATGTGCCTCCCTTTCACATGCACTTCCCTCTCTATTCTTTACTTTCGTTTTTATCACTGTTCTTACCCCCGCCATGTTAGACTGCAGTCAGCCAACCATAAAAAATCTTGGAAGCAGCTGAAGAAGGCTATCACTTTATTACGTGCCTGGGAATACCAGCTGCATTCACAACTGCACATACCTGTGCGCCAGGCCGAGTTCGTGGACGGCTGAAAGCACAATGGCCAGGGAGGACTTATCATCGCGCAAGCACTGAGCAGCCAGCTTCTGCAGCACCAGGGCAATGTTGTAGAGCAGCAGGGTGTCCTGGGGTGCCACACGTCGTGCCCTGAGTAGGACACGCTTGCACTCGCGTAGTCGGTTGCAGCGAAACAATGCTCGAGCCAGGTACACCAGGATGTCTACGTGGTGGTGGCGGTAGAACTTACGCAGGCAGTTCTCGTACTGTAAGCAAGGGCAAAGCACAGACAAAAAAAAAGAGTCTGGTTTCTCTTTTGCGTGAGGAGTCTAGTTAAAGCTGCAAAGGTTGATCATTTGCAATTACAATTGATTGAAGGTCACTTACAAAATTGTCGACACAATATAAGTAGTCAAACTTCAGTATAAACTACAGTTGAACCTCGCAATAACGAAATCGTTGGGGAAGGTGAAAAAATTTGCTTTCGCGAAAATTTAGTTGTTGCGAAATGAACCAGCACAGATAGGTAATGCGTTGCAGAATGAAACTTTAGTCAAAATTCTGTTAGCCTACTCTGGCAATTTTGCGGCGATACAGAACCACATTGCCGACTGTACAGTGTGTGCCGCATGCGTCAATCAGCAGTTGCAGCACTGCCGTGAAGCAGTATTCTCGGTCAATTGCTTTCAGAGGTACGATCACTTTTGCGAGATTTTGCATAACTCGGCACCGGATGCAGAGCAACAGCGTATGCGCATGCAGCAGCATTTCTCCAGCACACGCTGTCGCCCATAGGCACTGACATGACCGGTGCTAAGCACAAAAGTGATCGTATCTCATATAAACAAAGGCAGTCGATCGAGATTACAGCCCCTTCGTGCAAATCTACGTCTGGCGCCAAATACACACAGGACACCTGTCGGGTGGCACCAAAACCAGCGTTCTTGAAGCAAGGAATGCGTATTCCCAGACGATCGTTCAATCACGGCCCGATGCGTAGCACTCCATGCTGCGACCGCCATCTCAATTGCCATAAACAATTCCACGTCAGTTCTAATTCCACATGGAAGTGGAATTCCATGTTTTTGCAGCATTTTTCTTGCCAAGGCGCACATTATGCACTGCACTAGGTGTGCACAAACCCTCGTCACAGGTCAGTAGCAAAATGCTGCTGCTTCAAACGGGTGATCAACAAACAAGATGGTGGCCATGACATGTTTCCAGCGCTTGGTTATGTTTGTAAACAAACGTGGCGGCTTCCATGCAAGTGTAATGTGGTAGTATTTTACGCAATTTTAGTGCAAAGCAATCACATTTGAGCACATTTTGGAGCCTGCTAGACTTGCGCCAGCAAGTCTAGCAGGCTCCAAATTTTCTGGTTATGTTCCGGCAAATTTCGCTGAGGCGGGATTGTAGCACAGCGACATTTCGTTTTCAAGAGGAACAAAATGCATTGAATCCTGTGGGCATTCGCCGGGAATACGAAAATATTTCATTGTCGCAAGAATTTCGTATTCGCGGGATTTCGTGATCACAGGTTTCAATTATATTAGAGATAACAAAATAAACATAAACATTTTTCTGGCTGATATCAGCCTGTAACAAATATACTATAAACTTAGTATAATGAAGATTGGGTATAACGAAGATATTATCATGTCGGATGCGACTTCAATGTAACGAGGTTCGACTGCATCTTTTTATTTAGATGGATTAAAGAAAGCTGGCAAACTGAGGTGGTGCCGTCTGCTGCAAACTACACAAAGAGTAAGTTCTAGCAACAAAATTTCAACATGGTGCTCACAGATACCCAGCCGGCTAACAAACAGCCTCCCTAAAGGAAAAGCTCTTTGCAGTTCAAGCATAGAACTTTACAGAAGGAGACAGTTCCAGTAACTTACAAGAAAACAATAAATTGAAGAGAGATCTGACAGCAAAACATTCACAAAGAAAGTCATATCAGCATAGGACATAGTCAAAGCTTGCGCAATAAGACGAAGTATGTACTAATACTAATAGCCCCTCATGATGGCATGCATTAATAATCTACTTGCTGTACAAGAGTTTTCACCCTTATTTCCTGTATGACAGGTGCTTAGTAATCACAAAGTGCAGTAACCTAGGCTGGGAATTCATAAAATGAAAGGCAAATGGAAAATTGTCAATGTAAGCGCTTGTGCATACCATCTGGATTGCAGCAACGTACTGCTTCTGTTCAACATAAATGTGTGCGATGTTGAGCCACACATCACAAAAGTCCGCAGTGGCCTCGCGCACTTGTGCAAAAATGTCACGTGACTCCGAGATGTAGCCTTTGTGGGCGAGTACAGCACCTGTCAAAGAACAAGAAGAAAGTACCATAAAGAAAAAACTTGGCAGTAACTATCGATGGATGATCAAGTGATAGCTTCCTGTTAGACCTGCTGAGATATGCCATTGGGGACACTTACTGGCTATTTCGAAAAGGCGCGTAAGGGCTGTGGCATTGTTCAGATCAGCAGACATTAAACACAACATTAAAACCCTTGCGACAACATCCATTGTGTGTGGGTATCAGGACCTACCCACTAAGTCACCACCTTTGATGACACTGTCTCTGGGATCAGCCCTGTCTACTAGGCACAAACAACTGTCCACACAAAGCAAGAGGAAGAGCCAAAAAAGGCTTTGCTTTAAAGAGACCACTTGAGCATGGGCGAAGTGTTTGTCCACATCCACAAAAACTTGCCACCATTAGCCAGGAGGAGGGCGGGCACACTCACCCACGCCGTTGGCGGCCCAGATGTTGCGCGGGTCAAGTCGCAGCACCTGCTTGTACATGGCAAGTGCCCGGTCCTGGTGCCGGCGCTCTTTGTCCCGGTCACGAATAGGCTGGTGCAGTGTCTGCAGCCACACATTGCCCAGTGCTACAAGGGAGTAGGCATCCCCTTGCGCACCCTTGAGAATACGCTCAAACTTCTTCTGACCAGGACCCCACTCCTGCTTGGCCAGGTGGAGGTTCCCAATCAGGGACCATGAGTCAGGGTGCTCCTGCATAGGACATCGAATACAGTCAAGCCTCGTTAATATGTACCCGCTTAATGTGTAATTGCGGTTTAAACGTAGTCACGAACATTCCCCCCCCCCCCCTAGCCTCCATTTACCACTTAAGCTGTAGTCGCTCAGTGCCCACCAAACGGTTAGCGCGTACTATTTTCTTTCTTCTTCTACATGCACAGGCACAAAATTGGCAAAGTCTCATGAGTGCAGACGTTCGATTCTCGAGTTGCAACAACCAAACGACAGCTGCCAGCGATAGTGAAGTTTAAAAATGGCCACCATGACGTAGATTCTGCGCATACAGCTAAGCATGGCCTTCAAGATTCACTTCCGGTAACGCGAAAAAGCTGCTGGTAGAAGTGTGAACTCGCTGTCGCCGTTGAACTCAATCCAATCCAACTCAAGTAGTAACCGTGCAGAAGCACATGTTTTTAAAATGCATAGGCATTTCTATGCCTACCCAAAGAGAAAAATGTCCATCCGTCCCGTAAGACGACCGCTTTCAAGATAAAACCCACAGCAGCGAGCGACTGTACCTTCACGCTGCCTGTCGCTTCAACGCAAACGAGGCGGCGAGAACACAGAGCTCACGAAGCTCTCGGCACAAGCACTGCCCCAGCCCTGCCCCTTTCAGAGATCGCTTTCAAGATGTGGGCCTGCGCCTCTCTCCTCAGCATTCAGCGGCAAAAACGCAACGCGTGGAGCTATTAGCAGTCGGCATCGCATATTGTTTTCAAGATACAGTCCACGCAGCCATGCCGTATACGCAGGCACCGATGGTGTACGTTTGATCGCGGTTCATAATAGTGCAATGCGGATGGATAAGGTGCTAATGAGCGATAATGGCTTATAATGATTGGAACATCATCAGTGCACCGGGCGCCGCGACCTGCCGTACTTTGCTTGCATTATCAATGCACCTTGCGCCACTGTGCGCACCAGTTTGTGTTGCCACAGTGCTGTCGTTTGTTTGTACTGGCCAGATCAAGTTTCATAACATTGATAATGACACGGGCTGCGTGGAAATGAGCAAATGGCGCAATGCCTACGCATACTTAGACAACTCCCTGAGAAGCTCCTGCGTAAATTTGTTTTCTTTATTCCGCCAGTGTGTTTGCAGTCGTGGTTTTGTCATGGTGTTCAACGGTCTTTGCTGCGGTGTGTCGTGTTTCTGTTATCGAGAAGTTGACGTTGTTACATCCGCAGAGTTCTCGGATAGCGTCATTGTTTCCACCGTCGCACCTCGCCTATCTTCAAACGAAAGTGATGACGACAACGATGATGTAGAAGTCGACGACGGCCCTTCATTATCTGACACAGCACATGCTTTGAGTGTCATGCGAGTTTTCACACAGAAGCATGGCCTCATGGACAAACTCGCTCGCGGCCTTACCAAGTTCGAAGATGTCATGGCAAGGCCGCCATGGATGGTGGCAAGTGGAGATTGCCGATTTTTTGCTGCCTAACCACAAATAAAGCCTGTCTGAGTGCGTGCATTTAAAGGGACACTAAAGGCAAATACTAAGCTGACATGGACTGTTTAAATACCTTTCCAGAAGCCTTGCAATGCTTGTTTCGTGCCAACAAAAGACTTAGTTTATGAGAAAATTGTACCTGAAGGGTCTGAATACCTTTTCCGAAATTTAAATCTCCTGCCACACAACCCCGGGAGTGGTGACGTTGCATACGCCATCACAGCCCTTTGCTGCCATCGGTGAGTAAAACGGCGCCCGACAGATGGCAGCACCGAGCCAAGAGAGAGCTGCGGATTCGCCGCTGCAGCTGCTTTTTGGTCAAGTAGCGTAGACTGTTCAGGCATCCCGTGACATGACATGGAAGTTGAATTCCCTGCTACTTGCAGTTTGTGCAAGTTTTGCAAGCCAACAAAACCACTGCAGCACTATGCGATCAGGAATGTACTGAAACGCAAAAGCGCGGGCGGCGCAGAGTCAAGTGAGAACGAGACCCTTCGACCGCCCGCGCCATTCTCAACAGTAATTTCAATTAGTTCTTTTTTCTAAACGTGAAATGGAACTGGACAAGTAGCATTTTATTTGATATTATAATACAATACGAGGATGTTTTTTGCAATGAATAGCTGAGTACTAGTGCAACGAATAGCTGAGTGCAGAATTTAACTGAGGAGTGCTTTCGTCATCGGGCAAGTGCTTGAATGTCCCGAGGGAGTCTCTTTAATCATGTCCGGCATTTACCTCAATTTCTCTGTTAGTATTAAGGCTCTGTTCGCGATAACATTGAAGCCTTAGAGATCCTCGAGCACTAATCTATCAGTTTAGCTTTAGTTTGTATTTGCTTTTAGTGTCCCTTTAAGTGCATCGTGACAAAGTTCTTTTCCGGCCGGTAAGCAGCTTCTAAACTGGCACTGGCGGTTAATTCGTACATCGTTTAGTGCGTACCTAAACGACGTTCCCGGCCGACTACGTATTAATGAGGTTTGACTGAATATGATCAGCAAGGGGAAACCTGTTAACTGGTTAAGTGCACCAGGTAAAAAAAAAAGGTGCGATTAACTTCCTGAAACTCCATAATGGGTAAGAAGGATGCCATAGGGAAGGGCTCCAGATTAATTTTAACTGTGCAGGGTTCCTTACAATGAGCCTAAATCCAAGTACAAAAATTTGGAGGACACTTAAGCTTCGCCTTTAAGAGTGGAACGCGATAGCATTCAAAGACCCTCGACTGCTTTTCACATTTCCCGGCAACTGCAGCTTATGTAACCGTAACTTTAACCAGGAAACACTGGCGGTGAATGCTATGGACGAAGGCAAACTTTCTGGTAGAAATGCGGCCACTTGCGTGGGTCGATCTCCTGTTATTGTTTCGCACTTCTAATATTTCAGTCTGAGAAGAGATAACAAAAAATATGTGTTGTCGGTGGTTTCGTTTTCTTTTTTTACATTTGTTTGTGGGCTGTCATTCTCAAAATTCTGAGGAATAACTTTGTAAAGAATGAAAGACCAAGTATGAGCAACTTTTGTGGTAGAAGAGTGGTTGAGTATGCGTGGTTCGGAATTTGGTTTGAAATTCTTTTTGCCGAAGCGATGTCCAACACAGGACGCCGATGCCGGATCGATCTTCTGCAACACGGTGCCCTTAACGCTGTCGCGTTAAAATGCTTTTGCATTTCGCACCCATCGAAATGCTGCCATCACAACCGGGAATCGAACTTATGACCTTTGGTTAGCTGAACATCATAGCTGCCTATGATGGTGACAAACATGGGGGGAAAAAATGTACAAGCTAAAATTGTATTTTAGGCAGTTGGTGTACTAAGATTTTGCAACATCTGGGAGTTCTAACTTCTCACCTGGTTCACTTGAAGAGCTTCCTTGAACCAATCAGAAGCTTCATAGATTTGTCCTCGGTCTCTCGCCATGCAGCCGAGGCGAAGATAACCTGAGCAGAAAACAGTACACATAATGTCTTGTAAATAGTCGCATTAGCATATTACCACTTGTAAGAAAGCGTTAACCTATTTATTCTTGAAAACATGCATAACAATGCAACAAATGCTGCAGTAAATATGAAGTAAATCTTAGTAAAAAGGTGATGAAGGTATTATCAGCCAGTATTTTGCTATAACAAACAACCTACCACAAGCAGGAGTTTGACACAGCAGAGCAAGTCAACCATAAATTCACCAAGTTATTCACTACAGTTATGCAATTGAGACAAATATGACCATACCTTTAGTGAAAAATCTTACTGAAAGTGATCTACAGGTAATTTCAGTGCTAGAAGCAAAGATTACCTTCAAACATGTCTTAAATAAAGTGGTTAGGGTAGGGTAGGTTAGGTTAGATAGATTCCTTCATCTGCTGGCATTGACGATTTGATCTAAGACAGATATGCACTGCCCAGCTGTAGATAGTATACAAGAAACAATCAAGAAAGTCTGCAAAAGGCACCTCCACTCACAGTCAACATAGTTAGGATGCTCCCGAAGAATGTTCTTGTACGCCTGCTCAGCCCTGTCAAAGAGACTGAGGGCTTCATACAGTCGAGCTAGGTTGTATGTAGTGGTCACCGAGATGGAGCTGTAATAGTGCTCGTCGTTGTTGGCCTCCGTGCGACTGCGCTCCAGGGAAGCCTCATAAAAACGTCGTGCTTCCTTCAGGTTACCCATCCGAAAGTGCAGTGCACCCACATTGTTTAGAATCTCTGGAGGCACATCTGCTTTCACCTGCATTTTGAAGGAAGCACACCAGTGCCACGGCAATACACTTCAAATGAGCAGCAGAACACGTCAAGAGTGCGGCAGCAACACAACACTGTCTGACCCTTTGGATCAGCACACATACATGAACAAAACTAAATGAAGCCGCACACTACAAGTGCTACAACTATTACATTGCTGTCTATCTTGTGTTAACACTGTTAGACTGCAGTTCCCCCCTAGAATATTTTAGTCTTCTTTCTCATGCTAAGTGTCTATGCAGTAGCATTATAGCATTTGCAAGAAATTGAATGGAACTGTGGCCAACAAGTCTTTTGGACAGTGCCATTACTTATGGCTAAGCTTGGTTGCACTAATTTTTCCTACCTTTTCCACATTTATTATCAATGCTGTTGAGCCTCTGCTTCCCACTGTCAAATCAGCTTATTTCTCTGTGCTTCTAGCTCAAACCCTCCTATCTTCAGCAGCAGCAGTACAAGCCAAATGCCTTTGCTTGGAGAAGTATGCATGACATTACGGTGCTAATAATGGCATCTGCAAGCAGCAACCTTAAGCACTGAACACCTGCCCTACAGGAAGTGTGCAAGTACACATTTTACAGCCAAATCTGCAATAGGTGAAACCACAACACTGATTAGCTGAAATTTATTCAAAGGTGCAAATTTTGTATTAACGAGTGCGCTTCTCTAGAGAAGTACACTGTTTATTAGATATTTCACACACTTCCGGTTGTTGTGAAGCAGGAACTGCTTCATGAGCTAGAGCTAGAACCAGAACAAGTATTAAACAAACCATATTAGTAACTTGATCTGTTACGGAGGTTTGTTAGCACAAGAAATGTTAATTTACATCCTGAAGTCACGGCTAAATTATGTCAAATTAACTTTATAAAGAAGGGCTTTGTGCTTTGGACAAGAGAAGAAAGGAGAGCGCCTCACCTTATCCTGGAGCAGGCGGGTTGCTGTTCCATATGCTGACAGCGCCCCCTGGACATCACTCTGCTCCAAGATCTGAGCCAATTCTATCCAGGCCTCCACATCCTCGGGAAACTGATCTGTCACCTGAATGCCACAAGATGCGCCACACGCAAATGCACTGCTTAAAATAAGGTTTTTCAAACATGCTGGCTTCCACAAAGAAAGAAAACAAGCTTTCAATAAGTTAAGAATACCTGGTAGCAAAGCTGATAATTGGGTAGGTTGGTCATCCTTTGTGTTTCCCTATGCTATAGTAATAGGCTGTTTATTAATATAAATAGATAGATAAATAAAGGAAAAGGAAGAGAAGGAAGTTACTACTGACTACAGTAACTGTCTAGTGCAGTCAGCTGACGCCTGAACAGCGGTCAGAAGTGGAAAGGGAGGGGGAAGGTGAGTAAAAAGACCAGGGAGAGAGGATAGCAGAAAGGACAGAGTAAAGGAGAACTATCTACATATTTATAACAGAGTGACTTCATCTCGACAATTAGTATTCTGCCCTTCAAACCAAGGCTTCACATGTTGAGGGTTGATGTACATGCTCTCTGAATAAACACCCAGATACAATAAACAAATTGAAGGTTGACAAACATGCAGGTATAATAACAGTGCCCACAAAGTGTGCAATGAAATTTAAGATACCCGAAGCTACAAATGCTTTTCTTTACATTATAAAGTGCCTGTAAGTCAATCAGTAGAAATGAAGGCCTCAGGACAACTGCTACTTCCAGCTTTTCTGTTCCTTAACTTTTTACACTATCCAATGCCTACTCATAGGCATACGCCATGCATGTTCACCACACCACCAACACGTGGGGGAAAGGGGTGCTCATGTAGCTCTGAGCTGCTCAAGCATAGATCTAGATCCTCATGAAACTAACAAAAAAAATTCTACCACTAGAGCTTCCTCGAACACAGGTTTGGTCCACCAGTCACACAGCACACTGGTAAAAAGAGAGTTCTAGTTGTGCTAGCTGTGTTACGATGGCAGAGGTGCGCAAATGTATGCCTGCGAACCGAGATTTTGGAGCCCTTTCTGTAAACGAACTATGTAACACTGAACCCAGCAACACCTAAGATGCTTTATAGAGAGACTCCAAGAAACAATACAGGGGCACTATTTGGCCGGCAGCTACAAAACATGAGGTTACACAATTGCTTAGTGTCTTTAAGACATCTGATTCACCACACAACCATTGACTTTTATATAATTAAAAGGTATGTATACTCAAGAAAACATTCACAGCAGCTGTACAGGCTAAAACTGCCAGACATCTCAACACTGCCACCAGACTGCACAGATCAAAGGACTTGCCTTTTTGAGGTGTGTCTTTGCCTGGTCTCGCTTAGACTGGCTTGACGAATTGGCATACAACGATCCAAGGATCTTCATAGTCTCATAGTTGCCTGGCTGTGCTTTGAGTACTTTTTCAAAGCACTGTGCTGCGTTGTCAACGTCCCCACGGAAGATGTACATTTGGCCAAGGCCAAAATGCGGCAGCACAAAGGACGATGGTGCAAACTGGGTAGCCTGTTAGCACAGAAAGACATTGCACAGTCAAATGGCACCGCTGTCATAAATACATTATGATCAGCAATAAAAGTGGCAAAGGCAGATTTATACTGATAGTAGGGCCTACGTGCTGACACTAGTTAATGACAGCATTACCATTACCACATTGAGGCAGTAACAGTAAGTACGTAGTATTTGCCCTAGCATTTACAAACGAACCTCAACTCAAAGCTCTTCTCTTAGTCCACAAAGCAACACATCTTCCCAGCCACTGTGGTCAGTACTATCCAGTAATGCTTCTTCAGGGACTCCTGCAACGAGGACAAGCTTGGCAGACATAACCCCATATTTCAGTCAAGTGCATGCCAAGAGTGCCTGGTTATGAATGTCGGCTTGCATATTCACTGATGACCCTACCCTACTGGAGTCCCTACTACTGGCCACCCTACTGGCCAAGCAGAAGTAGTGTTGTCTACTTTCTGGAGACAATGCAAAATGTCCAGGGGACAAAAATGAGCAAATTGGCAGTCAATATCCAATTTTCTAAATTCAAAGGGAAACAAATAGACCCTGGGTTAATCTAACTTCACTGCAACAAGTGTCATAGGCACTCAGTGAAAGTCAGTGATATGGAACAATAAATGTAGATAGCACTGAACAGGCATTGAATGAACAGCGTATCTGTAACATGTGAGAAAGTAGCCAACCGGTGTCAGCTCTGTCAACAATAATGGGTAGATGTGTTGTTTCTAACAAGTGAATTGCTGTAAACAGTTCTGAAGCCAGTAGAGAGAGAGAGTGACAAGTTTAATGACACGAAATGCTGAGACGTCGGCCTGAGGTATATTCCTCTAGCCAGCTAGTCGGCATTGGGGGAAAGGGAAGAGGGAAAGAAAGAGGGAAGAAAGAGGTGCATGATGGGTGACGATGACGATAGAAGAAAGATGTAGAACACATGGCAAGCAATTTGGCATGCTCAAAGTCTGCAATCCAGGCCCATAGTTTTTAAAAAGTTCAGTAATGCCTGGATGGCCTTGAAACTCGATTGAGCATCTGGCCAAGGGCCTAAAGCCAGTAACACAGTGAGCAGCAGTACCTGGTAGTAATACTGGAAAGCCTGGTCGTAGTCCTCTTGGACGTGAAAGGAGCGGGCCAGCTGGTAGCAGCTTTCGGCACGCATGGCCTCATTTTCGGTGTTGTGGAAGGCATGTAGTGCCAGGTGCTGCACTTTCCCATAGTCTTTCTTGAAGAAGAAGTGGTTTGCGAGTTGGTTCAGCACGACAGGGCAGGATGGGTCCACGGCGTAAGCGCGCGACAGCATCTGGACGCCTGCGCGAGTCGCCTCGGTACCCTTCTGGTTCAGCTGTAGCACAGCCAGCCCTGACAGGGCACCAACGCACTGTGGGTCGAGGACCAGCGCCCGTTCAAAGGCTGCACGAGCTTTCTCTTGCTTGCCCAGACGGTAAAGGCAGTGGCCCATGCCCAGCCGTACCTACATCGTAACAGACATTGTACATACACTGAGGAATCAAACCCTCAAAACATAAAGCCCACGTTTTGAACCTTTGCAGCCTCTGAGAAACTATGCAGACTTTCAATATACGAGAGGGGCACCTCATAGTTTTGCTCCCAAGGAATGTTCACTATAAACTGCAAAACAACGGGCTGCCACAAATCGCAGTCATCGACAAAGCCTGGAAGAATAGGGCACTAAAGCTATTGCAGGATTTTAGCGAAAATAAGCGTAATGATTATAGGTTCGTCCTTCTCATAAACAGGGAACTATACTGTTTTTTTCTTTTGTACCTTCCATGTGACCAAACAAAGTTTGCGAAACCTTGGCCTCTAAACAGCACAAATTTGTGGCCCTTCAGTACACATCCACAGTCAATTAAAACGATGAGCAAAATGAGAACAAGGTAAAAGTGGGAGCCAACAATTCAACAAGTGGACTTGTCTTTTTCAATGCAACATATCGTATTTACTGGATTGCAATGTTATCTTCTTCATGATTTTTGTTGCTTGAACTCAAACCTCGCGTTACATTTGAATAAAGGAAAAATTGACCCTTTTAAAAGAAATATCCCAAATTTTGCGGTTCTTAGTGTTATGTTAGCAACCTGTACGTTTTGATCCAGCCTATAAACAAGTTGATAGAAATAAAAACTAGGTTTTTGCTGGAATAAACACCATTTTTCTGTGCTTGCGACTGGTGTTACGGTTACGGTGCTGCAGCATCCTGTGGCCTTTCACGTTTTGATTGCGTTTATTGATGACATTATGTCAACATAGCACATTCGGTATGACGCCCACTTCGAGAGACAAGCAATTTTGATGGCCGAGAGGGTGGGAAACTTCAATTCGTGGATGGCAAAACCAACGGGAGGCCCTCTTTAAATCCGAGGCTGGTCGGAAGGGCTGTGTGGACCTCGTGGTGGCCTGCAGCATCCCCAAATAAAATGGTTTTGCGGCATCTTAAGTGGCATTTCTCAAGCAAGCTTGAAGATGGCATGATTCTCAGGCGATGTGAACAATAGGGAGTTTTAGAATAGGGGCCCCAATAGTTTGGGGCCCCAAAGAGCTTTGCGGGTGTTAGCGTTGGGACACGTAGGAGTGAAGAGTTTTAGAATAGGGTTTTACGTTTGCGGATAGCGTCTTGCGCTGACAGCGCCACTACGGCGTCAAAGAAAAGCTATTAGAAATAATTAAATAAAATATACCATTTTATGATAGGAATAATAATTTTGACTTGTGTGTATCTGCATTTAATTACAATTTAGAGGCTATTCTGTAAGCAACAAACAATTAGCTGCGCTTAGTTTTGAGCAAACAAAACTTTACTAGCCTTCACCAGCCAAGCTTAGCCGTGTTAGGCCTACGAGCCATAAAATCCACAATCGAATTCAAAATCAGCGGCGTCTAATGAGTCAATCTTCATAACACACGCTAGTTGACAGAAAGCGATAACCGCAGTCACTTCTAGCTTGCGAACTTCACGCGTTACCGCGAATCGAACCCAGTTTGGTGCTAGGTTAGAGCCGTCGCTTCGATGGGTGCCGCCACGTTCGCCGATGCAAAACTTTTGGGGCCGCTATTTGGGCTCCCGCTAAATCGGTGAAATAGCGTTCCCAACGCAAAACCCAAAGGCAGTTTGCGTCTTGCGCATGCGCAGTAGCTTCGACGCTATTTCTTTGGGGCCCCAAAACGTTTGGGGCCCCTATTCTAAAACTCTCTAATAGTGCTGCACAGTAGAAAACTGTGAGTACAACTGGGCCAACTTGAGTGCTTACAGTACCTGAAAACAAATACTATCAAACTCCAGGGCAGTGCATAACTGTGTATGTAAAGCTTCCATTTTAGAAGTAGAGCACAACACTGGCAAAGAACAGAATCAGCCGCATGTAGGCACAAGACATTCTCTCAAAGCATTGGTGGCCTGCAACATATTCAGCTTGTCGATGAATTGATGCACCTCGCTGGTTCACAACCTCTGTCACGCCATTACTAGATGATATTAAATAGAACAGGGTGATGCTATTTAGTATGCTTTCCATAATTGATATACAGCAATAATAGTAATCTTGATGTCGGCATATTGAAATTTTTCTGATCTCAGGTAAAAGACGACATGTAGTACAGTGCAGTTGCAGGGCTGAAGTTGGTACGAGACCAGTCAGGTCACTGACTAAGCAGGAACTAAATATGAGGAAAGAGGGTTGAAAGTCATATCAGATGAGAAGACTATAGCTGAAATGAAAGGCTATAAAATTGCTATCAGCTGTCATAATCCGAAACAGCAAAAGAAAAGCTAGAAGTGCTAGTAATGGTGAATCACTGGTTCAGAAGCAATGTACTGACCCCACTCACTAGTGTCCCTCATAGTATCCCTGTCGAGAACACCTCACTGCCTTCACACCGTATTGCCCCAAATCTGGCACACTCCCTGTTCTGCCTCCTCCTGTAACCATCCACAATGCCTTGGTGTCCCATATCAGGGCTACACTGGAGCTATAATGTGCCTGACTTGGTGCATAAAAATGCTCTCTCTCTCTCTCTCTCTCTCTCTCTCTCTCTCTCTCTCTCTCTCTCTCTCTCAGCTCATTCATGCCATGTTATGCTGTGCACCTTTGAGCTCAGGCACAGGCAGCAGTCTCAGAGAAACAGCAACATGCACGCATGCAGAACTGCAGCAGCTATGTCTGATTGCACCTACCTCAGCTGGACAGTTTGGGTTGGTGCGAAGAGCTTTCTTGTAGAAGGCCAAGGCACCTCTGTAGTCCTTCTTGTTGAATGCAATGCAGGCTTTGCCCAGTAGTGAAGGAATGTTGTTGGGCGACTAGCAAGAAAACATTAGAAGAATATATAATGAGACTGCCGGTTTTCCGTTTATTAAACCAGAGGCAGCATATCATGAAAAGAGGTAAGACACAAGGTTGCTAACCTGATTAAGCACAAAGTTGAACTGAGCATCAGCCTGGTCCATTTTGTCACCTTCCAGGAGACAGAAGTAGGCTCTTCCGAGCAGATGATTCTAAAGAGAATGGGATGTGAGGAACACACAAATAAGAAGCACAAGTTGATAAGAAGTAAAACTTTGCTCTGTGAGTGTGACGTAAAATATTATTCAGAAAAACACTCAAGCAGTATTATAACAGGGATGCTGGGAATTCAGTGCTGTAAGCAGCAAATTAACATTTCATTTTCAAGAACACAAAAAAGTCTATATTTTTCCAAAACAGACTTCGAAAACATCAGGAAGAAAAAGAAAATTTCGGTAGTGAATGAATTTAGCTTGCACAATGAGAAATATTGAAGATTACAATTTTAGGGGTTTTTTTTTTTTTTTGCCAATTACAAGTACTAAAGTGATATGGAGCAGCTTCTGCCCTGACATGTGACTGAAGCTCTCTTCACACCTAGTTAGATTGCGATACCTGTTGTACTTGTTTACAGGAATAAGTAATGCAGGGCAAAAAGATAATAAGATGTGTTTTTTAGGGGGCAAGGCGCAATGATGCTGCTGTTGCTCTACCAAGACATGGTTACAGATCACATGTTTAATGTGATCAGCTATAGAGAACACGGTGATGTGCTACCGTCAACAAATATTACAGATTGAAAAATGTTTCATGGTGCTACTTGGACAAATACGTTATCTGTACTCAAGGTTCTTGCTCACATAACCTAGATCAGTAATCACAGACAAAATTGTATTACTACAGCAATCTATGGAAAGAGGGGGGGGGGGAGGACAGAGTCTGAAACGGGAGGTTACATCTAAGCAAAACTAAGGGAGAGCAAAGCTGGTACGTTGTTTCGCACCTGGCAGGTAAATTCATTGCAGCACAGAGCCAATTCTTGAAAGTATACGACTGTCACTAGCTCAATTTGTAGCTTGAAGCCGTGCACATGACGTCCCATTACCTTGGAAATCGCTGTTTGGAACCTGTAACTCATACCTTTAGAGTTATTTGGCGGTTCATGCAATGGCAACCTTAGAAGACTGGGGACAGCAGAAAAATGCCTTAGCCACCACTGCTACTTTGCTTACCTGAGTGTACATGATAATCTTGTCAGCAGTGGTGTAGAGCAGGGTGGCCTTGGTGAAGAGTTCATGCTTGCGGTCCTTGTTTTTCTCCTTACTGGCCTTCTGCACGTAATAAGCAGCCAGTGTATCCAGGCACGTCATCTGGTCCTGCTCAAAGTCCCGGTAATCAAGCCGGGCCTCTGTGCGGCCGGCCTCCAATAGCCGCACAAAGTCATCCACCTTGCCCTGCCGGTAGTACTCCAGCTGTGGGAGAGTGCAAGAGGTGCCAGAAGTTTATGTCAATGGCCAGAGGACGCTGCAACACCAGATTCCACAGTGTGAACACGTGATGCATGGCTGCTATGCGATGCGGTAGATGCGTAAAAGTAAATTAAAGCGTACGGTGTTGCACAAAAACTCGAGATTTTTCCTTGAACTGACAAAGTGCGAAACGACAGTAAGGTGGCGATTTGTTTTAAGCAAAGACGCATGTTAGCGGGCTGTGCAATTACTGTCAAGATCGTGATGTGGTGCAGCCGTGCAGAACACATTCCTGAGGTAAGTGAAGTGTATTACCGAACGCTCTACAGTGTGTAAACAGCGCTCAACCTCCACAGCTTCCGATACTTCTTTATTTAACGCTATAAATATTTGTTTTTATTCCTTCAGACGTTATTTCAGTTACAGATTCATCGACGAGATTCACAGCCGCATGAGAACCAGCAGTAAGGCAATGGGATTTTCCTTTTTTCTAAACTGCACATCGGGAAGCGGCGATCAAAACGCTTGCTCCGCATACATCCTTCGCGTGGCACGCTTGCGTGAGCCGTGGAACACGAAAACCGCTGATAGCTGGCACCTACCGCAAGGTTGACCCATAGATGCAATTGAGCCTGCTCTTGGCGAAGAATGCCGAGGACCTCTTCTCCTTCCGGTAGTTGATCGATATCAAGCTCGATCACCTGTAACACGTAAGTAGCGGTCAAGCTTACTACCATGACACGGAAATGGGCAGCGAGGTTGGTGCGGCCGAGCAGCCGGGACCGCAAGGAAAGCTACGGATGGAAACGAGCTCACCTCATCGGTGTCACGTAGGGGGATCTCTATGGAACCCGGCATCTCGAAAGCCCTTCAGTCAATTAAAGCAGAGAGTTAAGCAAGAAATCGGTGCATGTGACACTCAGCCGCCTGTTCGCCGTCCTTCCATCTTTACTTCTGCGTTGTTTTGGTTGGCGATAGCGATGGCACTACTGGGGCAGGCATAAGAGTTTTAGTTTCGATTTTGCCCCAGGTAAGTGGATAAGTGATGCAGTTGATCTAATTAACCAATTGCGGAATGCAAGAAACCGCCATCAAACATTTCATTTGCAGTGTATGCCTTTATCACTAACTATTAAAAAGCGCAAAATCATGTTCGTGGTCACATTTTACTGACGCAATTTGACTGGTACCGGCGCCAGTGCTCATCTTTATGGATTCATGACTCTTAAACAAAATTACACCCTTTGGGTCGTATCTCTTGCCACACAACAATAATCGTCGTCTGTAGCTACGCGCCTGGTACTACCATGTCATGAACGGCATATGATTTATCAGCATGACAGAGCATTCTCGACAGGAAAGTAGCGAGCGCAACGTTTTCAATAAAGGAAACGCAAGCAAGACAGATGACGATTATAGCTGTGTTGCAAATATACAACCCAAAGGGTGTAAGCTTTATATATATATATATATATATATATATATATATATATATATATATATATATATATATATATATATATAGTGTCGACCTTGTCCATGATTCGATCAGATTGGAACAAATCGAACGCAATATGTCAGCGGTGATTACCTACAACTTTCTGTTTACTTGTATTTGGAAACAGATAAAAGAGTACACAGGGTCCGCATTATGTTTGGTTTTCTTCAACACACATTTTATTAACCTTGAGGACAACAAGAGAAGGGGGGGAAAGGTGCACATCAGGAAGAAAGGAACGCAAACTGCATAACTAGCAAACACTGTGCCATTCTTCGGTGCGTGCACCTAGCAGCGCATATTTTAAGCTTATACGATGCAAGCGACAGCTCGTCGCTCATTACTGCATATCAGGAAAGTCAGGCAGCTCAGCTTCCTCGTCGATGTCGGGATCTACGCCGGCGATGTGAACCGGTGGTGCTCTGCCGCCCATCTGGAAGTCAAAAGGCTGTACTGCCTGCAGAGACTGTTGCACTTCGGGATCGTTCACGTCCTGAAATCACACGAAAAATTATATTCCGTGGTTTTACGTGCAGAACTGCAACCCGATTATGAGGTACGCGTATAGTGGCAGACTCCGAGATTTCGTCCCGCACCCTCGGGCTTAGCCACGCACACGAAAAACAGGTGGGAAGGCAGAGACAGCGAGTTGTAACCGCCAGTCAACAGGTCAACGTGAGGAGGTCGTGAGTGATGATCACAAACAACCGATATTTAAATGAAACATTTACAGTCAAGTGCCTCGCAGCTAGCAATATGTCGCGGAATAAAATGAGCCTCGCAGAATATAAAACAATATGTGATATGGCAATGCCTCCAAAAATATTGTGCGGTTTAACGTGACAAAGCTGCACAACGTGTTATTTATGGTGGACACCACGGTGGAGGGTTCCAGATTAATTTTGACCCCCTGTGGTTGTTTACTGAGCATGCAAGCACACGGGAAGCAAGCAACTTGAATGGACGGATGGATGAATGAATTACTGCGATCATTTCGATTTCACTTTGGTCGCGTGGGCTAGAGGCAGTCTCTATAGCCCACGCGACCAAAGTGAAATCGAAATGATCGCAGTAATCCATTCCCCCATCCGTCCATTCATGTTGCTTGCTTCCCGTGTGCTTGCATGCTCAGTAAATAACCATAGGGGGTCAAAATTAACAAAGGGGGTTCAAAATTAATCTGGAACCCTCCACCGTGGTGTCCGCCATAAATAACACACTGTGCAGCTTCCTCACGTTAAACCGCACATTTTTTTTTTGTTTTTTTTTTTTTTTGTGCTGTGAGGCTGTGACCTACCTGTCACGTTCTCACACTATACTGTTTTCGGCTGTCCGTGGCACGTGTATCTGTAGCAGACAACCCTGCGCACTGACACATCCCTCAAGTAACGAATGCTCGCAATCTCCGCAAAACATGCACATATGTGCGTGGCAACGCAGCATTCGTAAATGGTGTACGAAACAGCGCGGACCAGCGCTATGCGGAACTGCAGCGCCCGGTTCATCCAGCGCGCCCGGTGGTAGGCCTGGCGCACGCGGGCATCGTCGAAGGGCGTCAGCTGCTGGGTGCCGCGCATGCCCCGGGTCACGCTCACCGCGTGCGGCGTGTCCAGCCAGCGCACGCCGCTCGCCGGTGGTGGACAGCGCGAGGAGCAGCCCCGAGGAAGCTGACGCGGTCGCTGTCTCCCAGCGGTGGCCGCCGACCCTGCGTGCTCGGCGGAGGAGGACTGCCTGCATGCAGCGCGTGCACAAGTGGTACACTCTGCAGCAGTGCGCGCACACCGTTAGAGAGAGAGAAGGAGCAAAGTTTGCACCCTTTAGGGTGTTATTTAGCCCCAGACAGAGAGGTTTTGTGCCCTTCGCGCTCTTGTGTGCTCGCTTTGGGTTCTTTATAAGTACAGCAGGCTGTTTGCGTCCCGCAACGCTTGGGTGAGCCTTGCGTCGCCTATAACCTAAAACTCGCTGTTGATCTTCCTACTCCTCTGTCTGGGTTGCGTTTCGTTTCTTGAAAACTCTGCGCTCGCTACCTTCTCCTGACAAGGATGCTATGTCGGGCTGATATCGCGCATTCCGTTCCCGACCTGCGAATAGCGGGACCTTACGCAGTGGGAAGGAAAAGCACGCAAAGGCAGATGACGATTGTTGTTGCGGGACAAGACAATCCCTAAAGGGCGCGAACGTTACAAAGAGTACATATTCCAAGAAGGCTGCACCGTAAAGGGAGTAAAAGTGTACACCAGCGCCCCGCAGAAGTGTGAGTTCGCACACGCGCACGTGCACGGCGCACGCCAAAGTCCTAGCGACCGCGCCACGCATGTACAGCTGCCAGCTTGCCCGGTCGTATACGCGCGAATAGTCGTACAGTTAAATGTGCTGTAACAGTAACGCGTAGAAGCCGTCGACGAACCTGTGCCTCCAGGCGCGCCCGGGGGGCGAGCAGAGGATGCTTGTCAGGGGCTTCCCTCGATCCACGCACTGCAGGATCTCAGCGTCCACCTGCAGCACATAACAGGAGCAGTCGCGGCAGCGAGACAGTTTCTTCGAAAACAAAGTGTATTTCGTGTTACTCGTCGTTCGGCAGTCGATCGAGCTTTCTCGCAAATCACCGACTATGGTATCGGATGCCACGAATTGGAACATGCATATATATTCGTACTGGGTATAGCATGACACCGCCTACGTTATGTCAGATTAGGCGTAATACGCATTAATGTGCTTGCGATCTCAGAGTGTGTGCGTCTCGAATGTTGTAGCAAGTGTAGGAACGACGGCCTCGTCCTATATCGGAGCTAGTGCGAGAACCGCGAGAACCGACTGCTGTAGGACGTGGTCGAGCTTTCGCTGTTATCCCGAGGTAATCTGCAGGATGCATACGATGATGCCCATATACAGGGCGCCCCACATAACTTGAGCCAAGAATTTAAAAATGAAAGGCGCATCGGAAGCGAATTGAACCGAACGCATACTATTCGCAATAGCCTATAGTAACTCAGACAATTTTTCTTGTTTTCCCCATAACTCACTAATTAAATAAGTTTAATTACCCAACTTGTTAATTATTGGCTGGGGTCCCCAAGTATGATACGCAGGCTTCTAAAGCACATCCAGAAACCACCGATCGAGCTGTTTCTTTATACGTCTCACGTAGTCCTTTTTTCCGGGTTGCAAAGAAAGCCCGCGAAATATGAATAAAGCCACGTGACGGAGCGCTTGCGCAGTGGTATCGTGCTGCTCTCAAGCGTGCGTTCGGTGAACACGGTCGGCTCCCGTCGGATGACGGCGAAAATGCATGCTGCTGGACTCATAGAGTTTCTCACTATTATTATTATAGTGAGAAACTCTATGGCTGGACTACGTGAGACGTATCGTAAAGGAAACAACTCGATCGGTGGTTTCTCAAGGTGCTCTACAAATCTGCATATCATACTTGGGGTTCTCAGCCAATAATTAAAAAGTTCTGTAATTAAACTGAATTAATTTGTGAGTTATGGGGGGGGGGGAATTTTTCTGAGTAACTATAGGCTATTGCGAATAGAATGCGTTCGGTTCAATTCGCTTCCGACGCGCCTTTCCTTTTTAAATTCTTGGCTCAAGTTATGTAACCGCTTCCCTTATAAGATCATCGTTTTCACCCGCCAGTATGCTTGCCGGCCAATGCCTGTCACAGCCACGTGACAATACGATACGAAGAAGGGGGATAAAAGGTGACGAGGACGGCCCACCTGTTGCATGACGTTGTGAAGTATTTCGTCGATTTCATTTGAGCTCTTGTTGCATGTCGAACTGAAAAGGAACGATTGTTTAAGGTTACGATAGTTGTCCTGCACACTTTTTTTCTTCCTCTGTCCTCCTCTTTATTTCAGGCTCATTAACTTTTATCACCACAAGGAATAATTGCTCGATTGGAGCCACGTAAGACAAAAATAACAACAGAGGATGTGCGAACACGCGAACTTCCGAGTTCATTCGAACCGCGATATAACAAGCACGAGTATACATTACAAATTATGGGATATACCGAAGCAATTCTAAATTTTCATTGGGCATTCATCGCCGGTCAGCAGCGAGATTGACTGGGCCGCCTGGCTCAGGTCCGGGGACATCGACCGACAGCTTGTACTGGTGGACTGGGCGGAGAAGGTCGAGCAGGCCCCCTTGCTTGAGCCCGATCCCTCAGCCACCTGCCCCCTTCCCCCCTTTTCAATAAAGCTGATCACTCCCACCACCACCACATTAATTTGTTTCTGTAAGTATCAAATTCTACTGTTGTATACCGAAAATGCAAGATAAAACACAGTATCGCTTACAGCGAAGTAAATTTTTGTTTTCACGTGGCTCGAGATGCTATGCAAACCAGCAGCACGCTTTTAAGCAGTAGCCTTAGGTGCGCTCCTCTGCGCGTTTAATCAAGTTATATTAAAATTCACATTTTGGTAATTGGTGCCACCATTTTCTATCATCATTTTTCTTTCTTGCCTCTCTTTAAAAAAAAAAGCATGGCGTTGCTCGCGCTCGCACTTCTGCTGCACGGCTTCGGTTGCGAGCTCGATCGTTGACGTCGATTTCTGTACGTTGTTTTATAGAAAGGTAAAATATACCAAACCAGATTTTGCGCCGAATGTGACTTCGTTATATCGAGGTGTGATAGCGCGAACCATTGTTTCAATTAAAAAAAAATTGAATGTTCGATTTACTCAAGTATTACGGATTATATATGGTCGAATATTCGGATTTACTATGCGTACGATTATCGAAGACTGCCTTCAGTGCAAAAGAGATAATAATGATAAAGATGAAAACCGATTCATATGCCCGGCCACTCCACTGTCCTATACGTAAGACAGGCGAGAGAAGTGAATATCCGCCATGGTGGCTCGTGGCGTTGTGCTGCTGAGCGCGAGGACGTGGGTTCAACTCCCGCCAGCGACGGCTGCAATTCTTCGGGCAAAAAACACTGGTGGGCTTATATTTATGTGCATAAATAATTAACGTTCGTGACGAATATAAGTAATCTCGTCGTCCGTTATGTCAAATTAATTGCGAAACAGCACACATATGGCTTGCTAGACAGTTCTGTTAAATTTTTTTTTTTTGGCTACATTAAGCCAGTTCAAGAACGTTGAAACCTTTAGATGACGTGTCTTCTTGACATAAGACATATATGAATTGATTAGTGCTTACCTGGTGCTACTTGATACCGCAACCGACGGCGTTTGATCAAGCTCTGTTTCTGACTCCGCGAACAGGTCGTACGGTTCTCTACTAATAACGGTCGAAGCCCTTCGAAGAAAGAAAGAAATAATAATAATATTTGGGGTTTTACGTGCCAAAACCACTTTCTGATTATGAGGCACGCCGTAGTGGAGGACTCCGGAAATTTCGACCACCTGGGGTTCTTTAACGTGCACCTAAATCTAAGCACACGGGTGTTTTCGCATTTCGCCCCCATCGAAATGCGGCCGCCGTGGCCGGGATTAGATCCCGCGACCTCGTGCTCAGCAGCCCTACACCATAGCCACTGAGCAACCACGGCGGGTAAAGAAAGAAAGTACTGTAAGGAAGCAGCAGCTGGTAGCGGCGAATATTCGCACTGGCATGAAAAATTCTCGCTTACCTCACGTGTGTGGAAGAGACAACACCGTTATACATGTTTATATTCCCTATATTTGCTCCTGATTCGATTAGTGCACGATATAAGCGGAAGAAGTCACAGCAGTTTCAAGTATTGCTTTCTGAGAATGTGCGACAGACTCTGACGATATTTGAAACTTTCTGCCGAGACGTATGCACGGGAACGGGCAGACGATTCTTCCTAATCATACAAAAACAAACTGAAAGTAGTAGTAAATGTATAATGTTGAGTGTTTAAACAAAATATGCCTGTAACTATACGTTTTAAATATAAAGATCAATAACAAAACTATTATTGTTTTGTCTCTCGCATAGGCCGCACAAATTAAGCGCAGGACGTTATGCGACAGCCGTTGCGACAGCATAAGCAACAAGTCAGTTTCGGTTTCTCTTCCGGAAGTTTGCGTGTAGCAAGTGCGCGTTCTCTCACCTACGACAGTTCCGTTGGTACGATATATAAGCGTCCGCTCAGCGCGATTTCGCGCAGATTACATCAGCGCGTAGCACGAAGTGCTGCTAGTCGACTCTCTTGTAAGAAACTTTTCCATTTCCTCTTCTCTTGTTTTGCCTACTGTTGTCAACTCACAGTTGATCATCTCTCCTGTTCGGGGTGTTGCTACTTTAGGCGGTTTAAGACAAACGGCGCGATCTGATGGTTTCGGCTGGTTTCACATAAGTGCTTTGTATCTGTTGCAGTTTTCCTTGTCGTACGCATCAGGAAACTAAACATGCCGGAGGCCATTGCCGAGGTACCGCCCCTTCAAGGCGTGCAGTCCAACTTTGTGACTCGCATAAGCGAACTGCCCGCCGTCACAAGTCTGTGGGAAACCGCAGCACAGTCGTACGCTCGGGCGAAAGCCAACCCGGGCCTGTTGGCGTATGCGATCGGCACCGCCGAGAAATCGGCGGCAGTAGCCTTCGCCACAAGCAAGCCCGTTGTGGACAAGTTGGCTACGCCGATCAGCATCGTCGACTGTTTGGCCTGCAAGGGGCTCGACAAGCTCGAAGAGGTCTACCCTGACGTCAAGAAGAAGGCACCCGATCAGATAGTGACTGATGCCGTCGAGTACGGGCTCAAGAAGTATGGCGATGTCAAGGATTACGGCATGTCTCAGGTAAGTGTGTGTCGGCAAGAGGCGGGTCACCTTGCGTGTACCGGGACTCGCGGCTATCGTGTTTCTGCGTCACGCAATTACGGTGTGTAATCGGGCGGAAATCTCGCTTCGGTGCTATTTCCTTGTAGTTTACGGACGCCTTTAAAGCAACGTTTGCTGTATGAATCAAAGTAACTTTCTTATAACTGTCATTTATGTGAACAACCACATGTTTTTATGTTGAGGCCATTAATTTCTAGACAATTAAGCTGCTGACGTTACAAAGTATCAGTGTCCACAATCGCTTATTTGAAAGCAGCGCTAACTAGAACAGGCGTAGATTTTCTTAGTAAAATTAAGGCCGTTGTGCTAAAGGTCACGCGCGATTGCTAAATAACTTTCCCAGCTCACTCGCATAGCAAACCAGTTATTTTCGTGCGAGGCAGCGGCCAAGATTGACTGCCCACTATAGCATGCAACTTTGCCTTAAAGAGGTGCAAATTTCCTCCTCTTTCACACTGTATTATGTGAACGAGGAGAAGGGGAACTGAGGAGCCCGATTTTCGTTATTCGCAGCCACATAAGCTAACATATAAAAAAGGCATGCAAAGCATAGCAGAAATTATTAGTAGTTTTAATTGAAGCATAGAGATGACAAGCTAAAGTAAAATTAAAGTGGACAAAAAACATTACGTGTATCATCCAGCATTGCCTATAGGTTTGAAGTAAAGGGGCTATATTTCGATCTTTCTTAATGCACTTGTGAAGCTGCTAAAATAGCCATATAAGGTTTCGGAGGCCAAGCTGTGGTATTTTATAGCCTCTACAAGGCTCTGTGCAGTTGGAGCTTTTCATATATTAGGCACATGTTTCAATCAATACATCATAGCAACGTATGGTGGTGAAGTTGGATTGAAACAGCATTTGAAAAGTACATATTTCTTTGTAGCAAGCTCTGTGAAGCCTGCATAGGATGGAGTTAAACTGAAGGGGTGACGTCAAGCGGTTGCCAAGGGAGTGCCATTTTTATCATTTCGGCACATCCTGGATGTTGCCAGATAGTGTGCAGCTGAGACAGGATGATGAAATGACGCAGTTATCACCACTTGACCGTTGAACTTTATGCCTGCTGCACTGATGAATTGATTGCTTCTGTTATTGCAGATCAGCAACATCAAAAATGTGTCTGCTGGTACGGTTCACATGGTGGCACATCCTGTGGAGACTATCTCACAGTGCCAGAGCCAAATCTTGGGCTATGCCAAGCAAGCTCTTGTTGCTACTGAAGCTACATTGGACCAGGTATGCTGGATGTTTGTTTGCATGTCTATAGAAAAGGCATTCATGGTATTTCCTGTGCTGCATAGTGAATATTATTTCGCATGAGGAAACTGAGCAAAATGTATTTGTACTGTGCTCTGTTAGAGTTGCTTGTCTTGTTTAATCGGAGAGACAGAAAAATAAATGATTAATTGAAAGGCTATGGGGCTGCCAATGTAGTGCTTAAATGAATTGTGTTGCTTTGCTCTTTAGCAGGTATAATGGTAAATTGTCAAACATGGCTTTCTGGTGGACAAGAGAAGGTTCCAGTCATTTAAATAAGAGATCCAAACCTCAGTAAAGCAGATGTTTCACAGTGTGGATAGGCCAGTACACCAGAAAATGATTTGGCCACTGCAGCCTTATCGCAGCTGATCTAATAGACAATTTGCGAAATTCTTGAATTTGGCTCTCCTGCTACTTTCTTTCCTACAGGAAACTGTTATACACTGACTAAACCTTCACCATAAGCTTAGCTGCTTAGCCCTAAGGGGAAATTATGGAACAGAAATGTACTGGGGTGTAGCAGAGCTAAATTGTGCCTTACTTTCTTTTGTCTTTTTTCTTACTGTGTCCCAGAAAGAAAATCCCGAAATTGATGTCATTATTCTTTGCACCTGCTCTTCACAGTTATGCTAATTATTGCGTTTTAGAACATCACGTCTAAGCTCCCACTGTTGCCTTACCTGCTCAAACACCTGCTCGAATCTCTCTTTGGTAATAGCTAGAACCAGTGGAAAGGGGAATTTGCTTATTCAGGCCAGATGCCATTCCTTTCTTGCTCCTAAAGTAGTTTGTGCATGTTGTACTATACACAGGAGTTTTTGGTTGTAAAGCGGCTTTCTGGGTTAGTTGATTATACAGTATGTTGTAGTTTTTCATTTTCATTTAAGTAATTTGTAGCATTTTCTCAGTAATAGACATGCCAGCATGTTGCATATTTAGATAAATGCATGTATAGTTGGGCTATTACGGCAACTTGTTTAAAAAAAAGTGATGAACTTTCACCGCTATGGCATCACTGCTGGATTGACAATTTCCTAATTGGTGCCACATCATTACTCTGTGGCAACTGTACTTCAGTTGGTTGTTGGTAATCATAGAAAATATGACGATGTAAAGTAGATGATTATCTGGGTTGCAAAAAATCTTTTTAGTTCTATTCTTGCATAATGCTGTTCCTCTTAGTCTCTGCTTTAGGTTTAGTTGAACTTGAGACAATTTTTAGCTGGCACTTAAAGAATGAGTTCTACTATTTTTTGTGAATCGCTTGAGACATGCAAGTCCCTTGATTACACACATGAATTCCTAAATATGGCACTTGTTACTCCTGAAAGTTATTGGGCTATCAGCTGAACGCCTTTACCGTGTGTGAAATTGGCATCCTCTTAATGTTCGTTTTTACAGTGCTGTAGGCTTAATTTGAAAGTGTAATGGCTGTGCTTGTAGAGAAAACGGATCGCCAGAGAGGGTTCATACTTAATATCTTTTTGTAATTTGAGATATGTCCTGTAGTGTAATTCTTTTCTTTTGTTTTGTACTTTGATAAAGTAAAGTATACTGAACACTGTGGACAGCACTACATTCTTTTCCTACGACAGGGCAGTCATTGCGGTGCACAATACAGGCGGTACTGCTTGCACAATTGGAATGAGCTCTTTACTGTCTGCTCCTTTCTGTCCAGTCTGCACTGTTCTTGCCCTTAGTTCTCTAATGTGCACCAACTGGCCTAGATATGTTCCTTCTTCTATATCTGAAAGAGCTGACCTATACAATTCCATTGAGTAGGTTCACAAAAAGACCTTGGACCATAGTGATACGAGTGCAGCAGTGTGATAAGAACTTCCCAAACTTCTCTTCAGCACATTGCATCCCTTGGGATTGACATGAAGAAAGAAGGGAACGAGACCATGCCTCCAGAAGATGTGGCTCTTCTGGCTCGGCTGGACAGCATCTCACGCAAGGCAACAACATGCGCCTCGCGCCATGCTGCCCTGCAGCTCAGTGTGCTGCAGCGGTATGCTGGCGACTCCCTGTCTCGGTTCCAGGTGGCTCTGCAGCTAATCCAGAGCATGAAGCAGAATCTGGCGACCAGCACCAACCAGTCGTTCCAGGAGACCCTGGCACGCATGAGCCTCCATTCATCCTGGCTACAGGGACTCCTGAGCGAGCCTACCGATGAGGCCCAGGTGAAGGTGGGTGTGGCACAAAGGAGAGCTGCTGGTTCAGCATGCTGTGCGAGAGAAGGCCACATTGCATCATAGTGAAGCCAGTGCAGTGGTGGGATGCTAACCATAATGAGCTTCATGAATTGAAAATTCTAATTAAGAGTGAAACTGGAGCCAAAATGGTGAGGTTTATGTTCACTTAGGCTGGATAGTACATGGCCCATTCTGAAGAAACAGCAATACGAGACGCACAGGGCATCTGCTACTGGTTGTGTCTGCTTTTGCCCTCGGCATAGTACTTGTGCTGCTTATTCAGAATGAGCCAAACAGGCAAGGAGCAACAGCAGAAATACTGTAGATTGGCTTTGGCAGCCACATGCTATTCTGCATTGCATTACCCTCTGTTATGAAAAGTGGTTGTGAGATTAGGAGCTATAATCTATGCTAAAGACATCCTAAAAAGCAAATGCTGAATCAGTCCAGGAGATAGCCCTTCTAGAAACGCAGCAACATTTGTTTCGCACCAAAGGATGACTTAGTTTCAGGGGGAATTTTAGACTGAAGGGAATGCACAATTTTTCTACGATTCATATTGCCTGACTCAAGGAGGGTCTATTACATGGTGTTGTAAGCTGCACTTGGCAGTTTTTGGATGTCATGCTATGTGGAGGGCTACTGCTCAGTTTGAGTTGGAGGTCATTGCAGAGAGTGCGACACACTCCTGTCGATGAGTCCAAAAGAGCAGTGTCAAGGTACAGTATCGCTGATTAGTGAACATCCGAAAAAATCGCCAATAAAATTGTCAAGGGCAACATGTTTGCCATGTTGAAATGCGACATTTTTAGCCATTTTTATTGGGAGTCATAGGCTGCGATGTAACAATTGCAAATGTAGTTGCTAAATTGCAATACCAGTAGTGGTGTCAATTTAGTTCCACGTTTGCCACTTTCTCTTGAGCTCAGTTCTTTGTAAAAGTGATGATTTAAATAGTTTGGAGCACAAATCTACTGCATTATCATGACAATGTGCTGCTACCGTCCCTTTAATGTGACTTGCTTGCCTAAAGAGCACCACTTGCAGGGAAAAGGGCAGTTATGCTATCTCTGATGATGACTTGGCAATCTAGCTCTGCCTGGCTTTTGTATCCATAGTTCTTAGCAGAATGTGTGGAGTGGGGTAGAATTTGAAGCAAGATGAAATGCACTTCTGTGCTGCCTTGTGTATGCATGTGTGCGCCTAAGCAGAATCTGCTTTTCTGGGTGCAGAATGTGCAAGCCATGGTGCTTGCTGTTGCTCGAGGTGCACTGGGTGCCACCAGCCGTGCCCTGGAGCACCCTGCAGTCCTGGTTCGCGGCATGTCCTCCCAGTTGCAGGAGTCCTACAGTCGGCTGCTCAGCTCGATGTCGGACATGCTGCAGACCCTGACGGGCGTCGCCAACATCAGCGAGCTGACTACAGCCACTCTCAACAACCTTTACCTGCAGTCCATCCGGCTTGAGTATTCGGTTCGCCTGTTCACCCAGCAGGCACTGGAGTGGCTGGTGAGGCTTCTTGCCTGAAGGTTGTCCCCGTTAACAGCCTGCATGTGCCTTACAGTGCCTGGTGCAAGCACCTACAGTAGCACTATTCACTTTTATATATGCTTCTAACAAAGATCTGCAAAGCCAGTTGCTGTTGCGGGTTCGAAACACGCTCCAAAGTTCATGGAACCTGCTTTGTCATTGCATAGTGGCTCAAATGCATACAATACTGAATATTAAAAAGGTGCCATGCGGACTGCATTTTTGGGTCTGCTGGTTTTATTGAGCTACGTTCATGGAATGGTCCAGATTTACCTACAATGAAATGAGCATCACATCTTTTTACAAAGCTCCAAGAACAGCATATAAAATATTTCGTTGCGTAAATGTAGTCCTAAGCCAAAGTTATTTTTTCTTCCTTGTTTACAGATTTCACTTCCTGTAGTGGAACGCCTCCTACCGACGCCCACAGAGATGACAACGTTTGGCTCGGACTCGACGAGAACAGTTGGATCATCCGAAGAAGACTCCTCTGCTGATGAATCCTTGTAGCCGCACTTTTGTTTGATTCTATATATGTATTGAGCAAAGCTTGTACACTGGGATGCACCTCTGGCATTGAAGGAGCTAGATGCACATTTTAGTTAATATGTAACCACGCATGGGACCGAATTTCGTCGGCAAGCTGCATTCAAGGTCGGAGACATTCCACATGTATACTGCCACATAAAGGTTTTTACATGGCAAGAGCTTGTTTATTTGTCTGGGTGATTTCTTAATTCATGCATTTCAGTGCAGCTCTTACCAGAACATGTTTTTCAGAAACTCTACGAGTTGTATAATTAAGGTAAGATCTTTGCAAGGTTGTGGAAGAGACGGCAAGGTAGCAAAAGCATATCTTTCCAAGGATTGGCACGCTGTCTGCCAAGAGCCAGAGCAGTTTGGGATGTGGGTGCAAGTGTGCTTCACCTTCCATGATTGCAGGTTAGTGCCTTTGTCTGGTGACCACGCATAACTGGCAAATGTAGTCATAAGATCGGTTAACCATAACTTGTGTATGGTGCAGAATTTCTAGCAAGCCTATAGAGAAGGCCACGTCAAGTTTCTCCACCAATGCCAGCACTTGTCGTTCCCCTACTGGAGCGAGCAAGGCGAACTTTCATGGGGTGGTCACACCCATCGCCTCTTCCGATTGCTTCGCTGTCTTCACCCTACCCATTGCATGTGGCCGCTTCTTTATTCACTTCACATGAAGAGGTCCAACATTGGTAGAAGTGATGTATCTGAAGCCAGCCTTTTAAGAGGAAGCTTTAGCTCGAGTGCTCCTATCTAAATACATGTAAAAGGAGAATTCGTTTTTCTCGGCAACCACTGCACCAAATTTGACGAGGTTTGTTGCATTTAAAAGACAAACTTAAAATCTAGTGACTGTTGGTTTCGAATTTTTGAGTTAGATCGTCAATTTTTTATTAAAAATTGGCAAAAATCGAAAATTTTCAAAAAACGAAACTATCAAGTTTACAACTCTGTAACTTAACCACTAAAAATGATAATACAATTCTGTGAATTGCATCTAATAGTATATCTAAAGCGGACAAAATTGATATGTTACACATGAATATAAAAAAACTTAATCATAGAGAAATACAACTTTTGCAAAACCGTTGTAACCAACGTAACAAATTAACGTAAGATGTAAAATGACATATTGAATTTGTCCGCTTTGAATGATCTAATGGATGCCGCTTACAGAACCGCGATATCGGTTCTTGATGCAGAGCTATGAATTTATAAACTACGTGCTTCTATTTTTTTCAAACGGTCAAATATTTGAAAATCGTTTTAAGAAAATTCAAGCCCTAAATCGAAATTCCGCTTCCAACAGTCACTAGAATTTAACTTTCTCTTTCAAATGCGACAAATTTCATCAAAATCGGTCCAGGGGTTATCTCATAAAAACGTTTTTTTGTTTTACATGTATTTGAATAGGCCGCGTCGGAGTTGGGCCCGAGCTAAAGCTTCCTCTTAACAACTGGACTTGTATTCGACGAGGCAACAATTGCCATGGATGCTCAATGGAAACACACAGCCGTGAAATTGCTAAGTAGACGTGTAGAGTACGACAGTAGTCGAAATGTATAAAAATGCGCCTGTTAGCCTCGGAAGGGGGCAGAGGAGGGTGAAGTGGAGACGTACAGCTGATTCTTTCAAGTGGTAGTAAGAATATGAAATGTACAAGGGTCTTCACATGTAAGCTGAGCTTGCCAATCCCAGGGGCCTAAATTTTCATGAAAAAAGGGAGTAGAGATATACTGTATGGGAAAGTTAAAGAACGAGCAATAAGAAATGTAAGAAAAAAATTAACAGAAGGTCAATTGTATCAACAAACTCGTATTCAAACTTTCGTTTCACATTTGCCCTACTTCTTCAGTATGCTTGGTGGCTGTATAGCATTGCGCTGCTTGGCATGAGGCCATAGATTTAATTCCCAGCCACATTGGCTGCATTCTGAGAGATTTAATGCAAAAGATGTTCGTGAATTCCGCTTGGGGTGTACAGTCAAAAACACTGGATGGTGAACATAAATACGGAGGCTTCCGCTACGGTGTCCCTCGTAGTCAGCTTTTCAGCTACTGAACGTTCAACACCGCAAGTTAACATAACCTAACTTTTCTTGCACTGATGTGCGCTGTAAGAACAACACAGCATTATGCATATTTATCACATGCGGGATAACAGAAAAATAACAGTGTGAATAACCTATTTAGATATACATATTGCAAAAGAAACGCAGTATACAGAATGACAATAATTGATCATAGCCTTCCCACTCTGAAAGTGCAGAATGTAAATTAAACAGAACGCACGAGGGATCACTAAATACCCACAGTTGCTGCAGACTCACGAGAGTGAACATAACCTGCTGCTGACTCAAATTTCATTAAGGAGCATGAAATTAGCATGAACGTTTATACTCGCCTTCATTTATGCTACAATTGCAACCATTTCTTGATGTTTTCTTGACGTTTTGCATTCCTGTCGATCATTCTTTGCCACTTGTTCGATGATCTTGATCTTTTTTGATGATCTTTTGTTGAAGTTTTATGATAAGTCAAAGTTCCTTCTGTATCAGTTTTGTTTTTGTGATGTATTCCCTCCTTGTAATGACCCTCACATGAGGGTTAACAGTATGTATAAATAAATAAATAAATAAATAAATAAATAAATAATTTTGTCACCTGAAAAAACAAACAAAAAGAAAGAACTGACCTGATCTAACAATTATTTAGCTGGAAAATTACTGTATGAAAACATATTTTGCCCTCCAGAAATTTAGAATGTGCTTCAACGCGCATTTTTTTTGCACAAGAACTTTTTCTTTTTAATGACGTGTTCCACGCCGTAGACGTAATGATGTAGAGCTAGCTGTGCTTCTGCGACGTCTCAATGGTAAAAATAATTGCTTGAGCTTAATCCACATCAGATGGTGGTGTCCTTTGACACGAAGCACTTGCGGCAAACCATCGCTGTAAAGCTTACACACGCAGTCTGGCACGTGCAGCAATTCATGCTTCCACAGTGCAGGGAAAGGGAGGAAGACCGTGCACTGTACTGTGGCTGTTGTAAATTGCTTGCTGTAGGTGGCGTCCACAACTGGAGCCGCAGCGCCCCCGTGCGGCACTGTGGTTGTGTGGTTTTGTTGGCTGTGCAAACGTAAACTGTATCCATCTTAATGTGCAAGGCCCGTGCTTGCCTTATGTGTAAACAAATCTGGAAACTGTAGCAAATGTGGTCATCTGGTGCTGGAAGACAGACTTGCTTTTTCTGCAGTAGAAGCAGCTTGGTTATTCTCCAGGTATTTCTATTGGTTTTGGCTTTGTATCCCTACTTCGTGGTGCCCACCCATTCCACATATGTTCTCAGACTACAAGAGCCAGCCATTCTGCTGATGGAAAAGTAATGGCTTCCATTTAATGCTCGATCAAATTAGTGCGTAAATTGGAAGTATTGAAAAGAGTAAAGCTTCCTAGCTGGGCAAAGTGCAGACGCACAAAAACGGTGGTGGTTGCAACAGGCAGCACTTACTAGGGAGATTGCGTATCATTACCGCACAAATGTCTGGTCACAGCTTTTCACACCACAAGTTTATACACCAGCTTACTGAGAAAGCTTCAAACACAGATAGCCAGAAACATGACATGCAACAAGGTGACCAAGCACATGCAAATGTGGACAAATTTTGTGGGCAGCAGCAACTGAAATACTTTGGCATGCAAAGGACGGTCCTGTCTTGGAGTCCACAAGAAATGCCTACTCAGGGGATCACAAGTGCATCAACTATTCAACACGTGGACATTGTTTGGCGACTGCCTGAGACGATAGATGATGCAGCTCCGAGCTAAAGGTGCAGCAGCAGGGAAGATGCACATGAAATGTCCAATGCCTCTTCCAAACTCATGACGACAAGCTGGCCATTGTGACAGAATACATGCCAGAAGGCAAGGTACTTGGAGCATGTGTTGACACTGGAGCTAATGAAAGAGAAAATTGCCATCCACCCGACTGTAGCATGAAGCTACAAAGCTTCCTTTGTAGCTTTGTGCTACAGTCAGGTGGATTACAGTTTTCTTCTTTATAAACCTTCTTCTACCTTGCAGGCTTCTGCAGAACATTTGCCATATTTAGTGTCCCTGTGCTTCGAGTTGTCGATTAATTCACCCTCGCACTGTGATCTAGTCTCCTGTAGCTCAGATGGCAGAGTGACCTGCCTCGTAAAGGCCTTGGTCCCAGGTTTGGTCTCCCAGACCAGGACAAATTTTTCATCAACTGAAAGCTTTCTTTCAGGGAAACCCATCTGGGTTTTCTCTGCAACTTGGTGCTATGGGCGGGTGTATTACAATTTACCCTTTACCTTGCAGACTTTCACAGAACTGATTTGCCATGCTAATGTGTCAGTAGTGGACATGAACTTTCTCTGTCCTGACATAAGGAAGATGGCTTACAGCAACCACAACATAGTCACTGTTGTGAACTAAGAGGCAGAAACACCAACTGTAAGTCAATCTGAACTGAACAGAAAGCTTGCAGATGTTCAACCCCTGCCACCCACAATGCACTTGCTGTTCAGACCTGACTGGAGGAAAGTGGCTGATGTTGATGCGCTTGCGAGTGTCGATTGATGTGACAGTGCTCAAATTGCCAGCCCCTCAGAAAATGGATCAACATAACTGTAGACCAGAAGAGGTTCCAAACAACTCTGGAGGCATTGATTTCTACGGCTTCTAATGAGCGAGAATGGGGGCATAAAGCAGACATTCCCTTGTCTCAAGGCATTGGGTGGGTATTTGGAGCCTCCCTCACCCAATGGTACAGTAGCTGCCAGTAAGATTTGCTCCGTAGCTATGTCGGCAAGCGGCAGCCATAAGGTTGTCAGAACGAAGACAGCTAGCCAGTAACTGAGACTAGTGACACATAAGGCTATTAAGCATTTCATAGAATAAAACAAGCGTACGATAATGTTGCAAGTATTAGTGCCAACAAAACTAGTCCCAAAGCTGTGGTGCTAATTACTCAAAAATACATGGTACGTTGGGTGGGTAACTGGGTACATGGTCAGCGAGCAATCAGCCAAATTAAATTTCATTAATTAAATTCTGGGGTTTTATTTGCCAAAACCACAATCTGATTATGAAATCAGCCAAATACAACAATCCAACAAAATTATTGGAGGCCAGGAATGCAATGCTGATTCAGAGAGTATGTTCAACTGTGCTACTCCTCTTTCAAACTGAAGCACAGATCCTTTGTATACAGGGACGACCTTGTCTGTCTGACCTCGAACCACCGGATCTGCTGGAAGTTGTTACGTGTCCTCTAGGGAGCATTCTGCCGCAAAAATTTTTCAAGTGGGCTCATTAATAGCCGAGATAGAAATATTTCAGTGCCGCAAACCCATAATTTCAGCAAGCGGGCTCCACTCGCCCCGCCTAGCCTACGCAAGCGAAATTCCTTCCCTGCGTTCTCCCATACCGGACCTTGAGGATCTCGTGACGTATACATCACAGGCCCCGCCTTCATGTTTTTTTTTTTTTGCTTCTCGCTTATTTATTAATTTTTTTTTGGCTCTACGCACTTCCGCCAACGGCGTCACGTGTGAGCTGTTGTCTCGTTCGTGCAGCGCACGATTTTGCACGCTAAGCACAAGGAAACATGTCTAGTGGTATAATTCAGTGCTACGCGAATACCGAGGCAGAACAAGTGGATTGCAGAGCATGATCACGTGCTGGAACACGGTAGAAAATGGCATAGTCTTGGTGTCTACGTGCACGACTGCATGATGTGGGAACAAGCATACAAAACGGAAGTACATCTCTCTTGCTGCGGTGTGAAGTAAAACAAGAACATGCAGACATCTGGTTTTGTGTTTTATTATTTCTCTAAACTTCAATTCATCAATTCAAGCAACAGATCGAACAGATAACAGACGTTGTCTTGAATAATTCTCGAAGTCGCACGTCACCGCGAGCGACGTCACACTGCGGACACGATTACGCAGGTGCAGGGGCACGATTACGTCACCGTCCGGCTTGGAGTGCGGCAGCCGCAAGTGAAGAGGGAAACTGCCTTCGGATTAAAATTTCAGATCTTTTCGCAGCGTCTAGTGATGTAATACTTTGCAGACACGATTGTTATCGCGCAATGTATGCTCTGCGCTTGACAGTTCAAAATGGCCAGACCTGGTGAGGGGCCCTTCAAGAGCGGAACGCGATAGCATTCAAAGATCCCTGAGTGCTTCTTGTTGCGTCGGCAGCGGCAGGCAAGTGGGGGCCCGCGCCCAGCGAACGCGCGGTGAGTGCCGACGCAGTGAGGGAGACGCGGAGCTAACTGCTCCTGATGAAAACCGGAACGAAGACTGAGCCGGCTAGCGGCCGTTTTCTACCAAAAAGGACTTCACACGCCAGATGACACCTCCCGATTGGTCCAAGCTCGTCACATGACAGAAGGGGGGTGCGCCATCTAGTTAGACTACTACAAAACATAAATGTATGATAACACAGAGATCTGGCAGGGGGCGACACTATACTACACTTCTCATGCTTCCCGGCAACTGGAGCGTATGTAACTGTAACGTTTACCGAGAAACTCTGGCCGCAAACGCTATGCACGAAGGCAGGCTTTGTGGTAGAAACGCGGCCTCTTGCATGGGCTACGATGCGGTGGAGGCGAGCGCCAGCTGGAGGTATTGCAAAGAACTGGGTGCATAGCTATGCGGCTCCCAAGACACCCACCCGCGTGCCAGCATGCGCAAATGGCGAACGCCACGGTCGGTCTGTGAATTGTAGAAACGCTGGAAAAGGGGTTTCTTTGAGTTTTTGCATAACAGAATTACCGTATTTACTCGCATAATGATCGCACTTTTTTGTCAGAAAAATGTATGCAAAATCAGGAGTGCGATCATTACGCGGGTTAAATTTCCTGCAAAAAGAAAAAAAATTTTTTTTGTCCCACGTTCGCTGCAGGACCCCAAAACAAAAATGGCGGCCAGCGGAGCAAGCCGAACGCGCCGAATGCGATTTTTTTTTTCTTCTCGTGGGTACATTACGTGCATTGAAACAGTTTCTTCCGTATCAGTAATGAATAATATCGTTAATATCGGCAAGTTTGCGGCACTAACGTAGCCATGTCCACAGAAACAGATGGGCACGCTTAGCTGCTAGTGACATAGAAACACATGCCGGCATGCTGCGAAAACTGCGGCATCTGTCTTCACTACTATCCTAATACGGCATGTTTCCGCTAAGGGTGGGTGAACATCTTAGCTGTGTTACAAGCGTCGGCGTATGAACAGGGTACACTTTTAACGTATCCGTGTAAACGTGTCTACTATCGTTGCCGCTTGCAATTTGTTTGTGCCCACGAGTGCAGATGAGAATCGAAAGGCGCCTTTTTTTTTTGTTGTTGTTGACCACAACCATTATAAAGCCTACACATAATAAAGGCAAGTTTGGTTGCAGCTTTTTTTTAGTCATGGAAGTGCGAAAAGTGATGAAAGTAATGAAATGAGGCATCTACTTAAGAATGTTTGGTGCGTGCAGACTACTTGATTTGTCTTGAAGAGTCGTTCGCGTAGCACTCGATAGATGGTAAGCGCGATCAATATTAGCTAGACTTGGCACATGAGATATTGCTGCGGCAAGTTCGGGGTGCGATCATTACACGGAAATTAAAAAATCTAATTTTGACAACAAAATTTAGGGGTGCAATCATTATGCGAGCAAATACGGTATGTTTTCTCGTATCGTCAAATTACAATCGAGAGCTAGCGTGTCTGTAGGTTGTGTGTAAGTCGTAGTTTATGATTTCTCCACATATTTTAGTTTGAAAAATCAATTAGTTTAGCAAATTCCTTGCGTCACATGGAGGGCCTGGGTATGCGTGGTACGAAAATTTTTTTGCTGAAATGATGTCCGACGCCGAAACCAGACTTTCTGCAACACGGGCTCTTTAACGCTATTGCGTTAACAAATGAAATACAGTAAGCATCATATGAGTCCATCCACACACTCACCAGGAGAAAGGCAACGGTCAAGATTAAGCATTCATGCAACACAAGATGTAAATATTTCCAAAGACACAGCCGTAAGCTAGGAATTACAGGGGAGCATCAAGTCTGAGCAGGGTGTTGAATGCTTCAAATTTCTGAAGGATCTGAATGTACCGTCAGGAAATACCGAAATGTTGATGACCTGCCTAGCCTAGACGCTATGTATGATGAGCCATCAGGGTCACACAAGGCAAGACTTTTTCCATGTAGGATTGGTGATGTCCGAGCACTCCGCAGGGACTACAAGATCTGAGGGTAGGTGTAAATTATGGCGAGTGCATCTGAGCCTTCCGCAAGCCTTGTAGGACACAAGGTAGCTGCATCATCAAACCATATGAGCACATGGGCAAGGGGCACCGACAGGGAAAGCTCCTTTGAGATGGCAGCTTAGTGAACAAAATGCTGCCAACTTGTTGCCTCAATCCATGCCTGCCAACTCTCCTGAATTTTTTGTAATGTTTACAAACTCTGGCTCACTTTAAGATGTTATAAATGGTGGGTCAAGCCTTACAAAAAATAAATTCTGTTTGCGAAAAAGTTCCGCTCGTCAGTCTCCGAGCCTTCCGTTCATGTCTGCCCTGTTGTCAATGTTTTCTGCTTTGCAGGTCGAGTTTATTCTGTTAGAAGTCTTGTTGCTGAAAGAAAGCAAGAGGGGCAGTTGCTTTGAGCAAATTTACACAGACAAGTTCCTGTCAAAAGCAAAATTGGCAACAGCAATGTTGCTTGCCAGTATTTGTTGTTTCAAGTTTGCTGCTGCTCGTGAGCTGCATTTACAGGTAAATCATCGTTAAGTACGTACAGTTGAAACTCAATTTAACGAAGAGACGGCCACGCTCAAATTATTTCGTTCAATCGGGAAGTTCGTAAAATCGAGAAAGGAATTTTTTGGTCCTTCGAAATCTAAAATTGTAGCCTAACGACGTGCAAAGGCTACTGTGGCATTGTATTTGCCACTAATCCAGCCATCTGTCGCATAAACCATGTGACAACATTGCCTACTGAGGCAATGCTAAGTCGGCTGTTCGGTGCATGGGTGCAGCATGCAGCCTCACCAAAATAAAGCTAGGGATGTGCCCATGGTGCCGTTTTAATGTGATAGCTTTAGAGCACACATTCGAAGAAGAACCAGCCTGTGTCAAAATTATAAAGAAATCACTGCTTCTTTTACTCAATTATTTCAGGAAAACTTTGTTAAATTGTGTTCGGCCAAGTTTGTTTCGTTAATTTTGGTTGATGATAACAGTGAACCCTATGGGTACCTGCCGGAGTATATTCGTTAGATTGGGAACTTTGTAAAATTGGGTTTCGTTAGACTGAGTTTTAGCTGTATATGTATACCTCAAAAAGCATGTGCTCAGGGCGAGTATTATAGAAATGCTTGCTGACCTCCCCCCACCATCTTCCCTTCTATCAGTGTCATGTCCCAAGGATTTTACGAATGTTAAAGTCCATGAGTGGGCAGGTATGCTTAATCCATGTTATCTGCAAGGCTTATCAGGCATGAACAACGAATGCACTAAAGCAATAACGTGCACTTAGCAGCACTTCATACTTCTGTCTTTAGTGGTACTAAAGCATATAGTGCGAAGTCATTGATGAAGGTGTGTTTCATATGCATGCGCATTGAGTAGCACAGAGTGTGGGTTCCTTTTGTGAACACTAAGCTTCAGCTTGACTACTTCTCTCCAAGAGCAGGGCTGGCTAGTCTTTTGACTACATTACAAAATTTCATGGCTACTCCATGAACAAAGCCTGCATTTGAAGACGTCAGTCATTTGAAAGCCAGTACAGCAATTAATCTTATGTATCTGAGTTAGGAGACATGTTTACCAAGCTTTATTCCTATAAATAGCCATGGACCAGGTGGGTGAGATTGTTCTAGAAACGGAGATGAGGGTGGGGGCATGCAGGGTCATACTCCTGCAGCTACCTGCTGCTGTATGCGCTCTATCATCTTGCGGTCAAGGTGCTTCTGTCGAAGCACGACCGAGAGTGAGCTCAGGAGACCTGTGACGAGCATGCTGCCTTCAAAGATCCAGAAGTGCTGCCCTTCTTTCTCGTTGTCACACCTGCAGCATGTATGAAACATAACTGATGGCATGTAGAAGTTTACACAATATTCACAGCGTGCGCACACACACACACATGCACACAAAATACCAACACATGCATACAGGTGCTTCAGGGAAGGCTTTAAGTGACTATTGAATACAACGCAGAAGGGATTCAGAGATGACTTCTTTTGGAAACACATCATTGATCGCAGCAGATTAAAAGATTAATATAATCATCAGTAATGCATTAGGGAGTCGGTAATTCAGTAATCAGCTTCTGAATTATCAACTACAGGGCACATGTTGTAATTGTGGAACCAAAGCAAACCAGTAAGCAGAGATAGCCCATTTACTCAAGAGAGACGCATTTCTCTGCAAGTCCTGAAAAAATAAAAAAAGTATCTTACCTCTGCTTCGTTCTTGTTCAAACTTCACAGCAAAATCACACTTTATGGCCTGGTATTGCATAGTGTAATACTTAGCACTGTTATATGCCTCGTTTGCCAATGAAACAATGTGAAGTGCAATGAGCAATGTTCAAAAATGAAACGCTATTTCACTTCTGGCACCTGCAGTGCGGCAACTCATGGCTTTTGAGATTGTTTTTCATTAATTGCTGGGAGGTGTGACATTGACACTAAGAAGCTGAGACGAAGGCAAATTTGGACTTCTTCATTGATGAACAAGGCAAGTAGCAGTGCTATATGTGTTACTGAACAATCAACACCATAAAATGTCATCCTGCTGTGAAATTTGAGCTTGCACAGAAAAGTCCAGGTCTCTCTAAATCATGCACCAAGACCCAGTTTCGATACAGAAAGGTAAGTGGCAGAATACATTGGTGTTCAAGCATAGAAACAGTGTAAAACTCTGTATAATAAACATGAGATACGATGAATAAACAACAGTATTCTGTGCGTTTTTCTTCTTTTTCTGCATAGTACACCGCATTTACTGCTGAGCATCTGCCGTACGCTTTCTTTTTTTCCACTGCATTTTGCCAAGCGATGAAGCCTATAGCCAACTCCTGTTCAAGACTTAAACCGTAAATAAACTGCAGCAATTTAGTGGAACTGCTTCTTTTGCATTAAGTTAAGTTTGTTTTGCAACAGCTTAAGGGAACCCTGAAATGATTTTGACAATTTTGTACATATGTACTGAGTCGTTAGGGCAGGCCCTTCTGATCATTCACACATTTAGACACTCCGCATAAGGCGTGTAAAGCTACCCACTGCAGCGATGCCACTTCCCTGAGTTTTCAGTTGCCCCATCAATTTATGTAGTTGGTGCATGTGATATCAGTTGGGCAAGCTATCCGACTGGCTACCTAGGTAGCGTCATCAATAATATTTCCAACTTTATGGTGAACAAATGTTGTCTGTAATAGTTGAAACGTTGGCTATTTGTTTCTAGAAAAAAAAAGTAACAGAAAGAGAATACACAATGGCAATTTATCACTACACTCGAGCACTTCCGGAACACAGAGAGTGTTGTGTGCTCGTGTTACAATGTGCTCTGTGGTGACGTGAGCTGTGCAGTCAGTGTTGGTCTCTAGGTTTATTTTCGCAAGGACCGTGAATCGCTCTTGCTGCGTTGTGGGCTGCAAACATAGTGATTGGTGGCATATCAAACTGTGATATTGTGTCCTTCTGCTAGGCAACAGGCGAGCGGAGTGTCTGCAGCGCATGAGACTGTCGGTATCCTGATCGGCGCCATGATCTAAGAGTTTGTGGCTGTCACTTCATGCTGGAGGATTACTACCACAATAGAGAGTTTTAGCCTGTTCAGTATTCTGGTAAATGCAGGTATACTGGGCGTTTTGCCACATGGGCAGAGGCACAAAAGTGAGGAGCCTGCAGGCTGCAGCCACCTCGTGGGAGAGAGCTCAACAAGACAAACACAGAGCTAATATGGCAGTAACTAAGTGTGTTCTACTTTGCTGCTGGTGTAAATTTTTGGCAGCAGCATAATTGTGAACATGTTGCCTTTTTAAATGTTTAAAATGTTTTACACTTGCTTACAGGAATATTAGCTCTATGTTTGGCTGCTCAAACAGGTGGCTGCCCCATGCCAGCTGCTCAGGCTGCTCTCATTTATGCTGAAGCCCCTTCATCACTGGGGTTGCAGTATGGAGAGGCTTTAGTTTACACTTCCGCTCATCCGTCAAAACACTCAGCTCGCCTGTGTTCACCGGAAAACCAGACACACTCGGCACTGCAACAGAATGCTTGCAACATATGCTGCTTGGATAGCTGTCACTGAAGATCAACAGCCAGGTGGCTATTGGAGAGTTTGGAGAGGTTTTGCGTGCTTGCTCCAAGACAGTGGAAGTACGTGACACGATGTCTCATCACGGTGCAGAGCCAATGAAGGCAGAGCTTAGCCCCGACCTCTCAGCAAATGAGTTAAGAGAAAAAGCATGGCTAGGGAGGAGGGCAACTTGTAATTATCTGTAGCACTCTTAATATGAGACGCTTCACTTAAACTGCGGTGCAATTGTTTTACTGTAGCAGTACCGTACGCATCTACAATGATCCAAACTATTTCAAGGACCCTTTAATGTATAGCAAACCAGCAGCACAATATTAAAAAGAACAAGAACGTTGTGTGATGTATGACCATGTTAACAAACATAACAAAAAGCAAACACAGTGCCTTAAACACCTCAATCTCCAGTCACAGAGAAAATACCCATCTGTGGATGCATGTGATAAATCTGGCAAGTAAACGCTCAAAAGCACCTAGCAAAAAGAAAGGTAAGAAACACCTGCACACCTCACAAAAATTCAGTCGAAACATAATTTTCACAGCGAAAGAAAGGATTCAGCACGTTATTCGTACCTTCGATAGACGTCTCCCGAGTTTCTGCAGGTGACTAGTTCTTTGTACTTGGACTGAATGCATATTGGGAGGTGCTTGCTTGCCTAAAAGAAAGAAAATTATCAATGATGTCAGAATAGTAGACATGTCAGCAGGCGAACTGGTTCATTTACATATTAAAGTAACGAGCTGGCACAAAGCGAGAGTGAGACCACGCAAGCAAGCATGCATCCCCGAAGCCGAATATTTTTGTATACCCAAGCTCCGGCATCAGGTGAGCAGTTTCAAACCTCTTGCAAACGAAACACGGTCAGTAGCGAAAGACTGCAAACTCGCGTTGCGGCAGCTGGGTGACGAAAGGTCGCAGCAAAGTTACGCGTGTAATCGAGCTGCGCCGAGTGTGTCAGACCGTGTTACTCACCCTCTCGAATTCGGTGCAAGGCATGCACTTCTGCTTGACGACGTACTCTTCCCTCTCCCAGCAACCCTCTGAAGAATTTGAACCGTTTCGATCACTGTCGTGGTCTGAGAGGATGCTTTCCAGCGTCAAGATCATTAGGCAGGCGCTGTCAACAAAGCAAAAATATACTCGAATTTCATTTGGGAAGCATACTATGTGAAACACCAGATTGCTGCAAGAATCAACTCAAGAAAAGCGTGTTACACGGATGTTTCAAACATGTTTAAAATGAATGAATGATAAGCATTGCGAAATGTACTAACACAGGCGGGCGGTGTCATAGGGTAACTTATGCGCTGGCCAAATCAGGTTACAGGAAGATGAACGTAGGCTTACCCTATAAGAAAGACAGTGAGGAATATTATGCGCTTAAGGGAGCACACTTCGATCATGTTGAGTCCAATCGCGTCATTTGGAGTAGATACTTTCACCCTAGAGTCCAAGTCTCCGCGATCGCCGAACTGGAAGCCGCCATGTTGTTTACATGTCGAGTCGTGTTGTGAGGAGGCATGCATCTTGCGTGCGTGACAGCGTACTAATGAAGCGACAATCTATTATTTTCATCAGTGTTATAAACCTTGGCCTCGTGCAAGACTAGGAGAAACAAAAGAAGTCGACCACTGTAGACCGAAAATTTTACTTTTCGTTAGTCGATCGAAAATGGTGCGGCTTAATATCGAAAAATTTTAAGTTCTTTTTTTTTGTTCACACATTACGTTTGCAACACCCCATTGCGTTTCATTATTTTTTTTTTGCAGCTGCTTATATAATCAGTGCATTAGTTCCGATGTACAGGTTCTATTGTATGCAAAATGCAAAACCGACCATAGATCCGTTCCCAATACATGGCTAACGCCCGCCGTGTATGGAGGGGCTTTATACATGGCAGGCATTACGGGGTCCACGATTACGGTGGTCGCAAACGCGCGATGGCTGGCGTTTTTCGACTTCTAGCAGTTTGCAAAAGCACACACACACACACACACACACACGTATGTGTGTGTGTGTGTGCGTATTACTTGCATAGTACTCTGGTACAGGTTGCAACGGCAATCGGAGCAAAGAGGTTATAAGAACTATGCGCTTATAGCCTCTGTGCTCTCGCAAGGTGCCCGAAAACAAGAAAATTGTATGTACTACAAGACGCAACCAATAGGCAATATTTATTTCATTCTTTTTACAAGCAAAACTGGAATCTTTCTTGCACACATATAGAAAGGATAAAACTGATTTCTATAGAACTTTGAGAGAAATATGCCCTGTGGCAGGCCTTTTAACGTCGTTTTTGTTCGCAGCATTCTGGCCTTCTTCCTCGTGCAGAGAGAGAGAGCAAAAAAAAAAAAAAAAAAGAAACAGGGGCGGAAGCAAAGAGAACACTGGCGCTAGCGCACACACGGGTGAAAAACGTTCACAGCAAAATCACTACAAAAGCGCAGCGTTTAGTTTTTCGAGGAGTCACCATACGAGGCAGCTAACCTGGAGTGCGCCAATGTCTCCCGAAACCGCTTCAGTTCTGGGTTGAAGCAAATCAGTTCGTCGATGATGTTGTCCACGACGAATGACCGTGTGACTGAACTTATTGTAGCGAGACAGAAAGGACATACGTTCTTCTGTTTCCTCCAGTTGTGAATGCAGTAGGAGCAGAACGTGTGACCGCACTGCAGCATGGCGGCATCCACGAACAGCTCGCTGCAAATTGCGCACGTCAGCTCGTTTTCCATAATGCTCTCTACCCTGCGTACGACGCTGTCGCCAGAGGACAACCTGATCTTTTTGCTGTGCTTGGAGAAAACGTCACCTCGGCCCGCAGCTGCGAAGCTGCCTGGTGAAACACCGGGTTGAACGAACACGTTGTTGTTGTCTCTGTCGGCAGGGCAAGTTTCGCTTTCGTCGGCCGCGTTAGCTGCCCGGTGTGACACCAGTCCCTTGCCGCTGCTGTCGAGCTCTTTGGGTAGCTGGTTGGCGCCACCGCCAATCATAAGGAGAAATGCACGAGGTCTAGAGGAGACGGTGTCCTTGGGGCGTTGACCTGCATCGCCAGCTCGATGCCGAGGGTCGTCTGTGACGAATCGAAAAACTAGGTTCGTTCGTTGTGGCGGACCCAGCGATATTACGTCGTCCTGCCGCAGCACCAGTGGTCTCTCGGTCTCGACTCGTAAGCCGTTCACGTACACACCATTCATGCTCGAATCGTCCGCGACTCGCCAGAGGCCCGTTGCGTCGCGGCTGAAGACGGCGTGGCGTCGGGACACCATAACAGAACGCACACATATGCTGCAGTCGCTGCTGCGACCCACCACTTCCTCGTCTCTTTCAAGCACTAGCCGACCGGGTAGAGGGCCACTCAAGTCAATAACTTGAGTCTCTGGCTTACCCAGGGCCGCCATAGTTTCCAGGCAGCCGCAGGAAAGCGAACGCACCGAACGGCGTCCCACTGTCGCAGTCGCACTTGTCAACACGAATTATTAGCAGGCGCCATCTTTCGTTAGATTTCCAATGTTGCCAGAGTAGGAAAACGACTATGCGATAGAAAAGTTGAAAACGAAACTCCCAGTAACGATTGCCTTTCAGTAGAGGTTCAGTAAATGCTAATATTAAAACCTATGATTTTGCTAACTGCATGCGGCTCAAGCAATTACAAAGCTGAAGTCACATTTATGTGCCCATTTTTGGAAGAAAAAGAACTGAGCAGCTAAAAATACCCTATTTGAGTTTGCCGAATGCAATATATCGCATTCTAGTATAGTAACTCTATGGCATTCCACATAAGTAGTGTCCAAAACGCGATGTCTGTGACACGTTCTCGGCTCTCAAAATCGCTTGCGTCGCATTCACGCAGCAAAAGCATAGCCTTTAAGATCTGCATTTTAAATGCAAATGGCATCACTCTATAAGCCATATTGTTTTTCACTATGGTGTATATATTGAAAAACTCTATGCAATAAGTTCTATAAGCCATGGAGAAAAAACAAACAAAATAGGAAAGGCCCTGACAATGCCTATTTTACTAGATGCCTGCAGCGTCGCTAGTTTTCCCGTTGGAGCGGAGGGTCCTGTAGTTCAGGGTAGTCGCGGAGGGATGGCGCTCGCTGCCCTGCCGACCCGTAACGTTGGCCGACCCCAACGTTCTTAGACATACTGGCCGACCCATAGAGTTTCTAAATAAATACATACTAATATGAAATTCTATGGGCCGAGCCTACTTCCTGTTGCGGAGAAAGTGACGATTCGTGGCTAGAGCGCGCTCGACCAATGGCTTGACGAGAGACCGCGGGTCCTGCCTCCGGGATCGCAACAGACGCCACTGAAATCTCGGAGGCAGGGAAACGTGATTCAAGTTTGGAGCAGCCGCCGCAACTATCGCTCGCAGCCGACCCATGGTGGCAAGGAGAAGAGAGGCGCCGGAACTAGCCGGAACCAGTTTCTCAGCTCACGCGGCAGGCATCTTCTAAAGGAGGCATTGGCCCTGACGTGACGTTACAACATGCATGCGTTACAATTTTGAAGACGGAAATGCAGCCATGTTGGTGTGCCCTCTCCCTTGGCGCCTCCAATCAGCTCGCCGGAACAGATTTGGCGCGAGCTTTGAACTTACACTGCTACGTGCCGCCTGAATTGTGTGCTGCCGACGCGCGTCAGAACAAAACCTACGAAACTTATATGTGACAGTTTTAGTGAAGCAGACGCGCGCCTGTGCTTTTATGTCGCACGTTGAAGACGACGACGAAGACCCGCACCGTGATTATTTGAGTGTCTTGGTTGCTGCTTGACACACACACTCGTTGACCCTAAACACAACTTTCAAGCTTACACCATCATCATTACCATCATCATCATCAGCCTATTTTATGCCCACTGTAGGACGGAGGCCTCCCCCTGCGACCTCCAATTTAATTACCCCTGTCCTGCGCCAACCGATTCCAACTAGCGCCCACGAATTTCCTACTTTCATCGTCCCACCGGTTAAGTGTGTGTGTGTGTGTGTGGGGGGGGGGGGGGGATCTGCCCGTGTAATCTGGCACTTTGCCGTCTTCTCGCCCTTATAATGAACTTCAGTTATCAATCTTACATACCACACTTCAAAGTCAGCTTGTCTCGCGAACAGAATGTGCTGCGAGAAGGACATGGGCCAAGAAATATAATCTGACTTTTCATAGGCCGAGACCAGCAGCAAGAGCTTCTGGAGTGCTTCAGAAGCGTGGTTGCTATGACAACGTTGACGTTTGGGGTACCAGTCCCAGTGCTCATTTGCGAAAAATAGCCCGTGACTTCCGCCACACTTTCTCCAACACGTCTGTGCTGGCGGGACCTCTTCTACGCTTTCCTTCCTTCATGCTATAATCCGTGGATTTGAACACTGCCCAAATCCACGCCACATACCATAGAGATTCTTACTATAACACCTGGAGGGTAATCTGGCGCCACCGTCTATGGGAGTTTCTTAAGGGGGCACCGTGCCGTCATGGGAATGACGGCATATATGTGTCTGCGAGGCTCGTGTTGGCTGGTGTTGTGAGAGGCTTCGTCTAAAACGTGGATATGGCTACGCAAATAACGCGTTCTCAAAGTAAAATCTTCATAAAATGTTTCCATTCACGCATATTACATCTTTACTCACCAACAATGCATGACCAAGCGAAGAAAAGCAAGAACAGACGACCAACTGTTTCAAAGCGAGCGAGAACTTTGTCGTCTGTCCTCCAACTTTAGCGGCCCGCTGATACTTTTTACGTAACATGTAGTCGTACACACAATAACAAGTTCTCATAGTTAAACAAAACATGTTTTTGCGTAATAATAAAGCTAAAACAGCTTTTCACGTGTTGTTTTTAGTAGAAAGTGAATCGTTGTGACAGAGGGAACGGTACTTGCCAAGCGCGTCTTCAAGGTGTCCTGTCTCTACGAGAACGATGCGCGCCGGCGAGGAGGCAAAAAGTCATTTCAGACTCTGCGCGTTTAGATCTATTGACTGCGGCCTGAGGTGTGTTCTTACCACGATAAGTGAAGGCATCACGTAACCAAAGTTTTGCGATAGCTGGCGCACGGTGCATAACAGTACGCGCGTAGAACCGGCCTACGTGCGACCATAGAACAGCCGCTTGATGTGTTCGCAGGCATATGTTCTGTGGAGCCTTGCCGACCCTTGCAGCGCATCCGCTAACCTTCACTTCCCTGCGCTTCTCGCGCGCACAGATAAGAATCGCCTGCCGTAGGGAGAGAGAGAGAGAGAGTAAAACATCTATTAATAATATTTGAATGGCGAGAACAGTGTGGGAGGAACCCTCAGTCCAGGGTCCCTAAGATGATTCCGGCGATGTTTCGAGCCCGTTGAATCAGAGCTCGGAGGACCTCGGGAGGTCCGTCGAGGAGGGCGGATTCGTTCCTTAAGTCAAAGCAGCCGCTTCTTTCCCATCTTCCAGGATGAAGCGTCGGCTGGTAGGCGCACGGTGCCGAGGGCAGCAAAATGCACATATTCTGCGTAACGCTCTATCAGCACGCGTATTGAGGTACACCTGTGCAGGTGTGCATGAAGCTCGAACGCGCTCTGCTTAAAAGACTTCGTGCTGTCGCGAGTACTGCGAGGAACAAGAAACAGTTAAGCAACATGTGTTTTAATATGCACAAAAGCAAGTTGCTACTGAACACGAACTATGCATTCATGACGTACGTCTACGTGCCGCAAATGCACCATATGCGCTGTCAAAAGCAGGAATCACTGACTTGCAAGCCGTTCATTGTACAGATTCTGAAACGCATCGGTTTCGGCCTGCGATGGCATGTTAGCATGATTCTGCCAAAGAGAGCATTATTTCCCTCGGATATTCCTTTGTCGGTTGCCATTGCCGTGGCGTAGTACATCGCGTACAGCGTTGCATGCGCGTTCATTTCACGAACTTTAGCTCTTCCTGTCCCACCTGGCCACAGCAACATCCGGGAGAGCGTGGTCTGGATAACGCAGCGCAACAAAACACGGAGACCAACGCAAACCTGCCCGCACGGCGCCTTTGCAACGGTACGAAACCTACGGAGCAACACGTGTGAGCGCACAGAACCAAAACAAAGCCGCCATTGTGGCCCGAAAGGCGTGGCCGCTACGGCAAAGAATTATAAAGAAATAAAAAGTCAGCAAACGAAAGGAGAACCTTCTACATCAGTTCCTCCACACTTTTCTCTTAGTGCGCGGAGGGGGTAGGGCCTCTCCTCAGTTTCCTTCCTCCATGGGGTAGGGTGACCCATCCCGGCCCGTTTGCAGCGTGCATGTAAGCGCGGATGGGTCGGGCCCGCCAGCACCGATACTTGTACGGGACCACTGTGACGTCACGATTTACGTTCCGACAGTGGGAATAGTATCAGGACATTGAAAAGACAAGCACTGTGCAGTGCAACCTAATCATAGTAATTATACCCATGAAATGGAGCTGTTACAGACGACAGCGGAAACCGGAAGCCCAGTTTGAACGCGTTGATGTCTCGGCTCGACAAGGATGCCTTGCCTGAAAGCGACTTTCCAGGACAGCTGAACAGTGGTCCAATATGCATCGGTGGGGCAGGGGATCCGCCCGTGTAATTATCCGACGTCGACCTGACACTTTGCCGTCTTCTCGTCTTCATAATGAACTTCAGTTATTAAGCTTACCAGTTTGTGAAGGAGCGTGGGAACTGCAGATATAAAAGGTGTGGAGTAAAAAGAAAAACAAAAGGCACCTCGCACAACATTTAGGTAAGGCAGCTCCAAGAGTTCCGCGAACTTGCTGAAAGAAACTTGCCGAACGCCGGCAAAGCTTGAGGTTGCAACCGCTTACCCGTACTTATATGGCCCCTGTTACGTTTCGCCTACGACGCGCGGTATAGCCGGCGCCGATGCAACGGACGCCGGGGCTTCGTTCAAAGCGGCGGACATTTTGGCCCGTTCAGCGCTGCCGCAACGCTTCCCGCCAAGCGCGTCCAGGCATATTTCAATGTCACGTGTCTTCGTGTGTGCGTGTGTGTGCATGTTGGTGCCCACGCTTGTCAAAGCGCGGCAGTCGGGGAGAGGAGCTCTCCAACTGTGAAGCGAGGAGGTCTGACCGGCGCCGGCCCGGCGGATGCGTCACTTCTCGTCTCAACGTGTCCGTGCGCCGCCGTCACGTGCGCCTCATCCCGAGCCGTTCCTTCTTGCCCTCGACTCCGAGAGTATAAAAGGAGCTGCCCCCGGACGCCAAGAGAGAGGCTTCGAATTCTTCCGTCGAGTAACATGCTCTCCCGTCTCTCCACTTCGGTAGACCTGACCGGCCGCTCTTTTGCGATGCTCTAATAAACAAGTTGTTCTGTTAGCAGTCGGCTCATCCTTTGCCAGGACCTTCGGATGCTTCCAGCTGTGCCCCAGGCCGCCAGGCCAACGCTACCCTTGGGGCTTGCGACCCAGATGCAACACCCCTGTATCTACACGAACTCTCCCTCGTCGTATCATATGACGCTGAAGATATCAGAGACCCTAGAGGAAACTATAAAGATTCATGCTAAGGTTGCCAGAGGGAGATCTGATGTTGCTGTCGTACAGCCGTCATGGGAACGCCGGCATGAACGAGTGAAATTTCTCCTCCTAAGCTGTAGGCTTTTCTATGTGTAAAGAACGTAAGCAATCAACGCAGCTTTCAAGGAACAAAATAATGTCGTTTTGCTCCTCGTAACATTTCGCGCATCACCATCTTCCTGGAGAATATTCTCTTACGCAGTTCGGGCTCAAGTCAGACGACTCTATTTCTTTTTTCGTACTGTATTACAGGAGGAGCGACACGACAAGGAAACAAAAATGCGGCCATGTTTTCAATTCAAAACGGGGCCTAAAGTGAAGCGGCAAGGTCTAACCTGCTGCGATAAAAAAAAACGCCCTCCCCCAACACACACACACACACACACACACACACACACACACACACACACACACACACACACACACACACACACACACACACACACACACACACACACACACACACACACACACACACACACACACACACACACACACCAAAAAAAGCAAAGGAAAAGAAGGAGACGAGAATGAAGTGTGAATATTTAGCAAAATATTTTTCGGTTTCTTAGTGGGGCTTCTTCGGAAGTTAGACTCCTTTTCGTTCCTAATTGCGACTCCATAGTTGGTACACCGTTTCCTTTCTTTACTTGGTTTTCATTCTCTTGCTCGAGGGAAACTCTTCTTGCTAATATCTTGAGTTCGACCCCTTCTCCCAAGGCGCACCGTTCCTCACCGCACAATTTATCATCGCTTTCATCTTGCTCTATTGAGGATATTACGGCGGCCGTAATCAGGACGCCATTTGTGCCTGCTGTCATCACTGGAGAAAGCCTCATTTACCTTGCTTGCTTTCTTTGGCATTACCTTCGTTTCATAGGGAGCTCCGTCTGTCCCTTTCTCCCTCCTCTCTCCTTTTTGCTTCTTTCCTCAACATGTCGCGAGGTGCTCGTTCGCTTTCGCCTTCGTGATCGTTCTTTACCTACGAAAAAAAAAAAGTAGGAGGGAGAAAAAAAGCGGGGGTGGGGGGTGAGGAAGGAATGTCGGAGGTGCCGCGCTGCAGTGCGGCCCGTCGTCGCCGCATAATCGCCGACATCCCGCCGAACCACCGATCGCTACTTGCTTCTGATGCAATTCCCGCGCTTTTTGAGTATCGACGCGGCGGCATAGAATAAAGAACGCGGCGGTGCTCCAGTTTCTCCGAGGGTCGACAGCTGGCGCTGACGAACTTCACGGAGCCAGCGAAGCGAAATGCCTGGCAAAAGCGCGTGGAGGAGCGCACGCGTGCGTACGCGCGGGCGTCTTGGAACGCACGTCAGGTCACGTGGCCGGCACCGCAGGGCCCTGATTGGCCCTATTGATTGAAACTGAGCGAGAGAGAGCTACGGAGGAGAGTCACCTTGCTGCCCAAACAGTAAGTGAGTGAGAGAGAGAGACAAAAGGGCAAAGAGAGAGTCAGGGAAACAGGCGGCAAAGCGGTGCGACAAAGCGAGCGCATAGCGCGTACGCTGCAGCAGCGGCCCAAAATCGTCAACATCAGCAGAGGAGGGCCAAGCACAAAGTAAAGCAAGCGGCTGGCGGCGCTCAGCCCTCGCAGCCGTACGCTCAAAGTGGGCGAGGGAGTAAAAGTACGCTCGAAAGGGAGAGAGAGAAGGGGAAGAAATTGGGGTGTAGGAAGGAAGGCAGCGTCACTGCGTTTTGAAGGGGGGAGGAGGCTACGGGAAAGGAAACCGCGTGTGTGTGAGAGAGAAAGGGCGGGTTATGATCGCGCTTCGGGGAGGAGAAGGGAGGCTTCAGTGGTTGAGCCCCGGGGCCCGAGCACAACCTCTGCACAGCCGTAGCCGGGGGTGCGAAGTTTCGCTTCGCCTGACGCGGCTGCCGGCGCCGGGTGGACTTCGGCCGTCTCGCATCGACGGGGCAGAGGAACCGCGCAAAGAACAAAACGAAGCCCGAGAGAATATTCGCGGCGTTTAATTCGTTCCTTTCCTGGCAGTCCCAGCCCGCCGTCGTTTCTCAACGGTGCGTGTGGTGTGCATGCTGTCTTTCTGCATACGCGCCTCCCAGTACTAGCTCGCCGTCTCGACGTCTCCGGTGACCGTGGTGTCTTCGCCGTTCAAACAGGATTCTACCGTCTAACTGACGTCGTTGTCGCAGACGGGACTGCTGTCGTCATCGGCGGAGTGACTTGTGCGATCGCGCCTCTGCTTAGCTTCCTACATACTGTTTTGTTTCCTTCACCTACCGCTCGCTTGACAAATCATTTGTGACTTCAGCGTTACAGAGTCGTTTTAGTGCTTGGGGAAAAAAGTACACCGTGCTCTCCCGAAGGACGTCCCTTCGCTGCCTCGCCCACGTAGCACTGGCCGAACGACGCCGGTTGGTGCCGGAGATCCACGGACCCTAGAAGGTCAAATCTACAACCCTTCTTACCGAAGAAGGAACGGAAGAGGTCAGCGCTGGGCGTCACTGCAAGCCTAGAAAACTGACATCTACCCAAGGTAAGTTGTATGTTTCAGGTCCGGAACTTGCCAGCTAGTGGTCCAATGACGAGCAAACTCTAATGTCTGCACTATAACGCCAAAGAAAGGATATTGAGCTAAGGAAATGCTGCACACCGTACGGCTTAGTCATTCTGGGGCTGTATTAGGTAATATTCCTGGACAAGCGCAAACTGTTAATGAGAGAAAAAAAGAGCAAAATAAAACAATGCAGATAAGCATGTCCATGCATATACATGGTCTGCTCCGCATGACACCAGTAACAGGACCTTGGTTGATCTTACTTCTCTGACGTCCCTGCAGTTGTTTAGTGTTTGCGAATGTACCACAGTGTGCTCTCCTCCTCGGGCTGCAGTTCACCGTGCGTTTGATGCGCGGGTGTTTACCGACGTGCGAGGGTGCGGATCGAACGCGCTCTCTCTCTTACGCTGCCAACGATGCAGGGCTCCGCGGCGCGCCCCAGACGCTAAGGAGGTCTGGCGCGCCATGGCTAGACGCCGGTCCCACGAGTCTTTGCGTCACGCGGCGGCGAGGACGTGAGACTACGAAGGCACATACATACATACATACATACATACATACATACATACATACATACATACATACATACATACATACATACATACATACATACATACATACATACATACATACATACATACATACATACATACATACATACATACATACATACATACATGCATACATTAAGTTGGGAGCAATATGGTAAAGAACATCAAATTCGTTCTTAAAACGATTACTCATGATGTGTGAATTTGAGTATGACATATTAAATATAACGAGCAGTTTCCCGTTAGTCTCCCCATGCACTTTGCAGGCCTACGTGTGCTCAGCCAACTACGACCCCTTGAAGGAAATGTCGGTGTTCCCTTTCATATTGCACCAGGGTGTACACACAGCACACGCACTGGTTTCGTATGTCACACCGCGCGATCTCCACCTAAAAGAGCGGCATGGCGACACTAGTTCTATGCTAGTGCAGCACTAGTTTACTATAGTGACGTTTGTCCACACTCCGGCATTACGGCACACAGTGCCTGTCGTCGAAGAATTGGCTGTTACGTAATGTTTAGCGGTATCCGACCAGCGCTTCGCAACGAGGTCACGTCAACAAGCTTCAAGTCGGTGTCCGTTGTGTCATGTCCTGTAGCCTGGTGCCATGGGCAGCTTGACGGGAGGTGCTGTCACTGGATCAGGACGCGACGAGCGCGCCCAATACGTCTGCACCTTGGCAGCGGGATGTGTATCGCCATGGCCATCAGGGGTGACATTGTACCACGTACGTAGCTTATTAGACAGGGCGCTGGACATCAAGCACGCCGAAAATCCCGCAGCGTATATGCGAGCATTTAACAGCCGTCTTTGGTTGTAACTGTATAATGCGCGCGTGCTAGCGCTCGACTGCCGCGCGTGATGTCAGCTCATGCAAGAATCGCGCCATCTTCCGCTTGGAATTTCTAACATCAATGCTCGCTCATGTGTCGCTCGCGTGATGGATATTATAATGCTTTATGATTATTTATTTAATCGTTATCGCGAAGACGCGAGGATGATAATTTTGAGAAAACTACTGCATTCTCCAAGATGCTGTGCAGAGTGCAAGCCAAATTCTATAAACAATCCGCAGTGCATGGCTTAGTGGCTGTGGCACGTTCTACAGCATGGTTCCAAACACTGTTACTCAAGCGCAATAAATATTTTACGTGAAATAAAATTTAGTTCAAATAAAAAAAAACTCGAAAAGTTTGTATATTTTGGTTTAACTCTGCATACTAAACGGCGTGAACAAAAAATTACCGAGGTAGACATTTTTCTATAGGCTCTTTTTATGAGACGCTGAGTGATGTTTAAGAGACGCATCACTCTCGATCGCTTGCCCATTCAGGGAACCGTATTCAGCTGTGACAAACTTGTTCTTTGTTGAGCAGCTCGATTTACATTCCATTGGAGCGTTTGACGCTCGAAAGCCATTCAAGGGCACACTGAAGCAGCCTTGTCAAGGCACCGTTGGTGCGGGTCACGCGACTGATTTCGATAGAATAAAAAGAGGAACAGCGCAACACATGACGAGCCAGTAGAGAGCACAGGACAGACTCGCTCGTCCTGTGTTGCACTGTTGCTGTTTTTATTCTAAAGATGAACCAACCAGCCCCATTGAACACACTACTAATTTCGACGACGTGGGGTTCTTTAACACGTACTCAAAGACCTATACACGAGCACTTGCGTAATCGCGGACAGAAATCGCACCCATATGACCCCGTGCTGAGCTGCAGTACACGACTATGCGTCAACGGTTCGCGGAGTGAGCAAACGAGAGTACTGTGTGTCTTTCAACTTAACTCAGAGCCGAAAGAAAAAAGCGTACAGGAAAATGTATAGATTTGTATTTTTTTGAAGTCTTTAAAATGCAGTTGTTAAACAGAAAGTTCCAAAGCTTTCGATTTTTTATTTTAACAAAATTTGATTACGCATAGGATATGTAGTACTACGTCCGAATGAAGGTGTTTCGGTCAATAGTAACCAGAAGCTAGTTTCGGGTCTAATGAAGAATGCACATCGGGTAAGCATCGGCAGACAAAACGCGAAGGCAAATCGTTTCGAATATGTAAAAGAACAAATACTTGCAAACACTGCTCTTCTACGGATTCAAACCACAGTTATACGAGTGACTACACTGACATTACAGTGACAGAAGTGACTACACTGACATTGTTTAAAAAAAGTAATGCTGCCGGAGTGATTGGATGAAATTATGCGAGGGCTTTAATTTAAACGGGAGTCTGTTCCACATCTTCGCTCCCACGAATTGTATATATAGCGGTCGCTGACCATAAACATTCTTAGTCGAGGGAATGTTGAACCATTCCAGAAAGAAAATCTCGAGCGTCGCTGATCGGATTGTGCAGTAATGATGTAATTAAGCAATTTGCACCCCCCCCTTCTCCGTATTTTGGAACCTTTTCTACAGTAACCTGATCGCGTAAAGCTAGTTGTGTCTGCCGTAACTAGAGTCTTGCGAGTTCAGCGAATGCCTTAAAAAAAAAAAACCATTCAGCGTGGATTTTTTAACCAAAACGCTTATGCGTCTTCCCGCGCGTGTATTATGAAAAGTTAAATTTTGTATAGAAGCGATGTTTCCGTGTAATATATACCCTTAAATGAAACTAGCAGTATGATAAGTTTCAAGAAGATTACGACAAGCAGAGTGGTGGAACCGAATGAAAGACGCCCGACATATCTCGAATATCTGCTCCCTTTTTAATATTGCGTGCATGCTATATACGCAGAACACCACATTAAGCGTTCAGGCAGGCTGTCTGAATGAAGCAAGAGGAGTGTAAGGAATGCGCATCACGGAAATCGCTTCATCCTTACATGTTCCTGTCTGCATGGGGCTATATTACGCGCCACATACACATCTCAAGTGCGAAATTTTGGAACTTAATGGGCGTGCCTCGTCCCAATCGTATGCTGTGCAAAGTTGACGGCACTATATAGTATATAGCTTAGAGCGACTTTTGAAGATTCCGCAGAGTTTGGAATTCAGAGGGATAAAAAAACAAAACAAAAGAACGAGTAGGATCATTTTCACGAATTAAGGAGCGCGTGCCGCAGCATTGCACCACCGTCACCGCTATATACCGAATGCGCAATACAGAGGGGGGAAAATGGGGACAAAGGGGGGAAAAAGGGAAAAAGGAGGGGTGCTTGTAAAATTGCAGGTCGGTAAAATGAATCGCATCGATCTCGCTTGCGAAACTCGAGAGCGTATAGATGGCATTGTACGGAAGAAGAAGTGCCGTATACGAAAGTGCAAAAAGAGTGAGCGTGGGCGGAGGGAAAGGGATCGACTCAATTCTGCTAAGCCTTTTTCGGGCCACCACGCGAGCTGCGCTATCGAACTTTATGAATCCAGACGCTCGTAAAGAGAGCAGCAGCCCTTTTGTTATCCGGCTTTGTTGTGTATGACATTCGGGAACGATGTGCGCCTAACAGGATGAAGTCTCGATATTACCGCTCTATAGCGGGAGAGAGCAAAGAAATACACGCCTCTAAAAGGCTGCTCCATGCGGTGAAATTGTTATTGCTACATTTTTAAAGGGAACGAAATTAAGTAAAGAAAGGAAGATAGTGCGCCGCAACGTACGAAAGAAAGAAGAGCACGGAATTTTATTACTGGTTGTAAATGTTGTATTCTGTAAGTTGGAAACTGTATAAATGGAAACTCTATTCCGTAGTACAAGCTGTCGAGGCACGGGTATACCTGTTCCTTGTCTGTCTATTTTGTATGTTCGCTTGCTTCAGCGGTCAATTTTGTTTGCAAGCGATACCCCAACTTATTCCCAAGGCGCATGCGTATGTGTTTGGCGGGGTGTGTAAGTGTGGCGTGGGAGGGGGGCGGAAGGAGCTGCGAGTGGAATTTGAGCTACATTAGTGACTTGAGAAGCTGAATTCATGCGACACGACGCACCGAAGGTAATTGTGCGGACCAACTAGTGAGCGTGACCTGGCTCGCGAACCGATTGGGCTGAATCGGTTTGCGGCGTGCGTCACACGACGCACCGAATCACGCCGTGCTTAAGGACGTCGCTGACTAAAGCTGTCGTTCGGTGCCGGTGAGTGCCGCCACAAGTGGCCCACGCGATGAATCAGTGATTTTATCCGTCGCGTGAATATAGATTGTATAGCCTCCGAGCAGAAGAGATAGGAGGGAGGAATCCGCTGTAAAGGACACATCAATTGGCCCATTTGCGCTCTAAATATTTTTTGTAACCACTAGAAAAACTCTATAAAACATGCTTAGACATCTTTATTTCGTAACGTATATAGATTATGTGTAGACGTGCTGTGGACTTATGGCCTTGCATTTTCTTGTTCCATGAATGACCATATGAAACAGACTTCTCAACGACTGCTGTGTATACGTGCACGTGTGCCATATACAGACGTTATAGCGCAGAAAGCAGAAGTACACATGACTTACTCCATGCACTCTAAAAACAGTTGCACCATTTTGATTGTATATTTGCCACACAACGATAATCGTCATCCGTCTCCTCCGCATTTCCATTCTTTAACGCGGCGAGCCCGGTACTTCCCAGTAACGAACGGCATGCGCGTTATGAGTGTGACGCAGCATTCTCGACAGGAAAATAGCGAGCGCCGAGTTTTCAAGGAAGGAAACGCAAGCAAAGCAGATGACGATTATCGTTGTGGGACAAATATACATCCCAAAGGGTGCAACCGTTTTACACTCTAAGAAGAGTTTACACCCTTTGGAGTGCCCCTTCTGCCACACAACGATAATCGTCATCTGCCTTGATGCGTTTCCTTTCTTTAACGCTGCGAGCCCGGTACTTCCCAGTAACCAACGGCATGCGCGTTATCAGTGTGACGCAGCATTCTCGACAGGAAAGTAGCGAGCGCCGAGTTTTCAAGGAAGGAAACGCAAGCAAAGCAGATGATGATTATCGTTGTGGGACAAATATACATCCCAAAGGATGCAACCGTTTTACACTCTAAGAAGAGTTTACACCCTTTGGAGTGCCCCTTCTGCCACACAACGATAATCGTCATCTGCCTTGATGCGTTTCCTTTCTTTAACGCTGCGAGCCGGGTACTTTCCAGTAACGAACGGCATGCGCGTTATCAGCATGATAGCATTCCCAACAGGAAAGTAGCGGGCGCGGCGTTTTCAAGAAAGGAAACGCATGAAGGCAGATGATGATTATCGTTGTGTGGCATAAGGGGCACGCCAAAGGGTGTAAACTGTTCTTAGAGTGTAAGAGTGCAGATGAAGATTATTGTTGTGTGGCAGATATACACCCCAAAGGGTGCAAACTTTTTTTAGAGTGTTTAAGAGCAAGCTTTAGCTCGGGTGCTCCTATCTAAATACATGTAAAAGGAGAATTCGTTTTTCTCGGCAACCACTGCACCAAATTTGACGAGATTTGTTGCATTTAAAAGTAAAATGTAAAATCTAGTGACTGTTTGTTTCGAATCATTTATTTAGCTTGTGAATTTTTTATTAAGAATTGGCGAAAATCTAGAACTTTCAAAAAACGAAACTATCAAGTTTACAACACTGTAACTAATCAACGAAAAATGATAATACGATTCTGTGAAATGCATGTAATAGTATATCCAAAGTGGACAAAATTGACATGTTACATATGGATCTCAAAAAATTTAATAACATGGAAATACAGCTTTTGCATAACCCTTGTAAAACGACGTAACAAATTCACTTAAGTAAAATGACACATCGAATTTGTCCGCTTTCAATGATCTAATCGATGCCATTAACAGAACTGCGATATCTGTTCTTGATGCAGAGCTATTAATTTTTAAAATTCGTGCTTCTATATTTTTCAAACTTCCGAATTTTTGAAAATTCTTGCAACAAAATTGAGGCAGCAAACTGAAATTCCGCTTTCAACAGTCACTAGAATTTAACGTTCTCTCTCAAATGCAACAAATTTCATTGATATCGGTCCAGGGGTTATCTCAGAAAAACGTTTTCGCGTTTTACATGTGTTTGAATAGGCCGCGTCGGATTTGGGCCCGAGCTAAAGCTTCCTCTTAACCGGGAGAACGTAGATATCACTCGCCGTATTCTTATTCATACCTCTGCGTATGATCATTCCCTGAAATAGAGGACGATGCCCGAGGAACGCGGCCTGGTTAGCTGCGTGCAATGGAAACGGATAAGCAGCTTCATTTGCGCAGTTCTTATGATCAATGATTGTCACCGTCAGGACGATGCAAGTTGCGCCGAGCGTTTATGTTCCACCCATTTGTTCACCCACTGAAAAAAAGTGAAGACTTTCCTTCGTGCTTCTGCTAGTAAACGACAATAAAGTATGCTTATTTGAGATAACAGATAATCTTTGTTTACTGCTTTCTCCCAGGCGCATTAATTTCTTTGCTTCTTTTTCTACCTTTCGACACCTAATAAACAAGACAAAGAAAATGCAATCAGTATACTTGATTCAATATCGGGAGCCAATATTTTGGTGGATATTAACACAACCAAGTGCATTTACAACCAATGCTTCTATACGACAAAATGACCTGTATTACGAAAGAATAATTCTGTCCCGGTTCTTCTGCGAGCTTTGCGGCGCGCGATCTTTACAACGAAGTGACCTGTATAACTGAAGTTTTCGGAGACCCAGAGCACTTCGTTATAAAGAAGATCGGCTCTATTCAATTCAAATGAAAAAAACAAACAAAAGCAAACAAACTTGAGTGATCGTCATTTTAATAAGCGTTCTTCGGATGTCAACGGAACTTATGATAACAATCGTTTCTCGAGCCCAGAGTAAACCGAATGTTTTTGTGGTTGTTGTTGAAGACAGCTGTTTTGTCCGTTGCGCATGTGTATACACATGCGTTCATTTTTGTTTTTTCGCCATACCTTTAGACCGCATTTGGTACGCATTTCGTTCCAGTCGTTGCATTGCGTCGGTTTTCATATAATAAAACGAAAAGAGCAGAATACCGCGAAGGCGCAGTCCGAACAGGCGGCGCGAGAAGCGTGTCATCAGATTTACTCTGCTCGTTTATGCGCGTAAAGCATGGAAAAAAGAGAAGCGAAAACAAGATAAAAAAAAAAAAGATTTTGGTTTGGAAAGCTTATTTCCGTATACGCTACGAGTATGTACGTGAGTAGAACTTCTCCATTGGCAGCGAAAAGATGGCAAAAGGTAAATAAGGTGAATTTCGTGCCGGAAGAGAAGTGCCTTCTTTTCATTTCTTTTTTTTTGTGCTGGAATGCAGAACTCACTGGTTTATTCATTAGGCCTTTGAGTGGGGAAATTTCATTTGCCAAGACTGGGCAACTTCACGGGGTGTTTTTAAAATTTCTTTGCTTCCACTCGGCTCAAGACGGCGTGACCGCCTCGCGGAGAACACTTAATTTCATAAACTCTGTAATCTAATCATGGTATTACATCTGGAGCGGAAATTAAGAAGAGTGGGATCGTATAGGGGTCTCACAAAAGAAGAAGTAAAAAAAAAAAAGCTTTTAAAATCTCCCTGAAACCGCACGCTCTATAACGGCGCGTTTTTGAATATTTCTTTTCTTACCACGGAAAGGAAGATACCACGTGCGGGAAACGAAGCGTAAGAATGTATATAATCGAGTAAAGCAAAGCCCAGGGCTGATGTCTCGAGCTGAGATTTTGGAAAGTCCCAATCCTCGTTGTCTTATTGCGGGAAGTAGGGGAAAAAAGGTAAACGTGAGCTAGAATGTTGAAATACGGAAGAAATAAGAAAGATGAAAAGAGAAAGCAAGAGAGAAAGAAAAAGAAGATAGAGGAAGCTTAGCACGGACTTCGCTAGTTTTTTAGGAGAATACTCAAAGGCTCTCAGCAGCTTTAGCAAAAGAAACGAGACTCTTCGTTTTTACGGAGACAGCTGTTAAGAGTACGTCATACGAATTTCGCGTCACCTTGTTACAGGCAGCATCGCCATGTTCATATTGGTAACCATGTTGCTTTGGTCAGAAAGCCTCCCTCCATTGCCTCCCTTCGTATAGTAGTGACGTCAGTAGGAAGGGGGGAGGGGGGACGAGAGGAAGGGGGGGAGGGCATACCGTGCCGGGCGCAGAGCTCAGGGGGGTGCAGCTTGGCAATGATGGTGGTTGGGTGAAATGGCAAATAATTATTCGTCAAAGAAGCGAAAAAGGCGCTGGGCGCTTTTCACTGATGCAGAAAAGAAAAAAAGAAAAGAATAGAAATTTGTAGGAGGGTGACCTTACCAAAGCGTAATGGCTTAGGGTGCATTTGAACGTGGAGATAAAAACGAAATATACATTGGAGACGTGGCCCCTGAGAGGTGCATAAAATGCTTCGCAGATACGCCCCCGCAGCGATCGTAGTAATTGCTGGACATAGTACTTCCCCACCGGGGTCGACTGCACTAGCGGACAGTGCGATATCAGCATACATGTTTGGCTTTTTTTTTAAAACGTTCTACTGAGGCTGTCTTCTTCGTCGCCTAGTCGCCTACTATTTCCGGCTCGTCTTCATTTCCCTCTTCTTTCAAGTTTCCTCCTTTCGAGGTGCTTCTTTCCAGCTTCACTTCAAATTCATTTTACACTACTTTCATTCCCTACCCCCTGTGCAGCGCGGTTGAGGTGTCCTCTGCTGAGAGACAGTTACTGCGCTGCACTTTACCCCAACCTTTCCTTCCCATATTCAAGAATCTCCTTCTCTCTCTCTCTCTCTGCACTGAGTGGCACCAATCACGGTCTCGACGCTGACACTCAATAGCACATTGACAATCAGTTAAGAAATCATGCTACCACAGTACTGCCCACAGTTTGGCGGCACAGATCAACAGACTCTGGAAAAGCGGCTACTGGAAAAAAAAATGACTGCGCAAGTTAGTGAAAAACTGCTAACAGACATGAAAATCAAGGGGGGGGGGGAGAAAGAGCATCAGTACATAAAACCAAGAAACCAGTCGTTATACCGCACGTGCACAACCTTTCGAAAAAGCTGCGGCTAGACAACTTTACGGTGCTTTTTTTCAGCCCCGCAATAGCTCAAAGGCGTGTGCAGAAGGCCTACAAAAAAATATAACCATGAACACAGATGAGAGAGCTCAAGCAGAGGGACAGGTTCGCGAAATGTTCGAAAAGCGTAGCATATAGAATCCCACTTTCATCGGACAAAGGAGGTGCTGCTTCAATGAAAGGTTAAAAGAACATAAATGCACCTGGCAACGGCTGATTGTGTCTAATAACCTCACTTTGCACTGCAGAATGGGTTCCTGCGCGCCATCAAATTTCGAAAGAGCTGCTGCTGCCGCCAGCTCTAGTGAATGAATGAATGAATGAATGAATGAATGAATGAAATATCTGCTAATGAAGCTTTAGAGGCTCTGAAAATAGCGTGAGAGGCTGACACCTGATTAAGCTCTACTTCTATGTTTCTCACGGCACCCGAGATAGAGATGGCGCGAAATGCCACTTAGACAACAGAAAAAAAAAAGATCAGACGCATAGATGCAATTAATCATTCACTGCATCCGCTTTTTGTCAACGTGTACTTCCACTTCCAATCTATTTACATATTCTTGTTGTTTTGTTAGCTTTTGGCATTTGCACAAGCTCAATAGACTACAGCCCCATCTAAGGGCAATGTTTCATCGACAATAAACCAGTTGGCAGTTATAGCGCCCTCCCGTCCTGTGTGGTGTGTATGCTTGTGTCGTTTACCGGGATTATATATTGTCACTCGGCGCAGTTTAAAATGAATGAACACTAGCTAGCCCAGCAGCGGGCCTCCGCCCCTGGTGCCGCTAACATTACAGCTACTCCACTGCTTCGCAGGATAATGATCTACAAACCACATTTGCCGCCGACTATACCGACTCGAAAGTCTACAGAATCAATGGGCAAGATTGGTCTTCGCTTGAACGCCGCGATGAACAGTTCAGAAAGTGTTTTTTCAGTGACTCTGAAAGCGGGCGAACTGTCCCACGAAGTGGCTGTTAGGTTTATCGGTGACGTGGTGGAACTTGGAGTGTACACCGGCGCATCAGATACTAATGTCATGAACAAGCCCTCGAAAGAAGTACACATTGGCAATGCAACGCAGAGAAGGTATTGGGACGGTCCGACCTCTATGTAACATCCAGCGACTTCTGCTTGAACGGAGGGTCACTGTGTTTGTATTCACACACACACACACACACACACACACACACACACACACACACACACACACACACACACACACACACACACACACACACACACACACACACACACATATATATATATATATATATATATATATATATATATATATATATATATATATAGAGAGAGAGAGAGAGAGAGAGAGTTTCACCCGAAATCAAATCATTAAAGTACACGAAGGCGGCATGGTGTGACTCAGCACGCGACACAACATGCTGCTGCGCCGCAAGAACATCGCCCTGGCAAACACATGGCGTCTCAAAACGCTAGAACAATGAGGATGAACTTGTTTTAGCTGGAAACCTTAATCGAGGAACGCCGGCAGCTGCATTACAAGCGTTGATATTGATACTAAATATGTAAAGAAAACAGAGAGAAGGCATAGTTGACGCGGTTCACGCATGGCCGCATCCGCACGGTTTGTCCAGCGTAAGTTGACGCATATAGGAAAAGAAAAAGAAGACACCGCCTGACTCGACGACAGAGACTTCGGCCAGCGATTTTGCTATTGCTGGTTCATGATTCTGCGTGTGCACAGGCAAAACTTCGTTTCCGGCGCCCTGCGCACGTCGGCGCAGAAAGACGACGTTGGCGCTCACGTCCTCGTCGTCGGGCCTTGCCGCTGTCTCGATATTCACGGAGCTCACTTCCGCAGTTTGCTGGCCTCCGGCCTGTAGAGCACCGAGAGTCACGCACAAGGACCGAGAGAGTACAGTTTCAAGCCGGCGTAAAGCGATAAGACGAAACAACACCGGGAGGACGAAGCTATACCGAGACCGACAGGACGCGTCTGAGGGCCGTGTGTTGCCTGGCTGTCGTTTAACGTGTGCGCTGTTTCTCATCACGGTCACGTACTGCACGTTTAATAACCCCTGTCCCACGGGCAGTTTCGGTCTTCGTCACAGTTGATCCGCTTTGAAGCTTTCCAGCGTGACCGAAGAAGGAATGTGTGAACGAGTTGTACCATGGTGAAGAAACCACGAACACGCGATTGCAGCTAGAGGACAGAGGCGGCAGCACTGTCCTTTATAGCGGTCTTCCTTGTGTAGCTGGTGTACCTGCGCAGTTTCATCACTATCATATATGTCACCAACTACCTAGCTCACGCGTGCGTATATCGGGACAGAAGTCGAGCTTGCTCTTGCACATCTCTCTGTGGTGGGGCTCGATCTGCACTGAGTTCTATCCGCCATAGACTCGAGCGCGCTGGAAACTTCCGTTGTGACAACTATGTGGGTGCACACGTGGACTGTATACGTCCGTGATAGCCTGATGAAGACGGTGCGTGAAACCTTTTGTTGAGAGCGGCGGGCAGTTCGTGGTTTTCTGTAACGCCTAAATGTACAGACGAAATATCGACTACCTGTCGTGGTTGCTTGGTGGCTGTGGTGTTAGGCTGTTAAGCACGAAGTCACGGGATCGAATCCCTGCCACGGCAGCCTCATTTCGATGGGGGCGAGATGCGAAAACACCCGTGTACTTAGATTTAGGTGCGCGTTAAATAACTCCAGGTGGTCCAAATTTCCGGAGACCCCCACTACGGAGTGCAACATAATCAGATCGTGGTTTTGGCGCGTAAAACTTAATATTCCTTTTAAATATCGACCGCACGAACGCAACCACGAGTTCTGAGTTAAACAGTTGTTTGATTGTTGCCAGTGAAATGAACTTAAATGCGATGCCTAATAACATTCGCTTCCCTGCCCTCCCCTTTCTTATGTGCTTGTGTGTGTGTGTGTGTGTGTGTGTGTGCGTGCGTGCGTGTGCGTGCGTGTGCGTGCGTGCGTGCGTGCGTGCGTGCGTGCGTGTGTGTGTGTGTGTGTGTGTGTGTGTGTGTGTGTGTGTGTGTGTGTGTGTGTGTGTGTGTGTGTGTGTGTGTGTGTGTGTGTGTGTGTGTGTGTGTGTGTGTGTGTGTGTGTGTGTGTGGCAAAGCTAGCTTCACTAGAGGAAAGAAAAAAACACCCTGAATCTGCGTAATTAGCATGTGGAGTATTTAGAGGTTACGCGCAATTATAATATTTACATCCATTATCCGAACCTTTAACTTTATCCGAAAGGTTTGCGTGCTGCCTGGCTGTCGGATCAAATTATGGCCACTGCGGTGGGTTGCCTCCGTGACTTTTGTCGGGAATACTGTTCCTCCCTTCTTTTTGTCGTTGACCGATGCCGGGCTGTCCATCGTTGTGCCTGAAAGACCGAGGTGGTTGGGGACTTCCTTTATCTTTCAACGTCGTCAGGCGACCTGCCGTCCTCGACTTTGCGTCCATTCCACATTCCGAAGTGCCCTCCGAGATCCGACGGAGGCAAGCTTTCCGCGTGAGCTCTATCACAGCTTGTCGGGAAAGTTGCCACGAGGCACTTTTTTTTTTGGCTTAACGCTGTAATTAAAATACATGTCCGGGGTTTTACGTGCCAAAACGACGATCTGATCATGAGGCACGCCGTATAATGGTGTACTCCGGATTAATTTTGACCGCTTGAAGTGCACTTAAATCTAAGTACATGAGTACTTATTTTTTCTTTTCTTTTTTTCTGTTTCGCCCCCATCGAAATGCCGCCGCCGAGGCGGGCAGTGAACCCACGACCTCGAGCTCAGCAGCGCACGCGCCATAGCCGCATGAATACCGCGGGCGGTCCAACCACGTCATGCCCAATGTGTCATACATTCTACGCCGAGTTCGATAGCTCATAATTCTGATTGAAGCATGGGAGGCTGAAGGCATAGCACATAGCAACGCTTTACAAAACGTTTACTATTGAATTCATTATGTACGTTAACTAAGTTTAAGTCAAATAACATTTCAGTGTTTCTCTTTTTTTGTGTGTGTGCAAGTTCATCCTCCATAGCTAGAAATAAAGGCTGACATGTTCTCTCTAGGGTGCGTTAATTACGTGTCTGGGTGTTGCTGGCTCGCGTGAGCTAGACAACTGACCCAAGTGTTGACAAGGGGCCGGTGTAGTAGCACCGACGAAGGTGGGCGTGAATCCAGGAAGCCTTCACGTCTGTTTGCTGCGCGGACCCTTTGACGTCTCTTGGCGTAATTTGAATGGTTAATCGGTGGCAGGAACTAAGCCACTTTCGGCGAAACTCGGCCGGGAGCACAGTGGTCTTCAGTAACTGGGTAGTTAACTTAAGTTTATCTATCTATAGTTTACAAATACTTCGGGCATTGAGGAAAATTGTATACAATGCATTACAATTACCGTTATTATTATTCTTAAGCATTGTTAGTGATATGCATGAAAAAACAATATAAAACAGGAAGAGCAGCAATGTTCAGGGACAGTTTTTTTTTTGTTCACAGAGCAAACCACAAATATGCGCGAAAGGAGCCCACAGAAAGAAAAAGGCATAGCAACTGTAGGAACAGTGCTTTGCTTACTGGTCGTCGTGAGAAGGAGAGGTACATCGTACAAGCCATTGTGCAGGTCTTGACGAACGCCCCTATGGATTGCAGAACCTCGCGTGCCCACTTCTTAGGTAACTTTGATCGCTGACCGAAAGGAGGAAACGCTAAAAGGTATGGTTATTTAAGAAAAAAAGATGCGTGTATTGGCGGAATTACAAGGACTGCATTTCTCATGCTGCGGCTGGTCTGATTTGATCGCCTGGAATTTGCTCCTCAGAACAATGGAAGACCGCACTGATGCGAGGAAGATCATCCACGTATTGTGTAAGCTCGTGGGCTGCAGGAAAACCATACTTTCTTTCGGCCCCAAGAACCAAGGCTCGAAGATTCAGCATGATAATTTCTCAGTGAGACGAACGATTACGACTGCTGTTCTTAAAAACAAACAAACTACATTGCCGGTTACTATCGTCGAACAAAATTTCTAGTGGCTTTCAGAAGACAGTCGCTCTCTGCACGTGTAAGACAATACTAAAAAAGACGATGTAGCAACGCAATCGGATCAGACGAAACCAGCTGAAACGAGACTAGGATTGATTCTAGCCTCAAAGGTAATCAAGTTAGGTGTCGAGAAAGGTGGCCGGACACCGCTGATGAAGAACTTGACGCGACGCACTCTGACGAGGAAGCAGTGTATAGCCGACAAGGTGAGGTGAAAGAAACAACAACGGAAAAGTTGGGACGCAGGTTGGGAAGTAGCTGTCAGAAGAATAAGCAGGTAGGTTTAACTGCTCGGCTAATTAGGTGTGACCTAGAAAGTGCTGTGCCAGCCTATCACTACACACCGACGGACCAGGAAACTGCTTTGTCGGCAAGAATGATGCGACGTCCGCTCTTCACCAACGCAGACGAATCCCACGCTTGTTATATACAGAGTACAGCCTCAACGGGGAATGTGAGTGCGGATAGTACACACGCCAGCTGCGGCACATTGTTCGTCACAATGGTGCGCTCACTCGACGTATTAGGAAAGAAGAGAAAAGTCGCTGCCTCTTGGAAAGCTTTGCTGCCGGTCGAGTACCAGGGAACACAAACATGTGCGGTGTCTCAATTTTCTTAAAGAGAGGCAGCGTTGGTTGTAGGGCGGGAGAACGAAGCTGTAAAGGAGCCCCTGCTCTGGTGCTCAAGTTGTTTCGGGCTGAAATTATTGACGAGGTTCTGGCGGGATCGACACGAGGGCTTTATAGCCGCCGCGGGCAAACAGCGAGTGGCGAGACGTCGATACACTTTTCGTCCGCGACTCGTTCGTGGTCGGTCAACTCACTGATCGTTTTAAAGAGCAAGAGTTGAGATATTAAAAAAGAGAAAAAAATGAAGAGAAAAGAAAAAGATGGTGCCGAAACCATCGATGATGATTGCCAATGCAAACGGATGGGAGCGCTTGTTTCCGTGCGTATGCATACGGCAGTAATTTATTTTGCAAGGTGTAAGTTGAAAGGTTGGGAGAAGCACCAGCAGGACGATATGTATAGATATATATATATATATATATATATATATATATATATATAAACAGAGAATTTCGCCGGCACGTATAAAACCGCTGGCATGCTACTCTGCATAGGGATGGGGAATGGGATTAAAATATTCCAGAGGAGAGTGGGAGAAAAAGAGAATAAAAATAAATGTGAAATGCGCAAGTGGACCTGACACTAACATTTACAGGTGACATGGTGTGTAAATTTAGGCTTTTCTATATGAAATGTTATATCTTTAAAGCTTTCCTATTAGACCCATTTCTGACACGTATTTGAACAGTAAATCCAAAACCCGCTGCTGTTTTGAAGGGCCGGGCATTAGACCTAAGATGCTGGGTAATGTTAATGGGTCGTAGCAAATCATGTCCATTTGTTGCTCGAAAAATTGTCTCTCGTCCCGGCACATGGGGCGTTCTAGTAATACGTGCTCAATTGTCTCCAAGTTGCCACACTTATCCCAGTATAGTGTTAGTGGTACGATCCCATTGTGTCGCCTTTCGCCCGAATTGCTAGGACATAGCGCACATATGTACGCGGAGCGTAGGAACAGCGATTTATCTAAGTAGCTGAAAATTTCGCAGATATGTATAAGGCAGGTACTAGGAATAGCCTTTCATCTAGATGGCTCAAGCGTGAGTGTTCCCTTCTTCTGTATAGATAATTTATAATATACTCTGGCTTCCACGAGACTTGTGCACCAGCGCTAGAATTCACGCACCGAGCCATCGCAGTAAGCTGGTGATTTACAGAACAAAAGGAGACCTATTCTACACGTTCGACCCCCGTCTGAAATGAGGATAGCAAAGTGACAATTAACGACCTCACTACTCGTCGGCACGTTTTAGTCGTGGAAGGGCGGTTCTGCGCTTCCTCGAGGTGACCGACCTGTGCAAGATACTTAAATTATATGGCATTGATTCTTGAGCACACATCGTCAGTTCAAGCCTATCAAATAAAAATAGAGTGACAGAAACAGAGAGAGAGAGAGAAACCCATCCCTCTATTCTGCGTGAACCCTGAGTAGAGTTAAACCGACGATTACTGCGGGCCCTGTCATCATAGCGCCCGCAGTAATCGTCGGTTTAACTCTACTCAGGATTCGCACACTCGAACCCAAATCGTTATTGTAGCAAAACTGGGACGAGACCACATGAATATATTGTAATTTGTATGCGTCTACATTTATAAGACAGCAATGCACCTGTGCACCAGCCAGGCTGGTGAACGGGGGTAACTCCCGTTTTCCAACGCTCGGCGAAGTCGGTGACGCTAGCCAACGACAGCGCGCATGTTTTTGGATGGGATGACTGAACAACAGCTTCGCCGTGAAAGAACCACAGCCCGATGGCACGGCCATCGGAGAAGTGAGCATGACGCCCTGTGGCGGAGCTGCAGCTGCGGACGCCTGCTCCGACGCCGTGAAAAATGTCCTGAAAGCTGCAGGGGCACGCATGCGCAGAAAGCGGAGAAGTTCGCGCGACAGAAGTTGGCCGCGGCAGCGCTGTTGTTGCCAACTTCGTGGCCACTGCCATCGCCGGAGTGCAAGTTTCCCGCTCAGCTGCCTGCCGCCGTCATCATGTTTTATTGTCGTAGGCTAGCGAACCGGCCGCCAAACCTGATTAATATCTCCGCGTTATTATTACTCTTATTATTTCTTTCATATTGTTCCGTCGCTTTTCGACTTTGTCTGACTATATACGCTTTTAGTCAGCGAATGGCCAGGTGAGCCTGCGCTGTGATCGCTCCCACAGTTTAGCTTTGGCGTTTATTAACGGACGACGCTGCGGCCGGACGACCTCAAACTCGTCTGTCTTCTATTTAGAGCTGCACAATGGCAGAGGGCAGCTGCTGGTGTCAGCGCACGTTCCCAAATATGCTGGATAAAATTGTACAGCAAGAGAAAGAAGGGAAGAAAGAATGAAATAAAGGCAAGATAAACAGTACCGTGGTTGTTTGACTAACCACTCTAGTTATATATATCCGCGCATTATTCTTTTGTCATTTGCATGGTAAGGCAGCCCCTTGATGAGTAAGTATAAACGAGCGGCGCGCTAGGTTCAAATATATACAATTCAAATTTACCTGGTATGCACTTACGTCATCTACATGTCGCCTCCTCATTTTCGTTTATTTTTAGCTGCAGGGCGACTGGTATTGATAAGCGGTCTTTTCACACAAAAACAGGCTAATGGTGGTTACGTTTTGGGTTCGTGCTGTAGGCGTTTGCTGATGGTAACGTGACTTACCGGCGATGGCAACGCGCATTTCATTTTTCTCGTGAGCAAGACGATACACCACTACTCGCCCTGAATCAAGAGAATGTGTACAAGGCTTTTTCTGTATGTCGCTTATGCGGGTGCGCGAGGCATATAAGAATACTGCTTCGGTCGCCATAGACAGTAACATTCGCATTCCATCTGCCTAGGTCTCTTAACTGACTAGACCAACCCTCTGTCACATACGGTCGGTAAAGCCGATGTGCAGTAGAATCGCCTCGAGACAAATTACCGCACGTTTTGAGCTTTGGTTGCTAGCGCCCGTTCGTTGGTCTTTGTCTTTGTTGCGTTCCAATGGGGCACGCATGTGACGTCACGCACTGTTCGCCTCATCACTCACTGCGAAATATTGTTGCCTTGAGCGCGACTCTAGGAATGGTCCCATGCAGACAACCGGGGCAAGTGAGCCATTGTTCCTCCTTAAAAAAAAAAAAAAAAAGCCGTACGTTTCAACTGTACATAAAGAAGTAACCAGTGTAAATAAGTATTATTTTTTTTTCGAAATTTCACAGTGATTTTAATGGTCTACACGAAAGGCCACGTCGCCAGGTTATCTAGTTGCAGTGCCTCTGTATACGCGACACAGCAACGTTCCACGATTTCTCGAAGAGCTCCTAAATCGCGTGTATGCGAACGAAAGAAAAGGCTGCGCGGGTGACACACCGGGCGCGATTTCGCAAGCCTAGACGGCGTAATCGAGAAGGCGGCTGACAGGCGTACCCTCAAGCACGTCCACATCGCTGACAAGGACACGATATACGTTCCGATAAGTGGGCTAGCAAACGCCGCCGCATTTCCCTTCTGCTTCAATGGGACCAAAATGAAACAGATACCTCTCCTTAATACCGTGGATAGAATGACGTTCTATAAGCTTGACCAGCAAGCACATTTCTAGGAGATGGTAATTGAAAGAACTGTTCCCATTAGAAAAGCAATGAGATCAGCCGGATTATATTTCACGGTCAGCGCGTAATACAGTACAGAAAGGAAGTGAGCCAGAGAAAAGCAGTTGATGAAAGGCGGAAAGAAATGAGAGAGAGAGAGAGAGAGAAAAAAAAAGGAAGAAAAGCTGAAAAGGTAATAGAATCGGCAAATGCCAGAGCTGGTAAGTGCCGCTCGTATGCAGGCGGTCGGCGCATCAGCACGATATGAGGGGAAAAGGAACTCGTATACCGAAATGAAACAAACTCCAGTCGAAGAAGCAACCGAGTGGTTCATTCAGGGCCCGATTGATTAGCGTGAAACTCGGAAGGTTGGCAACGTCTGTCGCCAGTCGACGAACAATGGGCAAGTTCTGCAGAGCTACAGACGGCGAAGGCGGTGACCGCACTCAGATGGGGCGGGGACCCCACAATGCGAGTCTATAGGGTCCGAGTGTGAGAGCGTCGCCATAGCACAAAAGGGCCCCCGTCGGAAGGATGGGACAAAAGGGGCACGTCACCTGCTGTCGTCTCCTCGGCTGCTGCGCCTCACTGTCCACGTGATCGCACGGAAGGGACCGAATACGCCTCCACTGCGAGCGGATGCGGCAGCACTTCACTCGGGCATCTTTCTGTCTTTCATTTCCCTGTCTGAATGCAAAGGAGGTGCTATACTGCGAGACGTATGAGAGTATAGCGCCAGGTAATATGACAGCAAAATGACGAAAATGAAACAGACGAAAAGGAAATTATGAAAGAGGGAGAGCGAGGCAATGACAGAGAAAGACAAGACAACTTGAACGCTTGGCCTTAATAAAATGGTGCAGCGCAGTGGAAACTAGAGTCGGCAACGTCGAATTGGCATAGGTGTTCGTACGGCGTCGTCGACGAATGGAACACGAGCGCGAGCTCTCGGGTCCTAATTGTCACGCTGTCTTCTTTGTTGATGGATACACGTCTATGTCAGGCGCAAATGACGCAGAACACGGCTTGTTATACCGGAGCATACGTGACAATATGATAGTGCACTTTAATAGGAACCCCCGGGCCGATTGAGGTAGGCAGTTGATGAGGTGGCCGAGATGCGTCCAATCACGATCAATATCAGTGAAGTACTGCCCAACTCCTGTTCGCCTTATTTTCGGCATCGCGGTACTTCGTGATTTTTTTTGCCTGCAAATTTTAGCCATATGTGCGACACTGAGAGTGAAGGTCACCCACGGCAGGTTTTCATAGAAAGAATGAAGAGAGCAACTTCGCAGGCGCATGGGCAAAGAAGCGGATGAAAGAATTAAATTTGACTATGCCGGGAACAGTCCAATATTGCCATTCCTATAGCGGGATCCGAAATCAAGTCCAATATTGCTTCAGCACTGATTCGGTGCTGCTTCAAAGAGAAATCAAAGAAGATCGAAAGTCGCAAATGCTAGGAAACGGATGCTGCGACCGTAGAGCATTTACGTAGGGTCCCGGGGACTCCTGATTAGCATAGGGCGCATTCTAGCTACCGGCACGCAGCACGGTTTTGAGGAGGAGGAGGAGGAGCGCACAGAACGCGCGGCGTTGAAATGGTGGACCACGACGACGACGACTACAGAGCAGGAGAGAAGGAAGCAACATAACCCTTGACCTAAAGAAGAAAGAAAGTGATGAGCTTGTGCACAGAAATGAAAGGAAGAGTGGCAGGAAAGGAGGAAGGCAGTTGAAAGCAACGAGGGAGGGGGCAAGAAAGGGTCGTATATTCGAAGAGCAACAAGAAACAGTGGCGACCGGGGACGGAGCTGAGAAATCGGCAAATCGATAGGGCGGCCCAGTGGTGGTGGTGGCTGCCGCGGGTGGGGGTGCGCGTCTCTGCCGGCAACCTTGACGCCCGAATGGGCGCAAGGACGGTAGTGGTGCTGCTGGTGGTGGTCGGGGAATGCTACGCAGCTGAAGCACGACAGGCAGGCAGGACGGAGGAAAGGAGGCGAGACGAAGGAGTTCGACGGTATCCGCACGCGGATATCGCGGGTGGGCTGGTGGCGTGAATCGGTCCACAAAGAAAACGGTCCACAAAGGAAAGAGCAAAAACAAATCAGAAGGGATGGCGGAAGACCGAAGAACCCCGGGTAGGGGCACAGAAACAGAGAGCGGCCAGCGGCGTAAAACTAAAGCAGGCACCATCCATTGTTGGAAACGAGCAGCCTACTTGCTTGTCCGCGCTTCGCACCGCCGCTGTTGCGGCAGCTTCTGGTGGCGCGAACCTGCCGCTCGTCACTACACGAGCGTCGCTATAGTGTGCGTGTTTTATGGCACGCACACCCAGGTTCTTTTTGTTTGTGCGTCTCTGTATTGCGTGGGCTAGTCTTTGCCTTCGCCGGGGCGACGCCTGTTGTTGAAATGTATCCCTACCATTTGTCTCTCTCGGCCGGCTCACGTTTATTTCGTAAGAAACACAGCGAGGGAGGTTGGCACGGGAAGGGGTGGCCATGAAGGAATGGGTTCTCAGGAGTACGAGGACGCTGCGGAGGTGGGCGCACTTTCTCTCTGTTGGGCGCACGGTCGTTCGCGGGATTTGCCGCTCGAGAAAGTTTTGAGGAGTTGTTCGGGAACGGCCCTGAAATGCCGTCATTTTGGAAAAGCACCGCATCAGGCTTTCAAACGTGCGTGTTTGCGCTTGTGGGTTTGTGCTTGTGTGTGAAGGTAAAATCCTCTATAGAGGCAGTTTCTTCCTTTCTTTTTTTGTAAGAGAGAGCCAAACACTTTCCACGCTGCAGTTTGTAGAGCAAGGGCTGTTTCTGAGACTGCTTGTGTCGCAAGATACATGGGTTGCGAACCTAAGGTTGGAAGTAGAAGAAAGATAAGCAGAGAAAGGAGAAGCGAGATATACATAGACGAGTATCTGGAGAAAGACAGGAATGAAGGAAGGAGCGAATCGAAGGCAATGAGGAAAGAAACTGCCGAAATAGAAGACGTCACTTCTTTGGTTTGGAACTTGCTGCGACGTCGTATTTTTGCTACCGTCCGTTGGGTTTGAATCTTCGAGAGAACTGAACGTATATACATAGGTTCGCCTGGAAGTAATGTTTGCGCGCGAACACTGAACACTAGCCTTTACTTCCTGCCTGCCCAAAGACTGCTCGTGCTTCTGCGGTCCGGTATTTCGGGGAGACATATTCAACAGAACAGAAAACGCGCAGATCCCACTCAGCGTTGGAATCTAACGGATGCGACAAATGGAGTTCGTGACGTAGCCGCAGTGGCGATATGACAGGAGCCCTGCCTCATCGTCTGTAGCTTTTAGACGTCTGCGTCGTGAGCACGAAGATTGTATACGATACTTGTCGAGAGAATGCTGGTGCACAGGTCCCTATGCTGGTCCCTATGCTACGGCGCATACCTAAGTACATTTATGGCTTCATACACCTTCTGTCGCAGTGACACATCCATTCTGGGGCATTGCCAGTGGGCACATACCCAGTGGCAAATACCCAGAAGAAAGGTCAATAATTAACGAAAAAAAAATAACTGCGAGAGAAAGTAAAGCTCTGTAGAGGTCAGCCAGACCCGAGTCCATTTTGCTACCCTACAGCGGTGGAATAAATATAAAGGTATAAAAAGAAAGAGATGCCTCCCGCAAGCAATCTGAAAGTATTACTACGTCGTTCTTGATCGTGAAACCCGCAACCACGAAATTCTCGAAACTTTGCAGAAGACAAGCCGTCAGGGAAAGTGCAGTGCAGTCCAGAGCAGACGACAGGTCTGGTCTCGCCCACAGCGACCTAAAAACTTATGACAATGACTTTAAATGCACATTTTTTTAGAGAGAAGAGACAAGTTTACGCAAATGTGGTGACAGCAATAGGAGAGAGAAACGGACTTCTAGAAGAACTGTACAAAGCAGCCAAACATGAGCGCAGAGAGTCGATCATGCAGAGCGACATCAGTCGAGTTCACGACCATCGCAGCTTAAAGGTTACATATTCCAACGCGTATATTTGCAGTAATATTCTCTCGAGGCACCAGCATGAAAGAAGACTGTATTACACGATGACTCTAGTCAGAGACGTCTTCGATTGTGGAGGCGGTGCTCGACGGTGGTGAATCGGCGGCGGGTGCCATCGTCTCCTGGACCTGGAGGACGCGAAGCGCCATTTTGGAAGGACCATCAGTGCGCCCATCTAACGTTGGAATTTTAGCACAGCGCTGGTTTTCTGAGCGAGCGGTAACAACTATCGCCAAATGCTATCGCTGTAAGATTATTATAGAGCGTCTACTTTATGAGGATTCCAAGGGAAGAGAAGCGTATACCAGGAGGCGGCAGGAAGTTAGGTGGGCGGATGAGATTAAGAAGTTTGCAGGGACGACATGGCCACAATCAATACAAAGCCGGGGTAGTTGGAGAAGTATGGGAGAGACCTTTGCCCTGCAGTGGACGTAACCAGGCTGATGATGATGATGACTTTATGAGGGACCTATTGTGGAGTTGTTCCGGCCTCGCGATATAGTAAGACGTGTCATTACTAGAGGCATGGACTACGCCAACCCATCAGGCCGACGCACCTGCAGAATCTAAGCACTTATAGGAAATCGTGCGCGAGGCCAGGTTAACCGTAAGGCTATCGTCGTATTCTTTCGTTTGTATTTATTTTTTCCTTTATCTTACAATCGCCACCGCTGACACTAACACCTGCTTAGGCCTCTGATGAGTATTGCTTGTGATTAGAGTTCATCCACTCTCTCTCTCTCTCTCTGTCTCTCTCTACAGATTGAGGCGCCTTTCGCTGGCGAGCACAGTTGTGTTCCTTAGAGGCACTTCATGCGCGAGCGCAGGACAGTAAGCGCATGCAGAGGAGCTTGAGGCGCGTTTTTAAAGCCCTACTTTCTCTGTACGCTTCGCGCCGTTCTTGCATCCCAACTGAGCACAGCGAAACCTCCCAACGGCAGGAGCCGAATGCCGGCCTCTTCCGTTACGTAATCGTCGCGGACGGGAACTCAAACGCGTTGCGAAAGCCAAGTTTCCCACGCGAAATTTGAGTCGTACAGAAACTGGGGGGAAAACTCGGTTGTTTTCCCTGTACGGAGGTCTCATCGCGAGCGAGAGCAGCCCGCGTGTCCTGCAGTCTAAGGACGACTCAAAGAAAGATGGCTCTTCTTTTGTGTGTGTGTGCGTGTGCGTGCGTGTGCGTGCGTGTGCGTGCGTGTGCGTGCGTGTGTGTGTGTGTTTGTGTGTGTGCGCGCGCGCGCGCGTGTGTGTGTGTGCGCGTGCGTGCGTGTGTGTGTGCGTGTGTGTGTGTGTGTGTGCGTGCGTTCGTGCGCGCGCGCACCCGTGTGTGTGTGTGTGTGTGTGTGTGTGTGTGTGTGTGTGTGTGTGTGTGTGTGTGTGTGTGTGTGTGTGTGTGTGTTTGACGGGCAGCGCATGGCAGCATGATATCACATCACGCTATAAATCGAGAAGGCGCCTCGTAGCTCGTTCCATGCACCCTCCACTGCCACGCTGCGCCAAAGTTTTCAAAAGAGGCATTTTCCCCCGCGGGCGATTGCTGCGCGAGCACTTGGTGGATGCTGTATAGAACGGCGTTTCTTCCTCTCTGCTTGTTCTTTATATATATGCACTTGTTAGACGCCGTTAGACAAATGGCCGTCACCGTGGTGGTGCATCTGTTGACAGAATGATGTCGCAAGAACAAATGGTACTGCGTTATTTTATACACTCAGCATGCCTCAGCGAGCACACGCTTATGCCACATGTTTTTAGTTTGCTTCTAGCTCCAACGATTGCACGAACGCAGCGTGCCAAGACAACCCGACCTTAACGCGTCGCTTTCAAGTGTGGCGTAGAAGAGTAAAATGCTTGTGTGCTTTCATTTTAGGCGCACGTTAAGAAACGTATGTTGCCGAAATTACTCCACAGACTTCAATTACGGCCTCTCTCATTGCTCAGCTTTTGCTTTAAGAATCAATCAATCAATCAATCAATCAATCAATCAATCAATCAATCAATCAATCAATCAATCAATCAATCAATCAATCAATCAATCAATCAATCAATCAATCAATCAATGGTTGTGGTGACTGTATCTGATATATCTTTATACGTCCTTTATACGTCCTGAGAACTGGAAAGCGTGCATAAAAGTCCTGAAGTAAGCTGCTTGTGTCTACGTGTCTAACATATAGCGATATACTTATTGAAACTTTGAGTGTGTACTAGCGAAACGAAAAGAAAGAATACTTTATGCCAGCATAAGGAAAAAGAAAAGAATGAAAAATTGTTTGCGTCGAAATGTTGCTGTTAAGGTAAGCCTGTGTCTTGCTTATGACAAGAAATTGGCAAAGAGGATGACACCCGGGTGTAGCACTACATCAGTGTGCATATTTCCTTCGTCTCCTAAACTTCGTTCTCAGTGGTTTTGACCCAGCGCAGTCGTCTTTTCCGTAAGCATCAAAATGAAGTGATCCCACTCGTCACTTCTTTTCTGAACTGGATCTCGAGGTTCTTGACTGACCACACGTAATCAATCACTAATACAACAAACCAGAGAGAGAGAATTCATAAGGGAAAGGTAGGGAGGTTGACCGGGCTGAGCCCAGTAGGCTACCCTGCACTAGGAAGGGGGAAAGGGGATTGAAAGAAAAAAGGACCAAAGTGATAGTTATGTCAATATGGGTAAAATAATACTGTGTGGGGTCAGCGACGGCCTTACACGTGAGCATCATTGACTTCGCTTCACTTAGTCACGTTTGCATAAATACTGACACGTGTGCTTGTTTATCTTTATCAGGTTACCACGTTTCACCGCGTAACAGATGTTATGCAAAAAAGGTGCGGCGCGTAGACAGGGCACAGGAGAAGAGACGTGGACAACACGAACGCGGGCGTCCGTGTTGTCCACTTCTCCTGTGTCCTGTCTGCACGCCTCACCTTTTTTGCATAATGAATCCTTACCAACTAGGTCAGCTTTCTGTCGTTCTAACAAACGTTATCGTACAGCACAGGACGCGCCTGCATGTATTGGAAGTTTCTCGAATGTTATATCGATGGTTCTATTCACTGTCTGTTGTCACCGAAGCTTGTGTAATCTGATTTCATGTATGCGCGACGCGAATGGTGTACAGCTTTCTGGAAGAAACGTGGGCACCAGCGGTTACTCTGGAACCTTCGATGACCGATGCATAAAAGCCTACGCGCTTGACCCGCAGATCAGATTTTCGACGATCGGCGACTGTGTTCGCCGCTATCGCCGTTCTTTGAGTGTAGCCTGTTTTTGAGGGCACAGGTTCGCCCAGTAAAACGCTAGCTTCGTCATTCCCAGTTTTGCGGCTTCCTTCACCGTCACTACTACGCGACAATACGAAAGTGGCGCATCGCATAGCATTTCCAGCACACCGCGTCCGTGCAAACGGTGGTAATGTGATAAGAAGGCGAATCGCATTAGTTTGCCGGGGGGGCTCAGATCGAGACGGATCGGTCGCCTCACAGGGTGCACGTAAGCGCTGGCGTAACGCATCGAGGGAGAGAGAGAAAGCGCGATGGCCGCCGGCGCGTGCTCTCCTCCTCTCACCGGTCAAACGCACTCTCCGGTAATAGGCTCCGGCTTGTTTCGCATGAACGGGGGGATGCGCCACATGCAAACGCTGTCGCATACCATCACCATCGTGCGACAACAGATGCGGTACGCTGGTGCAGCATTAAGCGCGGCTTCTGCCTCGAGACTCAAGCACTCAGGCGGAACCTTTGCCTTGTTTCCTCACCTTACCCGAAAAGCACTTCCCTGGGAGCTCTCTCGTTTAATAACTGTCCCCACAACTCTCTCTTTTTCTAAGCACGAGTCGTGACTTGCTGACGCGCGGAGAGTTACTTCCCTTCGCTCGGTCTTCCGCCCAAAGCCGACAAAATTGTTTTTTTTTTTTTTGCCGCTAATGCGTGCTACCACGGCAGTGTCGACGACGTCACCTGCCGGGCAGCAGTAACACCGTTGGTGTCGTCGTCGTCGTCGTCGTCGTTGTAATAAAAATTGCGCACGCCATCCGCCGTGGTCGCCGAGGTGGTAGCCTTCCGAGCCCTGTCGTTACGCTACGTAAGCTGAGAGGCACGTGCGCTTAAAAGGGGACCCCTTTGCTTCTCTCTCTCTCTCTCGACGGAGCTCAGCTTCGAGGAGCGGCGACAAGCACGGAAGCCAGGCGGCGCAGCTCGCCTAACGACCTCCTAAACGCACTCGTAAAAGAGAGGCTCCTCCGTGCCGCACTCAGACCTTCTTCACCTGCCAGACGCACAAAGGGGGGGAGGTCACGTTTAGGCACCTTCAGCCTCCCATTTGCCGTCCTCCTTTCTTTACCCCACCTCTCTTCTTCCTAAGGAGCCACCGAGAGGTGCGGTTGCGATTAAACGGTGAGCACGAGAGCGCGCGAAAGCGCCTGACGAGTCTGACTGCTTTCGTGCGAAAGGGCCACACTATAGTACCGCTGGCAGAAACAGTGGCCGTTCACAGAAGGAATGAGCAGCGGTCGAGTACTGAGCGCTTGCGCGTCTGGAAACGAGAGCACCACGTCTCGCCACATCCTTCATTACGTTCGCACGTCGTTCAAGCGTCGACTTGCAGCGAGCTCCTTTTAATTTCCTATAAAAGGAATCGTTTAACTACCGGAAAGGAAACGCTTGAAGCTACGGCGACGCGCTCGCGAACAGAGCCTCCCGTGTATATTGCGAAGCTCCAGATTGAACGACGGTCGCGTGAAGTCTGATATTTTAAATGCCGCGACGCGAAACTGTTGTGGTATGGTGAGCCTGACATCACTTCGGTGAGGGGATGATCGCAGTGAAAACACCCCATGAGATAGATTAATTTATTGATGTGCAGTTTTTATTGGCGCAAGGGCCAAATATAACCGAAGAGTGCCGTGCACATATGCATGGCACCATGCACTCTATGACCATATATGTTGCGTAATTAAACGCCCCTTATTTTGACAAGAAATAAAAGGGGAATGAACGATTAAGCAGCCCTCAACACTTAGGAACAAAATGTCAATGTGACATTTTGTTCCTAAGTATTGAGGGCTGCTGGACGACTGAACCAAGTTAGCCTGGCTGATGATCTTGTAGCGATGCCTTCCGCTAGATTATTTGCTACTGTTACCATTCATCGTTCAGGGCCCTCTGATCTCTTTGATATCGCCGGCGGAGCATCGCTTTGACCAGTGACGAAGCGCAAGAAGGAATACCATCGGGAACGGCATCGCTACTTTTCTGTTTAGGTTTTCCTCTCTCCCCTTTCCTTTAACCTTTAACCGCCGGCTTCTTGTCCAATCCTCCGTAGTGGGTAAGCGCCACAAGTGAGGAGCAAGCAAACAAGCGAGGCATCGCTAGAAAATATCGGTCCCCAGCTTCGTAGGACCCGTTGTTCCTGTTGGGAACAGGGGCTGAAACTCTGCATTCTTACAATGTATGCTTTGCGAGAAGCCTATACATATAGAATGTTCTGGCTCGCCTAGGAAGTACTGGCGCCTTTGAAGCTTTTCGTCGTGGGCTTAAGGAACACGTACGTACGCGTATATCTAGAAGTAAACAAACGCTGGTCGTTTGTAAACAAAATGGTTAAACAGCAGTGTCTTCGGCGAATGCACTATAGTTTCATCTACATAGGTCGGCCGCACACAGGAAGGCTCTGCAACGCGCGGCGATACGAAACCAGCGCAGTGCGCCACAAATGCTCGCGCGCTCACTCAAGGAACGGCGATCGAAAGGACAAGAGCAAGTCGGACGACGGGCACGGAATCGGGGCCCCGGCAATCAAGGCAGCCACGGCGCGATTGCTCGCTTATCTTTCTTGCGCCTCGCGGACCGCGGCCGTTGTTCCTCGCATGCAAAAGTGTCGTTTAGCCAGCGAGCGGGAGACTGCAGCCCTTTGTTTCGGCCGGCGCTTTCAGCAGTGCGCACAGTATGCGGGAATATAGGGCTGCTGGGCTCACGCCTCGGGCGCTCCCTTTCGATCCGAGACTCCAGCGCGCATTGCTCCCTATTCTTCCCGACCTTTTCTTCTTACGGTCGAGGTCAGAGCGGTCTCGTCCCGCACGCCTCCATTAGAAATTGCTCATGGGCGCGGTTTCCTTCTTTCGTTCCTCTTTTCTCCGACGAGACGACGTGTCAAGCGCAAGGCGCCCTCCTTGTTCGTCGGCGGCGGCTGTGAATGCCGAACGCTCGTAATGCGATGAGCGCGCCTCTGCTCGATTGTGGGCTGCCGTGCTCGCTGTTCTCTCTGCACTTGCCTCCGTCTTCATTTACTTTTACTTTTTGTCTTGCCGGCTTCGCCTCTGCAACGCACGTTGGCGCCTCTGAAGAAGGAAAATAAGCAGCCAGATCGAGGGAACGCGCCACCGACAGCCAATCGGATCCCCTTCATTTGTTCCAAACGTTCTTTTTGCGAGGACGGCCTATTCAAAAGACGGACATTCTTATTGTCGCGGATTTCTTTACCGGAACCTGAGCGGCAGGCTGATGTATGTGTTGGGTAAGGGTCACAGTTCCAACGTAACGCGCGTGGGGGCTCTCGCTGAGGTCTCTATTGGGGTACCTCGGTAACGCGCTTGGAGGCGGCGCTGGCATCGAGGCACCCTATATAGGGTCTACAAGGGCGCCTAAATGCCAAGGTGCGGAGTCGTTCCCTGCAAGAGACCATCGCGAGAGTTGTCATTATCGATACGAGAGTTAGTTCGCTAAGAAGAGCGACTTGTTCAAAGGGTGAAGTGGAAATCAGCAAAATTCGTGTCGTCAGAGATGCTACTGAAGAAGCAGTTGCGCTATCTTTTACCAGGCCGGCTGCAAAGTGCGCGCTTACAAATGTTAGAAGATTAGGAAAATTGATCCATTTAGGAGATAGCAAAGGCTTATATAGACCATTATAAGATGCCGTGACTTAATAAATTGCTGATTGACTGATTGATTGATATAGGGAGTGACTATATCATGCACGGATGGTGCAGTCTTCCTGTTCAATGACCAATATAACCTTTCACATTGCAGACAATCACCCCTTCAGAATCTCTTACCCTCGCAATTTCTGTCTCTGCATTCCAATAAAGAGTTTCTCCCCCCCTTCTCTCTCTCTCTATCTCTCTCTGACCTCCGCGCTGACCGCAAAAACGCACTTCTCTCGCTGCAGATAAATTTGCAGACATAAGATGGCCTTTAACTATTTTTCTCACCCCGTCGCTTCTCGATGTTCACAAGTTACCAACAACGTATACCAACGAGTTCAATTTGCAGCCTTGTTGCAACTTATGGCCTTCGCCCGGCAGTGGACATAAATAGGCTGCTGATGCTGCTGCTCATGATGATGATGAAGCGCCGGCTTTCTGACCACCGCATTGTTGCGTGCCCTGTTTAATGTGCCCTTTTGAAACCGGCTTGCTGTGTCAGCTCGATGCTGCTCTTTCTCCGTGTGTTCTAAATACGGCTTTCCTTCGCGGAACTACGCGGGACATCGGGGCCAGCTGACTTTCGCTCGTTGGATCCGCGAAAACTGCAATCGATGAGTGCCGCTTCTTTGGGTATTATGGGATACGGCTTTGCACGCGACAAGTATCAAGGTTAAATCAAGGCGTGCCGCAGTGCGCTGTATGGTGAGAAAGCGTTTCGTCTTCTGCGTGAACTACATACATACACTGTTTTCAGTGTTACATTCAAGTGTACCGCTCGAAATTGACGTGTTCCAGAGAGAAAAGGAATTGTTTTTTTTAACTGACACGGCAAAAGAGGGGTACGAACAGGGCTACTATGTTGAACCGAAACGATGTGGATAACGACACCTAACATGCTACTGACTGACAGGTTTTTACGTCTTAAGAATTTGTGCCGAGAGATACGCATTATGAATGATTCACTTCAACTGTCATTGTCCTTTACTAATTGAATAACTAAACGTTATGGAGAAGCCGGCGACATATTGTACAAGTTTCAAACATTTACGATACATACATACATACATACATATATACATACATACATACATACACATACATACATACATACATACATACATACATACATACATACATACATACATACATACATACATACATACATACATACATACATACATACATACATACATACATACATACATACATACATACATACATACATACATACATACATACATACATACAAATATATGTGCGTACGTACATGCACTCTTAAACAAATTTACATCATTTGGGGCCTATGTTGCCACGCAACAATAATGGTCATCTGTCTTGCTTGCGTTTCCTTTCTCGAAAACGCTGCGCTGGCTACTTTCCCGTCGAGAATGCTCTGCCATGCTGTTAACGCGCATACCGTTCGTGATTGGAAGTACCAGATTCGCAGAGTTAAAGAAATTAAATCCAGACAAGAGAGATGGCGCTTATGGTTGTGTGGCAAGATAAGCATCAAAGGGTGTACATTTGTTTAACAGTGTACATACATGCATACATACATACGTACACAACCGACCGACCGACCGACCAACCGATCGATCAATCAATCAATCAATCAATCAATCAATCAATCAATCAATCAATCAATCAATCAATCAATCAATCAATCAATCAATCAATCAATCAATCAATCAATCAATCAATCAATCAATCAATCGTTTCTGTACATTGTACCACGCTGCTGCCCTGACCGCTTGCGTTGATTTGCTGTGGAGTGACTTATATTCTATTCCTGTTGAAAACTGGAGCACGTTAACGAGCCTAACTTAGGTAATTGTTCAAGAGGGAAATACCGTGCATTCGGCGCCACTACAATGTGCGAACGTCAGTTCTCATTTCATGTCGATGACGAAAATAACAATCAATCAGAGGCAACAGCATCAGAAACAATGTCATCGGGCGATTACCATAGTTACCCTCATCCCTCGGTGAAGGCCTGCGCTCTGCATTATTCTTCCACGAGCGGAAGACGATTTAATTAGGTCCCTGGTTCTTAAGATCAGAGACCGAGCCGCATTTGTAGTTAGCGCGAAAGAAGGCACCGCGTGAATGAGTAATGTGCGCAGCGCAGTCCGGCTCTTCATTTCGAAGACCGCAGGTCAGTGTGCCATTTGCGTCATCCGTCCCTCGGCCCCTTCTTCTTCTTCTTCTTCTTCTTCTTCTTCTTCTTCTTCTTCTACTACTACTTCTTCTTCTTCTTCTTTTGCAGCTTCGTGGTGTACAGTACGCGCGCGCCAAGATCGGCTGCTCGAGCGAGGCTTCCTGCGCGGGCGGATGCGGGAATCCGCTTAGCACTAAGCCGCGTGGTCGCTGGAAGAAACCCGACGATTTCGGCCGTACGAGGAAATGAGATACTAAATTGTGATGTTTAACGTCCAGAAACTGCTCAGTGCGTAATGAGGAACACCGCAGAGGAGTGCTCCGGATTATTCTCGACCACGTGGGGTTCTTTACCGCGCTCCCATTGCACGCCTTTTTGCACGCCTTTTTGCACTCCGTCCCCATCGGAATGCGGCCTCTGCGGCAGGGATCGGACCTGCGACCTCGTGCTCAGCAGCGCAACGCCATAGCCACTAATTAAAGCTACCGCGGCGAGTTATATGAAAGGAGGTATGTTGACAGCGAGCGCTGTAAAATGCACCGAACGTGAACTACATGAACACTGAACTATACATGAACTACACGAATTCTCTAGCCCCCTCTCGTATTGCTTGGAACGTTCTGCTTGGAAGACACACGCCATCTACGCCATATGTAGTTTACCAAAAATTACTGGAAGGTAACCTGTCCCTAGTGGTCTATCGGAAGCTGCAAGCACACAGCGGATCTGGGAGTGACGCCTATAGTACATGAAGTTGTCTTAACGGCGTTCTTCTGGCTTTGTGGCTTTGCAAATTCTTCGTTTTCAACAAAATATGGCGCTACAAATACTACAATTAGCGATGAGCGTTCGTGATGGCAGAGACTCGTTGCCTTCACGCGTTTAGTAATATGCGGTTGTTCAGAAATTTGGAATGAATAACGCGTAATAAATAACTCGACAAGAACTCTCGAAGCCATAAGCACGTGCATTAGACAAACCCATATACTTCCCGTCATTACAATGTTAGCTCAACAATCGCAGTGTCAGTGCTTTCTACCTATCTTATGAACACTTCGTTGTGTGTGCGTCCGGGCATACTTTGATACCATCGTGCTGCAGTGAATTACTAGCCATTCTGAATTACCTAGAAATGGGAAGGCTGACGCGGAGGCAAAAAACAACAACAACAACAAAAAAAGCCCACACTGACGGGAAGATTACAAAACTTAAAATTTCCAGGTATGACATCTACACCTTGCTTCATACCTCCGTCAAAACCTCTATGGCGCGACAGTGGGACAACCCCGAACCTCAGCAAGAGCGCCTCGATGGACTTGACGCTGGTTTGCGATTCCGGCTTCCACTTCGAATGTGGAGAGGACAGATAACACTCAACCATAGAGACCATAAATCACATACCTTGCGTGGGCTCTCAATATGCGGCCGAGCGAAGGACACTTACGTTTAGTGTCGACTGCTTGGACTCCCGCGCCTTTTCGGAAGAAAAGGTTTTAGGCGCGTGGAGAAGAGTTGAGGATGCCCAACCTACCATAAAATAACTCTGGAACTTTCTATGTGAGACCGGCTGAGACGGTCGTCTGTAGGACGTATAAGACGTGAAGACAGCGCGAAATGTGTTTGCGCGATACCGTCTTGTGTGAATATATGATTACTCCTGCGTGTAGTGGTGTCTGAAGCTCGCATCCACGTATTGGACAACGCGTATATAGTAGCTCAATGTACCATATAATAATCACCTGCCACCTATATTTCCCTGTATCTCCCACTTCCCCTTACCGCAGCGTGGAGTAGCAGGCTAGAGACACGCTCCTCGCGGCTGACCTCTCCTCCTTTCTCTTCATTAAAATCTACTCCTTCTCCTTGAACTTCTTTCCTTCTTCTCATATTATAGTCCGTCTTTCCCAGTGCAGGGTAGCAAACCGGGCTCAGTGTGGTTGACATCCCTACCTTTAACCCCTTATCACTTCTCTCTCTCTCTCTTGGTAGGAAACTCTGTGCTCCTCTCTATTCTTTCGTTTTATTTCTCTTGGAAGAGCGGATGCAACGACAACGACGGAAAAGCTGTAAGCCGTGCGATCCATCAGTCGTCGAGTTTCACGGATCCACGCAGCTACATCCATCACCGTTTAGAATTCACTCAGTTTAATGCGACACGGGAGAGCGCAACCTCCTCGCCCCCTCTTTCCACCCCCTCCACTGTCACCCAACTTACTCGCTGGCTTTTTCTCCCTTAAAAAATCGGAACGGAAGTTGCGCTATCCGTCAAGTGGCTCTGACAGCGTCGCCGTGTACCAGGCAGCGCTTCCAACAGGAACGGCCGGTAATACGGGGATTGACTCGGCAATGTGGATCCATCAGAAGTACCGCTTCGAGGCTACGCCGTCGCTTTAGAAACTTCTATCTCGTCTACTTTTTTTTTTCTCCAAGCAACTCTGTAGTGCGGTGAGATCGATTTGGCAGTGTTCATTGTTTCTTTTCCTTTATCTGGTAACCGTCACGCAATTATGCTTTATTACATTTGTTTAATAACTAGACAAAAGGAAATACATACGTGTATTCAAGTTAAGGCGGATCGTTGCTAAAGCCTGCAATCGTGTGTTACTACTATACGTCACAGTCGTGGCAACCTATATGTTTCTTCGTTTTATTTATTTATTCCTAATGCAGTGCACTTTCTACGCCTACCCATGAATCCATGCAAGCGTCTCCCTCGGTTCTTTGTCCAGCCCTTCCAAGAAAGAACATCAGTACGCGTCAAAAATTAACTATAACAGGAGTTATCGCAGTGAGAGAGAAATTGGTTGGATTTTAGGGATAATTCTGCGGATGATAAGGCAATAAGAAAATGGTAAAAAAATCAATTATCTGGTTTCCCAGTAGATTTGAATTGGGAATGGCCGCGCATTTAATCGGCAGTTACGAAGCATTTTGAGCGCACTCACATGAATGAATGAATGAATGAATGAATGAATGAATAAATGAATGAATGAATGAATGACAGTGCCTTTCGGCCATCCTGTTAACCAGGGCCTAATAGTGAGACCCTCTTTCTCTGAATTGACGATACTTTCATTCTTCATTGCGCCCCTTCAGCACCAGCGAAGAACGAAACCAATTAGCACCGGATATCCGCGGCCATCATCAATCTTTCTATACGGCCACTGACAACCGCCAAAAATCTGCGCCAGTTCCGAGCCTATTAGCATCCATATTTGCCTTCTTCTTTTCTTTTCCACATATCAAAAGAAAATTAAGAACAAGAACACGGCGCTTTAATTTAGAATGTTCACACACACACACAAAAAAAAAAAGAAGCGCCTCTCGCAAAACTCATTGGCGGTTTGGGGGGTCGCAGGCGCGGCGATAACTCTTCCTTCAACCACCGATAGTCCGGCCGAGCAGCATGCAGCTAGCTGCTTCAATCTGCGCTGGCCACCAGCGCTGCATACGAGCCCCGCGTCGCGCCGCAATCGCCGCGGTCTGCCGCCGGCCAACGGCAGTGTAATGCGGCTGCCCGCGCTGTACTACTAACGATGCGCGACGTCATAGTCACCGGATGGACACAGTCGAAACCGCTCGGGGTCGCGCTGCGCGGCTCTCACCCCGGGGCTCATTAGCGGTCCGCACTGTATAACGGCATATGCTGATTGCTATGGCATGCAGAGACGCATTGCTAGAGGTTATATATATATATATATATATATATATATATATATATATATATATATATATATATATATATATATATATATATATATCGGGCGAACCTTTCTGACTACACCCTAATTATTGCAGGAGCGTATCTTCAGGCCAGGCTGTGAGCGTCATCGGCGCTTAGGAACCTCCGGCGCAATTCTATCGCCACCCCTCCTCCCTTATTTTTACGCCCCCCGCTAGCACCAGCACCCCGCCAAGCATGCCTTGCCAACCCTGGATTCACAACCGTGCTCTCCTCTAACGAGGATTCGATTTTACGCGGGTGCCGGACACTGCAGGGGCGAGTTTTCGATGTTTGCGGCGCGACGCTAGCAGAATTTTAAATCGTACGTGAGGCGAGTGGATGGCCAGAGTGCGGCCGAGCGTATGCAGTTCATACCGCGACTGTCGGCACAGTTGTTCAAAGCAAATGGAAGGGTTGTTTCGCAAGCGACCGAGAAACGACGATGATTCGGAATCATTTTTTCGGCGCACAGATTAGCACGCGCCCGAGCGCACCATCTCCAAAGAGGCTGATTTGTGGTATTGCCCCAACTAAATTACTTTTTTACTCCGATGCTATAAAATATGGGTTCATATTATTGGTTTCTCTCTATATGCTGTTTTCTTATCGGGTGTCTTTCTTGTAGATTGAGAAATTTAAGGAAACAATGCGTATTTGCTTTTCACGCTTTTTACGCTACCCTTGCAACACCGTCAATTGTCACGTCTACCGCTTACGCTATATAATTTCTTCTTCTCTTAGTCGTGATATTTCGTGACCCTCGCTCTGCAGCCTCGCATGATCGAAGATGCCGTCGCGAGTTTTTTTTTTTTTTTTGTGCAGCTTTTGTGCGTTATCAGGAGAAAACAGGAAATAGCCCAATACGAATACTGAGGAGATTAGCCTAGCACATTTGGCACGCTACTAAAGATATTCTAGATTAATATTTAGAAAGAATAACAAAGAAAAGCAAAGAAGAAACAAAGAAAAGAGGTCGAAAAAGCAATAGATACTTACGAAAGAGAGGTACTGAGCACAATACACTGAGAAAAGTACATTGAATCATGGCGTTTCACGTTCCAAGGCAATCAAGTTGCGATGAGCGACGCCGTAGTCGTCTCTGGATAAATTATAGTCACGGGGGTAGCTATGACTGGTTGCTGGCCTGGCTGGTACGGTTATCTTGCAAGAGAGAGAATGAGCTTTAATGAAGAAGATGGCTCAGAGGCCTATGCACAGGTGCGGGTCAATGGGGACGATAAAACAAAGCAACATAAAAAGCAAAAGAAAAACAAAAGAAAAAAATACACTACACGTTATGGGAGTTTGTGCGCGATTCCGGCTTGGCGGGCAGGTTATCTTGCAAGAAATGACACAAAGGAGCCCGACAAAGAAGTTTGGATGACTGAACAGGTGGCAGCCTAATCTCATATGTCGTCTTCCTTTGTGCCATTTCATCCAAGATGAACCGACAATAGTCCTACCAAAAGGCGAACAACAAATACTATTCAAGCACGTTTACTTGACACTGAGCCCATTATTCTCTTTGTCTTCTACATCTCTACAAACGAACGGTGCCTATACTCTCGTCTAGCCTTACGTGTTGCCTCCGTTTATATATCGCCGATTGAATGCTGTAACAAAAAAGGACGCGTACCCACTTCGACGTATTGATGACGCAATAGATTGCTTTCATCCCGCCTCTTATTTTTCCTCAGTAGACTTACGATCCGGCAAATGGCAAATTCTGATGCATCCTGAGGACAAGGAAAAGGCTGCCTTTTGTTTGGATCCGACCGCTGGTACGATCTGTTGGGAACTCGGCGCTGACGCCCGTGGTTGTACCTGGGTCGCAAGCCCCAAGGGTAGCGTTGGCCTGGCGGCCTGGGGTACAACTGGAAGCATCCGAAGGTCCCGGCAAAGCATGAGTCGACTGGTAACAACGAAACAACTTGTTTATTTTAACATCGCAAAGAGTTGGTGGTCAGGTTTGACCGAAGTAGAGAGACGGGAGAGCACTTCACTCAACTGAAGAAATCGGAGCCCTCCCTTTTGGCGTCCGGGGGCAGCTGTTTTTATACTCTCGCAGTTGAGGGCAAGAAGGAACCCCTCAAAAGACGAGCACGTGAATGTACAATGGGCTAATGGTGACGCACACTGTCGTGGCGCTGCGCACGATCTCGTAGCACCCTGTCGTGGCGCTGCGCACGATCTCGTAGCACCCTGTCGTGGCGCTGCGCACGATCTCGTAGCACCCCGTCGTGGCGCTGCGCACGATCTCGTAGCATCCTGTCGTGGCGCTGCGCACGATCTCGTAGCACCCTGTCGTGGCGCTGCCGGTCGGACACAATGACTGAAACGAGAGGATGGTCCCTGCTTTGGCATCGCCTGTTTCGGGCACAATGACTGGAACGAGATCCCTGCTTTGGCATCGCCTGTTTCGGGCCCAATAACTGGAATGAGATCCCTGCTTTGGCATCGCCTGTTTCGGGCACAATGACTGGAACGAGATCCCTGCTTTGGCATCGCCTGTTTCGGGCCCAATAACTGGAATGAGATCCCTAGGCGGTCGCATCGCCGCAGACGCGCCTGGAAACACCTGGCGATGAGTGTTGCGGCGACGACGATCGGGCCAAAATGTCTGCCGCCCCGCCGCAGTCGCGCCGGCAAAACCACGTGTCGCAGGCGAAACGCAACAGACCGCCCCGCCGGGGGAAGGAGATCCCGATGGACAGGGGACTGCATCCGCTGTCCGGAGGGATGTCGCTCGATGATGCTTATAACCGAAGTCGGGCGTCCCTTGACGTTTCTTGAGCGCAGCGCACAGAGAAGGCCTCGTTCTCTCGTTCAGGTTCGCACGGGACACTGCAAAGTGACTTCGGGAGAGTTCACATTTTTGTTCTCGTTCCCGGCAAGCGTTAGAACTACGCTGAAAACTCAACCGCTCAGTCAGCAAGCACGGCACAACCCTCACTAAGCCCTGCCAGGCTCTTTCCCCTTTTTATACCACTGCCTAGTTCCTTACAGTAGTCTAGCATCACTCAGAACGCGTCCACAAATTGAAAAATTGCACTAGAAAGCATATCATCACTTTGAAACACTAAACAAAAGCAATATGTTAAAAAAAATCCTGCCTCAGGAAGAAAAACATCAGTAACAAACAATTTTGAGGCTGATTCCTACGTTAGGGGCTTCGACTTAAGCCATCGGCGTTACCGTTGAGACTCCCCTTTTTGTAACGCACCTCAAAGGAATATTGTTGTAAAGCGAGGCTCCAGCGCAGGAGGCGGCCATTTTTGGGAGAGATGGTCTGCAGCCATTGGAGAGGGCAGTGATCCGTCTCAATGATAAACCTCGAGCCGGCTAGATAGCATGACAATTTCTGAACGGCCCACACGAGACATGCACACTCTTTCTCGGTGGCGCTATACGCCTGCTCACGACTGGTCAGCTTACGACTAGCATACAGGACGGGGTGTTCTACTTCTCCATTTTCCCGTTGGCACAGTACAACGCCCATGCCTCGCTCACTAGCATCGCACTGAACAATGAACCCTTTTGTATAGTCTGGCGATCGTAGCACAGGCTGGCTTGTTAGGGCACTCTTTAGGGCGCTAAAAGCTCTTTCCTTTGTCTCGTCCCAGACGACTGTTTGAGGCTCTGTCTTTCTTAGAGCATCCGTCAGAGGAGCCGCGATATCAGAATACCTAGGGATGTACCTCTGATAGTAGCCGGCGACACCCAAGAACGACCGAACATCGGTCTTGGTGCGCGGTTGCGGAAAGTCTCGCACAGCGGCCACTTTTATTTCAGAGGGGCGGCGACGACCCTGACCAATCACGTGACCGAGGTAGACAACCTCGGCCTGTGCTAACTGGCACTTAGGAGCCTTGACTGTCAAGCCCGCTTCGCGCAGGCGGGTTAGCACTGCCCGCAAGTGTGTCATATGCTCAGACCAGGATGCGGAGAATATCGCTACGTCGTCTAGATACGGTAAAGCGAATTCTTGCTGTCCCCGCAACACTTTATCCATGAGGCTTGAAAAACAGTATGGCGCGTTCTTCAAACCAAAACTCAACACTTTAGGACGGAATGTTCCCATTGGTGAAATGAACGCCGCATACCTACTAGCCTCTTCTGTAAGTGGAACCTGCCAATAACCCCTGACAAGATCTAGGGTGGAAATAAACTGAGCGCTACTAACTTTCTCAAGGCGCTCCTCGATGTTAGGGATCGGATAAATTTGATCCTTAGTGATGGAATTAAGCCTGCGGTAGTCGACGCAAGGACGAGGTTCCTTGCCCGGTACCTCAACTAAAATCAAAGGGGAGGTATAATCACTCTCACCTGCCTCAATAACACCGAGCTGTAGCATTTTCTTTACCTCAGCCTCCATAATATCGCTCTGGCGGGGTGACACCCGATACGCCTTGGATCGTACTGGCTCTGTGGAGGTAAGTTCTATATCATGAGTAAGTACAGAAGTCCTACCAGGCCTCTCAGAGAACAGACCTTGAAACTCTTGTAATAGCTGGTGTAGTTCGGTTTTCTGCTCGGGCGACAGCGGTGCTTTACTGATAAGGTCACTAATGACTTGACCGGTGTCTTCCCTGTTCGTCACTGAGCCTAGTCCCGGAAGCTCGACTGGAAGCTCTTCAGGAACGTTTATCATCATGCACACCACTGCTTCCCGTTGTCTATAAGGTTTGAGCAGATTACAGTGGTAAACTTGCTGTGCTTTCCGCTTTCCTGGCAGACTTACCACGTAGTTAACGTCCGACAGTTTCTGAACAATTCGTGCTGGGCCCTCCCACTGCACGTCTAGTTTGTTGTTTAGCGATGTGCGCAATATCATGACCTCATCGCCAACCTCAAAACGACGGGCCCTGGCTGTCCGATCATAATAAACCTTGGCCCTCTGCTGGGCCTTTGCCATTGCTTCACCTGACAACTCCTGTGCGCTTCTTAAGCGTTCGAGGAGCTTAAGTACGTACTCCACCACGACTGGGTCGTCGCCCCTACCTTCCCATGATTCTCGAAGCATGCGAAGCGGAGATCGAAGCGAGCGACCGTACACCAGTTCAGCTGGCGAAAACCCCGTAGCCGCATGCGGCGCGGTCCTTAAAGCAAACATCACCCCAGGCAAACACAGCTCCCAGTCAGTTCGATGTTCAAAACACAAGGCTCTCAACACGCGCTTCATGACGGAGTGGAGCTTCTCAACGGAATTCGACTGTGGGTGGTACACTGAGCTGTGTAACAGCTTTACCCCACACCTTTCGAGAAAAGTTGTCGTCAAAGCGCTAGTAAACACTGTGCCCTGATCTGATTGGATTTCCGCAGGAAAACCAACTCGCGCAAATATGGACAGTAGTGCATTAACTATCTCAACTGAACTGAGTTCTTTAAGCGGCACTGCTTCAGGGAACTTTGTCGCTGGGCAGATCACAGTCAAAATGTGTCTGTACCCCGTGGCTGTTACCGGCAGAGGTCCCACAGTATCAATAACGAGCCGTCTAAAAGGCTCCGTAATGATAGGTACCAATTTCAACGGCGCCCTCGATTTGTCCCCTGGTTTGCCCACCCGCTGACAAGTGTCACATGTCCTCACGAAATGGTCTGCGTCCCGAAAACACCCTGGCCAATAGTACTCTTGCAAGAGACGGTCCTTAGTTTTCTTAACTCCTAGGTGTCCGGACCACGAACCCCCATGTGACAAGCGCAACAGATCCTGACGATAGCATTGAGGCACGATCAGCTGATCGAACTCCACTCCTCGGCGGTCTAGATACTTCCGGTACAGGACTCCACCTCTTTCCACAAAACGCGCAGTTTTCCTGGCGATACCTTCTTTGACATTGCAGCGCACGTTTTCCAGGCTGCCATCCTTTTTTTGCTCGGCTATCAAAGCCGTCCGGCTGACTTTTAGCAACCTATCAAGTCCGTCTGACGTAGGCGCGATGAGCAAATCAGTAGATAGCTCTTCTAACTTTCCCGCGTCGGGTGTTTCCTCTCCAGTATCTGGCGCCTTTAACGTTACAGACTCTAGTTTATTCAGTTCGGGCGTGCTCTGAATATCAGCTTGCTGCGCCTCTGACCCTTTTTCGTTGTTTGATAACGTCGGCCCCGCAACTACCGCCTTTGCAGCGAGCTCCCGAACCTTCGATCTGGTTAAGGCCTGAACACTAGCTTCACCAAACAAAAGCCCCTTCTCGCGCAGGAGGTGATCGGACCTGTTTGAAAATAGGTACGGGTACTGGGGTGGCAGCATAGATGACACTGCCGCCTCTGTCTCAAGCGCTCCGAAAGGTCCTTCAATAAGCACTTTTGCTACCGGCAGACACACGCTATGAGCTTCCACGGCTTGCTTGATCCATGCGCACTCGCCCGTGAACATATGGGGTTCTACATAAGACGGGTGAACTACATCCATCGTAGCTGCGGAATCGCGAAGCACTCGGCACTCTTTCCCGTTCACGAGGAGGTCTCGCATGTAAGGCTCGAGAAGCTTCATGTTCTCGTCAGTGCTGCCTATTGAAAAAAACACAACTTTTGGTGTTGTTTCCGGACACTGCGCCGAAAAGTGACCCGGCTTCTGGCACGTATAACACAAGCGCGCTCGCCTCATCTCGAACCGCTTTCTGCGTTTGGCTGCCGCCGTCTCTTTACGTTTGGTCGGACTGCTTTCACTCGCATCCTCACTACGCGTGTCCCCCTTAAATCTCATGGGCGTGAACCTTGGCCTCTCAAACTTGGAGCCAAATTCACCCTTTTGACCGTCCTTAGCTCCGCGAGCTCGACGCGTCACAAACTCCTCGGCTAGCTCAGCGGCTCTAGCCACCGTACTCACGTCTGGCCTATCCAAGACCCAGTATCGCACGTTCTCCGGTAACCGACTATAAAACTGTTCTAGCCCGAAACACTGCAGAACTTTATCGTGGTCACCAAATGCTTTCTCTTCTTTGAGCCACTCCTGCATGTTCGACATAAGCCTATACGCAAACTCTGTATATGACTCACTTCTGCCTTTCTCATTTTCCAGAAACTTCCGACGGAACGCCTCCGCAGACAGCCGGTACTTTTTTAGAAGACTCGATTTCACTGTGTCGAAATCCTCTGCCTCCTCTCTATCCAAGCGAGCGACTACGTCGGCCGCCTCGCCGGGTAACAAAGTGAGCAAGCGCTGTGGCCACGTTTCCCGAGAGAACCCCTGCTTCTCGCACGTTCGCTCAAAGTTAACCAGGAACAAACCAATGTCCTCTCCAAGCTTAAACGGCCGCATCAGGTCAGTCATTTTGAACAATACTCGTTCTCCTGCACCGTGTGCCTGACTTCCATTACGAGCGCGTTCCATCTCTACCTCGAGACGCTTCATTTCCAAAGCGTGTTCGCGCTCTTCTTTTTTCTCTTGTTGCTCTCGCTCTTTCTGTTCTTTACGTTCACGCTCTTCTTTTTCTTTCTGTTCTTTAAGTTCGCGCTCCTGTTTCTCTTTTTGCTCTTTAAGTTCGCGCTCCTGTCTTTTTGACCTCTCCTCAATAGTCTCAAGGCATTCCGACAGCTCGTCATCCTCAGCCTCTAACTCAAGAATAGCCTTTAGCAGTTCTGGTTTTCTGAGTTTGTCCGAGACATCCAGACCCAACTCTCTTGCAAGCTCCAACAATTTCGGTTTGCGCAACGACTTCAAATCCATGGCTGCTCTGAATGCTGCTTTCTCTACTGCTTACTATTGTCTTGCCGCAACTAACCCGGCAGCAACGACAACCACAATTACCAGCTCTGTTTCTAACACTAACAAAAGCCTGGCAAAGCTCAGAAGAAGAAAGTCCCGCACTCACCAAACCTCGCAGGCAGGAATTCCACGCAGTCGTTCCGCTGCAGGCAACCAGTCGTCACACAGGGCTCGTTGCACTGCTCCCGGATCGTCGTTGAGCTGCTCAGCATACAGTCAACTGCATCTCTTTGCTGCTGGCCTCCGTTGTCGCGATCTCACCGCTGGCAGACAGTTGTTTGAAGTCGGAGGCGATCTCACCGCTGCCAACCAGATGTTTGGATCGGACTGCTGGTACGATCTGTTGGGAACTCGGCGCTGACGCCCGTGGTTGTACCTGGGTCGCAAGCCCCAAGGGTAGCGTTGGCCTGGCGGCCTGGGGTACAACTGGAAGCATCCGAAGGTCCCGGCAAAGCATGAGTCGACTGGTAACAACGAAACAACTTGTTTATTTTAACATCGCAAAGAGTTGGTGGTCAGGTTTGACCGAAGTAGAGAGACGGGAGAGCACTTCACTCAACTGAAGAAATCGGAGCCCTCCCTTTTGGCGTCCGGGGGCAGCTGTTTTTATACTCTCGCAGTTGAGGGCAAGAAGGAACCCCTCAAAAGACGAGCACGTGAATGTACAATGGGCTAATGGTGACGCACACTGTCGTGGCGCTGCGCACGATCTCGTAGCACCCTGTCGTGGCGCTGCGCACGATCTCGTAGCACCCTGTCGTGGCGCTGCGCACGATCTCGTAGCACCCCGTCGTGGCGCTGCGCACGATCTCGTAGCATCCTGTCGTGGCGCTGCGCACGATCTCGTAGCACCCTGTCGTGGCGCTGCCGGTCGGACACAATGACTGAAACGAGAGGATGGTCCCTGCTTTGGCATCGCCTGTTTCGGGCACAATGACTGGAACGAGATCCCTGCTTTGGCATCGCCTGTTTCGGGCCCAATAACTGGAATGAGATCCCTGCTTTGGCATCGCCTGTTTCGGGCACAATGACTGGAACGAGATCCCTGCTTTGGCATCGCCTGTTTCGGGCCCAATAACTGGAATGAGATCCCTAGGCGGTCGCATCGCCGCAGACGCGCCTGGAAACACCTGGCGATGAGTGTTGCGGCGACGACGATCGGGCCAAAATGTCTGCCGCCCCGCCGCAGTCGCGCCGGCAAAACCACGTGTCGCAGGCGAAACGCAACACTTTGCAACTTATGACATGCTCTTTGAATTTAATCTGATGCCATTTGGTCTGTGCCAATTGGCCTGTGCCATTTGGACGCTCCGTCAACTTTCGAGAGATTTATGAACACTATTGTGCGCGGTTTGAAGTGGAACATCTGCATGTGCTACCTCGACGACGTCATCATTCTTGACCACACCTTCAGTGGACACAATTCGCATCTGGATATTGTCCAGAACTGCATTAGAAACGCTGGCCTCGTTTTAAACTAAAAGGAAATGCCACTTCGGAAACCGCCATACCCTTGTGCTTGGGCACCTCGTCGTTAAGGACGGCATCCGCCCCGATCCCCAGCAGGCAGTAGACGTTGAAGCGTTCATGATGCACGCTATGTCAAGGAGCTCCGTAGCTTTCTGGGGCTTTGTTCCTACATCCGCCGCTTTATTCCTAAGTTTGCCGACGTCGCGTATCCGCTGACATGCCTGCTTCAAAGGACATCTCCCTTGAGTGTACTCCAGAGTGCGACTCTTCCTTTGGTCAGTTGAAGTTTCTGCCGACGTCACGACCTGTTCTTCAGCACTTCAAACCTTCAGCTCCGACGGAACTCCATACGGATGCCAGTGGCATAGGCAGTGGTACCGTGCTAGTTCAACACTACGGGGACCGCGAACGTGGGATCGCATATGCAAGTCGTTCATTAAATAGGCCCGATCAGAATTACACTTTCACAGAATAAGAATTCCTCACGGCAATGTTCGCGATTCAGCGGTTTCGTTCTTACCTGTATGAATGTCCATTTACAGTTGTCACCGACCACCACTGATTGTGTTGGCTTTCAAACCTTCGTTACCCTTGTGATCACCTTGCGCGGTGGGCGTTCCGGATACAAAAATGCAGCTTCACCGTCTCTTATAAGAGCGGTCGACGACACGCTGACGCGGACTGCCTTTCGCGTACGCTCCTTAGCACTATACGGACTGTGACGCCGACGACGTGGGTCACCTTGTGGCTTTTGTCGCGCCGAATTTTCCAGACTTCGACAGTTGTACAGCCGAACAGCTAAATGACACTAAATTAACACCGCTCTTCACCGCTACGACCGCCTCTACTACAGCACAGCATTTCTGTGCACGTGATGGACTGTTGTGTAACAAGAGCTTTTCAGCACTGGTGCACGTTTTCTCCTGGTGGTGCCGGAGAGCCTTTGCACAGCGTTTCTTAGTGCTATCCACGACGAACCTACGTCTGGCCATTTAGGTTCGGCGAGTACCCTCTACCGGATTACAGAACGCCTGGAATGCGGCAGTCCGTTGATACGTATGTGGCCAGCTGCATGCAGTGTCATCGCCACAAACATCTATCTACTGCTCCAGCTGGTCTCCTGCAGCTGATACCGTCTCCAAGTACCTCTTCCCAACAAGTGGTAATTGACTTCGTGGGCCCTTTTCCAAAATCAGCCAAGGACAATCGTTGGATGATTGCTTGCGTCGACTAACCCACACGCTATTGCGAGACGGCGGCCGTGCCCTCCGCAACTGCCTGTGACGTTTCAACGTTCCTGTTGCAACATGTCATCCTCCGACATGTTCGCCTCGCGTGATCATCAGCGACCGCGGACCACAATTCACAACGGATGTCGTAGAGGAGCTGCTTTGCTTGCGCGAATCCCACTGGCGTCACTCGATGCCATACCATCCACAAAGGAACGGCTTACGGAGCGCACCAACCAAACAATTATAAACATACTGTCTGTGTATGTTTCATCCGACCACAAGAACAGGGGTGACGTACTGCCCGTTATCATGCACACATTCAACATCGCCAAGCACGAGACTACCGGCTGTGGCCATTTCTTCCTGCTGTTACGCACGTCCACCCCGGTACACAATCGACGCTGTTTTTCCCTTTCTGCAGTCACGAAAATTCCACTGTCGTCGAGACCCTTTGTCGTAGAAGCGCGTCGTATTGCTCGGTTACACACTTTGGCATCACAGGAAAGATTAAAAGCACTCTGCAACATTCGCCAACGTCCAGTAACCTATCGCCCTGGTGATTTAGTGTGGCTGTGGACTCTTGTGCAGAAACGCGGGTTAAGCCAAAAGCTTTTGGCCACCTACGATGGGCCGTTTGTTATCCTTAACAGACTACCGGAGGTCATCTATATCATAGCTCACCGTGAGGCGAGCTATAAATACTGACTGGATCAGCTTTCCATGCTTATCCTACAGCAGTAGCGCAGCCGGAAATGTAATGAGGACCGAGAGAGAGAGAGAGAGTGAGAGGGCAAATAAAAGGAAAAACTTGGAAGATAAACTGCCTTTGGCGACACCGCCGTGGTCACTATCCTGTCGTTCCATACCTCCGACATGTTTCGTATTTAAATGACGTCATGGAGCGCAAAATTCCGTCATTGAATATTGTCACTGAATATGAACGAATGAGGTGAGAACAATCTTTACTGGCCGACTCGGAAAAAAGCAAAAAAAAGGAGAGGGAGGGGGGGAAGATAAGCAGAAGCAGTATGGTTACTGAGTGCTAGCTGAGGATCACGATCGCCCAATGTGTTTCGCCGGGACATTTAAAAGCACGTTTCGGAACGACGACAGAAAAGTGACATACTGTCACGTGGTGGTGACGTTAAAGAACACAGTAGCAATACTGTGAACGACAAAACTAACTTTTATTGGCCGAACCTATGCCCACAAAACAGGCTACACTTATAGCACAACGAGAGCGGCGAACACGGTCGGCGATCGTCGAAAATCTGATCAGCGGGTCAAGCGCATCGGCTTTTATACAGCAGTCGTCGAATGTTCCAGACTAATCGTTCGGACCCGCGTGCCTTCCGCAAAGTTCTGCACCATTCGAGTCACGCGATGAAATCAGTCATATCATGAGAAGCCAACAAACACTGACACCAAGAACAACATAGGGGAAATTACTTGTGCTTAATAAATGAAATTAAAGAAACGATAAATTAATGGAAATTAAAGTGGATGAAAAAACAACTTGCCGCAGGTGGGAACCGAACCCACAACCATAACACAAGGCTCGACGACAACAGACAGGGGATAGAAGCATCGATAACTTTCCAGAAACTTCGGATACATGCAGGCGCGTCCCGCGCTGTGCGATAACATTTGTTAGGCGGCGAAACGTGGTCGCCCGATAAAGATAAGTACACGTGTCAATATATAATAGGCGAAAAGCAAGTAGATACTTGGCGAAAGTGGTGTTGCAGGGACCATTTAAGATTATATGGTCTGCCTGATTCACTCTCACTGTCGCCAGATGTTGCAGAGAGACACAGCCGAAAGCGGCACAAACTACAGACCACAGAAAAAAAAAACGAAAAAAGAAAGACAAGTAATGGGCCAGAAGTGTTGTGATGCTCTGACTATGCTCTCATTTTCTTTTTTTAAGCTGTTTATTTAGCCGATTTTATGTGTCTACATTCACGGGCTGCACGCCCGAGTGACGGTCTTTGCGGGAAAATGAAGCCAGTGTTGAGTTAAAGCCCCGTAAAAAGGGGCTCCCAGCTGCCCCAATGCGAAACATCAACCAGTGAAATTCGAAAGAGAAGAACTTCGCTATTAACATCGAATTTTCGTATAGGCACGTAACCTTAAAGTTGTCGTTAGGCTAATCTCTTCGCGAAGCTGCCCCATTTTGGCTTCAGTAGACAAATTCGGGCACTTGATGGCTAAAATATGGCAACGCTGCTCATTTACTGTTATTCTGTAGGCCACGCGCACTCTTTCGTGCTTTTGTTAGCCGTTTACGACGCTCTCGCACCGAAAAATAAAAGAATAAGGTTTAGAGGTTCCTATTTAAGTACAGTCGCTTCCATTGACCATTTTCTTTGCACCTAGGCAAAGTTAAATGCCTGTTCATGATACAATAAAGTTGTGCATATGGCCTCCCCTTCTACCCACCAGTATTTGTATCGCCGGTCTTTCGTCAAGCATAGCTTAGAATATCTGTAGTATAGCAATGAAAACTAATACTAATAATAATACTAATAAATAAATACTAATAAAATCCAGGGTTCATAGCTTGATAATGGCCAAATCAAATATTCCGATGACTCACTGTAGATTATACTCAACCTCTATTATTACGTGTGCCAAGTGATTGCCAGGAACGTAATCATCCTGACCGAGTGTCAACTCGACATCTCGACTCATAGCGGCGGGATGAGACAGTTTTCCCGAGCACAGACATAAAAACACAAAGAAAAACAAGCATGGATAAGTAATAGGGAAGGAGCTAGTGATTTGGATTGTATCAAACATTGATTACCGCCATGGCAGTCTTCTGCAGGGAAAGTAAAGACGCAAGTATAGTTATTTCCTTGCGTTCTTTGTTTGACGTCTCCGTCTTCTGCTCCTGGTTTCTGTCCACGGGCTTGCCTTATCCCGATTCCACTTCCGACAAACGTCAACCCCCCCCCCCCCCCCCCCCCCCGGCCGCGTGTATACGCGTACTCCCGCTTGATGACCGCGAATTTATTGCCTTAGGCGCATAGACGAGACGTCCGCGATCTTTTTCTCTGTCATTAACCCGCAATGGGCAACAAGATTGTGTTTGACTCGTACGCCAATCTGCGCGCTCCACGTTCGTTCCTATAGTTATGTACGGCGAAGAATGGGTGGCCTGGACAATAAAAGCGCGCTGCGAGGCGTATACGTAGCCCTCTCGTGAGCGGGGCGGTAGAAGCGATCCAAGTGCTTCATCCACGGGGTACCACGTCAGTTTGCGAACGAGCTTTATGGAACGGGTGTAGGCGCGGCGACGATGATGATAGCGGTGAACTATGTGCCCGTGTTTTTCTCCCTTGCTTGCGTCGCCGGGATTCTCGAGAGACGCCCGGCGGGCGCAAGAACGCATGAACTCGTTGAGCGGCCGCTTTAAGCCCGTCAAGAATTCATATCGCGGTGCATCGATATACGTTGGCTACTTTCGTTGTTATTGTTGTCGATGCCCAAGTGGCTCGCTGTCGCGAGATGTTGTCCAGAGCATTATTAATCGGGCCGCCCCTGCGTTTGATCAACGACCCCCGCGAAGAGCTCAGACCCATGGCTCCCTGCCAGTCTTGCCCGCTTTCGAAGTTAGGTCGCGTAAACACAAAGAGTGTGGCTCGACGGCGAGTCAATAAACATTGTCCTGTTTGCTTCACTGACATGCCTATATGATACTTAAAGATGCACTAAGATGCTTCTAAGCATCACAGTGCATTTAAAGATCACACTAAGGAATAAACGTGGCCTGCAGGGGCTATTAGTTTTGGCTGCGTGTCTTATTTATGCATTAAGCATCCTCTGGTACCACCTCGAGGCTGCATTTAGCCATGTTGTTCGCAGCGGCATCGCGTCCGATGTGTGTGCAGCAAACAAGCTCTCAAAGTAATTCGTCGTGCATGCAGGCTGCGCAGTTTATTAGACGCACAGCCTGTGCACATTGCTTGCGTCAGCCAACTGCGTCCCATGCCTGATAACTTGATAATCATCTCTTCACTCGATATAATCATGTACCACCTTCGACTGAGCTTTGATTCATTTTCCAGAACAGGTAAATCGCCGTTCACCTCTTCCGCTTTGATTTGACTTGTTTCGATTTCTTTGGCGATGTCGGAAATGTTGGCAACTTTCGTCGCCAGCTTTTACACAGCGTTTGACTGTCTAATAAACACGCAGAAGTGACACGAAGAGATGAAAAAAAAATACTAAGAAGAACGTGCGCAAATGCGTATTCGCACAATGACGAGCACTCAAGCGTCAGCACGCTTGGATTGACGAGCAATGCGGCTGGATCAAATAGAGATTTGGTGCAACGCGCACATAAGTGTTCAGGCGAAGAAAACAAGCGGTTCGAGAAAACAGCGCGTGACATTTGTTCTGCGCGCTACGAGACCTCCCCGATTACACTTCTTCGTCTACATAGCGAGAACACCGCCTAGCCGCACTCGAATTCTGATCCACCTTTCTATCTATTTCTCCATTCCCTAACGATACGCTTGTCTTAGAACACGTACGCTAATTCGTATTTTCACGTATGTCAAGTTACAGACACATGAGGGGGGGCACCAACAGAGAATAGGAGAAATTAACAGTCGTAGCTCACTGACGCGTAGAAGTGTTAGGGAAAGGGAACTGAAAGTTCACCAAAACACGACTTGTTGCAGGTGGGAGTCGAACCCGCATCGTCCGCATTACGCGTGCGATGCTGCGCTATTCCGCTACGGCGTCGGCTGTCCACCGGTACACTTTCTCGGCTTATTTGTGTATGTATATGCTAGATCTATCCCCGGAAGGGTCAGTCAGCGCCACCTACGGCCAAGGCGGCGGATGTGGAACTCCATTTCAACCCCGCAGGAATAAAGGAAGTTGTGACCGCAGATTGTTTCTCTCGGATCGCTCGCTGTTCGAACACTCCCTCCCTTCTTCTTCTCGCTCATTGTATAGCGAGGGTCTGCAATGTGTCAGCTGCGATGCCACGAGGTTATAACGCACGAGTGTTTATTATAATGGGACAGTCGGCCCTGCTTCCAAGTCCCTGTGTGTGACGTGAGGACCGCGACTAAAATGTCGTTCCACATCTGCCGCCATGGCCACGAGGGGCGGATGTGGGCGCCTCTGTTCCCCAACTCCATTCTTCCGATTCATTACCTATTTCTAGTGACACCAAACAAACTAGCAAATGAAAGATAACCCTGAAGACGCGTCGATCATTTTGCTCTCAATCGCTCGTCGCGCGGTCTGTCGTTCAATTAGTAGAACACAAGTATCACGAATGCGCTTAAACGCGATAACGTGCCGCCGGTGCAAAAATCGCAATGTTCGTCACTTTCAAACAACTGTGCCTCGCCCGTGTTCATTGAAAAAAATAATAATAATAATAATAAACTCGCCAACTTTCCTTTTATTCATACCGACGACACACCCACCCACCCATATATATATATATATATATATATATATATATATATATATATATATATATTAGTAGCACTGAAGTGGATTGTCTCATGTAGAAAAAAATATTGCAGGTACACGAAAAGTAACGAAATACTGATACACTGGGTGCATTGACTACAAAGTGAGCGCTACTACGGCAGAAAACATGCACGACCCACATGCTCCGGACCAAATGAAGTAAGCAAATGCGCATTCATTCATATTAAATTTCTTTATTATTGTTTCATATGTCCTGTGGCAAAACGAGAAAAAAGAAACAAAGGTAACATAGGAAAGAAAAGAACTATATTATTCAACTGCAACAAATATTGATGTATATGCATTTGGTAGAATCCCCAGCCAAATTGGGCTACGCACACACTCTCTGGCAAGAAAATTTGCATATAAATACATGAATGAATGAATTCATGAGCGCGAGAGCCGCCCTTTAACACAAGCATGCGATTTGGACTACGTTCGTTGAAGAAAACTACAGATGGCTCGGGAGGTACCTGAAGCACGCAATATATGAAGCGATTTACTTGCAAGTTAAACACTAACCAACAAGTGCGACACTATTCGCAAAAAGGCAGTCCGAATATACGAAGCTTACACTTTCGAGAGGCGCTATAGTCCAGTTTACATCGCCACTCTCCATTTGTATGTAGGTTTCAGTTTCAGTTTAATATCAATTCATGATACAATTCGTTACATACGAATAAATATACTCAATATACAGGCAAGGGTCCCAAAGCCAGAGACTGCACCGGGGCTCTTGTGCAGTGTGGACAAAAAGTAATTGGAACCCGCTCCGGCATACGCGTAAAGAAACAGATTCATCGGGTGCGAACTGGCCGTATAGGTGCAGGACTCCGGCCGCATGCGTCATTCAATTTATTGCTTTCCCCCTCGAGGCTGCTAGAGATCGCTGAGAAGCAGTTTGGCCGCAGCTCCCGTGTTCCGAGTACTTATGGCTGCACCTGCACTACGGGCGAATCTACGGTACATTACACGTACGTACCACCATTGTTCTGCCTTCTCTGACTGGTTGTTTTCTGTTGCTGCAGGGCAGGCTACACTCACTTACTATGCGACATTCTCGCGATACGCCTTGGCAGAGCACGTGGTGCTCACGCGGCACGGTTACACAATGATTCAACGACGAACAACAATCGGCGATGTTCTCCGATTACTAGGCATATAACAAACGGTCGCTGTCACGAACATAACTCGGAAGCGGCATTTGATTGGCTTAGAGGTCGCAGAGCCCGCTGTTGCTATACACACTGCCGTCGAGACAAGGTTATTTGTCTTCGGACACCAGCGTGTTTTTTGAATAAATATGCGACCGGATACGTTGAGCCGCTGTACTTAATGTCGCCGCGGTGATTATAATACCATTACTGGTTACACTTTCGATACTTCGTTTACACTGACATGGCTTCAATCATCCGTGTGGTATGATGACGTTGTTAATGCTTTATATACGTATACTACGCTGTCAATTCGTTAGCATGCGCAGTCGTGCATATACAAATTACATGCTCCAGGTTGCTAGTAATAAATAAATCGCAGTATACACGTAAGTCTGGCGCGGGCCAAGATCGCCCCGACTTGCCTAAGAAAAAAGGATTTATTACGAAAAAGCATAAATGTCGATTTTTGTTGTTCGAGACATCGACTAATTACGTTAGTGATACATGCAAACGGGGCCATAACCGAAGATACATGACCGTGATCTGTTGACAACAGTATGTAAGTTTGCCGATGCAGTACTGCAGCCGAGGCTTATAAATTGACTCGTACAAGCCAAGCGAAACACACTATAGCGCGAACGATAGCGGTATAACTTGATGACGGAGAATATTTCGCGGCATTTTGCACTACAGCATCCGCGGGCGCAGCGCACATCGCACTTCGCAAGCAAGCAGTCACACGGTGCTAGCTAAACGAAAAAAAAAAGACATTCAGCGAAGTCGCTCCTCGAAATGAGAAGCTAAGAGGAAGACGGTTGGAAGTTGGAGCTTATACATCGCGTTTGTCAGCGCCTATGCCCTAAAGCGACCTGTTTAAGAAACACCCCACACTTCTCTCTCTCTCTCTCTCTCTATATATATATATATATATATATATATATATATATATATATATATGGTGCATGGAGCCAGCCTGTACAAAGACGAGTGTAAATGGGCCAGAGACAAACAAACCAGAAAATACAAACCGACGGGCCTATGGCTACCTCATGAGGCTGAGGCGATCCAAATTAGATCTTGCGGCCGCGGGCATTGTGTCTCTCTCGAGTTGACCGGCCAATCTAAGCAGATCCACTGCGCCCACGAGAAGCAACATCTCTCGGTGGTCGAGCGCTCTCTAAATGAACGCTCTGCGTTGGCGCAGAGCCTTTTCTTACCCGCCTCCAGTCACCACCTCCTTGCCATCCTCTTGCAACCAGTCGACCTCCTCTGCCTGCAGTCCTACACAATTTCTCGTCGCTAAAGCGGTGCAGTATTGCGTACGCTACATATGTGGACCGTCGGTCCCGCGGCGGCCGCCAGAGCGGTTCAGAATTACGACGAACAACGTTTCTAACACCGCATATTCGCTGCCAATTTCTTCCTAAATAGCTCGAAGAGTCCCGCATCGCACGTAACACGGTCATCTTCATTTCCGCGGCAGCAGACGGCGACTTTGGTCGAGGATGTTTGACGAAGGTGCAGGAGTGCTGAAGTGGTTGCTGGAATGTGTGCGAGAAAAGTTATTGTCGGATTTCGGCCACACGTGTTTTGCCGCTTTTCAGCGAATGCTTTCACTGCCAGTCCCATGTCATGCTGCACACGACGTTTTCAATGCCATCCGCTAGCCTTTTCCGACAGCAGGCGACATCGTGTCCGGAGTTGTGTTAGTGCTGCGGAGGAACACACTGCACTGACGTCACGTTGGCCTTATGTTGTTTCGCTCATATATAGCTATCGGCGTCTACTGTACGGTTCTTTACTGACACTATACATTGAGCCTTGACGAAGCCGTGCAAGGGGAAGGAGGAAATAAAGAGAGAAGGCAGGGATGTTAACCAGAAATGAGGCTGATTGGCTACCCTACTTTGGGGGACGGGAGAGAGGGAATATAAATATGAGATAGAGGGAGGTAAGGGGGAGGAAGGCTGCGGTGAGCTCGCGCACGCATACGGAGGGCCTGAGTGAGTAAAATGCGTTCACATAGGCCAGTCGCCATCAAGAAAACACACAGCACAGAAAACACTGCACAGAAAACAGCCGATCGCTCAGTTGTCGCAATGCGATAGATAATGTTTGTCTTTCCGACTGAAATAGATGACCATTGGCACAACTTTCTAAGCAACTGTGTACGCTGAGGCGGACGACGCCTATGCACAGAATAAATTAGCATAACTACCTTTCGGGTGCCGCCTGCGCTGCGGATTCGCGACTGTTCAAAGCGCGCGTGCCCATCAAAAATCAATTTCAATGTCCCACAACGTGTACTCGTTCCGTCGTCTGCTCGCTGTTCTCGGCAACAGACGATCAGCAGCACTCGCTCACCTGAATCGGAGACGCGAATTCTGAGCGTCCATAACAATGCACCGTATTAACAATTCAGAGTACATTAAGAGTAGGAGGGAGGCTGAACGACAGATTCGATAGAGTCGCAGCGTGCTTCCTTTCGTCGAACTTCGGTGCACAAAGAAGCTCCGGTACCGGCAGACTCGTAAGATAAACAAGCGGTCGCGAAGAAACAAAGGCGGTCCAAGGTGGGGGTTGGCGGGTGGGGAGTCTCTAGGTAACACGAGGTCTGTTTATTCGCGGAAAAAAGTTGGGGGCTGCGGTTGCAGCACGAGAGGAGAAAGGCCCACCGCTGACCGACCGTCGCGTAACAAGCCGGTCGTGGATTGAGTCGTTTCAGGCTCGACGCCGCGGGGCGCCTATTTTTGGTTGCCGTGGATTCGTTAGCGGAGCTTCACTAAGTCCTAGTTATTGCGGTTTGAGAAGGTAAACCTGAGCCGTTATCGCTTACCTTTTCTTTCTCTTCTTAATTTGTTTGGAGTAATTTCCTACGAAACGGAAGAAAACGTAAAACAAGAGGAAAGGAAACGCCGACGTAAGCAAACAAGAGACTGCGGAAGAAAGACGGCAGCAAGGTTAAGCTTGAAGTGGGCTGCGAGGAAATGGTATTGCGCCCTATAGCCAGCGTTCTAAACGGCTCTCAAGAACCAGGTTTTACACTCAGCCGTATGAGAGAAACAAGCGAGGCGAACAAAGGCGGCTTAATAAACAAATCGTCTCTGCGGTGCGCGTGTATAAAGCTGAAAATAAACGGCTGCGCATCTCTCGGCTTCTATTTAACTTAAGAATCCTTTCTTCTTTTCCCCCCTCTGTGCCGACAGGTCCCGCGTCTCGGTGAAATGGTTGTAAATTAGCTCCTTTATTCACGCGCGTGCAAAAATAACAGAAAGAATGAAATATCGCTGTTTATTTCACTTCCGTTCGCCAGACGTGCCACTCTTCGACGTCTCTCCTTGCCAAGTAGCAGTAGTAGAATCTATTTATATAGAGGCGGATACGTTGGTCCGAGTTATCCCCACCATAAGCTTCTACTCTGCACGTATAAGGAAAGCCCGGTTTAGCGTTAAAGGGTTGAAGAAAACCTAGTGATCACTACCAGGTCTCCGTGTCTGGGAAAGGCCTGCGCTGAGTTTTATTGTATGAACACTCGTTTCTCGTCGCACACCGTCTTGGAGACGTCATCCGACAACACACGCACCGGCGATGCGCCCCCCCCCCCCCCCCCCCCTCCTGCCAAGCGTCTACAGAGAAAGCGTGACGGTTCCCGAGACACGGGCAAACAAACAAGTGGCCAAAGGAGGGTGCACAACGCGTCAACAGGAAGGAAGTAAAGGGCCGTCATTTTCTCGTAACGGCCCTGACAGGAGTCTGCTCGCGCGCGCGAACGTCCGCTCCCAGAGGTGTCAGGAAGCGGTTCCGTTTTGCCACAGAAGCAAAAGCAACACGCAGTGTGCTTTGCATGCCGTGAAAGACCGTTAACCGTCGTACAAGTGCGGCTGTGCAGAAGTGTGTGTGTTTGAGGGGGGAGGGGGGACGATGTCGGCTGCCGCGAAACAGATGCAGGAACATCCATCTCATCGCCGCTGCATCCGCGCGCCGCGCTCACACTTGACGAATTACGCGAGGCGACGGCGGACGCAACACAGCGCGCCCGTGAGAAATGGCAAGTCCCGTCTCGGCGCGTGCAGGGAAATGAATTCGAGGAGCGATTCCTGGGCCCGCGTTCCGAACTTCAGACGCCGCCGACGCTGCCGCCTGCAAACTATAGAGACAGGCAGGTATAGTGAGCGGAGGGCAGTCAAGACGCTACCGGTGCACAATCAAAAACAAAAGTTGGAAATATATAACTGAAGAAACGCTTGAAGGCCGCGCGTTTTCATTTCTCCTTTCCGAGTTTGTTCGCGCGTATATTTCCTGACGCTCTCTCTTTGGATGCCTGCGTATGCTGCCGAGAACCACGTGAAATAACGCCCGAAGGAAGCGAAATATGCAGCAAGCACTGCTGACGGTTTATGTGTATTGCATAGGAAACGAGAATCGATTAAAACTTCTAATCGAATTATCGAACGGAGCCTGATCGATGAATTGTGCTTATTCTCTCCGCAAGGCAGAAAAAGGGCATAGCGTTAGCAAACCTGTTTTTACGCGGTATAAGCGTAGCTGCCGAAGCTAAATAGGCACAAGAGCGGCTATCGTGGAAACTTTTTACGGCTTCGAGAACAACATCAGCAGCGATCACTGATACCGGTGAGTGGAGCCACGGCACCAAGCGCTGTCGTTCAGCTGCCACCGTGGCGGAGGGGCAAGGAAGCAACGGAGATGAGCAAGCCTGGCAAGGGCCGCCATTACCGCAGCATGGCCTCGGAACCGACTAGGTACAAAGCACTGGCAGGAATTCTGCGCTTCAATTGCTCCCCTTACACCTGGATCGAAATTATGGAATGATCTGCGCTCTTTGAACGGGCCATTAAGGCACCAACAACCATTCAGAGCTCTAGCCTTAATCCAGAAAGTACCGTAAACGACCGTCGCAGACGAGTTTTGTCAGCTTATTACACGCCCAAGTGCAGCAGTAAACACACTTGAATACAGTAACTCTGTCGAAGAAGTCAAAGCATCGATCAATATCAATAACCATCATCGTGACCTAGATCAGCTGTTTTCATTAGAAGAAATAAAGAACGCACTTGTGTCGTGCCGCTAGAGGACAGCGGCTGCACCTGACGGGGCCACATATGCTGCGCTGAAAAACCTGGGTCCTGTGGCCACAAAACATTGTTAAAATTACTGAACGATGCGTAGATATCGCAATGTCTTCCCCCTGCCTGGAAAATTGTACGTGTGGTTCTCATACTAAATCCGAGTAAAACTCCTTCATCGCTGCATTTTTTCCTCCTTGTCAGTCTGACAAGTTGCCTATGTAAACTTATGGAAAAGATGATATACGCTAGGCTTCAGTGGTGGACAGAATGCACCAACGCACTACTCAAAAATATGTCGGGTTTTCGCAGGCGCTGGTGTACGATGGATGCTATTTTATATCTTGTTACATACGTAGATCATGAGAGGAGCCATGGAAGAATCAGCACTGCAGTGTTTCTAAACATAAAGCGTGCATTTGACACAGCCAACCACACTCACGTACTACATGGGTTAATTCAGTTGGGCATAGTTGGCCGAACAATGGGATGGATTGCCCATTTATTAAGAGACAGGAAAATCTTTATTGAAACAGCTAGCGGCAAAAGCACAGAGCATAAAGTGAATCAAGGCGTTCCGCAGGGTAGTGAACTTAGTCCGTTTATATTAAATGTGTTATGGCTGAATTACCCCATATCCTGATTGCTACCTTGAATTATTCACTATATATATGCAGATTACCTGTGCATATGGGCGTCTGACTAGAGTGCTCAAGTCGTTCAGCAAAAGCTACAAGCTGGCGTAACATTAATTAATGATTTTTTGAAAAGCAGAGGCATGATTATTTCACATGAGAAAACTGCTGTACTTCCTTTTACAAGTAAATGCCTCAAGAGATTACAGCTCGTGTTACACTCTCAGCGTCTGCAACCTCTGAGACAACACAGTTCTTGGGTATTATCATAGGCAGACGGCTATTAGAGGAGAAAGTCAACTGCCTAATCAATATTCTCCGTCGATTTGCTGGAGTGAGATTGTGTAGTTCAACCCCTTACTTATCACGCATTCACTCGGCAATCATTAGACAAAGAATAGCATACTCTGCTCCTGTGCTGCATGGAATATCCTGTAATCTAGAGGAAACAATTCAAAGATTGCTGGCCAGAAGCCTTCGCATATGTCTTGGTGTTCCGCGTGCATCTGCCAGTGCATGCTTTGGTATAATTGCTGAGTCACGCCAACCAACTTTTCATGCACTAAGGTTTCCGCAATCTTGTCGTCACGTTTTTCGTTTGGCTACACAACACGCTAAGCATCGACTATGCCAAGACCTTCAGGATAGAGCAGCTGCACGTTTACATGAAAAAATACCGCGGTGCAAAAACTTACTGCCTGCTTACAAATACTGGCCTACTTGCACAATTCATCCCTTATAGCGACTAGTAATTCCAGAAATAGTCACTTCCATTCCTGGAGTAGATCGCAAACGTGATATACCCGTAGTTGCGATAAAGCAATTAACTTTATCACATCTTTACACTAAGTACATGGATCGCATTCACGTGTATACCGATAGATCATGCTGGAAACAAAGCTCTACATCTGCGTTTTACATAAGTGCATAGCAAGAGAAAAGAGCTTAGAACGTTTGCCAATTTACAACGACCACAACGGCAGAACTTTACGCAATACTTTCTGCTTTACGTTACGTATGTTAGCAGTCAGAACCACTTCGATGGGTGATTCTGAGTGACTCACTAGCGTCATTGTTGTGTTTTGATGAAATCAGCCTAGGGAAAGCAAACAGCCCATTGACATACTAAATACATAAAACATACGACATAGCGAAAGATCTACGACATAACTTTCCAGTGGATTCCAAGTCACTGTCAAATCATAGGAAATGTAACAGCTGATAACATGGCACGTGCAGCACATCAGGAGAATGAATTATCACTACTTCCTCTAGCGGCGAGTGATGCGCGATGTCTATTGAACAAACTATGCAATAGATTGGCCAAGGAAACTTGGTTCATAAATGATGCGCAGAACTCTCAATTATATAATATAGATCCTGGAATAAAATTTAATATTCCGTTTAAAGTAAGTCGATCTTTTGAAACAACAGTTCATAGGCTTCGACTAGGCACTGCCTATCCTAACAGCTTCCTGTATGGGATAATAAAAACTAACAGTGCTACATGCTCATGTGAAGAGGCTGAAGAAGACATAGAACACCTTCTTCTAGACTGTAAAAATCATGATGCTCCCCGCAAGAACCTTTCGAAGATTCGAAGATACTACATGGCTTGGCTAGACAGCCACTATCCTAAGGAAAAATTTGAGGTCAATGGCCAACAGAAAAACTTCAAACTATCGCTGCGCGCGCCTTAGTACAATTGAAGTTGAAGTTGAAGTTTGAAGTTGAAGTTTGAAGTTCATTGAATACATGGTGCAGATACAAAAATATTGATATTTAGTACAGAAAAAGGTCCCATAGTGTAAACACTGTAGGGGGACCTTTTATAATGTTAAAAAAGCTAATACTACTTGGCAGCAAAAAGGCAGCGAGGAAAAAAAAAATACGATTATTGGAGGAATCAAAAATATAAAGAAATACTATGTCATACAATATTTATTTCTCGTATTGTTATTATTAACAGGCATCCTTAATTACATGCCCATTGTGTCTTCGTCTTCATGTGGCATTTGTATTTGTTGCATGTAGAGTGCGGCATTCAAGTGCCCAACACCTTCTGTGAGAACATCTTGGTTTTGTGAACATTTACGCTGTGTGAATTCATGTGTTGCGTGTGAAAATTTCGGTTTAGTGAGTACTTATGTTATGTGAACTCTTCTGTTGCGCGAACTTTGATTTATATTGCTATACTGAGACTTAGAGCATGAAGGTTCGTTCATGTGTTTATTAGTCCAGTTTGGTGATTATTGACAACTTTCCGACGATAACTATCATGTAAGAGAAGAGGAGTAGCCGGCGCCACACATAGGCACCAACCTCTCCTTAAATACATTTAATAAAAAAAAGAAAGGACTGATACAGAGAGACTTACAGAAACGCAAAGAGGTCTGTCCCAGCCATAACTTGCTTTGGCCTTTTACTCTGCACAGAGAAAGAAATACAGTAGTGATGATGATGACAAGAAAGTGCGACTATACCGAAGTGGACCCCATTATGGCATCTCAAAAGACGTATGTTTAGTCCAATGGTTTGTAAAAAAAAAAGAGCTGCTCTTAGGATCCTGACTACGCTGTTTTCAGGCCAAGGACCCAAAACAAGGTCATCAGGCAGTGGTCTGATATCGACGTGTGCGGTCGACGAGACCAGCTTCTGTCTTTCTCGCGCGTGTCGCTACCGCCAGCTCGTCACCACTCGCGGCTTTATTATTATTTTTCTCTCTTTGGTTTTGTACAGGGCAGCCACCAGTTCTATTCTCTTGAAATGAAGACAGAACGATGAGAGGTACTCGTTTAATATTGATGGCGACTGCTCGTTGCGACTCGAGATCATTCAAATAACAAAATACTAATAAAAATAAACAATGGCACGAGTTGAGCTGGAGGTAGCGGTAACCTCTGATGCTAGGCAAAATTGCGTAAGCAGGCTTTCCCACAAAGCTAACTAATCCTACTCAAGCTGGCGGAGATCGCACTTGAAGCCGAAAAAAGAATGAGCTCTCCCACTCTGTGAAGGGGGATGACCAGCGAAGCTGTTTAGCACACGACACAGAGGTGACACAGACTTTTGAACAAAGGTTCGAACTCACTTATCGCGATTTTTATCTGCATTAGCGTGGGTGACGGGACCGCCGCCCCGAGTAGCCGGAGAAAACGAGACATGTGTGACGTTTTGAAGGGAACGCCACCACGGGAGAGCGGAAGGAAAGGAACGTAGGTACGCAAGCGCTTGGAACGCCGACAAAGAGAGGCCGGTGCCAACGTAGGCATGGTGGTCGCGGCTCTAAGTGTAGTGTTTGTTCTTACCAGCTTAATATATGATACGGGTCCTATTTGGATCCAAGATATTAAGCTTACTTTTGCTAGTTGGCGGAGGGCTTCACCTCGGCCGTGGGTCGGCTCGGTATTTCATTTTCTTCGGGATCGGCCCACGGTCTTTGCACACGCAGAACGAAAATGCACGGAACCCTAGCCATGAACAGCTTCGCTGTAAAAAACGTCGTTTGGAGCTTGGGATGGTGCTAGGAATCGAGGGTGGTAGGGACAGTGGCAACAGCTATACTGACGACGTATTTACAATTCTGGATTATGAGGGAGGCTGATCAAGTACGTCGTCGGACAGGAGATGCTTATATCGCTGCATATTCCATCAACGCTTTTCATCATTCTCTACTTGCTCATATATTCGCCTTTCACTTTATCGCAATGTGGCCTAACAGTCTAAAGGCACGCTCCCACAGCCAACACGTACACTTTTTCGCTCAATAATACCTATCATTTTCTCTGTCTATCCTGAGGTCCGCCATCTTGTATAGCTCCGAAGAGGTATGCGGAGAAGCTTACCTTGGGCATCTTGCCTTATCGTTTATAGTTGCATGCGTTATGGGCCATTTTGAGGCGACCACGATGTCGAGATGTTGGCGACCGTAACGGGGATAGCAAGTTGCGTTTCGATATGTCCTCGATTTCGTTACTCGCGCTAGCGACCTCAGAATAATCACTTGTTTTGCCTATACTCAGTGACTCAACGTTTCGGCTAGCCACATAATGCGCAACGTAATTTGCTCGTTCCGGTTTATTTCAACGTTTCCTGATCAGCGTCATCCCGATTGAACAGATTGGCGTCACAAAGCTATCGCAGTCCTTTCGTGAGGGTCAGATTTCTTCATACGAATTTGCTAAGCGATAAACGTAATGCTGCTAATTCACAAGCACGTCTTTTACGTAACATTACTTTGTCATTGCCACGGCACCTCGTCACATTTTTATTGGAAACGTGTTTGAATGTGTCCGTATTTCGCAAGAAAATAACTCCTATCCAAACATACACCAAGAGCTCTATTTCAGCAGCGTAGGTATTGAACGAGAAAAAGAAAACACACACACAGACACACGAAAGCAGAGATGACACGGCTTCGGCTGATGCTACGACAAATACGCAGGTAAACAAGCAAGAGATCAGCGCTGTCGCTTGAGAGGCTGAAAACTGACGAACGAACCCGCCGGACGGCGGAACGCCGGAAGTCGTCGCTCACAGGATCGACAGTGCGGCTTGAAACACTCAGCGAAATTTGAAAGAACGAAAAAGAAAGAGAGCGAAAGTGCGAAGAGGAAAGACCGAGGGATTGAACGAGTACACACACGAATTTCTTTTTCGACTCGTAGGTGCCTTTTTAGAGCGCAGCTCTTTGGCGTCCGTTCCTGGGTTTCGCGTCGTCGTCGGCGTTGTCGTCGGCCTCGTAACCAGCTCCGCCCCCTTTCATCCCCCCAGCGCTAGCAGCGACCGACTGATACCGCTGGATGCCGCTGACGCCGCTAGAGAGTCAAGATAACGTGACTGCATAGAACACCGTCGCCGCCATGCAGAAAGAGGAGGAAAGGGCCCCCCCCCCCCTGTTCTTGTGTGGCGGATAGGGTGCTCTTCAGTTGCCGACGCGCCGGTTATTTCACGTAGGCCCCGGCACGTCGACGAATACGTGACCACCTTCCCACGGCTAGACCTGGTTCTTAGCGCTGCGGAAGCGAGGGTATCATATTGTTTGTGTCGGCATCGGCGGCGTTGTCCCTGAAACCAACTCCGCAGCTGGGGTTGACTCACTATCGGCGTCAGCGGCATCAGTCAGTCGCTGCTATCTCTTCCCTCCTCCCTTTATCGTGTTGTCCGCTTGCTGCGCGCGCTTCTGCCCCCATCGTTTGCCGCTGGGTGTACACGCCGCCCCCCTCCCCCCTCTTCCTGCGAGTCTCCGGTTGTCAAAGCGCCGGCTCGAACTTAATTCCTTTCTTCGCTCCTCCTCCAATGCAACCCCTGTGCGGTGGCAATCAGAGAGCCAGATCGGTGGCGGCGGATCTGTATATGTGCACCACCCGAGCCGAAATTGCCGCTGCCGTTCGCCACTGCGAAATTATCTGCCAGTTCTTTCTGAGCCATGAGCGAGACGACCGATGGAAGTCCTCCGTCTGCTGCTGCTGCTGCTGCTGCTAAACGAGCTGCCAGAGCAGAGGCCCAGCGCCGTCGCCGTCAGAATCCAGAGGTGCGTGCCGCCGAAGCAGAAGCTTACCTAGTGGAGTCTTTGTTAAAGGAATACGTGTGAAAAAAAAAATTCTGTGATAGCGCATACATGTGTTGCTCGATTTCTTTGCCTCAATCTATCGAAAAGGTGAAACAGCTTATTTGCTGCGCTCAAATTTCGCATTAGGAAGTAACGTAATCGTCGGTAATTTTTTGTTTGTTTGCGCTAAATGAATGTCCATCGAAAGTCTCAATCGAAAGCTCTAAATAATAAAAGCGACGTTTCCGCATTAGCATCGAAACAATCAGCCTTACATCAGCTACTTGACAAGTACCAGGAGTCTGTTCACGTGTTCACGGGCGGTTCTGTAGCCGAAGTGCGAATGCACCGCTCGTGTTATAGCAACCTCACAGGTAGAGTGCGCTTGTCGGCTAGGACGCACGCAATCACAACAATAGCTGAATTAGTGGTAATTCCCCATGCAACATATTTTATCAAAACATATGAGACACCAAATAAGAAGGAAATTTGTGCGGACTCCTTATCGGCTTTAGCATGTCTTCAAGATATGGATGGCAACCAGCCACACGCACGAATAACGTACGCAGCACCGAACAGTTTAACTCAGGCTAGTGATATAATACATTAAGTGATATTACAGTGATATTACAATCGATATTAGTAATCGATGCCAACATTCAAGTAATATCATAATAACAGTAATATTAACTCTGCTTCTGCCACGGTAATGCTAAAGAGTGGCCGTTTATTTCTTGACTTTTCTTGTCGTTAAAACGTAGCCGCTCACGTACCCCAAATTTGAGTCGGAGACTGCGACGTCGAGACCACGACAGTGTGACCTTCGTTTGTAACCTAACGGGGTCTACAAACATAGCGCACGTGGTCGTTTCGAACGGCGCGTACGGCTAATGAGGGCATGGCAATCTCGCGGGAATTTTCCCTTCTTCTTTCTTTCTTTTTTTTGCCGTTTTAAGGAAATAGGTGCGCTTAGAGAGAACGTTCTCCGCCGAGACAAGCGAGAGTGACAAACGAGAAGAGTTCGTGCGACGGCGGCGGCCAAGTCTGCCACCATTAGTCTGACGGCTAATTTCATTATCCAATTATCACGCGCCGCACTGCCACGTTATTTTTTTTTCCTGCGCTCCCGTCGTCTGTGTTCCCTTGCTGCATCGCGGGGTGGGGGTGGGGGGGAGGAGGAGCCCTTATCCTGCCGAAGTGTAAACATTCTCGCCATGCAGCACGCAGCCTTGGGGACTCGGTCAGAAGGGGTCCACGTGATGCCGCAATTCAGAGCCGACGAGTGACCGCACGCATTCACGACTCGTCCCTATTCGCGCCCTATATACGCTCCGAATCACCAACACCGTGCAGCGCCACGGAGGCTATAGGGATCGTGTTGGCCCATCAGTAACGCGAGACGGCTGCGTGTTCCAGAGAATCGAAGAGGGCTCGGCCATTGTGCGCTATACTGAACCGTTCCGCAAAGCTTCTATTCAGTCGGCGTGTATACGTGCCGCCGGTGGTCGATTAGAGCCGGCCAATCTAAGAGAGTTACTGCTGCCGAATTCCCAAGTGAGTTTTTACTGTATTTTGCTGGCATCCTTTTCTCTCTTACGAATAATTTTAGCCCAAGAACATTTTTTGGGAATATGGGCCCTGGTTGCCTTTTCTGGTTGGCTGACGTGATTCGTAGCTCTCGTTGCACTGCACGGGCCTGGTGAGATGGAGTAACGAGGGCGCGCGTGCGTGCGTTTGTGCGCGTGTGTTTGTGCGCGTTCCGGTGAGGGCGTCCGTCAGTGCGTGTGTGCGTGCGTACGTGCTTGCGTACACAGATCCGGGCAAGGCTCGGATCCGCTTAATTTTCAGACCACGCGACGCGACGCTACGCGTCGACGCGAGAGCACGCAAACAGAGAGGGTGCGTCGCAGCAGAGAGACTTTCGCAGAGATAAAAGCAAAATAAAAAAAAGGGGTGTGGTGAGGATCGAGGCCCTACGTGTGGTTGCCACGGAAACCACGAATACAGTGCGCCACTGGGCGCGCTCGGGTGTAGCGCTATGCGCGAACGGCGTACATACTGCGCAGTTCGACACCCCCCCGTCGTGCGATGGGGAAACGTTACGGGGCACGTGTCCCGCTCGTTGTGACAGCAGAAGGCCGTCCGTCCGTCCACGGTGGTTTCGATTCTGTCGAGAGCCGCGTCCAATGTGGACGGGCACAGGTGTTGTGACGTGAAAAGGGACCTGCGCGTTGGCGATGGAGAGAGAATTGACGTTCTCGCGAGTGGAGGTCCGTGTTTCCTGGCCTCATTTGCCGACACATTTTCCATGACTTGTTGGCGTATGTTCGAGAGATTTCCCGAGTTGCCGACAACAACTGTGAAGGCGCAGTAGAACCGGACGCCCGTGTTTCGTTGTAATATTTATGTTATTATTTTTTAAATATAATGTAGCCGTAGAACATAAAGCAATGGAGTGGCTGAATTACTCTCTACCTCTGCCTCTCCACAGAAACCCACGTATAACGGAACAGACCAGAACAGAACAACATTGCTTCGTCATTGATGCCTTCGTACTTAGTAAAAATCCACAGTAGCTGTAGTTTACCGAATAAGTGGGTAAAAGCAAAAAGCTCGCTTTTTGTTCTTCAGTAAATGCTACTTATTGGTTTTGCACGTCATATTTACACCGCTCTTTTGCAATGTGATTAGACCACGGAGTTCCTGGATGTTACGTGTTGCGTTTTATAGGTATTTGTGGTTTATCTCTTATACGTTCTACCGGAAATTACGCTTCCTTCGCTCTTATTAAAGGATATTTACTGCAGTACTAATTTTTCCGAAGCTGCTCACTTGATGAAAGCCAGCAGAGAAGAGGTATGGAAACAAATAAAGACAGTTAGTATAAGATCAGGGACAAAATATATACGTGAACTACCACTAACAGCACCGAGTTCTGTTTGTTAGCACGAAAGGCAGTTGACTAACCAGCTAGCGTGAGATGTGCCTCCTACAGGAGGAGCTTCGCGCGAGCACTAAATTTCTGTTCGGCTCGCCCTTGGTGACAGGCGAGAGACGCGACTGACCAGTTGAACCATTGCATAAACTTCTCATCGTACTCAACATCGAAATAAATCAATAGCTGTACATCATAAAGTTGGCGCAAACGAAGCGAAGTCGTCGAAATGAAGAGGAATTGGTGAGTCGATACTGGCGCACTAGATAAGGAGCAACCCCGACGAGTTTAGTTTTTACGTATTTTATGGCATGACGTACGTACACGTCCCGGGCATGGCGTCACGAGAGACACCTGTCCTGGTGTGTATACAGATTAGCCGGTGGCAACCGGAAGCACATTTAGACCCGCATTACAGACGTATCATTTCGCAGCGCATATAATACACATTATGGGAGACCAGTTCTGTGGAATGCCGCAAGGTGGAGGAAGTGTCGCGAAAGGGAATATCATACGCATTAAGGCGGCACGCGCGCGCGACATAGATGCAAATGAGAGAAAAGTAGGGCGGTTTACCAGGGTTAAAGCCTCCAGTTTGCTACCCTGCACTAGGGAAAAAGGAAAGGGGAAGCAAAGACGGAATGAAGAGCGGGGACAAAAAGAAAGGCGTGAAAAAAGAAGGACGGGATGGGACCGTTATAGTTTTGCTAATAGGCCACTGTCACGTAAAATGGTCAACAAAGCCTTGACTGACTTTCGGTGAGACGACAGTTCATGTCGGCATATTCCAAGACTGTCTGTTCTGAAAGTGGCCTGTCGTCAAGGCGTGCCAACACGGCCGCTAGTGACAGCCGGTGCGCGCTGTATCGAGGGCAGTGGCTAAGTACGTGTTCTATAGTCTCCTCGTCGCCACAGCGACTGCAAGCCGCGCTCTCGTTCGTATACCGACTCGGAAGGTATGAACGAGAGGTAGGTCCAGATGCGGGTTAAAGTCAAAGGGACGGGTCTAGTCGGTGTAGACGTGTGTTCTTCAAGCTTGGTGTGTTCCATAAAGACCTTACGGCTTCGTTTGCAAGCACACGAATTTTCATTGCAGCGTCTGTTCTCGAGAATGGAATGGAGTCTTGCAAGCCTTCCTCACGTGCAGATCGTGCTGCTGCGTCGGCATGCTCATTGACCATTGTGTCACAGTGGCTTGGAATCCACTATAACGTGATGTAGTGTCCTTGCTCGAAGAGGTGGTGAAGCAGCAGTCTGATTTCTAGAACTAGTTGTTCGCGGTGTCCGCGGCGTAAGGCAGAAACCAAACAATGAAGAGCAGTCTTAGAGTCACTGGACACGCTCCATTTCTCGGGCAGTTCGTCAGAAATTACGCGAAGCGCGCAATGAATAGCAGCGAGGTACGCGTTAAGGCGGCGCGATGTCGAAAATGCGTAGGGAACACGCTACGTGCGGTTGTCACTTTTCAGCTTTGCCCTCACTTGTTCGGCAACGGCACGACAGGGAGACATCATAAACAGCAGTGTGTCGAATAAGCAAAACACAAGTGATCGCCAGTTGGGGTGCCCGTGACCCTTGTCGATGAAAAACAGATGGCGCATACGTCACTCTTTGGACGCTGCTCCAACGTATCTGTCACGACAGAGGCAGGAGCTTTTTTTTTTTTTTTTTCGGCGTCCACGGGAACCTTTGTTTGTCGAATGTATGAGTGTGCCTTTAACAAGCTTCTGACGCTCGACGGCTCACGATGCGGCGGCCGCCATTGTAACGCTATGTATGGAGCTCTTACTGCACTTCTTAAGGTCCAAAGACCTGTACAGGTGAATTTTTTACCTATCTAACACGTTCTCGGAGGATCGTCAGTCAGAGAGAGAGAGATGCGAGTTTCCGGTTTGCTACCTTGCACTGCGGTGGGGATATAAGGGTTGCAAAGACGACAACGATCGAGAGCAGAAAAAGAAAGAAAGAAGAAAGAGAGCGAGAGAGAGTGAGTGAGTGAGTGAGAGTGATAGATAGATAGATAGATAGATAGATAGATAGATAGATAGATAGATAGATAGATAGATAGAGAGAGAGAGAGAGAGAGAGAGAGAGAGACAGAGAGAGAAAGAGAGAAAAGACGAAGAAAGAAAAATAAAACAGGATACAGAAAAGGCGTTCCAATCACAGGCGCTCACACAGGCCGGTTGATCTCACGAAGCGCAGTAGCGGTTGCACGGTCTTCTGATGCGATGTTTAGTCGCGTCGATGTTTCAGAATTCCTTCTTCCGACAGAGGCTGGTCGTGCAACTGGTTCAGCACGACAGATAGCGATTTTCTCTGCACATCGTACTGCGGGCGCTGGCGAAGAATATGACGAATCGTTTCCGCGTCGCCGCAATCGCCACATGCTGCGGTGTCGGTCATCCCTACGCGGAACGCGTAGGCTCGTCGCAATAATAAAACGGGCGCCAAGTGTGAGCAAACGCTGTTGTATGCGGCAAAAGATTATGTGGAGCGATAAGATCGATACATTTCCGGCCATAATATGGGTTATGCGGACGCCGGAATAAGGTAAGTGGAAAAAGGAAAATCAAATTCTGTGGTTTTGCGTGCTAAAACCACGATCTAATTCTGAGGCCAGCCACAGCGGAGGGCTCCGAATTAATTAATCAGGATTGATTAGTTAATCAGGTGCAAGGAAGTTAGCACCAATTGCTACCGTCCAGTCAGGCACGTGGAGATACATCTAACATTTCCACCACTTTATCAAGACGATTAATTGACGGTGTGCTTGCACACTCTTCGCTATGCGTGTCGCCATTGCTACTTCTCGAATACTCAATCATGCTCCTCGAGCACCCGTTAGTTCTATTATTATAGTTGAGATTAAGAGTAAGAAATGGGGAGGGGGGGGGGAAGTCTGTGAAGTCATGTGATGCATTTTCTTCCCTAATTGTTGCTCTGCAGTCGCTTTTCAAGCTTTTGCACAAAATGCATTTTCCTCGCTCTAGCGTCTTTGCTGCTGCACTTGATTTTTATACCTGTCAGTGTTGTATGGGAGTTTGTAAAACTTTGACCTTTGTGTACAAAAGCTGCGCTTGTTTCTCTTGACTACCTGTTTAGATAACACTGTTGCATACAGCATACGAGTCACAGAAGGATAACGGTTCTCCTTTTGTTTTTTTCTTTTCATACGTTTTGCTGAACCTGTGTTCCTGCTTCTCGCGTTTGTAAAGGCCTGATAAGGTTGACAATATTAACTAATTAATTCATTAATAAATAAGTATAGAGCACGTAACCGCTGGTTGATTAAAGTGACTGAATGGGTGTGAAGGAGGGACACGCAGTCGACTACGGCAGAGGATTAAGTTGGTGGGATGAGCTGAGGGAATTCGCAGGATAGTGTACATTAACGCAACACAAGTGCAATCGAAAGTCACTGTAATGGCCCTGGTCCTGCAGTAGACACAAATTAGGCTGATGATGATTCATATTTCTACAACTCTTCCCTAAATTGCAATTTCTAAATGGAGCTATTGAGTTGGCCAGCCGTTCGAACCACGGGCCGTCCAGTCCACGGGACTGCGGACGAGACCTTGAGCATCAGTTCTAAATCAGATGCTCGCCGGCGATTCACAGGGCGCCGTGCGTCAGGTCACCCATTGTCTCTCCCAGAATGACGGCACAGGACGTTGCATGGGAACAGTGTGGCTGCAAAGGGTGCGTGCCCAGCTGCGTGACACTTTTGCCGCATGCGTTGTCGAGCAGCTGTTCTTACAGAGAGCTCGCACACAAAAGAAAGTGACGCAGACGCAGGTGATCGGTTCAGCAGGCCTGCCTCTTTGTTTAACCCCTTTGTTTTGCTTCTGTATTTCCCGGCGCTCTAGGAGGCGCCAGACGCAGACGTAAGCCGGATTATCGCGAATGTAAGCGTCGTTTCTTTACGGCGATGACCATTAAGGGTATTTCAGTTCATTCTTGTGGCGTGCGAGGCAGGTGTTGTCACGTTTATCATCGTAATGTTTCCTTAGGAAAACTTTGGCCAGCACGAAACAAGAGAGAGAGAGAGAGAGAGAGAGAGAGAGAGAGAGAGAGAGAGAGGTGGAGAGAGAGTGATAAAAGGCAGGGAGGTTAACCAAAGGCGAGTTCCGGTTTGCTACCCTACACTGGGGCGAGGGATATACGGGTTGGGAAGAGTGCGCAGAGACATAGACAAAGAAATAAAGAAAAGGGAACAGGAACAGGTAACGCGTTCCAATTACAGGCGCTCACGCAGGCCGGTCGATGTCAAGAAGCGCAGTAGCGCTTGCACGGACTTCTGAAATCCTGTTTGTCTAAGGTCCGCCGCTCGAGCCCACGACGTGTGAGCTGTCGCGACCTCACCGTCGTCGCCGCGACGCCAATTTAGTCGAGACATCGTGCCGTCCCACCGGGGTCGTTTCCTTCGCCATCGTTGTTATTGCCGTTGTCGTCGTACTTGTTTTCGTTGCCATGGGATCTAGTTGCTACTGACTCGGGTGATGGCCTTAGTTTGGGCGGCCCTCCGCAATCGTTACTGCACATGTTCTCGTTTTTCTTGTTTTGTTTTGCTGCGAGGCCTCCGACCAATTTCTTCGTCATGCAGCCGTGACTCAACATACGGCATCTCCGACGCACAGTTAATCGATCCAACTAATAATGCTGTAAAGAAAAGGGAATGAAAAAAAAATGGCTGTGGCTTAGCTAAGGTTAAGCCCAGGATGCGAAGCATACTAGCCTTTATTTTAGTTGTTCAACCACTGTTTAGCCTGGTGAACTGCTGTTGCTTGGCTATATTTGGTTCGGCTAGACGAAGAAACAACTCATGCAGGGAATGAAAAAAAGAAAGCCAGTGTAGCCGGGAGGGCGAATCATTCGAAGCGTTCAGCAAGGTTTAGCGTTGCGCTCGAACTCATCTGACGGTGTTCTAACCATATACGTGGGTGCGACACGTTGGCACGGCGCAGCACGCGAGGCAGCTGCGGCCGGACAGAAGGAACAGCGCCCTGGCAGCTACCAGGCGTCCCGGAACGCTGGCGCGCGAGCGCCACCACCGGCGTTGCAGGACCTCGCTGGTGTACAAGATGAGACCGAAGCCTAGACCGAAGTTTGTAGCCCCACACCCTCAAACCATTAATTAGTAGCGAGGAGCCGTGGGAGGCTGCCCTGCGCAGCTCCGATCCCACCCTACAGGACCGAGTCCTGAGGCGCGCTGAGGAGGTGTAGCGGAGGCCTACTACGACTGGTAGGCGGACGTCTAGCTTCATAATGTGGTGACGGACTGGAGTACATAGTCCCTCTCTCTCCCCCCGGCTCCTCCACTTTCATAAGAGGGAAATAATTAGTTCATTCATTCATTCATTCATTCATTCATTCATTCATTCATTCATTCATTCATTCATTGTAGCTTCACGTTGCCATCCGTTCCGCTCGGACCCATCTGTATGCACCTTTGTCTGCATGCGCACAGCCGATCAGCAGGAACGCTATATGGCGTTTGTGCGCACAACGTTAATGCCTGAACTCGGAGGCAGAACGCCGCCCTGGTTCCGCTGCACGCAGAGTCGATTGATCGAAGCATGACTGTTCACCCACTTCGGCTTCTTTGTTTTGGCAGCCGAACGCACTGCGCGCTTCTCGCATTTCTTAACCCTCCACAGGCGGGACGACGGCCACGCAAATGGCGACGGAACGAATGCGCCTCGAGAGTTCATATATAATCGCTTTCGCAATAATAATAATAATAATAATAATAATAATAATAATAATAATAATAATAATAATAATAATAATAATAATAATAATAATAATAATAATAATAATAATAATAAAAGGGGCTACCGACGGTCGGTTCTCAGTTCCGTATCAATTCCTCTACCTCGAGTGCGTCCGGCGGCCGCTTCGCGGGTGGCAACGTCTGCTCTTGTACGGTCCTGAATTTTAGTCTTGAAGACCCGCTGACGCCCTCACGTGATGCCAGCCGGCGCAATTCTACAACACGTAACTGCAGAAGGATTGTGAAGGGGGGGGAGTCAAGTTCGATGGGATGCATTGTTAGAAGGGACGCGGAGACGGCCACCGAGGAGAAAGATAGACGTGCACATATATCATGCGTTCGTCCTGTGTGTTCCTTTTTTCTTCTGTTTTTTTTTTGTTCGAGCGCTGCTTACAATGAAGTCTACATCAGCTCCCGCAATTTCGCTGAGGTGTTCGCCGGCCGTAATCCACTGGAACGTGGCCAGTGTGGTGGCTTGACGTTAGTCCTATAACTACAGCTGGTTACAACTTTAGAAAAAAGGGGAGGCCCCGCCCAGATGACTGAAGCGCAACAGCCGAATGCCTCCGCGACTAAAATAGTCCCGCTCAAAAAGTCGCACTTCTGAAACGCGCAATCCTCGGTATAAATAAAGGATTTTGTATTTTGATGACTGGTTTAGTAGAGCTCTCATGTGCTATACAGCACACGCCGGATCGCGAGAGAAAAATAACCCCGTGCCTTCTACAGCGCTGCCCGTCGTCTGCTCTTTAGCTTCATTGCAGGTGACAAAAGTCACTCGCGGAGCTGTGTTGTGGAAAAGCATATCGAGCGCTAGCAGCACACCTTATGCGTGATTGTGGCACAGCACGCACTCTACACCATGCGCGTGCAGTGAGCACTGGCGGACAGAAATCAATCGGCGGTGCTACACGACGCTCGAACACCGTCGCTAGACGCTCGGCTATCTCACTGCTGACAACGATCGTTCAAGTTGGGGGCAAGAAATCTTTCCATTTGAGGCTTCTTTTGCAAATATTTTCTGTTGAGACACTCATAGGTTTGTTTCATGCGCGCACGCTTTCCTCATTTCTCCCGAGAATGGTTTCGCTCCATCACTTCGCACCGTCCGACGAAAAACGCAGCGACACAGTGCACGAACACTCCCGCCGCTAACAGTAGGCACCGACTTTGGCAAACTTTCCTCGTCGCAACTTCACTCGGGAACGAAATAAAACAACATGGAACAAACACGCGGGATGTGTGTTTGTAGCGGTGTGTCGACGCGGGATCCTGTTTTCAGGCGAAGCGTAGCGCAGCGTCAGCGATGCTCGCTGCAATATTTCTTCGCCCCGGATCACGTCTCAGAATAAACGCACGCAGCACAAATGGTGCATCGTAAGCTCGCAGTAATATTTCCGACGTCATAGGCCATCACAAACAGTTCTGGAATTCACTCTGACGAGAGGCTGATGCACACAGCTGACGCCACTTGGCCCAGTTCGAAGCGCGGGCGGCCATCTTCTCCGTCGGCGGGGCGACCGGCTGTCCGGCTCATGACGTCAGTCCAGAGTGCGCAGCCATTGGTGGATGCTCGTGTGCATCCGCCTCGGCGGAGTACCTGTAAACGGCCCCTTTTTTCTAAAGTTGTATCCGACTATACTTACGTGCGTGGTCGCATATGTGTGCGTATGTGTCTGCGTGCATTGCTGTTATTCCTGCACAGTCTTGTGCCATCTTGTACAAACTTGAGTTCTATATGCGGTACAATTCAGTTAACATTCGTTCCATTCAGTCTGGGAAGGATAGACAGTGCGTGAATTTGCCTAAAATTCATCCTTGCGGCTACAATAAATATTGTGGACTGTCACATTGCGTGTTTACGTGCTCGCGTGCGAGCATGCGAGAAGATTTCATGTACGTGTGTTGTGCGTTTGCACACTTCGTCTTGTACGCGGGCTCGTGCATACGGTCCACAAAGCGAAGGACACAATCTCGGAAAGAAAGGCTCAAATATGTCGATCGAACGGATTGGCCGGCGCACGCTAAAGGACTACGATTTAGGTGGCTGCTTGAAACTGAGATCGTATAGCGCCAGCATTACGGCAGTAGAAATGTTTGCAGGAGACATCGAGAATGCGATAATGCATAGGGCATACAGCAATACATATTGCCTTTCATTTCTATTCCGTGGTCGAAGAAAAAAATAAGGATACACGCATAATGACACACGAAAACCCCACAAAGCGGCGTCATAGAAATTTGCAAGGCGAGTCAATAGAGTCGTACTATAAGGCGGCAAATCTATAAGAAATGAGCTTCTTTCAAGGGGAAGGCCACGTGTGCCGACCTTTTCGCCGAGTCGGAGCCAACAGGAGCCAAAGCGAGCGAATGGCGGCTCTGCTCATTACCATAAATTATTTAGTCCCCCAACCCTCCTCCCCTCTATAAAGCGTACATGGCGGCCACTCGTATATAAGGTTTCTATCACTGCGGTAGGAAACGAAGCTGAAATGTATGCAACCGGTGAAAAATTCATGAACGCCGGCTCCTCGTGTCTGTAGGCGGAAATAAAAAAAAAAAAAAATACGCGGGACGAAAGTGCTCCGCTTGTTTATGCGTAATGAGATTCGGGTCTCCAATTAGACCTTCGCGGTTGGCGGTAATGAGGTGGGAGAAAATCGAAAAAGAAAAGAAACAGTGCGGAGCAGAGGTCAACTGCTAATTCAAGTTAACTTTATGAGTGGCTTGAACTGACAACCGTGGAAGCTAAATAATATTTTCAGTCGTTCGATTGCTTCTTTTTTCTTTTTTTTTTCCTTTTACCAAGGATACCCGAAACGGCTGTGCGTGGAAGGTCGGCGTAAACAAGCGTTCACTCGAATGCACTTTCCGTGTAACCCCATGCAAGCTGGAAAATGGATAGCGTGTATACAATCTCGAAGTAGCAATTAATCAAAAACCTGGGCACGAGAAAAACTTCGACAGCCGCGAGCTAATAGTGTAGATTGCCATGTCACTAATATTGAGTGTTTTCGTTTTGAAGAAAAAAAAATGCCGGAGCCTAGGTTTAAGACTTAAGGCTTGTGGTTTATTGCCATTAGAGTAAGTAGCAAATATTGTTTTTAAGTATCAGGTCGCCAGTATTCGAGGGCCCAGGACGCGGCCCGAGCTCAGGGCATTCTGGAATGAGGACGCCTCTCCAAAGCTGCATTCACCCAATAATAATGTTTATTCTCTCTCTCTCTCTCACCAGTATTCCAGTAACAGATTATGCACGTATTTATCTACGTGACCGCAATTGCACAGAGGTCGATCAGCTCGCAGATATTAGGCAGGAAATGCTTTGTAAACGAAGAACAAAGCCTCAAGCGGCAAACTATGGTGTTTCAAAAGTTCCGCTTGTTACCAGATGTGCGTGTCATACAAAATTCAAGTCAATGAAAAGTAAATATGACTGAATATTTCCAATCAAGTCATGTTTCTCTGTAACGACATTCAGGCTGAAGCTTGAGTTCAAATATGAGCAACTCGCTTTGTAATAGAAGTCCTTATCGACTGTCATGCTGATTTATCAGCTGGAACATTGCATTGAAATTTGTATTTACATCAAGATCGGATGTTGGACACGCTCGAGCTTGTAATAATGTTTTCATAGTAAGTACATAGTAAAATAAACATCGCATAAGTAAGTAGATGTTGTGTACGAAGAAAAATGCATTACGCAGATGTTTCTGGTAGTACCGCGAACAGTTACGCATATTGTTTTTGTTTTCTTACTGAACCGGACATCAGCAAAAAGATACGCATGAATTTTTTTCCCCACCTTTGTACTATAGCGTAACATTTTCTAGGAAACGATGTCGACGTCTTCTGCACTGAAAAGGTTGCTTTGCTTTTTACGGAAAAAATAATAGAGAGAGAGAGAGAGAGAGAGAGAGAGCAACAAAAATATAAAGAAAGAAATTTAGAAAGAAACGCTACGGAGAACATCCGCTGTTCATCTTCTGGGGCTCAATGTTTGGCTGTGACATTTCCAATATCGTCAGAGGCTTTCTTGCAGACGCTTCAAGTTTTGTGCAAGTAATCTTTCGAAACTTACATGGAGAACCCAGCAGCCGGCCATATATATATATATATATATATATATATATATATATATATATATATATATATATATATATATATATATATATATATATAAAAGACTGAGTATAAATGAAACGGAATGAAAGGGAGCGAGATAGAGAACGAGTAATTTTCGCTCTCAAGTGTTCCTTGTCATGTTTAAACTGAACGACGAGGGAATAAGGCAGCCAGTTTAATTTGCTTTTACAACATCTCACCGTCGCTTTTCGTGAACACGACTTTACAGCTTGCACATGACGAAAAGGGTTTAGGAGTGTTAGAACACTGGCGTTACGACATAGGAAAAAAAAAAAAAGGACAAACAGGCGGGAACGAATGAAGACTAGCGTTGGTAGACAGACGATGAAGCTGGATGTAAGCAATAAATAAATAAATAAATAAATAAATAAATAAATAAATAAATAAATAAATAAATAAATAAATAAATAAATAAATGAGGTGCAATCGACGAAGACGTTGCCATGAGAAAACTCGAGAAGAACAACCATATCAGCCGAAGATTCGACGACTATGGTAGAGAGTGAACAAGAAAGAACTTAGTAAGAAAGAAAGGAGTATGAAAAACGTGCTCCAACAAAAATCAAGAAGAGGACTCCCAATACTGCGATCGATTGGTCGGAAAACTAGGTACAGAGGAAGGATGATTCTGTATTTGTTCTCCAAAAGAGGTACAGTGAAACATCAAAGAAACGAACATCGCATGAACGAATATTTCAGATAAGACCTACTTTTGTACTGTCTGAACGGGACGTCTCCTTGGGCAAGTTGGTGGCGTTTCTGTGATGTGTTTTGTAATCAACTCAAACAATGCTTTAAAGTATTATCTGTCAAATTCCATTTGTAGCCCCGGAGATAAAAATTACACGCGTATCCAACGCAAATGCTGGAATTTCTCTAAAGCAAAGCCTTCTTGAAGCGCTCAATAACACGTCAGAAAACTAAGAGCGCTGCGTACAAGTTGTCTTTATTGTCATACAACGCAACGCGTAACTATGTGCAACGCTTATGTTGATGCACCGCACAGGTCCAAAACTTTAACGTCGGACAATGTTTATGTTTATGCGCTACACCTTTCGCACGCTATGCCGAAATGCAAGCAGCAGTTCTCGCGCATGCTCACTGTGGGGCGTCGACGCAGTGACGTCACGAGCGCAAAGGCGGTGTTTCGTGCTTGTCGAGGGATCGGCCCAAGCTGTAACGATAGAGGTTGTAACTTCTACGCCGGACTGCAATAAATCGGTCTTTATGTCGTCGCGCTGTTGCAGTAGTCAGACTAGTCACACACACACGCGCGCGTCATACACACACGGTTTCTCGCCTTAAAAGAAAGCACGCTGGTTTGTCTGGTAATGCTAGGCAGAACCGCAAGCGATGTTGGAGCTAGATGCAAATTGATTCTAGTGTTGTCGATTCCCACATGATGGCATGGCCAGAAGTTTTCTCGCGAACGGGTGGGGGGGCGGGAGGGGGGGCACACGCACACTTTACCGGAGACGGTGGGGAGTAGAATCAATGAGCAGGTCGCGTATTACCACAGCATTTCTTTATTTTTTATTTTGGTGGGGGAGGTTGCACGCGCGCGTTGTGCCACCCCCTGGCTATGCGCCGCTGCTCCTACTGTACTTGGGATCTGCATAGCTTATTTGTTTTTTTGTAGTTCGATATGAGTTTCCAACGACGTGTTGATTGTTTCTGCAAGAAATTGGTGGAATAATATGGATTGTGCGCTCTCTTCCTTTTATTCTGAGTACTTGCGCTACAACTTTATCCGTGTTAGGAGACAGGACCACTATCAGGCTCATCAGCCTTGTTTCCCGCTGTCTCTTCGGCGTGTCTGAAACCAATACACGTGAAGGCCACTATTTCGTCCAGTTAAACCAGTTGCTTCACTTCATGTCGTAGTTACAGCGGCAACTAGAAAGAGATCGCGTGCACGGGAGCTGACCTTTTCGAGCTATCGATTGCTTCCGAGAGCAGCTCCGTGAGTATACGTACGGCCAGTTCGCCCAGTGAACAACGTCTGGTGCGCTGCGTACGCAAAAAGAGCAAAACCTGCCACTTGTAAGAGGCTAATGGTTAGTAACTTATTCATTAATGCTGCGGGTCTATAGCCGAATCGTATATTCAAAAAACGCGAGCAAGTGAATATTTTAACCAAGCTGTGGTACTCTCGCGAACATTGTTCAACTGCGCGAGCAAACGGACCACAGAGACAGCATGGGACAAGGACGGGCGCAGTCCTTGTCCCATGCTGTCTCTGTGGTCCGTTTGTTCGCGCAGTTAAACAATGTTCGCTAATATGCATCAACTCGCCCAACAACGAGTTCTTCTAAACTACATGTGGCACTCTCGTTGTTGAAGGCTGCACTTGAGTTTGAGTTTAAGTTTATTCAACCACATGGCAGCTACACAAGAGTGCACATGGACGTGGTTAGGTGTGATGGGAAGAAAAGCTGCATTTCACAGCTTGACTGGCCCCGTCACCGGAAAAAACTAAATTACAAGATTACAGGTGGCGGAGAGCGACAATACAAAAGGAACACGCATGTGGCCCGTCGCAGCAAAACGTAAAATAAAACTCTGAAATATATAAAAAACAATTACAAAGCAATAGATAATAGCATGGCATTAATTAACCGTCACAAAAATGACCTAATATTACATGAATAGCACATTCAGGACATCCTATGTAGTATATCAGTTTTGGACAAAATACGTGAACTTTCAATTGTTAATTTCCATTTGTTCAGTAAACTTGGCAGACAGAAATGTAATGTTTGCAGTTCATAATTAGTACGAGGACATGGTACATACCGATTCTCTGTATGTCGAGTGAGGCGACTGGCCGGATTTTGTTGCAAATCGGCCATTGTACGTAAGAGGGTACTCTCTTAGAGTACCCTCTTACGTTCTGGTAAGATCTGCGTGTTTCTTATTTAAAAGTTGACAAACGCTGGTAATAACTGTTTACTCTTTAAGTCTTAGTCTGAAGGTTCCGGGCAACATACTATTAAGTATGTTGCCCAGAACGTCAGCATAATTTTGAGCTATACAGTTTAATGTCGCAACCAGCGGCCAAATGCCTACATTTCCTTTTTCTTTCTTATAACACGCTTCTAAGTTCATGTGGCACCTCAGCGACCTTTATCTTCAACGAACACTTTCTTGAAATCGCGCGAACGTTGCGTAAGTGAATCATTATTGCATTTTGAAGTTTATAGCTGGACTGCGCTGTTTATTTCTGAACATGGCCCACGCAGAAGGAAAACAAATACGGCTCCGGTATTAATGTTCACTCCTGCAGCTCCAACGAGCACAACGAACGTTGTGACAGTCTACTCGCTTGGTAAGTAGCAAGGCATGGCACAAGGCTGGTTGACGATACGAGATGTAATTCCTCCAGAAAAAGCGGGGACGGGCATAAGCGCTTGGCTTCACCCCCCCTCCTCCTCCTCCTCCTCCTCCTCCTCCTCCTCCTCCTCCTCCTGAACTAGTTTACCGTGTCTTGTTTCTGCATTGCGAAGCTATAACGTCGTACGCAGCATGGATCGGTCGATTTGCCACGTAAGGGACAAGGAGGTCGTTCTTCCTCCCTCTGAAGCCAGTGCTCCTGAATCTGTAGAGACATTCATGGTTTGAAACCTCACGCGCAGAAAGTACGGACACAACAGGAACGAAGTGGCCAACGCAAACTCCGTCCTTTTTGCTCCTCTTGCATCGAAATAGATAGAGGAAAGGCGCGGAGGTGTAAGCAAAAGCACATTTCCGGTTTGCTAACCAGCACGTAGCTTGGGGAGAAAGGGGGTTAGAAAGAAGGGAGGAGGAGGAGGAGGATGAGGAAGAAGAAGAAGAAGGAAAAGGTTTGGAGGACGCTTAAGCTTGGCCTTTAAGAGTAGAACGCGATAGTATTCAAAGATCGCTGACTGCTTCTCACGCTTCCCTGTAACTGCAGCTTATGTAACCGTAATGTTTACCGGGAAACGCTGGCGGCGAACGTTATGCACGAAGGCGAGCTTTCTAACGCGGCCTCTTGCGTGGGCTGCGATGGATGGATGGATGTTATGAGCGTGCCCTTTGGAACGGGGTGGTGGGTTGCGCCACCAAGCTGTTGCTCTTATACTGCCTAATGTCATACCTAGGTTAAACCATGAAAAAAAAAAAACACTATGAACTACCACGCACAAATTTTCTGATCCCCTATTGCGAACTATGCGTTTGTACGTCTCCGTCTTTTGTCGTTTCCTTACTTTTCTTCCACCAATCCTCCAATCACCTCTTACTAATGCGTATTGCGGACATGTTTGCTTTACAACTGCTCCCGCTGAACCCAAGGGCTTCAAGGAGGCCAGTGGTGCCTAAATTGACTGCTGGGTAGACGTCTTCACATTCTAATAAAACATGCTCCGTCGTTCCCCTAGCTTTAGCGCAGAAAGCACACGCTTCTTCTTCCTTCTTATATCTCGCTTTATAAGTGCGTGTTCTAAGGCACCCCGATCTCGCTTCGAAAAGTAATGAGCTTCCCTTTGAGTTATCATAAATGGTTTCTTTTCTGATTTCGTTTTTTCTTCTTAAGTAGTTACTCATGGCAGGTTTCTTTTCCATTGCCGCCACCGCGATGTGGCGGAGGCGAGCGCCATCTGGAGCTGTTGCGAGGAACCGGGCGCGCCGCTTTATGCCCTTAGAGATTTGCGAAAGGGGTTTGTGTTTTGAGTTTCCGCGTAACAGAATTTAGGTTTCCTATCATGTCTGTAGGTTGCATGTAAGCCGCACTTTACCATTTTTCTGACACATTTCGCCTCGAGAAATTCATATATTTCAGTAACTTCCTTGTCCTACATGGAGGGCCCTGCGTGGTTGGGTATGCGCGGTTCGAAATGATCCTTGCCGAAACTACGGTCGACGCTGGAGCGGGACGCCGACAGCAGATTTTCTGCCACACGGCGCCCTTAGCGCTATCGCGTTAAGAACAAGAGGTTCTAAAGGCGTTCACCGAGTCCTGTAGATCGCAAAAAGCGAAACAGTGGTTTATCAGTCTGTGTTTTCCATATACACCTAACGTTCCATGCCACGAGTCCTTAACGAGTCGCTCGGCCTTCTTTCGTTCTGAAAAGGCCAGACGTGTGCAGTTCGTGCAGCCGCTACCACGGTTCGGAACATCTCGCGCAACGCTGCGCTGCTGAAGGAGTCCGTTCTCGTTCGCTACATCCAGAACCAGTGCTCTAACCACGTCGACGCGGTTCCCGTATGCGCTGCACAGCCCCGCCAGTATTGCTCGTTTTCTCTAGGGGCGGTAGTGGGCAGCTCAGGAGGCGAGGAAAAGAGCGAGAGAGCAAGAGAGAGCAAGAGAAAGAGAGAGCACGGTCAATCCGCGCGGGGAAAACCAAGAGGGCGCGTTGAACCCTGCACGGGAGAGAACGGCTTCTCCCCGTCGGAGCTTTGCGCGCTTTTGTCGGTGATGATAGTGAGGGCACCGTTTTCCATGGCTGAACTCGCGTCGGTCCCCGACGTCGCGCATAGTGACGACAGAGGTTTTTCGCGTTTTCGGGTCGATGCCGTTGCGCTATAGGAGAAAAGAAAGCAGCCGGGCTAAAAGAGTGGAGGCTGGTGAAAAGGCAGGGGAGTCGAGTTGAGGGCGCGAACGAGGAGCAGTGCAACGAACTCAGTTTAATACGAACACGAAGGGACGTCGGAAGTTCGGTCATCTACTCAGAAGCTGATCTCTATAGAACCGTACTGAATCTACTGGATGCTCCTGCAAAGGTCCCCGAAACAGCTCAGCCATGTCGGATAATTTAGCTTAAGAAAGTCAGCCTTAAAAGAAGTATGATGTTCTCGAGAGAGAGAGAGAGAGAGAGAGAGAAGAAACGAAAGGAGGGAGGTAACCAGGGGCACTGGGAGTTTGCTACCCTTTACTAGGGAAGCGAATAAATGGGCGAATAAAAAGAAAGGGCTCGAAATAGCGCCAGTGGCGCGCACGCGTGAATATGTACATTGTGTCTACGAAAGATCGCACATAACCGTCGATTTCAGGAACTGCAGCAACGTCTTCGTTGTATTTGCTTCAGTGGCGCGAAAGGCCGTGGTCCAAGGATCTTTGCTTCTCAGAACGGCCTCGAGTTCAGCCGGTGTAAAGCCGTCCGGAGAAAGCGGCGCTGGGAATTAAAAAAAATTATGGGGTTTTACGTGCCAAAACCACTTTCTGATTATGAGGCACGCCGTAGTGGAGGACTCCGGAAATTTGTACCACCTGGGGTTCTTTAACGTGCACCTAAATCTAAGTACGCAGGTGTTTTCGCATTTCTCCCCCATCGAAATGCGACCGCCGTTGCCGGGATTGGATCCCGCGAACTCGTGCTCAGCAGACCAACACCATAGCTACTGAGCAACCACGGCGGGTTCTATAGGATTTGTGTGCTAGAGTCGCAACTAGACCGTCTAGAGCAGGAGAAGGATAAGCTAGCTAAGCGGGTTGGAAAGCTAGAACAGCAAGCCAGCGGACGGCCCTCCCGCATGACGTCATTGCTCAAAGCACACAGGCGTTCTTTTATCCAGAAGGCGTTGCTTGTCGCCGTCGCCGCTTGGTTCTGCGGGATGTCTGGCCACTTGTCTGACGTCAGCGCTCTGTCAGCAAAGGCGTACACTGTGCTATCTAGGTGGTGGCGCCTTTGAAGGTCGCGAAAGCGGTGTATGCAGACCAGTACCGGGCATGTCGCACTGGTGCCGAATTCCTACCGCACTTAATCGCGGCTCACGCAACACTGGAGGCGGGTGTTGTAACGGGAACACTTCTCAAGAGTCGCATCTAGGCGTGTGACCGATTCCAATGAGGAACCAGTAAGCCTTTGTAAATGACGCTCCGAGCCAAAAGTTGCACAACGGAGTCGCACCAGAGCGGGAAATTTGTGACGGCACTTGTAGCGTCAAGGAAGGATGCAGACGACATGCAGACGACATGTACAACATACAGGTTGAGAGAAGACAAATGAGTCGACTTACCGTTGGAGCCAGAAAATAAAGTTTTGTTGCAGCGCCGTTCTTGGAAAGAGGGATCGGAACCGTTCGGGTACCTTCGAATGCAGACCGGGAACTCTCGGAAGCGAATGCATTACAAACAATGGTGGTGCGTCCGGGTAGCCGCTGATACATGACGTCGTACCATTTTGCTGAACTGAACCACGTAGCTAAGTGGCGCATAACAACGGTATATATAGATCACATGGTGGTAGGTGTGTTGCTTTATACACGAGAAATCCAAGAACGTCAGAAATGCAGCGCGAAATGCTGGCTTTGTTGCTCCAAGAGCATGAGCTAGCTAATGAAGCAAACCGACGTAAGGAAGGCTTCTCGCTGTAGCTCCTATGAATAAGCTTGCGTTAATATTATAATAGTCTAGCCTAAACCCTTCTGAGTATCGTACTTTTGGATGATTTCTTTCTCTTTTATTTTTCTTTTTGTTGTTACTTGAGTAAATAATTTGGGATTTTGGAATAGAGGGTACCAACCATCCCATGTTTCTACATCCCCAAATAAATAACTAAAAAATAAATAACTAAATAAATGAATAAACATATCAATAAATAAATAAATAAATAAATAAATAAATAAATAAATAAATAAATAAATAAATAAATAAATAAATTCCTTCTTCGTCTTCTTCGTGCCATTGGTGATCGTCATTGTTGCTTCACGTTGTCACAGCACCGTGGCAATGTCCTTGCTGCAGGACGAAGGCCTGTCCCAGCGATATCGAGCTCTCCCATTACGCGTCAGCCAACGCCCATCCTATCCTTTCGAATTTCCCAATCTTCTTAGCCCACCCCGTTTATTACGTTCATTTAGCTTGTGGGCCTCATTTCCCATGTCGTTCAAGTGGTGTCCCGAATGAAAAAAAAAAAGAAAAACGAAAGGGAACGCAGTATTCCCGCAATGGCTTCTCTCCGTGACACTTAAACGAGTTCTCTTTCGTCGATCCGAATGTGTGTACGCGCAGCCGTCGTCATTAGGCTCTCTCCGTCTCTGAATAGGAAGACGGCCAAGGCGCATCGTCGCCCCAAGCTCGACGAGGCTTCCCGTTCCAACCCCGAACAGGCCAAGCGTGCCGGCCGCAGCCGTCACGTCCGCCTCGCTTTCGATTCCCCGCTTGACCTGAGCGCTCGCCTAAATATAACGGTCCAATCATAACTCGGCTCTCGGTCTGGTGGCCGTAAAGCAGGCGACGGCTTCGCCCCGCTCTCGCTCGCTCGACCAGATGAAGCGCCCTCGCTCTGCTTCGTCTTCGTCGTCTTCTTCTTCCACGTGCGAAATGGCCCGCTCGCCCCGAGGAAGCACGGACGCTTTCCTCGGGCTCTGGTCGGGGGATTCGAGCACGGCTGCAGCCTTCAAAGCGGTACAAGGAGTGGAAATGGAAAAGGCCTGACGAAGGCGGGGGGGGGGGGGGGTGAGGGGGGGAAGGGCAGGGGGGGAAGGGCAGGGGAGTACTGAGGTAGAACGGGGCGTTACCATCAGAAGTAGCCGATGTTCGATATCGATTCAGGAGAGGCACGCGTTTAATTACGGAGCCCCAAGGTGTGCCCTTCCTTCCTTCCGCCTTCGCTCCTTCCTTCCCCTCTCTTCCCCTCTCCCCAATTCCCGGGCGTCTGTCTCAAGGACGTGAATCGCACGTATAACGACCCCGCGGCACGCCAAGGCAACGCTGGGACTACGACCCCTCCTCCGCCATTTTCCCCTCCCCTTTGCCTTCCTGCCTTGTTTCTACTTCATCACAGCCTTTCCTCCCCTCCCCTTTACTTCCGTGCCGTGCGCACATGGCACCCAGAGCTACCTTCGCTTGTCAAAGCACGCAGGCTGCGCAGTACACAACACAGCGCTCCCGTCCCGGTGGCGTGGAAAGCCCCGCCATCGATTCCGATCTCGGAGGTCACTGCAGAGGAGGGTGCTGCGGCTGATACATGTGCACGAAGGCAACGTAAGCGACGCGGTGAAAGAGGGAAATGCGTGATGCGCAAGGTGTGGTGGGAGACGCACGTCGCGCGATGCGTCTTTGGCACGCGGTGGAAGGCAATTAGGGGGGCTATCTTAAAATCTGTGCCCATTGGTGAGCTCGAGGCTGCTACGGACGGCAACGAAGGAGGCAGCACTGCTCGTCCTGCTTGGGACAACGTTCCATTGAAGGGAAAGGGTGAAAAGTCTTGTGGCGTGGCAGTCTCCACACTGGCCACTGTTGTGCCCAAAGCAACGTGTAGTGTGCACACAGCGCGTTATACGCATTCGTATGTTATCCCACCTGCACGCATTTACACCTCGATCTGCCTCGGAATGCCATATGCCTCATGAATTCTTTGTGATTGATTTGACAGTGCAGCCTGTTCTCATACTTTTGACGCAAAAGCATCAAGTGGCGCACTGAGTTTGAAAAAGCCGGCTTCTGTAGCAGCGAAACGGCACCTGAATTTTCATAGGCTGTAACGCCACGCCACGAGTCCGCCTCGACGCAGCAGAGCGGGCGTATCGGAACACCTGCTGCCGCAATAGCGCGCCAGGTGATGCGTGAGGGGAGAGGGCATCGCCGCGACGCCACGTCACAGCGCGCCTCGACGGAGCAGATACGGCGACGCGACGCCGTCGCGTGACCCGTTGGTGTGGGTGCCGTCGTCTCACTCTCGGAAGCCGGAGCGCGGTCCTTCTCTCTCTCTCTCTCTGTGCGTTAGCCTGCCAGCCTTGGTGACAGCTTCTTCTTCCTTAGTATCTCGTCGCGCAGGACGTCGGTGGCATGCGCCGTCCTTGATTTCTCAGCAATATCGTCCAAATGATTCCGATCTGCAGCCAACATGATAACGGACAAGCTGTGAAAAGAAAAAAAAAATAGAAAAAAGTCCGCACCGGTTTAGTTGCAAAACTCGAAAACATTACTTGCAGCGCAAAGCTCGAACGACAGCTCAGCGGCGTTCAATTAGACAATAATGATTTCGCATTTAAAGCTCATAAGAAGTGCTTACGCGTTCTCGCAATTTTTTTTATCAAAGTGCTGCTGTATATCTCGCACATCATCGAAACTCATTTGTGGTTCTTAATTCTCTTCGTGCTATTTTATTCTTGTACTGTTATTTTCCGTTGCTACTGGCTCAACAATAGTAGCTGTCGCCATGTAGGAATATCAAATATTGTTTTTCTCTGATTTCAACGAAAATTAAAATAAAAGGAAACTAAGAGCAGTCAGGCGCAACCCGGAGTCAACAAGGGCTCTGCCAGATACGATCAAACCGTGCGACCAGCTTATGCTTAACTAGTGGGAGGGCCACGTGGAGTGGCGACATGTTGAACACATTGGAAAAATACAAAGAGCTGATATGTTGATCGAACCCTCATTTACAATCATTGTATACGAAGTACCGTGCTGGCTCGCAGAACTGTACATTCGCTGTACGGTCAGCACACGTGATATATGTGCGAAAGAAAGAGAACACAATGCGAAACTATCACGATGGTAGCCGTGCATTGTCTATTCCTCTTCTAAGTGAACCGATTCTCGCGCAATGTGAGCACACCAGCGCGGATAAGAAGGAAGGAAGGAAGGAAGGAAAAAGTGGAGAAGGAAAGGCAGGGAGGTTAACCAGTTTAGCTTAGCCGGTTTGCTACCTTACACGTGGGAGAGGGATGGGGAGATGAAAGATGGGGAAGGGGGATAGGGAGAGAGAGAGCACATAGCACAGCACACACACATCGTCCGTTGGAGTCCATCAATCTGGCATGGCACGTGATATCACTGTCACAGCCCCTTGTCCAATCCCGTCTCTTTCAAAAACCGAAGCAGTCCCTTCGTCGCCTTCACCTGCGATAACTTCTGTCGGCGGCATGTGAAAATCGTGTCGAGGGACAATGGTCTAGTGTCAAGGTGCGCTAGAACAGATGCCAGGGACTATCGCTGAACATTATATTCAGGACAGTCGCACAGAATGTGTTCCAGCGTCTCCTCGCAAAGACAGGCATTGCAGTGAGCGTTGTCGGCCATTACAATGCGGAAGGAGTAAGATTTCGTGAAAGCCACCCCTAGCCATAAGCGATAAAGCAGAGTCGCCTCTCTTCGGCGGAGTCCAGTTGGCATATAGAGACGCATCAAAGAGGGCAGGTGGTATTAACGGTTGCTCTGGTTGGTCTGGCTGTTTGGTGCGCACCATAGAGAGAGCGTGATCTCCTGTGCAAGCACTCGAAGTCTGCTAGCTGCGTCGGATCGTGAAAGCGGTATGGCCTCTTCTTGTGCGTCTTCAAGAGCTGCTCGAGCGTCACTTTCGGCGTCTTCGTTTCCAGTGACGCCGCAGTGACTTGGCAGCCACTGAAACGTCACATGGTGTCCTTTCTCCTGTGATGTATGGAGTAGGCATCTAATATCGAATACGAGCTGTTCGAATGGCCCGCGACGCAGAGCTGATAGTACAGATTGTAGGGCTCCCTTTGAGTCGCTGAAGATTGACCATTGTCGAGGTGGCTCCCGATTGACGAAACGAAATGCAGCGCGAAGAGCAGCTAGTTCAGCAGATGTCGATGTTGTTGGGTGGTCAGTCCTAAAGCTGATGGTAATAGCTTTTGCTGGGACAACAACAGCACCGGACGAACACTAGATGTTTGTGGAACCGTCAGTATAAATGTGTTGACTGTCCGCGAACCTCTCGTGCAGAAGAAGCAGAGATAGTTGTTTCAGCACAGGCGACGACAGTTCAGACTTTTTCCCGATTCCTGGTACACTGAGATGGACTGTGGGGCTGATAAGACACCAAGGGGGTATCGATGGTTTAGATGCAGCGGTGAAGCCCGAGGGAAGTTTGTCGTTGTACTTGATGATAGTTTTAGAGAATGATGATTGGTGCCTGTCTGAAGGTAGTGCTGCAAGGTGGTGATAGGGGGCACGTGCAAAATGTCTGATGTGCGTTCTCAGGGTTTCCACCGTAATGTGCGTTCGCATTGGATGGTCCCGAGCAATGGCAAGAGTTGCCTCTGTTGACGTGCATCCGGGCAAATCAAGGCAGACTCTGAGTGCTTGAGCTTGTGCTGCCTGCAGAACACCAATATTTGTCTTGCAGGTGTTGGTCAGTACAGGTAGACTATATCTTAGAAAACCGAGAAAAAGAGCTCTGTAGAGTTTAAGCATTGCGTCTACTGACATCCCCCACGTCTTTCCTGTCAAGTATTTAAACAACTGGGAAGTTGCTGTCAGGCGCCGTTTCATGTAGGCCACGTGCGGGCTCCAACGGAGGTCTCGGTCAATAATTACGCCAAGGAATTTGTGGGTTCGGACATAGGAAATGGTCCGCCCATTGATTGAGATGACATAAGGCGTCATCGGTTTTCGAGTAAATGCTACTAGTGCGCAAAGTGGCCGCTCTTTGAAGTCGCGCACGCATCTGAGGACGTGTGACTGCCGAAGTCCAGACACAGATGTCGTCAGTGTATATTGAAATTTTGATGGTAGTTGGCAAGTATTCAGCAAGTCCAACAAGAGCGAGGTTGAATAGCGTCGGGCTGAGAGCACTGCCTTGAGGAACGCCCCTGCTGGTATAGCGTCGCGTAGTTGGGCCATCGTCAGTTAACACAAAGAATGATCTTGCAGATAGGTAACTTGCAATCCACAAAAAAACTCGACCACCTAGACCAACCGTCGCAAGGGCGTCGAGAATGGCCTCATGTAATACGCTATCGTATGCCCCTTTGACATCTAAGAATAAAGCTGCAGATAAACGCTTACGGGACCTTTCGTGCTGGACATATGAAACGAGATCAACTACATTGTCGATGGAAGAGCGCTCACGTCGGATACCAGCCATGGAAATCGGATAAATCTTGCACTATTCAAGGTACCATTCCAGGGGGCCAAGGATCATCCGTTCCATTATCTTTCCTACACAGCTGGCCAGCTCTATTGGGCGGTAAGAGGTGAGTTCAAATGGGGATTTGCCCTGCTTTAAGAGTGGCACCAGGCGGCTTACTTTCCATTCGTCAGGAACGTTTCCCTCCTGCCATGAGGAGTTGTAAAGGCTCAACAATTCTATCCATGCGGAGTCTCCGAGATAGCACAATGCCCGGTATAATGCACCATCCGGACCCGGAGATGATCAGCGCCTGCAGAGAGCTATAGAGCTGCTTCGAGCTCCTCTATTGTAAAAGGAAGGTCCATGCGGCAATCACGGGAATGGGGGACGTCAGCTCGGGCTGGAGGATCTGGACAAGTCGCTTGGTCTGCGATCCGCGCACAAAAGTCTTCTGCGACATCGATGTCTTGCCGCCCTTGGAAAAGCGCTAGCGCCTTGAATGGAAAACGCCGTTCCGGAAGGCAACGCAGACCTTGCACCGTTTTCCAAATGTGAGACAGTGGTTTGCGGGGGTCGAGTGTCTGGCAAAACGTTGCCCAACGTTCCGACGCTAATCTATCCATACGAAGCTGAATCTTCTTTTGCATCCTCCTGGCTGCCCTAAGGTCATGAATTGATCTTGTACGCCGATATCAACGTTCCGCCCAGCGACGAAGCGCTCGAAGTCGAAATCATTTCGCGTGGAAGAGATCGTCATCATGCGAGTGGCGTTTTGCATCGTAATTTTAATCGTTTGCGCTAACCCAGAAGGTAGGCCCTCGCGGCAGGCATCTTCCATCTCAGATTTGAAGTTGGCCGATTGAGTCGTCCGAATGGTATTCCGTGGGCCTGATCTATACGACAAGCCTTTGATGTTCAGATAGGTGGGAATGTGGTCACTCCCATGTGTCTCAATGTCTGGAAACCACTTCACATATCTGGCGAGAGAGTTGGAGACGAAAGCAAGGTCGAGGCAGCTGCCATATGTCACGCCTCGAAGAAAGGTGGGGCTACCATCGTTCAGGAGAGTAAGGCCATAGTTGTGGGCGATGTTTGCTAGTCTTCGTCCTCTTGCATTTGTCCTTGTACTTCCCCATGCTAGATGGTGTGCATTGAAATATCCTATGATGACCCATGGGATGGGGCCAACACTCAAGATATCCGCTAATCTTTTAGTGTCGAAATTGCTGGAAGGCGATATATACGCGACTATGAGAGTAAACAAGAGTTTGTTCTTTTTAACTGTGATGCATATATACTGATTGTCGTAGTGGGGCGCAATTGGTTGCAAAACATAGGTGAGTTCACGACGAACATAAACGATGATTTTGCTGCATGCACTATTTGTTGACGACATGAAACATTCGTACCCTGACAGTCTGATTGGTTTCGACAAGTTGGGCTCAGAAATGACGATGAGTGGAAACACATTGGTGTACACAAACTGACGAAAATCTGAAATTCGTGATTTTAGCCCTCTGGCGTTCCACTGGATGTCGGACGCTGCCTTGACTTCTTTCCGGAAGGATGGGGTATGGGTAGCCATCTTTCTAGTTGAGGGATGCAAGCACTGGGCTTAAGGCGTCCAGCACTTTAAGTGCGTTTTGAGCAGAGGGTGTCCCCATGTTCACTAAAATTGCTCAAATGGCCTCCATGAGAGAACGTAGCCTCGAGATGACTTGACGGTCTGTTTTAGGTGAATCATCCATGGCCGGAGAAGGATCAGGTTGGGCCCCGACCTTCTGAGGTTCCTTCGCAAGGGAGCGGCTCGGTAGCGTAGGCCATTCCTCTAAAGATAGAGTCTTTTCTGCTTCCTTCGTGGAAGTGGTGGGCCTTTTCGAGGCGCGACTAACTGGCACCGCAGGGGAGTGGGTACTGTCACTTCGCGCTTGCGCCTTCTTCGAAGACGTACGATGGTGCCGACGCCGACGCCGGACTACTTCGGCTGCCTCCCTGTGGGCCGAATTGTCTCTGGCCATTTTCTTGAGAACCGCGCGCTCCCTCTTGATGCGGGGACAGTCTTTCGACGAGGCCGCGTGAGGGCCGCTACAGTTGGCGCACTTCAGTACCATGGCACCGCAGGTCTGTTCTTCATGAGGTTCAGCGCAACGGGGACACAGTAGCGAGTTGGGACACACGCCCTTGACGTGTCCTAGCCTGAAACACTGATGGCATTGAAGCGGCTTCTGGATGAATGGTCGAACCGGATGTCGGAAATGTCCGACTTTAACGTGGGATGGCATACAATCCCCCTTGAATATTACTTTTACGCAGCGCGTATTCCCAAGGAGGCGCACTTGCGTAATAATCGTGCCTTCGTATGCCGGCTTGATGAGGCTAGGTAAGTCATCATTGGGAATGGCAATGTCAATGTCGTAAATCACACCGGCTATGGATGTGTCGTCGATCGGGATAAAGGGGCGCATTTTGATTCCGTCTAGCTCTGTGATTTCTTGAAGTTTTCCAAGCGCACTTTCGTTGTACACGTCTATGTCGAGTATATTCTTGCGTGGATTTATTCTTATGTCTTTAATTTGATCTGGCACCGCACATTCCAGAAAAATGGATAGGGCTTGCCTGTTCAACAATCGTAGGTTGCTTGACGGTTCTTCCGGCATAAAGATGATAACGTGTGGCCAGCGCGCAGGCCTTGACTTCACAGTCGTTGTGCTCGCAGGAGTTGACGGCGCTGTGTTGACGATTTTTCTCCTCGCCCTCTTACTCCGGACGGGTATGAAGCCGTCGTCGGATGAGTCGTCTTCCGACATAGAGTACAGCCCGGTGTCTTCGGTGTCACTGGGGAAGCCAACTCGATTCCTTGCGGGTGACGGCCGTGATGGCTTCTGGCCAGGCGGGCCTCTGGCATGCTCCGCGTCCATGGCCGTAAGACGGGGAGGCGAGGCACCTCGAAAGGCGAAGATTTTACAAAAAATTCACAGAGCACAGAAACAAGTGTTCTGCCAAGAAGACACTTCGTCGTCTTCCCCAAGAAGAATTTTATAACAGTCACACGCCGGTTGGCTGATGTGCAAGGCAGTACGTTGTAAAAGTTAACGACAAACACAGTAGCACAAAGATTGCGTACCACATCACCGCGTTATTATTTTTTTCATCGCCCAGAGCATACCATCCTTTTGGGCTACACCGCCTTTCTTCGTCCTCTCTCTCTCTCTCTCGCCTGGTAGAAGTAAAACCAGCTCAGTTAAGAAGCACCTCGTAACTCAACAGCACGCCGGTCGCCTGATGACGGAATGATACGCGGCGCTGTTAAATATATTAAGGAGGAACGCAGGAACAAGCATCGCGCATCGCCGCGCCGGGGAATGTCGTGCTTCTTTCTCTCTCAGCCCGCGTTGTTTTACTAGACACTGCTTTATCGTGTCCCATCTCCTGGCGTAAAACAGCCGCGTCCCTTGTCGGCAATCTGCCGTATTGGACGGTCGCCTTCTAGCGCGCCTCATCGCCGGCTCGTTCTTCGATCAAGCTCTCTTGTTCCACTTAGGGCATCTTGGGCGCGGCAACTGTTGCCTTCCGACACTGGCTTCCGTCCAGCTCCCCGAGGGAGCTATACCCCGTTCGGCTCACTCGGTTGTTTTCCCCTGTGCGCTTGACGTTCGGCTTCGCCGACGCGCTGGGACCTTTGGCGGCGCAGCCCCAGACACTGGTGCCCGGACCGAAGGCCACCTGCGTCCAATGCGGACAAACGGGCTTCTGCGCTGTGCCTCCGCTCTTGATATCGCTAGACAGAACGAAGTAGTAGTAGTAGATAAGCGTTGTTAGTGGCAGAAATGATTAGATTGTAAACGAATGCGGGCAATGTTACCTGCAAATGATGATGATGATGATGATGATCGAACATTATCCAGAGCAGACGAAGTTGCTTAGCCGCCTTCTTTCCGGGCGCCCTCATCAGTTCAGAAAACCATTTGACCTGGCCGCCTGACCCAATACGGAAAATTTTGAAATAGTAGTTGTAGAGGATGAGCGCACGCCGCTCTATGTATGCCACTGCGTCTAGTCTTATTCGCAACAAAGATGAGCCTGTTCTCTTTACCTTAAATAGTGGTAACGTATACACAATTTCCGACGTTTGAAATAGCGGAATAGCGGGCACTGCCACTTTGGATGATTTTTTCCGCTTGCAGCGACAAGAAGAGACAACAGTTTACTGAGCAGAACACAGTGGCGTTCTAGTGGAGGCCAATTAAGGCATTACTTATGTAAGAATACGTTAAGTTGTATGATTGGAGTTGCTAGGTTCTTGACTGCGGTTGCTACATAGACGATAAGGCTATGACGGATGAGGATTGCTCAAGAATATGCTGATTAACATGAAAACAGCAATAAAAACACAAGGGATGAATGATGTAATGTCACACCTAAACGCAAGGTTGAAAAAAAAAATAAGTTCGTATGCATGCGCACTGTAAACACATTAAGGGCTAGGCAGCACGAAAAAAAAAAGAGGAAGAAATAACTTCGTACAGCCCACAAAGTCCTCCTTGCGATGTCTGGAGAAGACTACGGTCTGGTCTTCTGCGTTGTCTCGTTCTGCGAGTACACTTGCAAGGCTTTCTGATATACTGAAAGTTCGCGGCAATTTAGGTACATTTATAGAGTTCAATATATTAGAGTAGTGGCCTCAAACTCGCGTCAGGCGCGAGGTTGTGTCTCTAGTACAAACTTTGAAATCAGCAGTACGCGAGCACGTGTACGATGATGATAATAAAGACGACGATGATTATAACAGTGATGTAACGAGCATTCTCTTTGAAAGGGATTGACGACGCATATCACCACCAAGACTGATGTTGCTAAATATTTAAATAATTTAGTTTCTTTGTTAGGCATGGGGGGCCTCTCACGCACTCTGTCGATAACCAACTGCGCTATCGACGAGGGTGCGAGAATGCTTTCAAAAATGAACAAGCGGATCATTTTTGCGAAGAGCGTGAGTTACGCTTACTTGAACTCTCGGATAGGACGGACGCTGATTAAGAAACGCTTGCCAGTGACTTGGCTTTTGGCTTCTTTATCGGTCTCTGCCGGCGCCCTTCGGTCAAGTCCAACTATGACTTTTATGACGCGGACGGAATCCGAAGAGAGGAGCTCTGTTTTTGTCGCTCGTGTTCTTAACACCACTGACGGCAAAACGCTAGTTGTTATCGCCAGGTGGCGCAAACGGCACCGCCAGCCACGTGCTCGGTAATCGCTGTTGACAGATCCGAGCGCGGCACTGTACAGCAGCTCACGGGGCCAACGACGTCCTCGTATGTTAAAACACTTATGTCCCGTCTCCCCCTCTTTGCCTTTTCCGTTTCGACCTTCGGTAGAGCATGGTGGTCAACAAGACTGGAGCGGCTTGCACGAAGAACATTACAGATTAGTAATTTCGCCCATCATTAAAGAAAGGTGTATTGCGCAAATGACAGCAAACTGCCAAACTTCAGTAAGTTACCCGAGTGGCATAACAGGGACACCTCCTTTTTCACTGGACATCTTACTAAAATTATGGGGTTTTTTTTACGCGCCAAAACCACGATCTAATTATGAGGCACCCCGTAATGGTGGACTCCGGAATAATATGGATCACCTGGGGTTCTTTAACGTGTACCTAAATCTAAGCACACGGATGTTTTCGCATTTCGCCACCATCGAAAATGCGCCCGCCGTGACCAGCGTTCGATCTAGACAATTTACTGTGCACCGCTTTACTGTCGCTCGGGCAGAGTGTGATAACTGTCGGTAAGTTTGTCCACGGGTAATATGGTTTGTGCAAGCGCGCCCTTCTTGGTTAACCATCCTGACTTTCCTTCATTGAGTGATTCATTCCAGAAGTTTAATGATCCAAAGCAGCACGGAGATTGCCAGAGACGTTGTGGTCGAGTATCATATGGGGATACCTATTATAATCGAAACATACAGGTTCTTATACGGGATATCTACATGTTCACATGGTTCATATGGGGATCAAACGGAACTTGCTCCATAGAACGTATGCGAACATACGGGTTTTTAATGGGGCCCGCATATGTTCATATACGGCTCAAATAGGCGCCTGGCTCATACGATTTATGGAAATACATCGGTTTTTATATGGAACCGCTTGTGTTCATATCGAAGTATTAGATCTGGGATACATGTTCGTTTTTATTTCGCGAGAGATTTGCACTTTAGTTTAAGTACACGAGCGTTTTTTGCATTTCCCTCCCATCAAAATGCAACTGCAGTGTCCAGTAGTCAAATTCCCTACCTCATACTCAGCAGAAGAATGCCATAGCCACTAATCAACCGAGACGGGTTTTCTTTATTGCTCCCCTTTCGCACTCTGTCATGGAGGGTGTCAACGTGTCGGAATAACTATTTGAGCAACTGGCGGAGCAACGTGGTGGAGCAACGTGGCGGAGCAAACGTAGTGAGGACAGCATGACTCAGCGGCAATAGATTATTCAATAGTTTGTTGCTGAGTGCCGCAGTGACAGTACATATAGAGCACGGCGGGTAGCATGCGACGTGCTATCAGCGTGTTTGAGACTGCGGAGCTAGAACCTGTCCACGTCGCCAAATTACGTCACCCGAGCGAAATAAAGAGAACAGAAAATGGGCGTCACAACCACGGTGCCGTGACGAGAGCTCTGTCTTCTGTGTGTGCTGCTGCGAAATTATGCTTCCAGTTCGTGCTCTACCTACTGCAGCGTGACGGCAGCCGAAAGCCGTTTATCGTAAAGCTAACCTTTTTTGTCTCTCTCGTCTAAAAATTGTTTCCTTCAACGCTCTTCAGGGCAACGCACGAGTGAAATGCCATGTCGCAACAGATAGCAGGCCTGCAGCTGTCGATACCGTTGCACTTACACGGCTACTTCTTGTAGAGAGCTCTTCTAAGGCTGCTCTTCCAGCGAACCCATTCGTCCATAACAGACCCGCTCGCCTGCTCAATGCAAACGGGGCGTATATATTGCGAAATGTTTTCTTTTAGTTCTTAACTAGAGGAATAGTTCTTAACGATAAGCGACGGCTCCCAAGTCGCCCGGTTTGCTTCTTTTCCCCTTTTGAACAACAAACGTCGTCCGCGTTTGTTACTGAAGCAAACGCAGACAGATAATAAATGAACGCGTGTGTGACCGGAGGCCGGATGCTCTTGTATACGTTGTCTCGAATTGAACCATAATTGTATGCTGATGAAAAAAAAAAGAATAAAGAAAGCAGAGAGGGAGAGAGAACAAGACGGCAAGACGTTTATGGTAGCGGGAAGAGATATTTCTTGCGCCGGAAAATCCGGTTGAACACGGCCTTACGTACGAGACGAGCAACGAAAGAGAACAAACCAAAGGACACGATTATTCTTGTGCGGTCGGTTAAGCAAGCCGTACAAGCTTTGCAGGCGCATAAGCTTTGCTGGACGGCAAAGGAACTGTTCTGCGAAAACAATACGCAGCAAAGCCCATAATGGGAGGCAGGGAACTCGAGGGAAATTGGGGCAGGAAAAACTGGCTACTCGCGACGGAGGAGAAAAGAAAGAAAGGAGTAGAGAAAGAACGGAGCGAGAAACGAGAGGAAGAAACCAAAGAAATAAACTAGTCAAAGCAGGATAAGGCTGCTATAAGAAAGAACGAAGAGAAGGATACGAAAAAAAAGAAGTGGGGGCAGAAGTAGAGAGAGAAGCGGAGGACAAGGGTCGAAGAGGAGCTTTTGCAAAACAAGGCCAAGGAGAGGGCGCCTTGCGGGGGAAGAAAACGGGACCAGACGAAGCGGCGGCGAACACCGCACCCTACACTGGCGCAAAAAAAAAAAAAAGAAAAAAAATCGACGGAGAAGAAAGTCGTAGAGATGAGAGCTTGCTATACGGGACGAGTAACCGACGCAGGCGCCGCTCCGATGGACGACAGCCGGCGACCACGCCCGGACATTTTCGATGGGGCAAGGACGTCGAAGCACGCCCTTCGCATCGAGATATATATTTAGCGGACGAATGAAAAGCCGCCTGCGGCCCCTCACGTGTTTCGAAGAAGCGAGCAGGGGCACGTACGGCTACGCAGGGACTGAAGAAAAGTAACAGTGAGAAAATTAATAAATAAAACGAAAATTCGCGAGACGAACTGCGGGGCTTTTGTCCTCTCCTCTGCGTGAATGCAACGTGCCGTGTGCAGGCTAAGCCTCCGGTCAACGTTGAAAATGTCGCCTAACAGGAGGCGAAAGAAAAGAAGAAATTGAGAGGAGGCCAGGGAATAGGCGGCCCGGAATGGGGCCGAGATGTAGGAATTCATCCTGAAGCCCAAGGCTGGGGCAGTGGCTCGCGGCAAAGTTTGGGGGCGAAAGAAAAGTCGATGGTAAAGGAATCTACAGCAGAGGACTAGAGAATGCGGCTTAAAGGATGCACCCGCAATACACGCTCATATGAAAAACAAAGTAGATAGAAAAGGGGGGGGGGGGAGAAGTACGTGGCGAGAAGGAAATCGGGGGGCGGGGGTGGAGTTGAAAGGAACATGAGGAACAAAGACATGAATCTTCGAAAAGGAAGTCTGCTTCTGGCGGCGAGGCCTTTAAGGGCGAAATACGATAAAGACATTTCGACTCAAATAGAAGATCGATGAAAAGAGTATATTGTTTTGCGTGACGACGTGCGCGTTCAACTCGGTGTGGCTTTACTGTAACTGAATATACTGTACTGACGCATTATCGCAGTGATCCCACATGTCTCTAGTGGGCCAAAAAAGTCAAGGAGATGGGTCTAGTGACAAATTAACGTTCATGATGACTAACATTGTGGAAACAGGCCTGCACATGTATCCACAATAACTTGTGCCGCGGGGAAACATTGAAATGATAAAAGAAAGCAAACATTTGTAGGTAGGCAAAGGGGTCTAGGAGATGTTTATTTCTGGACAGGAGAAGGTGTCAATGCCGGTGGTTTATAAACGTGCATATACATTTCAATGAGCTTTATAGACTAGTAAAGCAATCTTTTGCAATCTCTTGCGTTACAGGCCACAGAGGAGAGCCGACTGTTGTGGATATGACACCGTGCCACAGAGCGGCTCGGTGCCATACGGCTTAAGTGCCTAATGCAGAAAAACTGGAAGTGTGAATAATAAAAGCGATGTACTGAAATACATGATGCAGTACATGACGTCACACTTTTTGTAATGACGCACGTGTCTAGAATGATACTTTAGTGCGCAAGCAATCAGCTCTGCTTGGCAATCCTATTTATCGGGGTGGTGCACTTCTTTGAGAGAATGAGCGAAGTAATTTACGGACTGAATGAACACGAATTCTACATAGCATTTCGAAGTTAATTTTGCGCGATGATAGCAAAGTTGCCTCACAACAACGACCATCCCGCCATTTCATCCTCGTACTGCGTCCTATGAGTCCCATTTACATCATCATCATCATCATCATCAGCCTAGTTACGCCCACTGCAGGGCAAAGGCCTCTCCCATACTTCTCCAACTACCCCGGTCATGTACTAATTGTGGCCATGTTGTCCCTGCAAACGTCTTAATGTCATCCGCCCACCTAACTTTCTGCCGCCCCCTGCTACGCATCCCTTCCCTTGGAATCCAGTCCGTAACCCTTAGTGACCATCGGTTATCTTCCCTCCTCATTACATGTCCGGCCCATGCCCATTTCTTTTTCTTGATTTCAACTAAGATGTCGTTTACCCGCGTTTGTTGCCTCACCCAATCTGCTCTTTTCTTATCCCTTAACGTCACACCCATCATTCTTCTTTCCATAGCTCGTTGCGTCGTCCTCAATTTCAGCAGAACCCTTTTCGTAAGTCTCCAGGTTTCTGCCCCATATGTGAGTACTGGTAACACACAGCTGTTATACACTTTCCTTTTGAGGGATAGTGGCAACCTGCTGTTCATGATTTGAGAATGCCTCCCAAACGCACCCCAGCCCATTCTTATTCTTCTGGTTATTTCAGTCTCATGATCCGGATCCGTGGTCACTACCTGCCCTAAGTAGATGTAGTCCCTTACTCCTTCCAGTGCTTCGCTACCTATCGTAAACTGCTGTTCTCTTCCGAGCCTGTTAAACATTACTTTAGTTTTCTGCAGATTAATTTTCAGACCCACCCTTCTGCTTTGCCTCTCCAGGTCAGTGAGCATGCATTGCAATTGGTCTCCTGAGTTACTAAGCAAGGCAATATCATCAGCGAATCGCAAGTTGCTAAGGTATTCTCCATCAACTTTTATCCCCAATTCTTCCCACTCCAGGCCTCTGAATACCTCCTGTAAACATGCTGTGAATAGCATTGGAGATATCGTATCTCCCTGTCTGACGCCTTTCTTTATAGGGATTTTGTTGCTTTCTTTGTGGAGGACTACGGTGGCTGTGGAGCCGCTATAGATATCTTCCAGTATCTTTACATATGGCTCATCTACACCCTGATTCCGTAATGCCTCCATGACTGCTGAGGTTTCGACTGAATCAAACGCTTTCTCGTAATCAATGAAAGCTATATATAAGGGTTGGTTATATTCTGCACATTTCTCTATCACTTGATTGATAGTGTGAATATGGTCTATTGTTGAGTAGCCTTTACGGAATCCTGCCTGGTCCTTTGGTTGACAGAAGTCTAAGGTGTTCCTGATTCTATTTGCGATTACCTTAGTAAATACTTTGTAGGCAACGGACAGTAAGCTGATCGGTCTATAATTTTTCAAGTCTTTGGCGTCCCCTTTCTTATGGATTAGGATTATGTTAGCGTTCTTCCAAGATTCCGGTACGCTCGAGGTTATGAGGCATTGCGTATACAGGGTGGCCAGTTTCTCTAGAACAATCTGACCACCATCCTTCAACAAATCTGCTGTTACCTGATCCTCCCCGGCTGCCTTCCCCCTTTGCATAGCTCCTAAGGCTTTCTTTACTTCTTCTGGCGTTACCTGTGGGATTTCGAATTCCTCTAGGCTATTCTCTCTTCCACTATCGTCGTGGGTGCCACTGGTACTGTATAAATCTCTATAGAACTCCTCAGCCACTTGAACTATCTCATCCATATTAGTAACGATATTGCCGGCTTTGTCTCTTAACGCACACATCTGATTCTTGCCTATTCCTAGTTTCTTCTTCACTGTTTTTAGGCTTCCTCCGTTCCTGAGAGCCTGTTCAATTCTATCCATATTATAGTTCCTGATGTCCGCTGTCTTACGCTTGTTGATTAACTTAGAAAGTTCTGCCAGTTCTATTCTAGCTGTAGGGTTAGAGGCTTTCATACATTGGCGTTTCTTGATCAGATCTTTCGTCTCCTGCGATAGCTTACTGGTTTCCTGTCTAACGGAGTTACCACCGACTTCTATTGCGCACTCCTTAATGGTTCCCATGAGATAGTCGTTCATTGCTTCAACACTAAGGTCCTCTTCCTGAGTTAAAGCCGAATACCTGTTCTGTAGCTTGATCCGGAATTCCTCTAGTTTCCCTCTTACCGCTAATTCATTGATTGGCTTCTTGTGTACCAGTTTATTCCGTTCCCTCCTCAAGTCTAGACTAATTCGAGTTCTTACCATCCCATGGTCACTGCAGCGTACCTTGCCGAGTACGTCTACATCTTGTATGATGCCAGGGTTCGCGCAGAGTGTGAAGTCGATTTCATTTCTAGTCTCACCATTCGGGCTCCTCCACGTCCACTTTCGACTAACCCGCTTGCGGAAAAAGGTGTTCATTATCCGCATATTATTCTGTTCTGCAAACTCTACTAATAATTCTCCTCTGCTATTCCTAGAGCCTATGCCATATTCCCCCACTGACTTGTCTCCAGCCTGCTTCTTGCCTACCCTGGCATTGAAGTCGCCCATCAGTATAGTGTATTTTGTTTTGACTTTACCCATCGCCGATTCCACGTCTTCATAAAAGCTTTCGACTTCCTGGTCATCATGACTGCATGTAGGGGCATAGACTTGTACCACCTTCAATTTGTACCTCTTATTAAGTTTCACAACAAGACCTGCCACCCTCTCGTTAATGCTATGGAATTCCTGTATGTTACCAGCTATTTCCTTATTAATCAGGAATCCGACTCCTAGTTCTCGGATTCCTGATTAATAAGGAAATAGCTGGTAACATACAGGAATTCTATAGCATTAACGAGAGGGTGGCAGGTCTTGTTGTGAAACTTAATAAGAGGTACAAATAAGAGGTACATATACAGGGAAAAAGCTGTCTTCTTCGTCCTTTCCGACACGAACTCTAAACCGGGTAGACTCACCTAATTACTCGCATGTTTTCACAACGGTAACATAATGATATGTTTTATGTTGTTTTTATTATAAATGTAGAAAAGGACTCCTTGGGACCGGCTGTCAGACACTATATATATATATATATATATATATATATATATATATATATATATATATATATATATATATAGAGAGAGAGAGAGAGAGAGAGAGAGACAGAGAGAGAGAGAGAAACGTTCCAGACAAGAATAGCGAATTAAAAAAATCTCCACACGCACTAGGCACACAAACACAACTCATAAGCACACAAATCGCATAATGATATATGTATAGTATACGCGTAAACGTGTGACTGTCATGTACCAGTAAAACAACAACAACAACAACAACAACAACAACAACAACAACAACAACAACAACAACAACGAAAACAACAGAAGACACAGCAAAGCGAAATGCAACAGAGCTGCTTGTTGGTCTAGTTGGTGCTGGCTAAAAGACATGTTTTTTGCCGCAAGTTCAAACACACACAAAAGGAAGACACATGAAAGACAACACGCGCGGCCGCCCGTGTTGTCTTCTGTGTGTCTTCCTTTAGTGTGTGTGCACTTAGAAAGCGAAATGATCGTGTCGGAGACTGTCGTTAGAAGAACCGTAATGACGACATCCCTCTTCAGTTTCACCAGAACGCCGATACGCTCGGAAACAAATGAAGCGGTCAATACCGCTTCTTTCGTGCAATCAACCTAAGGAAACCGTTATTTTGCGCGATACTTAACGCACAGCGCAACCGCTCTCCTTCCTTTTCATGAAGGTTATGTTATGCGACATAACCTTCCACACTCGGCTATTCTTTATAACTTTTACTTCGCCGCCTGAAGGAACCTCCGCGCTAAAACGCACGAAAGGAAAGAGGGGGAAAATATGCTATCAAAAGATACAACAAGGATCCTTTTTCCAAGCGGCCCCATTACTTCTTTTGATTATACTACGACGGGACTTCTGCATTTCTGGTAGATTTTGATCGTGATTTCTTTGCTCTCGCCTTATTCGCCAGTAATTTGCAAAACGTGACTTTTTCGTGTTCTGCCGCATCTTGTATCTTTTGCTGTTTGCCGTAGTGTCCCCTCGCATTTTCTTTGGTGTCGTGTTTCTTTGGTGTTCTTTTATCTTCTGTTGGGCCCTGTTTTTTTTCGTGTGGAAGGAGGGAAGGAATGAAGGCTAAGAAATAGGGCTACTTTCTCGCGCTGCGTCATTGACCGAGTGCCCCGTGAAAGCCGCACGATGGTGTTCATCGTGCCCGCAACGAGTGGCGTGTGCCACACATCGCAGCCCCGGTGAAAGAAGGCTCGGCTTCTTCCGTCGGCCTCCTTGGCTCCCTCCTCTCCCTTCCCGGCCTAATTCTTAGCGCACACGCGCCTCGGGAGGAGTCGAAGCCAAAGTCGTAGCCAGCACCTGCTCAATTCCCCTGTTCTCCCGTGATGACCCCATTGAAACTGGGTGGGGTGCTTTGCCAGCGACCCTCGGGATGGTCATGGCGCAGGTTTGCCTCGCCTAAAGGAGAGAGAACGAGAGAGAGAAAGTGGGCTGAGGAAAATGTGACCATGAGAAGTGAAAGATGGTGGTCAAATGGTGCTGCGCTGTGTCATGCCATTTTTGCTGGTATAATTTTTTTTTTCTGATTCGCCTTTCGCGATGACCGACCAACGTTTCCGACAAGATCTTTCTAGCTCCGCGTCTCATTCTCTTATTTTATGATTTTCATTATTGTACCGCAGTTTTTTATTATTACCTCTTACTTTGTAATATTTAAGCGCATGTCCTGACAGCCTTGTTTCCATCACTAGCCGTGAAAGATTTCGCGAGAATTTGTACTCTCACTTCTTGTGATGTTGTGTGTTCGGACTTTTTAGAATTTTTGAAGTCATTAATGACCTTCTTTTGTTTTTGTTTATGCTTCACGTAATTTTTCTGCACTTCCTCCTCCATCACGCAATGTTCCTATTGTAAGCTGTAGTGTACTAAAAATAAATATACACAAATAACTAAAACCAAGCACGCTAATCTCGCCTCCTTTGGCACCTTTCTTTTACTATATTGAACTGTGTTCTGTAATATCTTTATTATATGGGCCGGGGGATACCGTTATCATCGCTTTGTGTTTGCATATCAATACTTCATGTGCCGGCGCCTGCTAAAATAGTATGCTGGGAAGCACTCTGTGAACCTTGAGAAGTCATTTAAAAAAATCTTTTTACTGGTCTATTGGTGTTGTCACTTGTCTTTCCTCGTCATAAAACACAAAGAAGCTAGCTGCCCTCTTTCATAAGTTGCAGCCGGGGCCAGTATGTGTGCACTGTTGCGACACCGCCTCCGAAATACACACGTTATTGATACAGATCTCCGAGGCTGTCCTACGCATGTCTTGCACGCCACTAGAATTGCCTTCAGAGCAGCAAAAACCGAAACTGGATGATAACTGAAAGGATAACTAATCCGGCTTCTATCGGCGTCTATATAATGCTGGGTGCATTGCTATGTGGCTTCAAAACGAGATGTTGCCTAAAGGAAAGTTTCGTGTTTTATTATGTTTGTCATACTACGAACTACTTCGGCAGCACACCACACGACTTCCCGTAGGGCTCTAAATGACTTCTGTAGGATGCTGATTCGCTGTCGTTAGGTTGCGGACCCTACTGTTAAAGTAGAGGCCGAGTATGAGATTTTCCATGTTCAGTGCAGAGTGGTGAAACCTGCGCTTAACTACTAGGCTGACTTTTGCGGCTTACATGTAGTCTCTCCACACACCAGTGACGTAACGAGGAAGTGCGTACGGACTCGGCAACCAAGTACTCGCCCGTTGTGCTTTTCAACCTTTTGGCCACTGCATGCTGTTCGCGCGAAGTCTCGTTTTCAAAGCCTGCTTTGAGTGCCCCCCCCCCCCCTCCCAACGCTACGGTTTCGTCGCTGCCTCACAATGCAGAGAGAATTCCGTATCATCTGCCATTGGTGCTGTCCTGCCACCGCGCTGGTTCCGTGTGTGCCTTCCTGCCTGCCCTTGTCCCGTCGTCGTGGTCGTCCTCAGTGGCGCGGTTCTTCTCCGTCGCATGAAGGAGGGGGGGGGGGGCGGTCCAGTATAGCGGGCTCTATCGATTCGGTTGCAGCACCAGCGGTGGCGAAGGCCGAGCGGCGAGAGAAGGAAGGAGGAGGCAGGATCGATTGCGAGCCGTCGTCGGGCGTCGAAGAGTACACGAACCAGGGTCCGCCGAATATCGGCCTTCGTCGTCGTCGCCGCCGCCGCCTGTAACGGGACCCACGAAAGAGCACGTGCCTTACCACTCACGTGACCGCCGATCTTGTCACCCTATAGGGCTGCGGGGCGACCCTGTAACCAACGACAGCACGTATTCTGTTGCGGATCCGTGCGTCACACTTTCGTGTGACATCTAGCGAGCCCGGACCAGCCATGACATTTCCTATCCGCGAAGTGGATACGTTTGGTAGCACATTTCGGGAGCGTATATATATATATATATATATATATATATATATATATATATATATATATATATATATATATGATTTGGTTACTGCTTACTGCCTAGATTAATTCCGCACTTACAACACGCGCCTTCATGAAAATAACTGAAATGTAATTATGGAAGCTTCGTTAATGAAATAATTGACTGGTGCACTTTACATGCAGGTATTGTACCCAAGTAATTCACGTGAGAGGGGGGGAACTGCGCTATCTACCACGCGGCATGGCCTCAAGTGTCAACTGCCGCGGGCACATGGCACAGCAGCCAACTGGAACTTATTTCTGACCCCTGTTCACGTATTTGTCACTTATCGAGGTGGCACTTTGACAACCCTAACTCTTTTCCTCGCTGTTTATCTGCATGTTGACTTCCTCGCCTAAGGATTAAAGAAGGAAAAAAAAACATATAATTTCTTAACATAACGTAAAAGAAAGTAGATGAAAAAAAGCGCTCACCTACAATTAAATAACTTTTCAACGAAATATGATACCGCAACCTTCGTCAATTACGACTAATAAACAAAAAGAATGAAAGCGATATATTGCACTTTACACATTCTTTCTACCGCAATCATATAATTTCTTTTCCAAACGTTACGTTCACAAGGTACCGGAGTAGCTTACAGCCACGTTTAATATGCCGAATGTCTCGGCCTTCAGTGTTCGGTCGAGTGCAGTTCGCATCAAAAGCATATCGTAATACGGCAGGGTTGTAAACAGTACGTTTATCTTCTGTAATTGTGATTTTCGCCAATTTATTATAAAGTGATACGTGATAACTTAGTCTTCTTTTTTTAAAGTAAGGTCTTTCTTTGAGACCTCAGATTGATTTTGGGTTCGTGGAATCTGGGTATCTGGCTGCCACTTTCGTCTCGCCAAATTAGATGATTTGATGCCTTCTAGGAGGACAACGAAAAATGGCGTCAAAATGACGCTCTGAGCAAGAACGACGCACCAAATTAGTGTAAAGCTATGCACAGAGCAGTCAGTATGAGCATTTAGTGCAAAAAAGGTCGAACTAAAACCCAGATGAGCTCGTTCAAACTACACGTGCCTACAACCGGAACCGGAAGTGTTGCAATACTCAACAAAAATATAGGCCGAACCTGGAGATATTGTAGTCTAAACAACAAACCGCATAGCACACTAGCACACTGCAGAAGAGTTTGCATTTCTTCGATGACAACCGCTGTTGACTCGTCGTTTTAAATTATTTTATTTTATTCGTGCAAGAAAAATTGCTTTAAGCTTTGAATGTCCTTCAAGTCGCGGTCACCTGGTGAGCACACTTCTGCGTTTCAAGTGCGCCTGAATAGGAGTGGGATCATACATAAAGTTCCTTATTAGCAAAGTTACGCGCGAGAGCACACAAAGCGGAAAAGAGTACGTCGGGTCATTCGTGAAATCATGTCCATCCGCACTGGCTACTCGATCGCTAAAGGCTGCCTCTCCTCATAAATATTGTTACTGAGGGAAAGCCATCATCACAAACTGTGATGAAAGA